>NC_135736.1:2220000-2820000 GCF_041903045.1 Epinephelus lanceolatus | reverse complement strand
TATATATATAATTTGATAATGTACGATAATCTCATGCAGTTCCTGATATTATTTTTCTCTCTAGTGTGTATCCCATTGTTTGCCCTGTCCATTTTTACTATGGCATGGTTTCATGAGATGGTTTCATCTGTGAGCTGTTTTTGTTGACAGACCTTCATATGGTTTCCCGCATTGCCACACCCACCCACTTTCTGATTAAATAATCCTACAAAAACAGAATTATTCAACTGGCATTTTGCACTCATGCAGGAATTCACCACTGGGGGCTCTTATGTGTATGTGTGGGTGAAGGTGGGTGGGTGGTTGTGTGCTTGGGTGCGTCTGACTTCTCTGTTATTATTTGATTTGCACCCAGTGTGCATTTGTCTATTATTCATACCATGCCGAAGGGGCAACTTTTGGCCGAGGCTTTGGCAAAAGCATGCCTGTACCCTTCATTATGTCTGCAGGCTAGTGTGTGTGCAAAGGTGTACATGATCCCATGTATAAATGTGTGTTTCACTCCAGAAGACACTAATTTCCTGATACTGACAGTACCAAGCTGGTCACAGTAACACTAGAAGAAACTCACAGCGTGCAAGAGGACAGCTGGGAAAATAGTATGTATGTGTATGATGAATATGATTTTTATGTGTGTGTGTGTGTGTGTGTGTGTGTGTGCGTGTACTGTATGACTGGAGGCCAGAGCTGGATTTTTTTCAGTCAGTGAAAAGGGATTTGAACATGCACTGTCTTGATCCCTCACAGGCCTCTCTTCTCAGCTTCTCATGAAAACATTGGCATGATATGCACAGTGTATATTTCATCTGTCGTTTTCTGATGACACTGGGATACAGACATCATCTGAGAGACAAACAAAGCTTCACCTTCTTATAAGATTAACTCAGCATGGTGCAGCGCCACTGTAAAATCATATAAAGGCTGACTGACTTAAGAAGCACACGCACAGCTCACTGCGAGACGTTCCCGTCTTAATGAGCTATCTAATCTGCTCATCAGTCTTAAAGATATTGTCTTTTTGTGGACTTCCAACAAAACGGCTTCCAAAATGCACATTCTCACTGTTTTTCAAACCAGCATCTTTCAATTATACATTATGCATTCACAAGGCTTCCAGCTAAACTGTGTGATGTGAATATAACTAGGTTACTTTGTGTAACCTCAAGGGAAATAAAGGTATAACTTAAATCTTAACAAAGTCATTTCCATTCCTCTGCAAAAAAAACAGTAATGCCTTTCACTGTGGATTACTTGGACTCACACAACAGTGTGAAATCTGGGAGTCTTTTTTGGGTTAACATCTAATATTACTTGAGAGATAACCTGTTGCCGGTCAATGCTAATTTTCTCCACTGACTTTTATTAAGGGTACTCACTGAGGAGATGAAGAGTCAGGAATGGGGATAAAGAGAGGATGCTCTACCTTTTTTTTAATAATAATAATATTAAACAAACAAACAGCAGCAGAGCCATAGCCTACATGAACAGGGTATAAGGCAGCTTTTATTTTCAAAACTTTGCAGAACAAAATATGATCACTGCAAATATGATTCCTTCTCTATCCATCAATCAAATGAAACAGTTATGTTCTTCCCTCCTTCCATCCCTTAAGTTCTCCCTTTCCCAACCTCTCTTCAACTTCCTGCCCTGTCCTAGAAAATATGCACTCCTTTTTCTGCATGGTTCACATAATCAGAATATTACAAAGAAAAAAAAAAACATTAGAGAAGTAGTTTCCTGTCTGAGGTTTAGAAAACTTTTAATTAAAAAGAGTTTGGGCTAAATTCAATGCTTCTGTCCAGGTCTCAAACACCTCATGGCTAGCTTGATTCATCCTGATTCATCCATTCAGAGCTCCAAAGTCAAATTATCCAACATAGAGCAACAAAGCCTGATACCATTGGTGAATAGAAGGATAGTGAGCTACTACCATCTTTTTTTTTTCTTTTTTTTTTTTTTGCTGCCGAGTGCAGCGAGCAGCAGTTGTCTGTGAACTTGAGATTCAGTGATGAAGCATAATTTAAAAGCATTAACTGTGTTAACCAGACTAAAGGTGTACACAACAGTTCTCACAAACATTTAACAACTCCCTCCCAAAAAGGAAGATAATTTTCATTGTATATCTTTTTCTCGGTGTCAAGTAGAATCTATGTACAAACTTGAAATTGATTAATTGATCATTTGAAATCTGGGAGGAGAGATGGGTATTTTGCATCCTTCATCCCAGTTCATGAATGCATGCATTGCATTGATGCAAGCAAGGATACTATTCCATAGTTTTCATGTCCTGTTACTGCATCTTGCTAACTCGGCCATACTGCATGTCACTAACTCGGCTTCTTCTCCGAAGCCTTTGTGCTCCACTGTCTTGCAGGTTAACTTCTATCACATTGGTGTCTGGATAGTGTGACATGTGTGGTTGTGCTGCTGCCGTGGTCCTGCCAGATGCCTCCTGCTGCTGCTGCTGTTATCATTAGTCATATTTCTACTTATTATACACATATGATTATTGTCACATACATATACTATCAGATGTTAATATTTACTTTCAACATATTGTACCACAATAGCCAGAATCATAATTATAATATTATTACTTTCTTTAATGTTGTTGTAAGCTATTAACATTATCGTCTGTTGTAGAAGCGAAAATCGGTGCCTGGAAGTGAGCCAGATGGCTCCCGACCTCGTCCTCTACTTCTCTTGCAGATCGTCCTCTGAGCTGATTTAGTATCTTAGGTTCAGTTGGCTGATGCTTAGAGAAACACTGGAGTCGGATGGAATCTGGTACAATCGACTTTAATGTGTCCACAGGCAACAACACATACAACTCATGAGTCAAGCTCCGGAGCAAGACTGAAGTTTCACTTTCTGCGCTGCTCCCTTTTATGCTGGTGAAGATTCGAGAGAATCTCCACCCTTTTCCTTTAGTCCATCCTACCTGCGTTCGAATCTATTGGTGGCAGGTCTTTTTCTTTTTAGCCCTTTTCCATCTGGTCCAAATCTATTGGTGGCAGGCCCCTTGGGCCCTTGTCCAAACATGACCTAATGGTGTAATCTCCGGGCCTGGAAATCCCCAAATTCTCCCACCATTAGATTCGAGCCTGGTTTCACTTTATTTTTTAAAAACATATGGAACCTGGGGACTTTCTCTATACAATCCCCTGTGCTTTCATACACTGTGAACCTTAGAGTGTGTGTCATGCAATACAAACATTAGAGTGTGTGTGTGTGTGTGTCATTATCAGACAGTACATGGTGTGGTACATGTGTGCTCTTCAATATGTGAATATATAACCTCGTGTTATGAATACAGAGACTTGTATAACAGTGTTTTATCACACATAGATGCATAACAAACAGTTTTATAGGAACTTATACATAAAACATAGTTATATAACCTCTACTCTTAATCAACTGATGCTGTATAACACCTTTACCTGATTAAAGATTACATCTTACACTACATTACCCCCTTTGGGGCTACATAGTCCCATATAATGCTTGAATCAGAGAGAGAAAAATATATATTCCCCCCTTTGGGACTTCATAGTCCCATACCAGTTAATTAAGGTCAGTAAATATTACACATAAACCAATTCCAGTGAGCCCTCTGCTAACTAATCACACTGTGTGAGCATTATGCAATAATGTCTCGAGCACTAAAACTAAGCTTGTTGGCCTCGCTGTTATTTTTCCATTGCATGCATGATTATTTATAATGGCCTTCTTATACATTGGTCACAATTGACAAAGTACATATCACTCTTAGCCAGTATTACTGTCTGGTTGTTGTCCATCAGATGCATAGGCAGATGTACCCACCATCCGCAGGCGTTGATAGGACGCCACCTGGTCCCTCAGCATTCCAACCTCCTGTTGTAGGGCTTGATATCCGACCAGTTGTTGTTGTAAGGCATCCCTAGCCTGGGTCAGCTCCAGGACTTGGTTACGCAGGTTGAGTGTCTCTTGTTCAGTCAGCTGCATGTGTTCCCTCTGCAGCCATTTGTTCTCAGCCTTTCTGATTATGTAGGAGCCAAAGCGAACTCTGTGGAGTCTTTTCCGCAGTACTATGGAGTAACTGCGCACAAGTCGGCGGAAAGGGCCTGTGGGAACAGGATGGAGTCGGGTGCGTAGGTCTTTTACCAAGTCAAAATGCCTTGGCGTAGTTGGCACTCCATCAGGCAGGCTCCAGAGGCAACTTTCCACATATTCTGGACACACTCCATACTCCTGCTCCAAGAGCTCACATGTTTCTTGTGATAGGGCCTGTACTGACAGATGACCCTCACTGTGGGATTCCAGGTCCACCTCTGAGAGCGGCACTATAGGCGGTGGGCTGGTGGGTGAATAGGATGACAGTGGTCCAATATCATCCTCTGACGATGATGATGGGTCAGGGGAGTGCAATGGCAGCAACTTGGTACGGGCGCTGCCCTTAAGGTTTCTCTGCTGAGGCGGTGCCTGCATTGTGGTGGGTGTCTGAACCTTTAATGCGGCTTGCATCAGGTACTGGGAACATTGCAGGCCTGGATTCACATCCCCCCGGTTTCCTTCCCGGCTGGGACCCGCTCGGACTCTGCCATCTGGATTAGTGTTGCTGGTGATTGGGTTGGGCGCTTCTTGGCGGGCCCCACTCTGGCTGGGGGCTTCGACTGGGTCCGGGATCTCTTGCAGTATGTAGCGGAGCAGGGAATTGGTAGGAGATGGAGTCGGTGGCTGAATTGATGGTCGGGGTTGAGCGTAGAGCTGCCTGAGCGTCATCTGGGTGGGGTGTCCACGCACTTCCATCGGGGTGTCTCCGCTGGGGGTGCAGGCTGGTGCGGGACGGCTGGCCATCGGGCAGGGTAACCCTGGGTGGAATAGTGGAGGCAGAGATGGCAGATACGGTGGAGGAGGCTGGCTCGGCACACCTGGCCCCTGCTGTTGACACTGGAACCCAGGTTGGCCCCCGGATTCTGCTGGTATGGATATGGGGTTCTCCAGTTCTCAGCCATATTCTGCACCTATCTTAAGGTTGTAAAGGACATCTTTAGTGCACTTCACCTCTTTGTTTTTTCTACCTCTCCCTTTAGCACTTAATTCTACACATATGCCATGCAAGCAGGATTAATTGTTAGTGGTTAAGTGTTAGTACTGGTCTGGTGACAGCAAGGGTATTAGGGGCTGGTGGCTCGTGACATCCTCCGTTCTACACAGTCTCCTCATATTCTCCTTCCGCTTGCCTATATTTCTGCTCATATTAGACTGCTTCTACTGCCATGCCTCGGGGCATTATCTCATATTGATTTCTAACATATCGCCCTATGATCTGATCTTGATCCATAGGAACTTTTCCCTGAGAGCCACTCATGTCTTCATATGGCTCTGCGCCTTCAGTGGGCCGTGGACCTTGGTCTATTATGACAAACTATCCCATGTGTGTTTCCATGGCTCTTCTGAGCACTAACCGCACTAAGGGGATAACACAACAAGACACTATAAGAAGGGTCAACACAACAAGTCCAAAAAGCACTCCTATCATTCGCAAAATCTTCCCAGGGGATAGTTTTGCTAGCCAATCCCAAATTGAGGAAACCCTAGTGTTCCAATTGGAGTGCTGCACATGTTGGTCTCTTAATGTGCGTATGTTCTCTAAGGCTCGGGTTAAGTTGCCATCCTCCCCTGTGTGCATGGGGATGACAGTACAACAGTCTTCTCCTATCACATCACAGACCCCTTGGTCTTGAGCAAGCATTGTCTCGATAATGAGCCTGTTTTGTAACGTCATCAAAGATGTGGTATGAAGTTGCTCACTTACTCCTTGTAAAGCGTCTAAGGTCCAGTTTACAAATCTCTGCTGATTATACCACAAATAATTTACCCAGCGGCTATTCCGTTCTACGTACTGGGCATTCGCTATGTATCCAAAAGGCGCGGAACCCCACCCTCTGGCCCGCGATATCCAGTCCTCTGATATAGCCTGTTGCCCCTCGGGTATCCCGTATGGTACCTGTCCATATGTAATGTATATGTTAGCATCCTCCTTCCAGGAGTATGTTTGAGCGTCAGCCGATCTACGAGACCTTGTTGAAGTGCTGTTATTTAGACTGTTGTTTAAACTTATTATCAGAATTTGTCCTGTTAACATTACTGGGGCACAGATTCCTGTCCAATTTGCTGGTAGTACAGCTTGTACCTGGCGATCGCTTTCACACATCCAAAATATGTCTGCTAATAGTTCTGTGCCATTACTAAGGTCACCAATCTGTACCCAAGTGGCATGCGTACAATTGCCTGACCATATAGTTGAATTCTTTGACGCACCACTGATCACCTGTTCGCACTGAATTTTGGCTTCTTCAGTGGTATTACATATCTTTTCCCGCCTGTGGGAGCCTGCAACTCCCTGGTTGGTGATGTTTTCATGCCTGCACTGGATCAGCTCCTCCGCCTCTTTGGAGGTGTTGAGAGAGGTGGAGTTGTCTAACCAGTACTCTATATTAGATCCTCGTGCTACGCAAAAGGGAAATACGATATCTTGTGCCAAATGCACTACTGGAGGTACTTGATACTCCTGTTTGATTGGGTCAGGGGCGCCTTTAAGACTTACAGGGCAAATTGCAGTGTTATTAGTGTGTTTCTTCATCCCTGCTGCCATCCACATGGCGCACTGTGTGAAACAGTAAAATGTGCGTGCACATTCCTCTATATCTGGGAGAGGCCTGACCCTGGGTAAGCCCCTCTTCCTGTGACATGCTATACATGAGCTACTGGTGACTTGTTTAGCGGAGTATTCTAGCCATTGATAGAACTTATTGGACTTCCAGGTGGTCGTTCTTATTACCTCTACTTTCCGTACCCTCATATCCCTTGATTTTCTCTGGGGCACTGGATCCAACTGAAGCCACTGGCGGGCTACCTTTATCGGTATGCTACGCCCTGTGTCTGTGTCGATGCAACCTCTTATGTCACACATAACTCTTGCTGTCACCCTTCCCTCTGCACTACAGTGTGGTCCTATGGACCGGCCATGCAACCTAATGCTTCCTGGACCCTCCACCAATATGTCATCGTAAGCATGCGATTTATAGTAGATTAATTGTACTATCTCTCTGTATGGTATCTTGCCCTGTTTTGCGGCTATGGTCCCTAGTGCCACTGCACACTTGCCTATTTGCTTCTGGCTTTGTCCACCTTGCTCTGCTCCTTCACTTTGTTTCACTCCTGCCAGGATAAGCAATAGGGTTGGTAATACTGCTGCTTTTATACCTAATCTAACTCCTCCCCCCATACTGCCCGGGCCCTCAAGCCTTCCCTGGGCTGGTTTACTGAGGGGCTGGTCCCTCTCCTGCGTCTGTGTCTCCTGTGTCTGCGTCTGACCTTTCTGTGTCCCTAGCTTCGCCTATTTCTGAGTTGCTGCTGCTTTCTTCTCCTTCTTCTCTTTCTGCCTCTGCTCCCTCTGCTTTCTCAGTTCTTTCTGTGCTTGGGCCCTCATCACCGTCCCCGCGGCCATCAGGTGGCGACTCATGAGGTTCATCGCCAGCCACTGTGGACAGGGTGCTCCCCCCCGAGGTGCTCTCTGATGACACCCTTTCTGGTAGCGACCCACTGCTGTCACTCCGAACTCTGCCCTGGTCCCGTCTGCTCGCCAAGCGTGTTGACCTCCTGGTCCCCTGTTCCTGCGGGGAGGCATTGCCTTCCCCTTCTGGATGACCCTCTGCTTCCCTTGGGGCGGCCTCGCCTTCCCTTTGTGGTTCTGGGGGAGCTGCTCTCTGTCTGGCTCTAGGCCGAGGTATAAGCCTCTCGGGGTTGTTAGCTCTGCAGCAGTGGTTAAGATGGAACCAAACGTCCTTACCTTCTACTTTCAAGGCAGTTGGTGTGGCTAATACGACCTTGTATGGACCTTCCCTTCATGGCTGGTCCCACTTCCTTTTGAACACCTTGACGTACACCCTCTCTCCAGGAAGTATTCTTTGAAGGTCCTCTGGGATTTCAACCCCTCTGTCCTCGGTGGTGGCTTTTACCTGCTGGAACACAGCCCTGTGGATACGAGTCAGACTTTGTAAGTAATCAAACATTTCACCTTGCAACTGTTCCAGTGAGGGCCCTTCGTAGGGACCTCTCAAGCATGGTATTGGCATGGGTCGACCTGTAAGCATTTCATGCGGTGTTAGATGTGTGACTCTGCTGGCTTGTAAGCGCATTGACATTAGAGCAAGCGGTAAAGCATCCACCCAACTGAGTTTATCTCAGCTATCTGCCACTATCTTAGCTATTTTGGCCTTCAAGATACCATTTGCTCTTTCTACTGCTCCCTGTGACTGGGGATGGTATATGCAGCCAAATTTTTGTTTAATTCCCCATTGCTTTAGTGTCTCTCGCACAACATTGGACACAAAATGGCTCCCATTGTCTGATGATATAGTATCTGGCATCCCAAACCTTGGGAAGACTTCTTGACACAAAAATTTGGCAACTGTTTTGTGGTCTGATCTTGCGGTGGCTTTTGCCTCCACCCATCTACTGTATCTACAAATAACCACCAAGATATACCTCATTCCTCTTGCTCTCAACTGTGGTCCCATGTCTATGTAGTCTAGCGTGAGGTGTCTAAAGGGACCGTCTGGAGGTGGTATATGTGCCAGAGGGGCTGTAAAAACTTTCCCTGATGTTGTATCTTGCGCAAGTCTCACATTCGCTTAGTACTCTATCTACTGTGGCTGCCATGAATGGTGACCACCATACTGCTTGCAATTTCCGTAGGATCTCCCCCCTTGCGCAATGGTCACTACCATGCGCCCAAATTATGGCGTGCCTTAACAGCAAGGTCAATAGGACAAAATGACCATGACTATCTCGCCAGAGACCATGCATGGGACCCTGTGGCACTGTTCTGATAGCTCCACATTGCACCCATAAGCGTTTTTCGCTTATGGGTGCCACTAACTCTGTTTTGAGCCATTATAAGGGAAGACATGGTAGTGAGGGGTTCACAGTCTTGTATAGTTAGTATGGGTGCCATTGTTGCACCTATTGCTGCCTGTTTGGCCGCTTCATCAGCTAGGTTGTTCTCTTTAGCTATCACTGAGTCAGTCTTTTGGTGGGCTGGACATTTAATTACTGCTAAAGCCGTGGGAAGAAACATGGCTTCCAATAGTTGAAGGATGGCGTCTCCATGAGTGACAGGAGTGCCGTCAACTCTGCGAAACCCTCGTTGTTTCCATATGTTAGCATGAACATGACAAACGCCATAGGCATACGCTGAGTCCGTATATACATTTAACGACTTTCCTTCTGCTAATTTGCATGCTGCTGTTAGGGCTTTTATTTCTGCGAGTTGGGCTGAGCAAGGCTGAGAGAGTTTACATGATTGCAATGTGACAAAGTTCTGGTCATCATTGTCGAGTAGAACAACCCCGTAGCCGGCATGGCTACCAGTGGCATCACGGAAACATGACCCATCAACAAACAATGTGAGATCAGCTGGAATTGGCTGGTTGTGTAAATCTTCTCTAGCACGCATAAATTTGTCTGTATCATGAATACAATCATGTGGCGTACCTTCTGTTGGTAACACCAGTTTGGTGGCAGGGTTAATGATAGTACAGCGCTGAATGTTAAGTTCAGGGGCTGATAGGATCACCTCATAGCCCGTGCGTCTGGCTTGTGTTGAAACAAATCGTGGACTCGTCAATAGCGCATGAAGTTGGTGGGAAGCATACAACGTCACAGGATGTCCCATGGTGAGAGATGATGCCTTCTGAAATGCAAATACGGCTGCGGCCAGGCCCTGATAACAGGGCGGCAGCCCAGCTTCTATGTTGTCTAGCTTGGTGCTGTAATATGCTAAGGGTTGCTTCCCTGTAGGTGTGTCTTGCATAAGCACAGCACAAGCAAAGCCTGATCTTTCAGCTACATATAAATGAAAAGGTTTAGCGTAGTTAGGAGTCCCCAACGCTGGATTGCAAGTCTATTTTTAGAGCTTGGAATGCTCCTTCTGCTTCCTCTGTCCACACCAACTGTGCTGCGTTATTGGTTTGCCCTGCTGCCCTTATCAGAGCCCTGAGTGGAGCAGTTTTGATGGCATAGTCACAAATCCACGGCCTGCTATAGCCTGTCATGCCCAAAAAAGATAGCATCTGGGCCACCGTTTGCGGTTGAGGGGCCTTGATTACTGCCTCTAACTGAGATGGTGCAATACATCTTTTATCCCCACTCAACTGTCTGCCCAAATACTCTACAGACTGCTGGCAGAACTGTAGCTTATCTTTATTGACCTTATGCCCTCCTTGTGCTAAAGCTGTGAGCACGGCAATGGAGTCTTTTTCACATTGTTCTTTTGTGGGGCTACAGATTAACAGATCGTCTACGTACTGCAAAACTGTGCTTGGCACGTTCAAACTCGCTAAATCCTGTGTCAACACGCGGTTAAAGATCGAAGGCGAATCTGAGAACCCTTGTGGAAGCCTCGAGTAAGCATATTGCTGATTCTCGTACGTAAAGGCAAACAGATATTGTGAATCTGGATGTAGTGGTACACTGAAAAAGACTGAACACAAATCAATCACTGTGTACCACTGGGTGTCTGGTGGGATGTTTGATAGCAACGTGTGTGGGTCTGGAACGAGTGGTACTTTGCCGTCTACCACTGCTTTAACTGCTTTCAAGTCATGGACTAAACGATAGTCTGTTGAATTTGGTTTTCTGATGGGAAAAATGGGTGTGTTGCAAGGGCTTTTAATTTTAACCAGCACCCCTGCTTCCACCAGACCCTTAATCGTTGGCCTGATACCGTCAATCGCATGCTGCTTGAGAGAATGCTGTCTCTAGTATGGTAGATTGATATGTGGCTTTAACTTAATGTGAACAGGTTGGGCTGATTTTATTAACCCTACATCAGTCTTATGGGCTGTCCACAACTGGGGTGGGACCTGTTTTAACATTTCATCATGTTCTGCAGCGACTACCATATGTGTGGGTATGCTTCCATCTACCATTACTTTATCTGCTACTGCTTCATAACCTATCTTGACTGAGATTCTGATAAACTGCTTGTCTTTTGAGATGTGAATGTATTTATTCTTTGTGGAAACCCACTCTTGCACCTGCAGGGCACGCCTGACCATAGGACCAAAATGATGAGACTCATAACCTTCTGCCACTAACAGCGTGACGTACGGCGTAGAATTTGGCACCTGAAACCACCCAGACAATTCTTCCGGAAGGCGGACGGCCGCTGCCATGCCTTCTGGCCCCAAAAACATGTCTTCACTTGTGATTAGACATGGTTTCTTGTTAATTACTGCATCCCAACATTCTTGGTAATCTACATGAGTCAGATCTTTGTCATACATGAGCGTGCAGTGCAGTGGCAGAGTGGGAGTATGTGCTGTGTCATAGTGAAGTCGAATCCACAACTCCCAGTCAGTCCATGCCTGTCTGAGGTGTGATTCTTCTGGTGTCATCTGGAGCCAAAAGGCAAGTGTTTGTTGCTTTTCTGTCGTGTTCAGGGGAAGTTGTGACATCATGTTTTGTGGGGGTTCATCAGGGAAATCCAAATACAGTCCATCTTGGATGCACATGATTTTTGCTTTTAATGGGCATAGAATGTCTCTTCCTAATAAGTTTACTGGGGTATGAGCTGAATATAGCAAGGGCGCACATATAACTTTGCCTGCAATGAGCATTGGAACGGGTTCCGTCAGTGGTATGACTTGTGATTTCCCAGAGAAGCCTATTGTTTTTATAGATGACGTGGAGAGGGGGAACTTGGAACCTGCTTTTCCAATGCATGAATATGTAGCTCCTGTGTCCACCATGAAAGGGTATTCACGGTCGTGAATGACAACAGGTATGATTGGTTCATCTTGTGACTGCAGTGATATTGCTGGTGACAGGCTTCTCTGGGCACCCCTACCAGGTGTGTCCCTGCTCCGTGTTGGGCCAGTTTTGTGCTGGACCGTCCCATGGATTACTAGGACAGTGGGCCCGTATATGGCCTGGTTGACCACACCCCCAGCACAGGTTGTCAGGTGGAGCTGGATTAGCTCCTGGATAACCCATGCCCATGTCTGGCGGGTCTGGTTGCTGGTTGGGCGTGGTTTGCTGGAACACGTGCTGGTTTCCTGGTATGTAATTTCAGCCCCCCTTCCAGCCTCCCCGAAACGTTGTATCTCCTCTGGTTCCACCTCGGCCTCGCCCCCTTGGGGGCCGCTGGTTCCTGCCACCTCTTGGTGCTTGCTGCTGGTAATAGTAATGGTGATGCGTGGCACTGGCAGGGTTGTCATTTGCTGCTGTGTTTGGGTCTGTTGGGGCTGGCTGCAGAGGCGCTTGGGGCTGGATGGCCTGTGGAGCTGTTGGGTTTGCCATTACCATGGGGGCCTGAACTTTAGTTTTTTTCTTTTTCCTTTTTAACCAGCTTACTTAGCTCTCCCAGCTGTAGCTGTGTCAGCTTGTTGGCTAGCTGTTTGCTATCCTCTTCCATTTTCTTTTTGTCTTTTCTATAGAGCTCCACATGATGGATAATATGTTCTGAAAACAATGGCCAACCCATCTTCATCAGTCTTACCACACCTTCCAGGCGTCGCTGTACATCCTCTGGCATGGCCTTCCTTCCATCATTTTGAACAAGCTCTGAGTTGTTTTATTAGCATTCCATGCTTCCCCTGTCTCTTCCTTCCACCTTTTCTGGAAGCTGTGTAGGAACTTAGAGGGACATTCATCCTCCCCCATGGTCTTTCCCTCCAGCTTGGAGGGGTCTCTCTTTGCTGGGTAGTGCGCTCTCAGCTGCTGCCACACCCGAGAACGGTAGTCTCCAAAATTCACCCCATCGTGCATGTTGGTTCAGATGGCTGTACTTAAGTGAGCTTCCGTGAATATCTCCTTGGTGGTTTGTTTTCCTGCCACATAGGTGAGTATGGCTTTGATATCTCCTACGGCCAACTGTATACCAGCTGTGGTTTCTTCTAAAGCCATGATCCATTTATCGGCCCCATCTGTGAGCACAGGTAGACGTTCTGCCAGGCCTATCATGTCCATGAAGGGCCAGGGCTCGTACTGTTTTCTTCCACTAGTTTTTGTTACAATGGGCCACATGGGGAAACTTTCACTATCTTCATCTGACAGGTCCATCAGTAGGTCACCGACCTTTTTCCCGCTTCTCAGTGTCATGCCAACTCGGTCTTGGCTTCTTCTATCTGTTTTCTGTCCTTTATCAGTGATCTGTGCCTCTTCTGACCGTGCTCTATCAGTTTCCATAGTACCCTGGAGTTTTAGGGTGATATGCTCCGTTGTGGGGCTAACTGGGGGTTCCCTCTGTCTCTGTTGGGAGGCTTCATCCTCCTCCAGCCGCTCTTTTAATTTCTCCAATTCTTGAGCCATGCGCTGTACTCTATCTTCAGCTCTTCGAGCCGCTCCTTCCAATTGCTGAAGTAGCTGTACATCTTGAGTGTCCCTCGGTGAAGCTCCCCTTGGGGCACCCTCCTCGAGACCACAGCCACCCTTATCAGATGGTTCCTCTGTCATCTTCTGGCCTGGATGAGTCGTGGGGTCGATGGTGGCCGTCCCCTGACGCTCTTCCTCCTGGCGCCTTCGAAGGCGCTCCGCCTCTCGTTCCAACCATTCTTGCAACTGTTGTTCCATCAGGGCACTCAGGGGTCTGGATTGTGGCACCAATCCTTCCTCCTTTTTCCTTTGTGATGCTGCTGAGGGGGACCTGGATTCCCCCAAAAGGAGGCTCGAGCAGCTTGAATGATGAGCAGACTTTTTCATAGGGAGGCTCGCGTAGCTCGAATGGAGGGACTTGTATCCGTCCTCCTCCCGTCACCTCAGCTTCCCATTCCTTTTGTGCACTCGCCTCTCTCTGGGGGGAGTGCCTTCTGCACTGGCGGTTGGTTGCTCAGCATCTTTTCCCTTCTTGCCATTATGTGCCTTAGTGTATAATTCACAGTCAGTGGCTTCTGCGTCCCCGTCGTCATCCGACGATCCGTCAGTACTGTCTGTGTGATGATTTTGGTTCCTGTGGTATGTTTTTGTGTTTGTTCTCTCTCTCCCTCCCCCTTTCTTCTGTTCTGCAGTGCATGTGTGTGTCTGCAGTGCATGTGTTCCGTCATATTCGGTAGAGCTCTGTGTTCTTACATTTTGTATCTTGTGCTCAACTTGCTGCATAGCCGTATTTTGCTGCCTATTCTTCTAGTGTTGCTAGAGGTTTTTGTACTTACCTGTGGTTTTTTCCCTGTTGTACTCAGGTCGTCCTTTGTGCCTCACCGTGTGCCTGAGTTTTTTCAATCCATCCTTCGGTGAATATTCTACGAGCCAGCCAGCTCCCTGCCTCCACCGCCTGCTCTTGTTTTTTCTTATTGTTAATAAACCTTTTTTGTGACTGACCTGCATCAGTATCTGCTTTGGGGTCCAAACAAAACCTGTACCTAACAGACTGTCTCTGAGGGAGGCGCCATTTCCAGTGGTAGCTTTTTCCTTGGTCCCTGCTGTTTCTTTTTCTTGACCTCTTGCTTAGTATTTTTAGTTAAGGTCATTGTGAATTTCCCCTGTAATCGACCCTCCATCTCCATGGCTTTTGAATTTCTTAGTGGATATTGTCCCACTATTGGCTGTGTTGGCTCCTGTGGGTATGGGGGCGGTGGTGGCATGGGTAGGGGTGGTGCTATAGGCATCACGGGAACTGTAGGCATCACCTCCTCCTGATCCTGGTGTTCTTTTTTCTTTTCCTCCAGCTGTACCATCTGTTTTCTTCCCCCTGCCTGTTTGAACCATCCTAACACTTCCCTCTCCTTAGCTCTTTTGTTCTTTATCTTATAGCTGGCTTTGGTGTCTTTGGCTTCAATGTGTCTTAATTCTACTCTACTCTAATTCGACTCTACTTCGTCATAGCATGCTAGATTGAAAGTACCTTCCATAGGCCAATGATTTTTTCCTGATGTTCTTTTGTGCCATTTGTTCACACAACGTTTAATGCGTTTCACTTGACTTGGGTGTTGCCGCATTACTACCTCCACTGGGGTTAAAACCCCTTTTTCCATCTTTCCCTGGTTGGCTCCCATGAAGCCTTGTTTGGCTTCGCTAATTCTTGGGATCTCTGGCTGTTCGTCTGTTTCTGTTGTGTGTATTAGCAGTATGATTTTCCCTACTGTTATAGCAGTTTTATAGTTCTTCTCTCTATAGGGGTTGTACTCTAATTTGTGTGACCCGTCCTCCTGGGGAACCTGGGTTAAACACCCAAATTTACCTGTTTCCCACTCAGCTTTTCTGGGCACGACAACAATTTGCAGCCGTGGAGCGTATCTCACCCTGTTTTGGCCTCGTATACTTATCTGGTGTAGAGGAAGTGACGCTACTGGTCCTTTTTTATAATTATTACACAAGCTCAGCAATAGAGGATTTAGTGAATAAGGGACCCACAGTCTGCACAAAATCTCTTCCCACGGGGCACCTGGAAACTGTTCTTTTACTCTTTTTAAGTTGGTGAATTTAGTGATTTGCCAGAGTTTCTGTTTAATTTCTTGCTCGTCCTGCCAATGCTCAGCCCCCTTGTTATCTATGTAGGTTCTTTCCAACCAAAAGTGTGTACGTATCCCTCTGTATTCTACTGGACCCTCTGTACTGCAGTGTTCTTCTTCTATGACCTCATCTCCACTATCGTCTCCCTCTTCCATCTATTTTAGGTGCTCTTTTTTCCTTTTTCCTTTCTTTCTAATCTCACCTCATTAGAGTTTATTACAACGGTGAAGCTTATGTACTTGATTTATTAGTTAGGTCTTTTCTACTGTCTCTATGCCTCACCCCCCTCCTTGTGTCTGTTAGGTCAGTTGTCTAGTAGTTTATCAGTCTTTTACATTTACTTTTTATTCAACACTTTACTGTATTTACAACAATCTTTATATGTTGCACTCAGGATTCACAACTTTATATATTACACTTAGATATGCTACAATTTTTACACTTTGATCAATCTGCTGACTGTTCTCTTTTATTGTTTAACTCTTTGGCATTCTGCCCGTGCGGTCCTGTCCTCCCTACCCTTCACTCCTGCTCTTTCAAGCTTAAAGGAATGTTGGCAAGGATGACAGCAGTATCCACAGAAATGCTCTCATGTATTTAACTCTTTATTTTCTCTTTTATTTGCTTGGCATTCTGCCTGCGTGGACCTGGCGTCCGACACAACACCCCCGCCCCTACAGGCTTAAAGGGGTGCCAGTAAGATAGGCAGCGGTAACCACAGATGCTTTTGTATATCTTCTCTTTTACTCTTTTTAACTCTTTACCGGTTATTTTTCTCTTCCCTGTATAACTCCTACAGGTTTCTTCTCTTGTGCACTTCTTATTCTTATTTGTCTTAAATACTTTAAATACTTTAACTATCTCTTGTTATCTTTGTTACCATTCACTCAACACACACACATACACTCTTTCCGCTCCAAGATCACACTTATTGCACCAGACTCAACCGTTCCCAGTGATGTAAGTTGTATCTCAATGATGCCCTTTAATTATTTTCTAGTCAATCAACACATCATAATTAGGTTCTTTAAAGGAGGGAAGTTTGCCAAATACCTTTGACCTGGGCGGCCCCAGCACTGCACCCCAGACACACCCGGTTTAGGCAGAAAAAAGCTCTGCTTACCTTATTTTGGTGGCCACCTGTATGTCTGGCGTGCAGTCCAGTGCTCTGGTCTCCGGCTCTGACCTCCCCTCCCTCCTGGCTGGCTCGCCACTTGTAGAAGCGAAACTCAGTGCCTGGAAGTGAGCCAGATGGCTCCCGACCTCGTCCTCTACTTCTCTTGCAGATCGTCCTCTGAGCTGATTTAGTATCTTAGGTTCAGTTGACTGACGCTTAGAGAAACACTGGAGTCGGAGGGAATCTGGTACAGTCGAGTTTAATGTGTTCACAGGCAACAACACACACAACTCATGAGTCAAGCTCCAGAGCAAGACTGAAGTTTCACTTTCTGTGCTGCTCCCTTTTATGCTGGTGAAGATTCGAGAGAATCTCCACCCTTTTCCTTTAGTCCATCCTACCTGCGTTCGAATCTATTGGTGGCAGGTCTTTTTCTTTTTAGCCCTTTTCCATCTGGTCCAAATCTATTGGTGGCAGGCCCCTTGGGCCCTTGTCCAAACATGACCTAATGGTGTAATCTCCGGGCCTGGAAATCTCCAAATTCTCCCACCATTAGATTCGAGCCTGGTTTCACTTTATTTTTTAAAAACATATGGAACTTGGGGACTTTCTCTATACAATCCCCTGTGCTTTCATACACTGTGAACCTTAGAGTGTGTGTCATGCAATACAAACATTAGAGTGTGTGCGTTATTATCAGACAGTACATGGTGTGGTACATGTGTGCTCTTCAATATGTGAATATATAACCTTGTGTTATGAATACATAGACTTGTATAACAGTGTTTTATCACACATAGATGCATAACAAACAGTTTTATAGGAACTTATACATAAAACATGGTTATATAACCTCTACTCTTAATCAACTGATGCCGTATAACACCTTTACCTGATTAAAGATTACATCTTACACTACACTGCCCTGCATCTCTCTCTGTCTCTGTCTCTGTCTCTCTCTTTCTGTCTCATTGTGACATACAGATTACTGTTAATTTATTATGTTGATCTGTTCTGTACGACATCTATTGCACGTCTGTCCATCCTAGAAGAGGAATCCCTCCTCAGTTGCTCTTCCTGAGGTTTCTATCTTTTTTTTCCCTGTTAAAGGGAGTTTTTCCTTATCCGCTGTGAGGGTCCTAAGGACAGAGTGATGTCGTATGCTGTAAAGACCTGTGAGGCAAATTGTGATTTGTGATATTGGGCTTTATAAATAAAATTGATTGATTGATTGAGTTTTATAATAGAGAGAGGAGTCTGTGGGCATTCTTGAATTGGATTTTAGACCACTCGTACATGCCCCCTAGCTATCCCTTCAAGTTTTTTTTTTAACCAAATTAATAATTGAATGAGTGACAGGCTTCATATTAAGTGGGGTTATTATTGTCTATCTTCCTATTCCAACCTGTAAAAGATAACCATTGCATTTATTGTAATCATTCACCCCATTTGTTGTTTTTAGCATAATTGGTATTTTCTACATGTATAATCAGTTGGCAGTTGTGTTTGTTTGGCCAGCCAACCGTGGCCCTCTTTACAGGTTGGATGGTACTGACTTCTGGTCTGTTTACAATGTATAAAATGCTACACCCTGCTTTCGTTCCCCCACATGAATGTTTACTGTTGCCATGGCAACAGGTGCTGTTTCAGTAGCTAACGTTAGCTTAGCGCAATCTACATATTAACAATGAACAATAAAACTACAATGCGACATTTCTAAACAAAAACAGCTACCAACACCAACAGCTGTTCTATCAGACCTTAACCAGGGTGTTCCCACTTGTCATACCTTACAACAGTTAACGTAACCTCACTGAAATGATGTAACCTAACTAAACATGGTGCGGTTCAGCACACACATTACAACTACATTAGTAAGAATACACTAATAATAAGATGTGAAGTGGTTTTTGACTTTTATCCTACTTGAAAGAATAAATGAAAAATATAAAGGATGAATTGGCTGATAACTGCCAACTAAAGAAACAGCCAAGCCACTGCTTTAGAGAACTGAACATTGCCCACAAGCATCAAAGCATCAAAATCCAAAAAAAAAAAGCAAATCCACACGCGTAGAACTGAGATCCACAAATGTTTTTTCGATTCACAAATAAAAAGTGAGTTCACAAATGCCTCTTCGAAAGTTGTAAATGTTAGGAAGATATTCACAAATGCTTTTCATTTATTTGCAAATTGATTTAATGTATTCATAGATATTTTTTTTTATTTGTGTATTTTCAGATCCATTTTATATTTGCAAAATATTTTTGTGAGTTTACAAATCTTTTTTGTATTTGTGGAAGGTGTTTTATATTTACAGATTACACATTTACACACCGATTGTCGATCTGTTCACACACATAACTATGAAACAAATCTATCTCCATATATTTCTTATAAAAGTTTTGATAGAATCCTGGTCAATATTTTTCTACCTGAATTTGTTTCTACTCTACACACAAATTTAGAACTCTCTTAGACCATATGTATGCACAAATGATCAAGGCTGGCTAAGAAAATGTAAACACACAACTTTTAACTAAATGCGTAACATATTTAAACCTTATATAATTTAAAAAGGTTTTAAAAGACAGTATTTAAAACTGTTAATGTACTAATGCATTGGTCAAATGTATTAACTATGAAAATGACACTCTGTCATCCTCATCAATTCATTCATTCATTCATTTTCTGTATCCGCTAATCACTACCATGATTAGCAGGCACATAGAAGGACATGAAATGATGGCAAATCTGGTTAGCCCAGATTGTCCTAAAAAAACAAGATATAGCATGTGTATGTAGCCTTTATAATGACTGTGATATGAGCTTAAAAGTAAAGGCAGTAAAAATACCCCAAAAACGCCTAGGGCCCATAGGGTTAAAAGTGGAAGACCAGGGTGTCAGTAGACTGGATTGTCATATCCGACAAGGTTGCGTGTCGCGATGGTTGGAAGTTAAGGGAGGAAGTGGTGAACTCTGAGCAGCGTAGGAAGCTGAAGAAGGCCAGCAGGAACATGATTCTAGTACCTTGTCTATGGGAGGACGCCGAAGAGATGCCAGTAGTCGGGGTGGATCAGGAGGACCTTGAAGGAACTGGTGATATCCGCCTTGGAGAGCCAGGCTCCTGGGCCTGTGATGTGGATAAGTGAGATGGCGTGGTCAATTGTTGTCTGCAGATAGAAATCTGGGCTTGGAATGAGGCTGTTAATACTAGGGACAGTGGAACCGTGGGGGAAAGAGAGATCGATGATGAGTATCTTCTTTCCTAAATATTTTCTGGTAGGTATGCCTAGTGGACTGATTCTAAATTTGGGGACGGGTGGGGTGGAAAGTGGGCCGATCATGAATTCTTCATCAGCTTCCTTATGCAAAAGTTTGTCAACTACTTTGGGCTCAGAAGTGGCAGACTGCAAGTTGAGGCACGTATAAGAGGAGTCTGGCATGGCCTGCAAACCGGGGTGGAAGCCATGGGTGAAACCCTCAACAAGAAAGTTGACAAGCTCACGGTCTGGGTGGTTCTGTAAGGCGGAAGCAAGGGCGGTGATTTGAACTCGTGTGTCAAGGTACTTACACAAGCTGTGCTTGGTTGGATTATGTGGACAAGTCGGCCTGGCGTGGGCTCCACCACAGAAGGAGCAGGTGTGGAGGAATCTGCAGCTCAAAGCGCTGCATCCGAGGTCGTTAAAATTATCGCAGATTTTCCTCCCACCTTGGGAGAGGACTGGTCTCCCTCTTCTATCTATGCCCTTGGGAAGGGGGCCTGGGGAGGTTGGTTGGGTGTTGGCTGGTTTAGGGGTGATGGAAGGTGGGGGGGCCACAGAGGGCAGCCTACGAAAAATGGTGCGCCGCAAAGATTGCAATACAAGGAGGACTGAGCTGCAAAAACCTGGAAGAAGAAGAAGAAGAGGCAGAGGGAAGCTGAAGGCTACGGCCGATGGTGCTACCATTGATTATCGATGCAGGAGCGGTCTGTGGGGCTGTGGTGGTGGACGTCAGGGTGGGAGGAGCTGGAGCAGCCGATGAAGATTGAATAGGTAGAAGGAAGGGAAGAGGTGTAGAGGAAATACCTCTTTTAGAATATTTGCACTCGTAATAATCAATTTGGGGCAACACCCTCCTAACGAGGGAAGCGACTAATCAAATTAATAACTCCGTAAATTACTTATTAATTCGTCAGCACGCTTATCAATAATGAATCAATCTCAGTATCTGGGTTATGAATTCTCTAGACAGTGATCTCAGCTCCTGTACACAAGATATACATCACAAACAATGACTTGGCAATAAATGAAGATTTATTTAACTAAATGGATAACACTGAGTAAATGAATAGCAAATGATGATTATATGACACAACACAAAATCAATATATATATGAATGAAGTGAGAAGTAACACTTGTTTGATTTGCTTAGTTTGGCGATAGTGGGAGAGTAGCCTATATTAAAACAGCCTACATTATCAATGGGGACCGCAGGAATGCGCAAACCATTCACTTGGACCTAATGAAACCTAAATTAAAATCGGGATCATTAACTAAGCCTCCTGTTCGACCTCCCTCTTCACCATACAGCGGTTAACTCAAGTTATGGAAGTGGAGTTTGGCCTACTTTCAACAGCATTGTTCACAGGTGGAGCTCTTTCAGGGTCCCTGGACTGTCGCTGCAGCTTTCCAGCAGAATAGCACGACTGTTTCACAGCCGAGAGAGCAGATGATTTTGCGATGTCCTGTGGGTACCCAGTGGCTGGTCCACACTGCAGAAGGCCTTTGGGCTGGATGGAGGACCACTGTGGCAAGTGGTGGGCAGCCGGTTCCAAGGAATCTGGAGCGAAGAGGTGGCCGACAGATGCTGGTCTGCTTCGTTCTGGTTACTCATTTATAATAATGTGACAATAATATCGCTGGCCGTTCGATATTGCTGTCAAAGTTACTACTACGCGTAAAAATGTTGAAAACACTGGAGATGAAGGAAAACTGGATCGATAAAATTTCAAAGTTCAAAATAACTTTGCTCGTGAGCACAAAAGGGTTAAAAACGTAATAAAGGAAGTTACGCAATACAAAAAGGTAAAATATGAATAAATATGGCAGACTCACAGTACGAGTAATATGGAATACTAACAAAAGACAAAAAAAAAGGGAAAGAATCAAGAGTGAAACAAGAGTTAAGAGTTAAGAAAACGTAAAAACAAGACAAGAGCAAAAGACAAGAGGATGAGCAAGAGGAGACAAGTGTGAAGATAAGACAAGAGAGTGAGAGAAGAGAGTGAGAGCAAGCGGCGCCCGGGTATTTCACTGGGTCAAAAAGTGGGCGGCGAGCCTGATCAAAAAAGGGGGGTTTTTCCCTTGTGATAAGGAATATATCCCTATTGAGATATAATCAGGGGAAACTTTAATTCTTTTCTGATACGAGGTCGTATACTTTAATATGTTACGCACGAGTCAATCAATCAATCAATCAATCAATTTTATTTATAAAGCCCAATATCACAAATCACAATTTGCCTCACAGGGCTTTACAGCATACGACATCCCTCTGTCCTTAAGACCCTCACAGCAGATAAGGAAAAACTCCCCCAAAAAAAACCCCTTTAACGAGTGACGCTTACTCTTCCCACTATGGTCCACATTGTTTCTTAGCATCCAATTAAACGTACAGATTAACATTAAATCAAAATACACTTATTATGCTGTGATAACAGCTAGCCTACGTTAAATACACACACTGACTAATTCAATGACAATGTATAATGAGAAACAGAATGAAGGAACATATAGTCATGCAACAAGTTGATGAATAATACCTAATTATAGCTTCATTAAGTGGACTTCCTTACGGTAACTCTTCTTAACTCTGCCACAGGATGACAATATGGCTACATGTTAGAGAGTTGAAACTAATATTTAATTCTGCCACATATCAAAACTTTGTTCTTAACAGAGTACCATTCATATGAGAACATGATCATGCTATGAACAAGTCAAGACATGTTAACGGTCAACCAAGAGTGACAAACACATGATACACATACACTTCAGTCTTATTACAACAGAACATTTGTCTCTCCCCGGAGTCACATGTGAGTGGCAGGATGTGGTCATCAAAAGGGTGCATTGTTTTTCAAAGTAGAGCTGGTAATTAAAATGTTACGTTGGGGTGTAAAAAAGAGGGGGACCCCTTTATAAGTGAAGTCACTTGAATCACTTCACATGATCTCCTTGGAGACAGAGCGACTATCTTTCTCCTGACTGGGGTCAATTAGGGGACAGGGCAATAAAACATCTTGCCTTGCTGAGAACTTCAATATGCTCCTACATAGGAAAGGATGCTGGGATGGAGGAATGCATGTGCTCAGGTTGCTAGTGAAGGCTGGGGGAAAAGGGAGGGGTGAGATAGCCCTGAAACTGGGAGAGCATGAGCTGGGTTTGATATGACCTGGCCTTGAGAGAAGGCTGATGTGGAAGGCTGGGCATCATTGGCTGTGGAGTGCGTCATGACGTCATCGGCGTGGACGCCGGAGTGATGCTGGGAATCTGCAAGAGGTCGGGAAGCATGGTTAGAGTGAGTGGTACTATGTTGTGACTCGGTGAATAGTTTGAAGAGTTTTGCCTTGTTGTCGGTACGACGGAACAGAATGATTCGCTGGCTGAGGTCATGCTTCAGGCGAGCTATTGTCCACTCAGATATGTTGAGAGTGGAGGGCCGGCATGAGTGTTGGCTGGGTGAGTGACAGTCTCGGCGGCTTCGCCTGTCATCCAAGCGCTTGGATGCACGTCTTGGAGGTGGAGTGTCCCCGAACGTCGATGCCAGGATCCCCCCACTGTAGCTGCTGGACGGCAAAGACCCAACGATGTTGGAGGTATGGGAGGATGGAATGTGGATGGCTGACCGCAACCGCGGCTGCTGAGGTGGTAGGATGTGAGGAGAAGGGGAGGACGCAGGTACGACAGAAATTAACTGGTTGTCCTCGAACTGATCGCTGTCAGATGGGTTCAGAGAGAGTTCTTCATTCATGGTTTTATAGGTAAGTTTCTTTGTCTGACTTGTCATCTCTCACGGATGATGTGGAAACAGAGTCAAAGGATGAGGAAATGGATGAGGTGTGCTTACGTACTTGTAGTATGGAAATGAGTTTGTCTGAGGCGTGGTCTTAGTTCCCGAATGTTGTTATAAAACTTCATCTGTGGTAGAAACATAATCAGCCGTTGTGCATGTGTCATGAATCCAACGTGGATTTTGGATGCACACTTATTTTATGTGCAGCGTAAAAATGTTTCTAGGCACACATTAATGAATGAAGCCTAATGTCACTAAAGAAAGCAATATGAAAACAATGATGAAAATAAAAGAACAATGCGTAACTTCACCAGTCCACCCTAAATCAATAACTATCCAAAGATCCTTTCCCTCCATTCCTTCCCTTCCCCACCCCCCTCCCAGTTCCATGTAACTTGCAATATGACAGGGTTGCAGGATAGTAGAGATTAGCAGATAATCCTGTATAAACCTTCTTTTTGAAAACAAATAAAATGAAGAAAGTTACATACATTAACAGAGGGTAAAATAAATAGATAGGCCTAAATAAAATAAATAAAATTACATTTAATGAAATTAAAAAAACAATAAAATAAAATAAAATAATAGATAAAGATAAATAAATAAATAAGTAATAGTAACAAAAAAGAAAAGAAAAAAGAAGTGGGACTATGATATGCATCAAGTTCATAATGACAATCTTCTTCTTTATCATTCTTATTTAACTAACTACAGTTAAAGATTTGAAAAATAGGTGTAGTATTTGTGATAGAAATACATTTAACAGATAAGGAGTAGATGTAGATGAGATGAGATAGAGAGATCAACTGCGCATGCATGGCCGTCTACGCTGTCCATGTGAAAAGCTCAGTCAAAAAGGTGACTTTATATCCAGTTTTAAGCCATATTTTACGCTTAGGGTTACCAGACGTCCTGCATTGCGTGGGACTGCACAGCATTTCTGTCTCTTTTCATGTGTCACGCAAATTGAGACCATGTCCCGCATGATTGGTTGTCACCCACGCTAGCATTTCCCCCCAGCCAATGAGAAGAAGCTGCATGCAGCGGCTGGCCCAGGTGGGCTCTCTGTTTATTGTCATAGTAGCACCGCACCGTGCGGTGTGAATGTGTGAAGAGAGAATCCTGTGGGTGGCGCCAGAGTACTGAACTATCCTGTTCCTGCTCCCGACCATCACTGCAAGTTCTCCTCATCCTTCCCTCCTCCTCTGCTCATTCCCTGAATCCCTGGACTTGTGAGTTGAGACTTATGTTACTGTTGCTGCTCTTTTGAGCTTTCCAACCATCACTGCAGTGCCAGTGAATCCCTGGTCTCATGAGTTGCGATTTTTGTTATCCAAGTGATTGTAAGTCTGGATGGTCATTTTATTTATTCATTTATTTATTTTGAGTACTTACACCCATTAGAGAGAGAAAAAGAAAAAAAAATGAATGAGGGCAAAACAGCCTTGTGGTCATTTTAACTGTGGCGGATGAGCCTTGAAGGAGGGGACAGGGACAGTTTGGGGGGGGTGCGCGCTGGGGGCGGGTGTCCCACATTGTTCCTCACAAACCTACTCCTTGTTCCACATTTGGTTTATTGGGACCTGGTCACCCCTATTTACACTACAATTTTAGATTCTGATTCTTTTATCTATACATTTAAACAGAAGAACTTTTATGTCATCAGATGCCTGCATCTTAAGTAAAATTGGCAAACAGCTGGATGTGGACTGACTCGACTGCTACCAGCTTGCTAAGATTGTTTTTAGCCTGATGGCTTGGCTAAGCTCTGAGCACTTTTATGGACTTTTATGACTTTTATGGACTTTTACAACCTGCATGTGTGATGACTGAGAGTGGACCTGAGTGTCATTCATGTCAGCTTACCATCACAAAGCTGAAGACAAGCATCACTTGTGTGGAAGCTGAGCTCAGGGAGAGAGACAAGCTAATTTTGTTTTCATCTGTCGCCAAAGCCCAGGCTAAACACCTAGCCGTCCTGGGCTCCTCCAGCTGTGTCAACAGGAACATACTAGCGGTCCCAGCGCTGTTCTGGATTCCAGCCCAGGGAATGGAGTCTTTACACCAGCAACTCCATGTCCCCGTGTCCTGCACCGGAACTCAGCCTCCATTAATCATGTGGAGCCAGGGCCCTCTAAGACAACTTCTTCAATCAATCAATCAGTCAATCAATCAATCAATCCGTCAGTCAGTCAGTCAATCAATTTTATTTATAAAGCCCAATACCTCAAACCACAATTTGCCCCACAGGGCTTTAAAACATCCCTCTGTCCTTAGGACCCTCACAGCGGATACGGGGAAAAAAATGGTAGAAACCTCAGGAACAGCAACTGAGGAGGGATCCCTCTTCCAGGACGGACAGACGAGCAATAGATCTCATACAGAACAGATCAACATAATAAATTAACAGCAATCCCTATGACACAATGAGACAGAAAGAGAGACAGAGAGAGAGACAGAGACAGAGAGAGATGCAGGACAGACGATAATGGTAATAGCTTACAACAACATTAATGAAAGTCATAATATTATAATTATGATTCTGGCTATTGTGGTACAATATGTTGAAAGTATATATTAATATCTGATACATATGTGACAATAATCATATGTGTATAATAACAGTAGAAGTATGACTAATGATAACAGCAGCAGCAGGAGGCATCTGGCAGGACCACGGCAGCAGCACAACCACACACATCACACTATCCAGGCACCGCTGCGATATAGGTTAACTTGCGAGACAGTAGAGCACAAAGGCTCTGGAGAAGAAGCCGAGTTAGTGACATGCAGTATGGCTGAGTTAGCAAGATGCAGTAACAGGACATGAGAGAGAGAGAGAGAGAGAGAGAGAGAGAGAGGAGAGAAGGTGCCCGGTGTATTATAGGAGGTCCTCCGGCAGACTAGACCTAAGTCAGCCTAACCAGGGGCTGGTCCAAAACAAGCCTGAGCCAGCCCTAACTATAGGCTTTATCAAAAAGGAAAGTCTTAGGTCTAGTTTTAAGACTCCCAGACCAAAACAGGAAGATGATTCCACAGGAGGTGCTTGATAGCTGAAGGGTCTAGCTCCTGTTCTACTTTTGGAGACTTTAGGAACCACGTGTAACCCTGCATTCTCAGAGTGCAGTGTTCTGGTGGGATAATATGGCACTATGAGCTCTCCAAGATATAATAAGCCAGTGCAGAGAAGCTAAAACAGGAGAAATATGATCTTGTTTCTTAGTTCCTGTTAGTACACGAGCTGCTGCATTCTGAATTAGCTGGAGAGCTTTTAAAGACTTATTAGAGCTACCTGATAATAGAGAGTTACAGTAATCCAGTCTAGAGGTAACAAAAGCGTGGACCAATTTTTCTGCATCTTTTCGGGTCAGGATAGGCCTAATTTTTGCAATATTACGCAGATGAAAAAACACAGTCTGTGAGGTTTGTTTTAAATGAGAATTAAAACACAAATCTTGGTCAGATATTATAGGTTTCTTACGGTAACGCTAGAGGCCAGAGCAATGCCATCTAGAGAAACTATGTCATCAGATAAAGAGTCTCTGAGTTGTTTGGGGCCAAGAACAATAACTTCAGTTTTGTCTGAATTTAAGATAAGGAAATTGGAGCTCATCCAGGTTTTTATGTCTTTAAGGCAGTTATGAAGTTTTGTTAATTGATTAGTTTCTTCTTCAACGAGAAAATCACTCACACACTCAAACACAGCCCCCACTAACATGGGCATGCACAGAGGATCATTCAAACGCATCTGGCTCTGTTTAAATGAAGAGCAGCAACGATATACAGTCAGGTCCATAATTATTTGGACAATGATACAGTTGTCGTCATTTTGGCTCTGTACACCACCACAATGGGTTTTAAATGAAACAATGAATACCTGCTTAAAGTGCAGACTCTCAGCTTTCATTTAAGGCTTTTTTTCAAAAATGTAGTATGAACCGTGTAGGAATGACAACCATTTCTTCACACAGTCCCCCAACTTTAAGGGCTCATAAGTATTTGGACAAACTAACATAATCATCAATTAAACAGTCAGTGGCTGCCTTAAGTGTTGGACATATAGGCATCATCAGATGCTGGGTTTCTTCCCTGGTGATGCTCTGCCAGCCCTTTACTGCAGCCGTCTGCACTTCCTGCTTGTGTTTTGGGTGTTTTGCCCTCAGTTTTGGCTTCAGCAAGAGAAACGCATGCTCAATTGGATTCAGGTCAGATGATATGACTTGGCTATTGCAGAACATTCCACTTCTTTGCCTTAAAAATGTCTTTGGTTGCTTTTGCAATATGGATGAAAGCTGAAGTGTTTGGGGCACCATTATTTGCTCAGATTCAACTAAATGCTTCAAAACTCATTGGACGATGCTTCACAGTGCAGATGGACATTGACCTGAAGCATATTGCAAAAGCAACCAAAGACATTTTTAAGGCAAAGAAGTGGAATGTTCTGCAATGGCCAAGTCATATCATCTGACCTGAATCCAATTGAGCATGCGTTTCTCTTGCTGAAGCCAAAACTGAGGGCAAAACACCCAAAACACAAGCAGGAAGTGCAGACGGCTGCAGTAAAGGGCTGGCAGAGCATCACCAGGGAAGAAACCCAGCATCTGATGATGCCTATGTGTCCAACACTTCAGGCAGTCATTGACTGTAAAGGATTTGCAACCAAGTATTAAAACGGACTGTTTAATTGATGATTATGTTAGTTTGTCCAAATACTTATGAGCCCTTAAAGCTGGGGGACTGTGTGAAGAAATGGTCGTCATTCCTACATGGTTCATACTACATTTTTGAAAAAAGCCTTAAATGAAAGCTGAGAGTCTGCACTTTAAGCAGGTATTCATTGTTTCATTTAAAACCCATTGTGATGGTGTACAGAGCCAAAATGACGACAACTGTATTGTCCAAATAATTATGGACCTGACTGTATGAGCTTATGTATAACCAATTTGGTTCAAGTTCATTGGTTCAGTCTTTAACATATTAGTAGTAGTTCCAATGAAATATATAATACATCAAATTAAGTGCAGCAGTAGTTGTAATATTTTTTTCTTTCTTAAAAAGATTAAGTTCATTCGTGTTCTGTTTTTGATTTAAGTTATATTAAAGGGGCAAAAAGTGAAATCGTTTCACCGCTAGGTTTGCTGTTGTGCACTGCCTGTAGACCAAAACAAAGTGTGTCATGAGCCACACCTCCCTCTACCTCTGCTCTCCACCCCCCACCCCACTCGCCTCATCTGTGCAGCCGAGCACCGCAGCATCTCCACGGACTATTACATCCAGACGGTCCCGGTGTTTCCACTGCAGGCTCCACTTCACTCAGCTGCCCGATATACCCGCTGCTTCTTTCCACATTAACCTGAATAACAAACCAGGGCTCGGTGCTCCGGTTGGATCCAAACGGATAGCCGGGGCTAATGTTAGCTGGGAAGCTAGCGGAGGCTAACTGGCTGTACTGGCAGCTGAGTTAAGTGGAGCCTGAGGAGGAAGCACCGGTTAGCCCCGGTTTCACTACAGGCAGATTCACTCGCCACAGGGGCAAGGAAATAAAACCTAAACAGCCAACTAAGTTTGGCTTAGTTTAGCAGTTAGCGATGTCTTTCACTCACTCTCAGTGTCTGCTGTGTTTAGCTATTTCCCTGCTTTCCTGTTAGCGTCAGCACTAGTCAGCAGCCACGCTAACGTTCCTACTCGCCAGGCTCACGGGCTCACGGCTCCGGCTCATGGAGAAGAGTAGGGACGTTAGTGTTAGCTCCTGGAGTTAGCACTAGAGCTACTACGGCTACTTGAGTAACTTACAGCTATGGAGTGCTTCTACCAGCTCTTCTAGTCACTGAGCCTCGCCTCCATCTCAGCAAATATATTACATTTATTAAAGGTACCAACATCATTGAAGTAGGCAGGGGAATAGCTAAACACAGCCGGCCGGGCTACATTTTACAATGCTAATTGCATTGCAACCGCTAATAACTCAAGCTCTGGACATTAACCCATGCTACGATTGTAACATTAAATTTAATTGAATCGACATAGCGACATATGCCTAACATTACTGTAACACTAATTAAAACAGACATTTGACTTTATGTTGTACCTGTCCAGGAGAAGAAGAGCTAGCTCTGAGTCAAATTGTAGCCCCTTTAGCTCTCGCAGTGCTCTCCACCTTGGAAATGCAAGGCCAATGTTAATCCGAGTTCTGTCCCTTTCTTTATCCGACAACTTCTTCGCCAACAACCGTTGTTTCTTAAGAGGTAATGTCGGATCCTGGTCGTCTTCAGGTGAACGTTTCATTCCGCTCTCCGCCATTTCGCTTCGAAAATACGCGCTGCCATTGCTCACTGGCTGTAGCCTTTTATAGGGAGGGAGGGCCAAGGGCTCTGGGGGGGGGATTCATATGTACGTACATGAACGCGCAGCCAGACCAGCTTGTAAAGAAGGGGCTGGAGATCAACACAGAGAGAGGGTGTGTGAGGTCATGCTATACTCCAGATGAAAAATTACACCTCTAGTTCTTCACATAGCAATTTTTTAATTCCTTCAATCTAGAAATGATGAATTTATTGCTCCTTTAAGGTAAGTCTGTTTTAAAAAATATTGTCAAAAACTACTCATTTCATTTAATTAGATGTTGTACACAGCTGCCTAATGTTGGAGTGTACTACACATGTATATGGATGGGGAAGGTTAAAGACAACTCTATTCAGTTATTTTAAATATCGAACGTCATTAATTCTATCACAGCAATCATCCTTCATTTTTCAGTTCATCATGATTCAATTGAAGATCAGATAGGACTGATGGTTTCAGAATAAATTTGAAGCTCTGAGGTTGCCACTATTTTTTGATAGTTTTTTGATTTTTAATAGTTTACTTTTTTGATTTTGATGTGTTATTATTTATAACATCTTGTACTAAATTTATGAAAAATGTCATTTAGAAAGGAGTGTTTTATGACAACAAGTTACACTATGAATGTTGTTTTCTGTGCTTCAACTCCATCTGTTTACATACCGCTGGAGTGTTTCGATGGTATGTGTATGTGTGGGTGTGTGGATGTGTAGTGTGTCTTTTTATGTGTTGTGGATCTTACAATGAGCTCATCTGGTGGCAATGTGTCAGTGCCACTGACCCCTGTGTTCCCCATCTGGTTGGTACACACACTCAGCCAGCAGTGACAGCTGTTCAATCAGGGGACCATCACGCACAACAGACACACAAATGTGTATGTGTGTGTGTGTGGTGTGCAAAAAAAGAGAAGCATAATCAAAACACCATCTCTAAAATGCATACTGACAAACACGCTCACAACAAACACACAAAAAATGCCAACAAAGAGCATGAATGTGGATTCCATTGCAGTAAACATTCACGTATGGGCTAATGGGATGTGGGAGTGCAGAATCAAGCTTCACTGTATATATAGTTAAGATACATTGTAGGCCTATTTAACACAAGATGTGGGATTCTAGTAGGTAGTAAACTTTTAGAAAAGAGCTTAATTTGTAATAGGCCTACCATTGGGAATTGGGAGAGTGTACAATTTTTAACATAAAAGATGCACTGCACCAGAATTAGCTCAAAACTACTGTAATTTACATCCGCAGTCCCCCACAATCAAAACATACAACAGCACAACAACAAGCAAAAAAACACACAGAGCACACCATACAAAATACAAAGCTACACACATATACACACATGGGGTGGGAGACTTATTATATTCTACAGTCATTGTTAGTTCAGTACCGATCAGCTCACGAAAACCCAAATCTGCACATTTTACAGAAAACTGCTACCTTACACTCTTCTATCAAGAAAAGTATCGATACTGCTTTGATGGTTGATTTTTCATTCTTGGTTGTGCAGGGAAATACATTTGGTTGTGAATGTGGTTCATAAATGGCACATAAATTAGTGGGTGAACCCATAGCTGCGAGAACATGATTTCAGTTGGAGGTGCGGGAGTGCTGACTATAAACACCCCCTCCCCAAAAGATGTTTCAGTTTATTAAATACCTGCAGAGATGCAACCGCAGTAGAAACGATACGTGCGTCTCCCCACTGTGCAGATTTACGCACGAGACACAGCAGCCTAACTTCATTAATTAGCCTATCTGGATCTAATGTGTCAGGATCTAATGTTAATTAATGTTCTGTGTTCTTCTACACATCCAAAAGGTCACACACAGTTCAGGTTCATACAGTGAAATTGTTTGGAGTAAAGCAGCGTCCTCCTGATAAATCCTGAGCTCTATCAGAGCTGTCTCAATAAATACTTCAGAAGCTAAAAGTTTAATTTCATGTTTCATAATATGGATGGTTGGTTTAAATATCATAGTATAAATGTCCTTTATGAAATTAAGAGTGTGTAATGAGTTAGTATACTGTACAGGTCCGGCAGAAAATACAACAGTACTGCTAATTCTCAGACAGTTTCAGTTGGATGCTGCATCTCAACTGCTCACATGTGCCACCTGCTGGTTGTTGTTGCACACTGCAGCTACTCCTGGATCAATTATTTCACCCCCTTCACTGTGGCTGTGGCACTGAAATGAGTAACATCTGTATGTGAAATGGTTAACAAAGGACGACACAGGCTATTTCCACATATGTAATTGATTAGGCTATTAATTCACACTACACAACTAAATAATATATTACACATTTTTTGGATAAAATATATTTCATATGCATAGCATATGTAGGCCTATTTATATATTTTATTAGATTCTGTGCTTGCATAATGTTGGGTGCTACATTTTTAATAGAATGGCCATTCTACCCATAAATATCATATATATATATATATATATATATATATATATATATATATATATATATATATATATATATATAATTCTACCCTCTTGGATTTTATTTTGACGTTTTTACACTTCACTTCCGCTTCCTGTCTGCCCAGCGCGCTACTGTCTGTCCCAAATGAGAAATGAAAAAAGGAATTTGCAAAAACCAAAATTGGTTTTCTGGTTTTTCGTTTGGAAACAAAAAAGGAATAGATCATGTGATTTTGTTTTTTGTTTTTGGTTTAAAATGAAAAAAGGAAAAAACCATGTGACTTCCGTTTGTGGTTCCAAACGCAAAAACGAAATGGCTTAATGTCCACAGACCTGTTCAATATTCAATCCAAAAAGGAATAACGGTAAAACGAATCAGCAAAAACCAAAAACGGGCCGGGTTTGATTGGTTTTTCATCATTTGATTCTGATGCCAAAAATGGTTTTCTTGGGTACTCTTGTTTTTTGTTTTGAATCAAATAACAGATTTACCGTTTTTGGTTTCTGAATTACGAATGAATTACGAATTATCCGATGTTACCCAGACCCGGACCCATTGCTCTCACAAGTTTTGCATATTTTAATTACATTCCAGTGTTACTTACACAGTATGTAAGATTACAGTCAAGACAGATTTTTTTAGTTCAAATTGAAGGATCAGGGACCAAGGTACCTTTTAACCGTTTGTTTTCTGGGAATAACTGACACAATCACAAACCAGAAACAAGTCATTTTTGGCAAAAAAATGTAAAAATGAAATTCAGCTCAATTTCTTGTTTTCTGATCCTATTGCAAAAAAACAAATTTACCACTCTATATTTCGTTTCCTTGGTGGGTGGGCTCTCAGCGCTCCCTTGCTTCTGATTGGCTAACGTGCTCTGTCACTTACATTTGAGCTGTGCCCTTCAAAATTGTTTGTCCAACATAATTTTTTCCACAGGGGCAAATCAGTTTGTAGATCACATGGGTAAACATGCAGTTGATAAACTCAGTGATTTCATAGCTTTGTCCTGTGTGAGGGTGTTTGAAAGTCTTTGTGTGAAGCTTTAGACACGTAGGATCAATGAATAATGATCTCTATCGATGTGATTGGTCGCACTGATGGAACATAATTCATATAGTCTAATATTGGAGATTATTAATATTTGTGAGTGAGCAGGATCGTGGTGCAGCAGAATGTAGCTTGAAAGTAAGTTTCTTTAATAGTCTGAACGTGTTTTAACAGCATTGGACAGTTTATCAGATTCCAAGAAACGCTGTGTTGTATATGACATGCAGCGTTTTGTACATGTAGCATTGTGCTGTACTGTATATACCATGTATCATAGGCTACATACTATCCCCTATTCATTTGTACATACTTTCCCTTTTATTAATACTTTTCTCACATCATGTGTATATTTTTACTAAAATTGTTTTGATTTTATTCTTCTCTTATTTTTATATTTGCACTGTGTGTCAATGCCTGGGTTCAATAAAGGACATCTTAATCTTACCACTGAGCACAATTTTGTCTGTAGCTGCTATTCACCCATACCCTACCTGATGTGTGTCTGTTAAATTAAGAATGACAGCTTGGCTCAAAAATTAAGACAACAGCAAAGCTCAGTTCAAACGGTTTATTCACAATCAAATGAGAAATACTTCAACAGCTGACGCGGGATTCGACCCCGGTTCCTTCGTTTGAAAGGCGGTGATGCTGTTGTTGGACCACATGGACAGTGTAATGAGCAGTAGCAGGTACAAGTCATAAGGAGGACCGGGGAGAGGACAAAGCTTGGTCAAGGCAGGGCAGGGGAAATCCAGGATCGGACGTCAGCAGAGGAGCGGAGCGTAGCAGGCAGCGGAGAATAGAAGAAGACTGGAGTTTCCCTACTGTTTTTATGTTTTAAGCTAAGCAGGGTCAGGCCTGGAGTTTCCTGTAAGCTAGTTCAAAGGTTATGGCAGCAGATGTAACACTTTCATGCACTGTTTTTATGATGTTTTAATGTTGTGGCAAGCTGTGTTGTTGTTGTCATTCATAAAGTTATTTGTCATATTCGTAGGCTATGTAATAATATGTATTTCTATGGTTTCCATATGGCTATATACATATACATATATATATATATATATATATATATATATATATATATATATAAAATGTATAAAATAATATCTATTTCTATGGCTTCAATAGGCCTATGGCTTCCGATATTCAGTGTTGCTGTATGGATGCAGCCCCTGCATAATTGTGAAACTGTTTTGTTTCACTTCTGGATGTTCTGCATTAAAAACATAAGTTTAGTTTGCATATTTGTGTCAGTTGTACATTTGAACATGTATTTGAACACAGGCAAAGATACAGATAGTCAAATCAACTTTATTTCATACACATACCTAGATATTATTTCTTCTCTGAATATCACAACCACATGACAACTTCCGGTGTCATGGCAGCATGAAGAAGTCGGAGCCTCGCTCCTCCTTATTGTCTTTTGCATTTTTTTGCACTAAGTTGCTATTTGCATTAAGAACACTTAAGTAGTTTGAGTTCTGCTTTTTGGCTGCTTGTATCAATAAAATGTGCGCGAAACCGTCTACCAGAGTCAACACCACCAGAGCCACAAACGCTAACGTGGACGAGGATGCCACTGTGCACGGTTACCTGAGAAATATCCTGGATGATATCTGCTCCGACGTTGCAGCAATGAAGCAAGAAATCCTGGCTGAACTGCGTAACTCTGTTACAGCTTTGAATGCTGCAGTGAGCTCTAACACACAGAAAATTCAGGATATGGAGGACGGCCTGTCCACAGTTGACGGCAGAGTTGGCGAACTGGAAGCCGAGGTCGGCGCCCTAAAGTCTGAGAAGCTGCAATCCCGGCTGGATGATCTGGAGAACAGGTCCCGCCGGCAAAACATCCGAGTCATCGGGATCCCCGAAAAATCCGAAGGAAATAATCCCACCATGTTTATGGAAGCCTTTTTGGTCGAGACTTTTGGAGCAGAGAGCTTTGCTAGTAAACCTGAGGTGGACCGCGCGCACCGCGCACTCAGGCTGCCCAACCCATCAGGACCCCCGCGAGCTATGGTCGCTCGTCTGCACCACTTCCAGACTAAAGAATTAATACTTCGTCTCTCTTGGGAACGGGCCGGCCACCTGACGTATAAAGGGAACAAGATAAGTTTCTACCCGGACCACAGCGCCGACCTGGCCCGCAGACGAGCGGCATTCACTCCGGCCAAAAAGCTGCTCCGCCAGGCAGGATTGAAATACTCGCTGCTGCGCCCGGCTACGCTCCGCTGCACGTTCAACGGCACCAGGCAGGAGTTTAAGTCACCGCAAGATGCATGCACTTTCATCACCAAGAATGTCCTGCATGCCCATAAGGAAACCACTGCGCCAATCGGCACCACAGGTAATAATGACTAAGAGACTATATTATTCACCTTTCCATTCTGGCCATTCTGGCTGAACGTCATATAACCATTGAACATTATCAGTGACTTTTATGACGTTTGCTGACAGCCCTTTCTTGGCTTAAATAAATAAGTGAAGTGACAGTTAACTAAAGTGAGATTTTGATGGACAAACTTAATGATGTTGCATATGCAACTGCATATCTCATGTGCTCTTTTCAATATGTGTTTTTTGGTATCCGGGCTGGCAATGTAGCTCTTTCTAATTTTTGTGTTGGTTTGTGTGTGTTTTGTTTTTTATACAACACAGCAATTCATTGAAGTTGCCTGTTTGGTCTATTGCATACTGAAAAGTATTGTTACTGCCAGCTCTGGATGGCTCTCTAGTTTGAGCTGAAGAGCGTTATATATTTACTTAACTCTCTTCTCTTTTTTCTTTTTTTTTTGTTTGTTTTACTCAAACGACAGTGTCTGCAATGATATACATATAGATTTCTTTTTTTTTTTTTAAATTTTTCCTCCTCTTGTTAATTCCCTTAAATGATCACTGTCCACGACAAGTGTTATTATTATTATTATTAGTAGTACTAGTATTATTACCTCAACCCTTAAGATTTTTATTTTTTATTCTCTTTTATTTATTCACTCTTTTTTTCTTTTCTTTTTTTTCCTTTATCCTCCTCACGTGGGTTTATAGTGTATCGGAGAAGCGCTAAGTTATAAGAGTAGCAAGTGGAATGCACTCCAAATATGCTTTGTGGTTTAGAAGGTCAGAGCACCTAGTTTGGGTAGGCACCTGTGGGGTGGGGGGGTGGGTCAACATTTCTCTTGGTTGTGTTTTATGTATACATGTCTGTATCACCTTATGTACTTTAGGTTCCCTACCTGAGATTGTCGGGCCCTTGACATTCCACCTGGTCGAACACTTTTCCTTCAAATTGATTTACTTCCTATGTATATTATGAAACTTACTAATATTGCATGAGTGGAACCCAGGATAGGAAGATTCAATTCACCACGTGGAATGTTAAGGGCTTGAATAATCCCATTAAAAGAAACAAGGTTCTAGCCCATTTGGTGCATCTCCATACTGATATAGCTTTCTTACAGGAGACACATTTGTGCACCAGAGATGTAGGTAGGATGCAAAAAAGCTGGGTCAGAAACATTTTCCATTCCAAATTTAATTCAAAATCAAGAGGTACGGCCATTATCATACATAAAAATATTCCATTCGAATCAAATAGAGTTATTGCAGATACAAACGGCAGATTAATTATTGTTACTGGCCAGCCAAACGGGGATGATAATAATTTTTTTAATACCTTTTTTGCTTTACTCCCCAATATTGATGACCATGTCCTGATCTTAGGTGGAGACTTTAATTGTGTGATTAAACCTGAACTGGACCGCTCCTCTCCCAGAGCTGTCCCCCTATCTAAGATGGCGACTTCCGTCAACAACTTTATTGAGCAATATGGCCTCTTTGATCCCTGGCGATTGAATTTTCTGACACAAAAAGCTTTTTCCTTTTTTTCTCCCGTACATCACACATACTCCCGTATCGATTTTTTTCTTCTTGATACTAAGCTCATCCCTTTCATTAGCCAACCAGTATATCATAGTATAATAATTTCTGACCACGCCCCTTTTACGTTCACCCTGGCTTTTCTCAACAGCCCTATACCACTCAGAACATGGCGCCTCAATTCTCTTCTTTTGTCAGAGTCCAATTTTGTTAAATTTACTGACACACAAATTACACATTTCATCGAAACAAATGCTTTGCCTGATGTTTCACATAGTATACTTTGGGAAACATTAAAGGCCTACTTAAGAGGACAAATTATCAGTTATTCTTCACAAAGCAAAAAGAGGCAACTGGCCAGACTAAAGGAGCTTTCTGAGGCCATTTTTAAGTTAGATGGTCAGTATGCTGTCTCTCCCACACCGGAAATCTACCAAAAACATCTGAGATTTAAAACGAAATTAGACCTGGTGTCAACAGCGCGGGCAGAACAACAGTTCCTTAGGGCACACTATTCAGGATTTGAATATAGGGAAAAAGCAGGCAGGCTTTTGGCACACCAAGCCCGCCAATCATTTATAAATCGTCAAATTACCCATATTAAAACATCGTCAGGTTCTATAACTACAAATCATAAACAAATTAACGACACATTTGCTGATTTTTTACAAAAATCTTTTTACCTCAGAGTACAATACCAGCCCCACAGAATTTGAACAGTTTTATCAAAATTTGACATTACCTTCTTTGGACAATCAGATGAGAGCTGAACTCGACCAGCCGCTGACGATAATGGAGATTCAAGATGCTATTAAATGTATGCAGTCTGGAAAATCTCCAGGGCCGGATGGGCTGCCAGTCGAGTTTTTTAAAACATTTTCAAATAGACTGTCACCTCTACTACTAGTGGGGCAGATTAAGTCAATATTCCATCAGAATCTTTCACTTGGTGATGCAAGCACCAAATTTGGCACAAATGATGTCCAGGATGTGCTATTTAAGAAAAGTACGATGTCCAGCTGAAAATCCAAGATGGCCGCTAGTTTTCAAGATGGCCGCCTCGTCAAATGCAAAAAAAAAAAAAGGTTTTTGAAGTAGAACTTGAATGAACAGAAATGTATTAATGATCCAAACATAAAAATTAATGTATTCTGACTGGAAGAACTCAATAGTGTCAACTGAATTCCAATATGGCCACCAGTTTTCAAGATGGCGGCTATAATGTGACTCAAAATGAGCATTTTCGGAAGCTGTCCGATCACAGATATTGCATTAAGTTGAAGGGAAATATCCATGATCATTCACTGAAATGCTGTGGTCAAGCTCTATTGGTTTGTAATTTTTTATAAGAGTGATGTCAAAGCACAACCAGGGCACACTGGTGACATCACTGCTGTGAGACTCAGCATGGGGTTCAGTGTCGGCTTGTTGTGTACTAACTGTAGTTGTAGTTTACTAACTGTTGTAGTGTGTGTACTCACTGTAGTTTGTAGCATACTTTAGCGTTTCAAATGCTATCTAATAAGCCCCTCTATATATCTCAACTAGAAGTTTAGTTAGTTGTAGTATTGTAGTTAGATAGCCGCACCTGAATTGACAGCATGTGCCAGCGCGGGAGAGCCGAGCCAAGGGTAACGGGGCTTCAGTTCCCTGGATGGTGTACAGATCGCACAGGACTTAAATGGCACTGGATGAACGATCGGGCTAGGTGTAGGGCACCAGATGCTTGAACCTAGTTGCATCCCATATTTCAATGTGCTTTAATGTTTTGTACAGTTGGGTGGTAAAAGGATAAACCCTCAACCTATAACTGTATAACACAAGATGTCTGCCAATAATCCACTGAGTTGCGCTACTAAAACTGACTGGAGGAAGTGTTGCCTCTGTCAGACAGAGTTCTGAGAGTTCAGAGTTCAGAGACAAGTTCTGATGGCTATTCGATGATAGCCAAAAACATACCACAATTTCAGGCAATCAACAAGTTGCCCATCAAGTTAAACCCATCCAGATTAGATGATGGAGGTGGTATTGAGGATACATTGCGGTTTGTTTGTTTGTTTGCTCGGAAGCAAAGGTCTTATGATGCCATATTCCACCGACAAGCGCATCCCTCGTTCAGCATGTGAAACGGTCTGCCTTTCAAGCTGCCTGCATATGGGGCCAGGCAACAGTGTGCGAAATGCAAACTGAAAGCCCTGCCAACTGGGGCTGGCAAAAAGATGGTGAGGTCTGGCAAGTTCTCTGGACAACCCTTCCACCCATTGCTCAAACTTGTGAGCAGTTGACAAAATGCGGCTGCAAGACTGAATGCCGAGGACGATGCAAATGCTATCGCTTCATCCTGAAGTGTACACAGTTGTGTGCCTGCAAATGTGAGGACTAAAAGAAGAACCAATCAAAGCTGTACATAGAGGGGGTGTGGTGGCGGGCCAAATAAAGTTGTCCTCCATAGAGGGGTGGTGGTGGCGGGTCAAATAAAGTTGTCCTCCGTGGAGGGGGTGTGGTGGCGGGTCAAATAAAGTTGTCCTCCGTGGAGGAGGGGTGGTGGCGGGTCAATAAAGTTGTCCTCCATAGAGGGGGGGTGGTGGCGGGCCAAAAAAAGAAAAGAAAAAAAAAACCCACACAAGCCAATCAGTTTGTTCACATTGTTTGTAATTGAAGTAGGGTTGTGCCGACGGGCGATCCGATCACCCATCAGCGATAGAAGGGTTGTTTCACGATGTCTCACGATGTTTCACGTACTATAAGCGGAGCGGACTCCGCAAGGAATGTCCACAGTCATTTGAGCTTTCATAGTCGAGCGCGGTCTAAAAATCTGAGCTTTGAGCGCACAGGGCTTGCAGACGTCCGCTTTGAGTCTGCGCGGACCTCCGCGGAATCCGTTCCGCGTATGTTCCGCCCGAGTATGTTCGGCCGCATGTCCCGGAGCAGTGAACAAACCAAACAACACAATGTCAGGAGAAATTGAAAAGATATGCCGTCTATGTAAAGTCAGCTTGCTAATTAAGGAGTCATTACATGTTCAAGAGTTTTATAAAGCTGCTCAAACGCCAAAGAGAGGCTATAAGTGAACATTTCAGTGGCGACACGTAATGACGCCCCCCCCCGGGCGATGACGCGTGCAAATCATGCCCACAGAGCGCTTGAGATTGCCAGCATATTTCACGATTTCATAGAGGCTCATCATCATCACCAAGTCATTCAAAAAGCACTACAAAGAGAATCATATGCTTACCTTTACTGTTTATTTCTCTTAAACAGCCAGTAGTACATGGAACCAGCCATCACCCTCCTTTTCACTGCTTCGCTGTTAGTTAATGCTACTTCTAGTTTCAGGGTCTCAGGCATATTATGTCCACTCACGTTTTCATCTTTTGCCTCTCACGGATTCCCATTTCTCCTCATCATCTTCCCTTTCTCCCAGTATATAGGACTACTGTATACATTTGTTCAATTTCAATCATTTAAGCTATTTAGAATTGGGGGGGACAATTTGTGTTTTTCAGAATTTGGGCGGGACATGCCCCCCCCCCCGGGATCTGCACCCATAATCTTCTAGCACTGTTGAAATGCAATAAGCAGTTTACTGTCCTATCATGTCTCTATATTGGGTGGTCACGTACCCAGACATCACATCGGAAACATCACAGAGAGTGTTTCTTCATTTAATTCCCATTTTATCATCATAATATTCCTTAATTTTGATTTTCTAAATGCGGAATTGGATTTCTCATACTCAAAAACATATATTTTGATGTATAGATCATCAAAATAGGATTATTCAATCAAAATATAGTTCAAACACCATTTAATACCACTTTGAATGGCGGCCATCTTGAAAAAAGGCGGCCATTTTGTTTTTTTAAGTGGACATCGTACTTTTCTGAGAGAGTAGGTTCTGAAGCACTTGTGTGCCAAATTTGGTGCTTGCATCACCAAGTGAAAGATCGTTTCAGCAATCTGCTCCACTATACTCGCAATGTACAATGAAGCCCTGTCTACAGGCCACCTGCCACAGACTTTGCGACAGGCCTCTATCTGTTTAATACCGAAAACTGGCAAAGACCTTAATTTGCCCAGTTCATATCGTCCTATTTCTTTACTTTGTGTTGATTGTAAAATTCTCGCAAAATGCCTCGCTAAGCGTCTTGAGAAGACCCTTCCATCACTTATTTCACCCGATCAAAACGGCAAGGTAGACACTCTTTTTCGAACACTCGTCGGCTTTTTGACATTATTTATTCTGCAATTGAAACAAATATATCTGAACTTCACTAGCAAGGACCACACCACAACAATATGCAGTTTAAAGATTTAATGAAGATGTAATTGTCAGAGAAATGGTTATGAATGAGATGGTGATGAATAGGTGAGTGCAGATTTGCAGATGAATGAACGGGATGGAGATGACGTCATCGGAGGGGGAGTGCAGATTTGCAGATGAATGAACGGGATGGAGATGATGTCATCGGAGGGGAAGTGCAGGTTTGCAGATGAATGGACGGGATGGAGATAACGTCATCGGAGGGGGAGTGCAGATTTGCAGATGGATGGAGATGACGTCATCGGAGGGTTGGACTGGGTGAGGTGTAGATGTGGGCGGAGAGACTCAGTGTGGGGGTTCCGTCTCGTGTCCTGATGAGCCCGTGCTGTTAGGAAGCCCCCAAAAGAGTCTGGTTAAGTGAGACTTAGTCTGTCGTGTGCTAGACGGAGATCATTGAGGTTATTGTGGATGTAGGTTTGATCGGCTTGTGAAGACCAGCGGCTGAGGACCTGGATGACTTGGTCTGAAATTCCCAATCTGGCGGCTGAGGAGGCAGCGCCGATGCGGAATGAATGGCACTGGTCAGTGGCTCGTGCGGGCTGAGAAGGAGTGGAGGCGAAAGATGTAGATGGGAAAGGATACTCCTAACTGATGGGTTTTACTCCTACGGAGTGTGAATATGAGCAAGTCGGAAGTGTGAGTGGTGATGTCGGATGGACTGGGATGATGGAAGGATCGTAGACAGATGAGGTTGGAGCAAATTCAGAGCACCTCAGAAATCCAAAGAAAGCGAGTAGAAACATTGATTCCAGTGTTAAGTCGACTGTGGAAGAAATGTAACTGGAGCGCAGAGTGCATATGTAGCAGTAGAGCAGATCGGAGGTGAGAGGAAGGCGTCTGGCTGTCAGCGCTGGTTCGTGCTTTCGTAAGCCTTTGATTAGCATGGTGATGTGAGAGTGCGAGATTGACTGACAAGGGAGGCCAGTGGATAATTTATGGAATAAATTGATACCAGCCAGATATGTTTGTATGCTGGAGGCCCGGATCTTTGTTACAGTGTTACAGTGCGTGATGAAGTTGCACATGGACATGGCGTCCAGAGAGGGAAATGGTAGACGATAAGTGGCGTGGTAATTCTTGAAAGAGTTCCAGGCGGTAAGGTAAGAAGATAGCATGCTTGGTGCTAAACTGTTAAGGATGGCTTCTTGGGAGGTGCGAGTGAGATTTGCCAGATGAGGATTTAATTGAATATGGTCGCTGAAAACTGTGGGATCAGTGTGGGATGGACATCCGAGTCTGGAGCCGAGCGTCTGAATTTCTGGAAAGAGAAGCGGGAAAGCGGGTCAGCGATGGCGTTGTGGTGACCGGGAATGTGAGACGCACGGAGAATGAATTGATGCTGAGCGGAGATGAGAGTGAGTCTGCGGGTGGTTGGCATGATGGCTGGGGAACGGGAAAGGCCTTGATTGATGATATCTACTACTGCTGTGTTGTCAGAGTGAATGGTGATGCCTTTTTTAGACCATTCGTGCCCCCAAATTAGAATGGCGATGATCAAAGAATAGCCTACGGCTCGTACGGAGCAGACGAGGGAGAGCGTGACTCTGCGTCGAGGGTAGGGTTGTCAAAATTATCGATGCTCTGATAAGTATCGATACTCCAACGCTGTATCTGGATACTATACTAATTTACAAAAGTATCGATACTAACGGTGCAGGCCACCTCAGCGCCTGTCAGGTGCACACGACGGGTCCAGCAGGCAGCATCTGGCAGGCACAGAGCCCTCGCTGCAACCCAGCTTGTTGTCGTCGCTGTGCATGCATGCACACATTTCTTTTGCTGTAATATGGCCAGCACGGCTGCGGGAGGATCAGAGCAGCCAGTTTTGGTCAAAAATGATAAAGGAAAAAGCGCTCTTTGGAAATATTTAGTGAAGTGAACACAGCACGCTGCAGACGGCAGGTCCCCTCACTGGCAGCTGAGCAGCTGGTGTCGCCAGCATCAAACTAAAATATAACTCCTAACGTTAATGTGGGAGCTAAGCAGAAAACTTTATCAGTCATGCCCGTCTGTAACATTAATAGATAATGTTAGTTTAACAGGACAACACGATTAGGCTATGTGTGTCTGAAAAGTTATGTTAACTGTAAGGTAACAGATTGAAGCTGAAAATGCGTATGGTTTCTCCCGTGACCCCTGGTTCTCTGATCACATAGTGAGGTAGAAACAGGAGCATCCTGAGCCTAAACTACCAACTCTATTTGATCAGCAACGAAAATATGGTGCCAATTCACCAGAAGCACAGAAAATAAACAGGGCTGTAGATAAATACATTTGTATGGACAGATCTTGTTTCTGGTTGATATTTATTTTGGGGGGATTTTTGTTGTTATCATTGATGTTACTGTTCTGATCTTTATTTGGAAAATGACATGCCTCTTAATTTTTGCTGCTGTATCAAAAATGGTATCGAGTATTGAATATTTTCCTGGGTACCCGTAATGAGTTTGAAATTTGTATCGTGACAGCCCTAGGAGGGACTCGAGCTCGGAGGGCTGAGCAGCAGCAAACCAACTCCCTCCATAATACCCGCCAAGTGGTAAGGAGAGACATGTAGGAAAGGCAGTGGAAGGCAGTGAAACACCTGCCGGAGGAGCCTGTTGTGCTGCAGGACGGGGCTCCTGGGCTACGATGCCAGCCGGAACAGGATAGTTGGGAGGTAGGGTAGAGGAAAGGGATGTGGGGATGGAGAATGTGTGTGCACGGGGTGAGAGTGGAGGCCTGCAAGACAGGGAGAAGAAAGCAGATATTGCGCGTGACATATCTGCATCAGAGGGAGCAGGCACAGGGGGTGATACGACCTGAATGAGAGAGGGGAATGAATGAGAGAGGCTGCTCCAGCTGGAGTGGCGGAGGCGCCGTGACGTCACAGACGGTGACGCTGGCGGGAGTAGGACCCGGAAGGGAGCCCAGAAGTGCAGCCGGCTTAAGAGAGTGAGCTGTGATCTCGGGAGCCCGGACAGCGGATGAATAGAGCTGGAACAGCTTGGACTTGTCGCTGTGGTGGAAGGGGATGTTTTTGCTCTCAGGAACTGCTGGGGCCGGGTGATGGTCCAATCCCTGATGTTGGGCTCCTGTTGTGGACGTGGAGATGGTGGAGACGGCCGAGTGGAGCGCAGCGGAGCGCCGCGGGAGCGGCGAGGTCGACTGGTCGCTGCACCGCTGCGGAAAGGAGGAGGAGAAGACCACCGCTGGCTCCCACGGTTGTGGAAGTGGCGTCGATTTCCCACCCGCGAGGACAGAGGAGAGGAGGCCTGGGACCCGCTAGGAGTCGGGGTGATCTTGTTGATGGAGCCCAGCGGAGAACCATGGCGAGACCGAGGGATGTGGACCACAGAGCGCAGCCGGCTCCCCTGGGAGTGTCGGCTACCAGCAGACTGCTGGAACTGAGTCAGATGATCACCTGGCTCAAACGGGGAGTCGTACAAGTCGTCGGAGTTGGACCCGGATGGATTGACTTGCAGCACGTGATCCATCTTGGTGAGTACACAAAAAAACCAAAACACACTGGCTTGAGATACGTAGGGTCGCCAATGTTCGAGAGATCTGACAGGCCTGTGGTAGCGCTGTGCTGGTATATATACACACATTAGTCTGGTGATTAGGGAGTGGTTGAGGCGTGGTCCTGCTCCTGAACCTAAGTTAAACAATTAACTCCATTTGTGATAACCCTAGACACGGAAAAAGCGTTTGATCGGGTGGAATGGGATTTTTTATTTGATATTTTACATAGATTTGGATTTGGGGCTAATTTTATTTCATGGGTTACGTTATTATATTCATTACCGTTAGCTTCGGTCCGCACTAATGAGGACACCTCTGACTATTATAGGCAGGGGTGCCCCTTGTCCCCATTACTTTTTAACATCGTCATAGAAGCTTTGGCCAACTCTCTCCGTCAGTGCACAGCTTATGAAGGAATAAAAAGAGGGAATATCACCCATAAGGTGTCGCTCTATGCGGACGACCTTTTACTATATTTAGTTAATCCCACACTTTCCATACCCTCAGTCCTAGCCATTTTTGAGCAATTTGGAAGATTATCAGGCTATAAAATAAACCTGCAAAAAAGTGAATTTTTCCCTATTAACCCCTCAACACTTAATATTTCGGCCACGTCACTCCCTTTTAAGAAAGTTAGCTTCCATTTTAAATATTTAGGCATTACTGTTCCAAGATCTTATGAACAATTATTCAAGCTTAATTATTCTCCTCTAATTGAGAAATGGAAATTGGACCTTGAACGCTGGCGTACTCTGCCTTTATCCGTAGCTGGTTGTATAAACTTAATAAAAATGAATATTTTGGCCCAATTTTTGTATTTTTTTCAGCACATTTCCATTTTAATCCCCTTGAAGGTATTCTCACAATTTGATAAGAGTCTCTCCTGTTTCATTTGGAATGGTAAGCAACCACGTACTCGCAGGCCCAAGTATTGTGGGGGAATGGGCTTACCCAATCTCCTCCACTATTATTGGGCCAGTAATATCCAGAGGATCAATGAGTGGGCCCAAATTCACTCTAACCCATCAGCTCATATCTGGGTGAGGATGGAGTCTCAGATGGCCCCAGTACAGTCACTAGCTACTTCCCCTCTTGCTCTTGTCAAATCCTACACACTTGCTAAACACCCAGTAATTTGTCAGACTTTAAAAATATGGTCACAGTTTTGGAACAAATTTGGTTTGCTGGGTCCATCCTTGATGGCGCCTCTTTTATCTAATCACCTTTTCACACCAGCTAATTTGGATCTGGCTTTTCGTGCATGGCACTCAAATGGAATTCGCTTTATTAAGGACTTATATATTGAAGGGATGTTTGCTTCATTTAATCAACTCTTTGAAAAATTTGCTTTAACTGATTCCAATTTCTTTCGCTATTTACAGATCAGGGACTTTGTCAGGAAAAGTTACACCTCTTTCCCTAATGAGCCGTTACCTAATATTATTGATGAACTTCTGTCCCTTGATCTTAATCAGAAAGGATCGATTGCTCATATATATTCTTTAATAAATAACTTGAATTTGCAGCCTTTGGAACATATAAGAACATTTTGGGAGCAAGACTTGAATAGTCCCTTTTCGGAGGACACTTGGAAAGCAATATTGAAGCAAGTGCATAAGTCATCCCCATGTTGTAGACACGGTCTCATTCAATTTAAAATAGTCCATCTTTCTCACCTTTGTAAAACAAAACTGGCAAGAATCTATCCCAATACTGACCCCACCTGTGAGAGATGCAAGACTGAGCCAGCGACCCTGTTTCACATGTTCTGGGACTGTCCCAATCTTCGTGCTTTTTGGGAGGCAGTGTTTGGATCTCTAAGTGAAGCATATGGTATCACTATTGAGGTACAACCCATTACTGCCTTGTTTGGTGTTAATGCTAAATGGTCATCTAACATGCACAATGTGATAGCATTCACAACACTTCTGGCACGCCGCCTCATCCTGCTGAACTGGAAAGGTCCTAAACCTCCTTGCCATACTAGGTGGCTGAAAGATGTACTGTTCCATTTAAAGCTTGTCAAAATAAAATATACCTTACAAGGAAGCAAGTTCAAATTCTACGAGGTATGGGGATTTGAAGGACATAAATGACTGGGATGAGCAAGCCTAGAAAAACAGGCTGCATCTGTAATAACGTGTGTGTGGTTTTCTTTTTTTTTTCCTTTTCTTTTTGGTGTCTTTTGTAACTAGATGTAGCGCCTCTTGAATAAGGTGTACTGCATAGTGTTTGTCTATTTGTCTTAATTTTTTTTTTCTCTCTGTTTTTTGTATGTAACCATAGAGGATGTTGGGGAGGGGTGGGGGTTGGGAGGGAGGGATGTTTTGTTGTTAATTTGTTAAATGCTAATAAAAAAAATAAAAAAAATGAATATCACAACCACATCACGTAGGGTATGGGTGAATAGCAGCTACAGACAAAATTGTGCTAAGTGGTAAGATTAAGATGTCCTTTATTGAACCCAGGCATTGACACACAGTGCAAATATAAAAATAAGAGAAAAATAAAATCAAAACAATTTGAGTAAACATATACACATGATGTGAGAAAAGTATTAATAAAAGGGAAAGTATGTACAAATGAATAGGGGATAGCATAGGCATTTCTAGCCCATTTTTGGGGGTGCTGAAGCACCCCTAAATTGAATCCCAGCACCCCTAAAATTTGAGAGAATTTTTAAATTTTTTTTTTTTTTTACTGTATGTCCTTTTTTACTACTTGGTTGAAACATAATATTTTAACAACACCCCCCCCCCCCCCCCCCCCCCCCCCCCCCCCCCAGCAATGCGCTGCCTTCCAGAGTGGGTAAGCAGTAGTGGTGTAAGTACTTGGCTTAACCCAGGATATGTGGCACATTTCCTAACTTCTACCACTCAATACCAACACATTATTATCATTACCAGTCCTCATTTTTGCTGCATTTAATCATAGGTCACTGTTTATGTTGTTAAGTAGATGTTAGCTGACGTTTTTTTCGGGCTAGGAAACGTTACAGGTGGTCAGTATGACTGTCCTCTGTTTGAATGAGAGAAGCTAGCTGTTGTGTCATGTGCATGTGTTAATATTAAAGCCAAGGTGCTACTGACTAGCTAACTGACTGGATGCCCATTAACATTATAACTCCTATTGTGTGTGTGTGTGTGTGTGTGTGTGTGTGCGTGCGTGCGTGCGTGTGTGCGTGCGTGCGTGTGTGTGTGCATGTGCGCGTGTGCATGTGCATGTGTGTACAGATAGACAGCCTCATCAATGAATATAAGAGTGTTACGAAAAAAAAAGCCAGGTTCAGGTGTCTCTATCTAGAATGATGTTGTAAGTTGGATCAATGTATCAGTTTATATCTTTTATTAGATATAAAATGCATTGTTTGGTTATTTGCCTTTTGGTTGACAGTACAAAGAGAGAGAGAGGAGCAGAGAGAGGTCTTTGGGCTGGCTCAGACTTGCCTTGTACCAGCCCCTAGTTAGGCTGACTTAGGCCTAGTCTGCCGGAGGACCCCCTACAGTATAATACACCGGGCACCTTCTCTCTCTCTCTCTCTCATCCCTCATCCTATTACTGCATCTTGCTAACTCGGCCATTCTGGATGTCACTAATTGGCTTCTTCTCTGGAGCCTTTGTGCTCCACTGTCTCTCAGGTTAACTTGTATTGCAGCGGTGCCTGGATAAGTTTATTTACTTTATTAATCCCCCTGTTTTCACTCTTGTTTGTCAATAACACACAGGTCTGAAAGACACACACATGCACAAACAGGACCTATACATGCACAAAGTGGAGAGATGTCAGAGTGAGGGGGCTGCCCTTGGTCAGGCGCCCTGAGCAGTTGGGGGGGTTTGGTGCCTTGCTCAAGGGCACCTCGGCAGTGCCCAGGAGGTGAACTGGCACCTCTCCAGCCACCAGTCCACACTCCATATTTGGTTCGGACGGGGACTCGGACAGGCGATCCTCCGGTTCCCAACCCAAGTCCCTATGGACTGAGCTACAGTCTCCCCCGGATAGTGTGACGTGTGTGGTTGTGCTGCTGCCGTGCTCCTGCCAGATGCCTCCTGCTGCTGCTGTTATCATTAGTCATACTTCCACTGTTATTATACACATATGATTATTGTCACACATGTATACTATCAGATATTAATATATTGTTGTTAATTATAATATTATTACTTTCATTAATGTTGTTGTAAGCTACTGTCATTACTGTCTGTCCTGCATCTCTCTCTCTCTCTCTCTCTCTCTCTCTCTCTCTCATTGTGTCATACGGATTACTGTTAATTTATTATGTTGATCTGTTCTGTATGACATCTATTGCACGTCTGTCCGTCCTGGAAGAGGGATCCCTCCTCAGTTGCTCTTCCTGAGGTTTCTACTGTTTTTTTCCCTGTTAAAGGGGTTTTTTGGGGGAGTTTTTCCTTATCCACTGTGAGGGTCCAAAGGACAGAGGGATGTCGTATGCTGTAAAGCCCTGTGAGGCAAATTGTGATTTGTGATATTGGGCTTTATAAATAAAATTGTTTGACTGATTGATTGAATTGACTTTATTTATTAGTATTCTTATTAGTATTTTTCATATTTATGTAATTTTTCATCTAGTTGAATACAATCTATTTGTCTATTTGTCAGTCCAAAGAGGGAGAGATGAAAAAGGGGAAGGAGAGGAGAGAGTGCAAGATCAGGAAGAACCAGGTAAGAAAACAAACAGAGAATAGTGGCACGCAAAACAGCAACTGTTAAGCTGGAAAAGAAAAACATGTCCATTCACAATATAATTACTGTTAATGTGTTAATGTTACATGTTGTGCATTGCATTTCAAATAAAAGTCCAGAAAATAAGTCCAAGGTCCATTTTTGGTATTTTTGGTACTCACTATAGGGGGCTGGTTTATTCCAGAAACATACATACTGTTTATGTGTATGTTGAGGAGCTGCTGTATCAAAATGAGTTGTCTTCCCCCAGAAATTAGGGTTACGATATGTTTCTTTTATGATTCCAATCCATTCTTCTTTTGCTGTAAAATGTACAAACCAGTGAAATTTATCTTGCCTGGCCGGGCAGCTCTCTGGGTGCTCAGCACCCCTAAACCTCTGATCCTAGAATCGCCCCTGGGGGATAGTATGTAGCCTAGGATATATGCTATATACAGTACAGCACAATGCTACATGTACAAAACGCTGCATGTTATAGCCTATACAACACAGCGTTTCTTGGAATTTGATAAACTGTCCAATGCTGTTAAAACACATTCAGACTATTAAAGAAACTCACTTTCAAGCTACATTCTGCAGCTGCACCATGATCCTGCTCACTCACTATTAATAATCTCCAATATTAGACTAGCCTATATGAATTATGTTCCATCGGTGCGACCAATCACATCGATAGAGATCATTATTCATTGATCCTACTAAAGCTTCACACAGGTTTTTATAATTTTAACTGAGATTACACATTATTTGCAATAAACATTTCAGTACAGGGGCTGCTCTGACAGACTGACAGCTGTCTGATCCATGTGCACAGAGGCACAGAAAAAACTTCCATTTGCAATAAAAATGACAGATTTTTTATTCTGAGCTGAGAGTGAATTAATTCTGTGTATTATTTGAAAGTGAAGACAAAATACGATGTTCAAAGAAATGATGCACATAAAATCAGTAGCCTAACTTAAGATAGTCCAGAGTAACAAACTAATATCCAGCCAGGGTTTAGATTGTGGCAGACAGTAAAAGCTCCGCTAATTAATGCACTTTGATACAGACTGAATGAATGAAGAAATGAAACAGTGAGAGGGAGGAGACAGAGAAAAACTCAGGGTTTGTTGAAGAAAATCTTCTAACCAGATTAGGGTCACAGACTCAGTTGCCATAGTAACTGACACCGGGCTTCAGTTACCTCTCTTTCTGGAGCTGAAAACCCAGAGTTTCATTTAGGGTTAACATAACCTGCTGATCTAGTCAGTCTGCTAGAGTAGACCTGAAAACTAGATGGTTCTTTTTACTCCACCATAGCAGGTAGTGTGAATCTCTAAACTCTCTGCACAATTGTTATTATTATCAAATGTCTCCATGTGACCACAACTGTGGGGAAAGTCCAGTGACAGCTTAACTCTGATAGTAGCCTATAGTAAATGCCTTTCCATAGATGTACATCTGTTTTTTCTCATCTGGCTGTCAACAGACTGGAGCTGAGATTGGTGGAGAACTGAGATTGACGTGCTGACGTATTGCGGTAAGCGAGTTGTGTCATTTCCGGTGTTTCTGTGACAGTGTCTCTGTACTGCTCTGGTGAATTCTGCTAGCCTGCTTTCTCACCTCAGTTGCTTTAACGCTGCTTTAACGTCTACTTCAAGTCATAACCCACACTGGTTCTGTTTAAGCACTTATAGCTCTCCTTCTTTCTACGACTTTCTCGCTAATCTCTTAGCTGTTGTTTGCACGCTCTTAGCCTTGTTAGCTACTTTAGCTTAGCCATGGCTTCTCCTTCTCCTGCTCTTTCTTGCCCGGTGTGCCAAATGTTCAGTTATGCCTCTGCCTCCTTTAGCGACAGTGGTAATTGTAATAAGTGTAGCTTATTTGCTGCGTTGGAGGCGAGGCTTAGTGAATTAGAAGCGCGGCTCCGCACCATGGAAAACCATTCAGTAGCTGCGGTAGTTAGCCAGCCCCCTGTAGCCGGTGCGGAGCCACATAGCATAGCCTTAGCCTCAGCTAACTGTCCTCCGGTAACTCCCGTTCAGCCGGGAGGTTGGGTTACGGTTCGCCAGAAGCACAGCTCCAAGCAGAATCCCACGGCTCACCACCAGCCTGTTCACGTTTCCAACCGCTTTTCCCCACTCAGCGACACACCCGCTGAGGATAAAACTCTGGTTATTGGCAGCTCTATTCTGAGGAACGTGAAGTTAGCAACACCAGCGGCCATAGTTAAATGTATCCCTGGGGCCAGAGCGGGCGACATTGAATCAAATTTAAAACTGCTGGCTAAAGCTAAACGTAGATTCAGTAAGATTGTTATTCACGTCGGCGGCAATGACACCCGGTTACGCCAATCGGAGGTCACTAAAATTAATATTGCCTCGGTGTGTGAATATGCAAAAACGATGTCGGACTCCGTAGTTTTCTCTGGACCCCTCCCAAATCTGACCAGTGATGACATGTTTAGCCGCATGTCATCATTTAACCGCTGGCTGTCCAGGTGGTGTCCAGCAAACGATGTGGGTTTTGTTAATAATTGGCAAACTTTCTGGGGAAAACCTGGTCTTATTAGGAGAGACGGCATTCATCCCACTTTGGATGGAGCTGCTCTCATTTCTAGGAACCTGGCAAATTTTATTAGTAATTTAAATCCCTGACAACCCAGAGTTGAGACCAGGACAGAGAGTTGCAGTCCTAAACGCCTCTCTGAGCTTCTAGTTCAGTTACCCAGCCATAGTTTTCATAGTTTTATACAAACGGTGTCTGTCCCCCGACCACCTAAATTATTTAAATCTAAAATTAAACAAAGAGGAGTTGTGCATAACAACCTCATAAAAATTAAAACCTCTTCTGTGACAGAAAGACAAAACAGGAGAATTAAATGCGGACTGTTAAATATCAGGTCTCTATCGTCTAAAGCAGTGTTAGTAAACGAATTAATATCAGATAATCATATTGATTTACTCAGTCTCACTGAAACCTGGCTGTGTCAAGATGAATATGTTAGTCTAAATGAGTCCACTCCTCCCAGTCATAATAATACCCACATTCCTCGAGGCAGCGGCCCGAGGAGGGGGAGTTGCAGCCATTTTTAACTCTAGTCTGTTAATCAGCCCTAAACCTAAACTAGATTATAATTCATTTGAAAGCCTCGTTCTTAGTGTTTTACATCCGACCTGGAAAACCTCGCAGCCACTTTTATTTGTTATAGTGTACCGTGCTCCTGGCCCGTATTCTGAATTTGTATCTGAATTCTCAGAGTTTTTATCCAGTTTAGTTCTTAAATCAGATAAAGTTATTATTGTAGGTGATTTTAACATTCATGTCGACGTTGATAATGACTCCCTGGCTACCGCGTTTATCTCATTAATAGACTCCATTGGCTTCAGTCAGGGTGTACATGAACCCACTCACTGTTTTAACCATACCCTCGATCTAGTTCTGACGTATGGAATTGAAATTGATAACCTAAAAGTCTTTCCACAGAATCCCTTGCTATCAGATCATTATCTGATTACTTTTGATTTCTTTTTACTCGATTACACGCCACTCAGCAACAGTTACTATACTAGATGTTTATCAGATAGTGCTGTCACAAAATTTAAGGAAAAGATTACTTCGTCGTTAAATTCAATACCAATACCTTCAGTAACAGAGGTTTCCCGTGCCGACTTTAACCTCTCCCAAATTGATCATTTTGTTGATAGCGCCGTAGGCTCGCTGCGAACAACGCTCGACTCTGTAGCTCCTCTTAAAAAGAAGTTAACAAAGCAAAGAAAGTTTGCTCCTTGGTATAACTCTCAAACCCGTAGGTTAAAACAAATATCGCGAAAATTTGAAAGGAATTGGCGATTAACCAAACTGGAAGAATCTCGTTTAATCTGGACAGACAGTCTCAAAACTTATAAGAGGGGCCTCCGCAATGCCAGAGCAAACTATTACTCAGCATTAATAGAAGAAAACAAGAACAACCCCAGGTTTCTTTTCAGCACTGTAGCCAGGCTGACTGAGAGTCAAAGCTCTATTGAGCCTTGTATTCCTTTAGCCCTTAGCAGTAATGATTTTATGAGCTTTTTTAATGACAAAATTCTAACTATTAGAGGCAAAATTCATGACCTCCTGCCCTCAGATGGTAGGCCTACCTATCTAACCTCAAACACAGCTGTAGAATCTAATATATATTTAGATTGCTTCTCCCCAATTTCTCTTCAAGAATTGACCGCAGTGATTTCTTCATCTAAATCATCAACGTGTCTCTTAGACCCCATCCCAACTAGGCTACTTAAGGAGGTCTTTCCTTTAGTTAACACTCATATATTAGATATGATCAATATATCCCTATTAACAGGCTATGTACCACAGTCTTTTAAGGTAGCTGTAATTAAACCTCTCCTAAAAAAGCCCACCCTGGATCCAGAGGTGTTAGCCAACTATAGACCAATATCTAATCTTCCCTTTATGTCAAAGATCCTTGAGAAAGTAGTCGCAGACCAGCTGTGTGATTTTCTCCAGGATAATAATTTATTTGAGGAATTTCAGTCAGGATTTAGAGTGCATCATAGCACTGAGACAGCTCTAGTTAAAATTACAAATGACCTTCTGATTGCTTCAGACAAAGGACTCGTCTCTGTTCTTGTTTTATTAGATCTTAGTGCGGCGTTTGACACAATTGACCATCAAATTCTACTGCAGAGACTTGATCACTTAATTGGCCTAAAAGGTTCAGCACTAAGCTGGTTTAAATCTTATTTATCTGATTGTTTTCAATTTGTTGACGTTCGTAATGAATCATCCTTACGTACCAAAGTTTGTTTTGGAGTTCCGCAAGGTTCTGTGCTCGGACCAATCCTATTTACTCTATATATGCTTCCTTTAGGTAACATCATTAGAAATCACTCTATAAATTTCCATTGTTATGCGGATGATACACAGTTGTATTTATCGATGAAGCCAGAAGAAAGTAATCAATTAACTAAACTCCATAACTGCCTTAAAGACATAAAAAATTGGATGAGCACCAATTTCCTGATGTTAAATTCAGACAAAACTGAAGTTATTGTTCTTGGCCCCAAACAACTCAGAGACTCTTTATCTGATGACATAGTTTCTCCAGATGGCATTGCTCTGGCCTCTACCACTACCGTAAGAAACCTCGGAGTAATATTTGATCAAGATTTGTCTTTTAATTCTCATTTAAAGCAAACCTCACGGACTGCATTTTTTCATCTGCGTAATATTGCGAAAATTAGGCCTATCCTGACCCGAAAAGATGCAGAAAAATTGGTCCACGCTTTTGTTACCTCAAGGCTGGATTACTGTAACTCTCTATTATCAGGTAGCTCTAGTAAGTCCTTAAAAACTCTCCAGCTAATTCAGAATGCAGCAGCTCGTGTACTAACAGGAACTAAGAAACGAGATCATATTTCTCCTGTTTTAGCTTCTCTGCACTGGCTCCCTGTAAAATCCAGAATTGAATTTAAAATCCTACTGTTAACTTATAAAGCTCTAAATGGTCAAGCTCCGTCATATCTTAGAGAGCTCATAGTGCCATATTATCCCACCAGAACACTGCGCTCTGAGAACGCAGGGTTACTCGTGGTCCCTAAAGTCTCCAAAAGCAGATCAGGAGCCAGAGCCTTCAGCTATCAGGCTCCTCTCCTGTGGAATCATCTTCCTGTTACGGTCCGGGAGGCAGACACCGTCTCCACATTTAAGACTAGACTTAAGACTTTCTTCTTTGATAAAGCTTATAGTTAGGGCTGGCTCAGGCTTGCCCTGTACCAGCCCCTAGTTAGGCTGACTTAGGCCTAGTCTGCCGGAGGACCCCCTATAATACACCGGGCTCCCTCTCTCTCTCTCTCTCTCTCTCTCTCTCATCCTATTACTGCATCTTGCTAACTCGGCCATTCTGGATGTCACTAACTCGGCTTCTTCTCCGGAGCCTTTGTGCTCCACTGTCTCTCAGAATAACTCATACCGCAGCGGTGCCTGGACAGTGTGACGTGTGTGGTTGTGCTGCTGCCGTGGTCCTGCCAGATGCCTCCTGCTGCTGCTGCCATCATTAGTCATTAGTCATACTTCTACTGTTATTATACACATATGACTATTGTCACACAAGTATACTGTCAGATATTAATACATACTTTCAACATATTGTACCACAGTAGCCAGAACTATAACTATAATATTATTACTTTCATTAATGTTGTTGTAAGCTACTGTCATTACCTGCATCTCTCTCTCTCTCTCTCTCTCTCTCTCTCTCTCTCTCTCTCTCTCTGTCTCATTGTGTCATATGGATTACTGTTAATTTATTATGCTGATCTGTTCTGTACGACATCTATTGCACGTCTGTCCGTCCTGGAAGAGGGATCCCTCCTCAGTTGCTCTTCCTGAGGTTTCTACCGTTTTTTTTTCCCCGTTAAAGGGGTTTTTTTTGGGGAGTTTTTCCTTATCCGCTGTGAGGGTCTTAAGGACAGAGGGATGTCGTATGCTGTAAAGCCCTGTGAGGCAAATTGTGATTTGTGATATTGGGCTTTATAAATAAAATTGAATTGAAATTGAACATAGGCCTATTCATTCATATTTGTTTTTTTTGATGACAAGTTTGATGCAGTGCGACACCTGCTGGTCATTTTTAATAACTACTTTTGGCATACTTGCTGTCATGTTGATAGTTTTGCTGAGAACAGACTTCACTGTTCACGGTACATCCTGAAGAAGACTTACTATAGAGCTTTCATTTTTATGGTCTATCAGCTGCATATTTACAGGCAATAAAATAAAACGCTGTTGCATTACTTAATTGCCTGTCTGTGTGGGTCGAATCTGCAGCCTCTGGGTCTGCAGAGACATACTGCTGGTGTAAAGGCCAAGAGGTAACCTTATTTTAAAGGGCACAGCCCAAATGTAAGTGACAGAGCACGTTAGCCAATCAGAAGCAAGGGAGCGCTGAGAGCCCGCCCACCAATGAAACGAAATATGGAGTGGTAAATTTGTTTTTTGCAATAGGATCAGAAAACAAGAAATTGAGCTGAATTTCGTTTTTTCATTTTTTTGCCAAAAACAAAAAATGGAGAAACAAACCATTCCTTTGTTTTTTGTTTTTTGCTCAAAAATGAAAAAAAAGACTTGTTTCTGGATTCTGATTGTGTCAGTTATACCCAGAAAATGTTAGAAATTTAGCCGGCACAGATAAAGTAGCTCAGGACAGAGCACTAACCTAATCACAGATGTCTTTTTATCTATTATTGAGCAGAGAAGGAAAATGAGAAGCAGACCAAGTGTTCCGCTATCACATAAGATGCTCTTTTTCAATGGAAACCTTAAATACCTGTGTGTTGCTGTGCATGAATTATTGAAAAGCAGACTTAAGGTCTTGCACCAGGCACCTGAGTCTGAATAAAGACACACACACATACACCACACATACACTCCTAATCCAAAGGTCTACCTGCCAGAATATACACGAAAAATATAATAATAAAAAAATTACTGTCCTGCAGGTGTATGCCTCTGTTTACTAGTCAATGTTCTCTTACAGTTTTCATCCAAGTCCTTTTGGATATAACATGTCACCAATTCATCAGTATATCCTGTTAGACATTTGTTTGAAGTTTTGTCATGATTAGCATAAGAATTCTTGAGTTATAGAAAAAAGATATTTTTTGAGGTCACACTGACCTTGACCTTTAATCTATGACCACTAAAATCTAATCAGTTCATTGCTGAGTCCATGGGGATGTGTGTGCTAAATTTTAAGAAATTCCTTCAAGGCATTTTGGGACACCATGTTAATGACAATGTGACGTATGTGTGGACAGATAAAAAAAGATGTCTTTGCTTCACAAATCCTGTTTATATTCTCTGACTTGTCTAGTCTTCTCTTTGGCCTTGTGAAATACTGTATAGTTTTCCTTCTGGGCTTTTAAAAACTACTGAAATGAAATGCAGTCTAGTTTGGTTGAAGTCATACATATATGACCTGTGTTACATGATCCTTTTTTTCAAGGGCACTCCTCCAATGCACACATGAAGTGCACTTTACAGTCTAATTGTGGGAAGTAAAACTAAAAAAAATAAAGGACTTCCCTAGTGTAGTGGTTAGAGCACTCATCTATGCGGAGGATCCTGCTGGGGTCGATGTCAGCAAAGGCACGCAGTCGCAAGAGGTTCCCACCGTCGAATAAAACAGGATCAGATTCCTTAAGGAGGCTTCAGGATAAGCGAGTAACTCCGGAATCTGAGCCAAGTCTCAAGCCGTCGTAGATGGGAGGTTTCAGACTTAATAGTCTAGGCCTTAGGGGTGAGAATCTTTGGGCACCTCACAATTCGATTACGATTACGATTCAGGGGCTACGATTCGATTATAAAACGATTATTGATGCATCTTTAATTTATGTATATTGATGCACTTTTTCACAACACACATTTCTTTTTGTCTCACTGAATAAGCATTCAACACTTGCAATTTTTAAAAACAGTGCATTTATAATAAGAAAGAGTTGAATTCATTTCCATTATATTTTATTAGACATATAAATGGAAATGCTTTCAAACTGGAAAGTTACAACTTCATTGTATGGAACCAAAGGTAACAACAGGTATCTTAAATCACAAGATAAAATGCGTAGTTAGAGTAACAAATGATTCGGTGGCGACAGATGTCCACGCATCACATGTAACTGCGTTCCCACCTGCCTGCCTTCAACAGTGAGGCCATGACTTCTGTTTTGGTTTGATGGTAGAATGTCGGTGAAATAGCGTCGGGATGGGATGGTGTATCTGGGCTCCAGTGTATACAGCAGTGCTCGAAATCCCTGATTTTCCACTACAGAATAAGGACGCAGATCCTTGGCAATAAATGCCGCGATGGCCTTCGTAATTCGCTTCGCCTTTTCCAATGAGGGTGACAGCTTTCTAATTGCTTCCTCGATTGTTCTCTGGTCGGTAGCGCCACTAGTTGCCGCAGCAACAACAGCCTGCCGTCTCCCTGACTCTTCCGTCAGGTGGAATCGAGTTACATGGCTTCTCATGTTTGTTGTGTTGCCAAAGTATTTTATTTTAGCACAACACAGCTTACATATAACGTGGCTCTTGTCCAGTTCGCTTCCGCCGTCAACGTTGTAGAAGCCACACATCTGCTTTTAAATTAGAAGAAGCTGTTCAGCTCTCACGGCGAGGTGGGTAGCGGTCAGCCATGTTTGTTTTCCTCTGTGCGCGTCAGTGTATCTGCTCCAGGTGCGCATCCCAAAGTGTCCCGGAGATGACACGTACCACACTTCTTAGTTCCGCATTATTTAGAACCTTCTGTATTACTCTAATTAACACCTTTAAATAATCAAAATTTGGACGTTTGTGAATCGATTCAGATTCGTCCACGTCCGAATCGCGATGCATCTAAGAATCGGAAATTTCCCCCACCTCTACTAGGCCTGGACATGTGATGAGTTTTGTTGATGGGCGTGGGAACCCCAGCCGCATGTTTTACCGACATGCACGATAATCAGTACATACCTGTATCATGCCCAGATGCACAAAAAAGTCTCTTGGATCCATTGCCTTAACCAAACAGGAAGTCGGCCATTTCGAATTCCGTGGTCATTTTTGGCGTTTCACACGTGTTGTGGTTTAACGAATTTGTCCTACAGATTTGATTGGAGTGACTCCAAACTTGGTTTATGTGCGCCTGACCACCTTTGTAATTGTAATCGCGCTGTTTATTTATTAGGGCCCGAGCAGGAGACCTGCGAGGTCCCTATTGTTTTTCTCCTGATTATTTATTTATTTGTATATATATATATATATATATTTATATATATATATATATATATATATATATATATATATATATATATATGTATATATATATATATATATACACACAAATAAATTTTTTTTTTTTTTTTTTTTTCTTCCGCCCATATGATTGCATTTTTCACTGCCTGAACATACCCCAAAACTCACCAAACTTGGAATATAAGTCACACATGGCGAAAAATTTCATAATCTATTGTCGTCCTGAATTTCCACCACTAGGTGGCGCTATTATTAAGGAAAGTGCGTTTTGGCACATAACTCCCATATACTTTGTTGCACATTCAAAAACCTTAGATCCATTCGTTCAGTGAATTGTGCTGAATCTTGTGATATAGGCCATACCCATTTGCGCCTCCCTTTTTTTTTTCCCGCAAATTCACAAAATGTCGCAAACCTACTTTTTTGAACTCCTCCCAGGCAATTTCACCGATTGGCATGAAACTTTGCAGACAGCATCTGTGGACCCTCCCAACAAAAAGTCATTAAAAGAATTTTGATATTCCAAACAATACTCAAGTTATTAAATAGCAACTTCCTGCAGATTTCGTTGTAAACAGGAAGTGCTGCATATCTCCACATTGGTGTATCCAAATGACATGAAACTCAGATTACCACTTCCCCATGAGCCCCTGAGGCTCTGTGCAAAATTTAGGGTGATGACCACAAGGTGGCGCTCTTTAAATTGAAGTATTTCATATCTCAACATCGGTTGGGCAGATTAACACGAAACTTGGTATAATTATTGTCAATGCCCTCCTGAGGATATCTGACGAAGGACTTACCAATCTACCACTAGGTGGCGCTCTGGTGGCAGTCTAATTTAATATTTGGCACTGTGCCAACACCATAACACTCATGGAAATAAAATTGATAGGGGTGGTATAGACTGGCCCCTGTAACTCGCACACCAAAAATGACCAGCAGGTGGCGCTGTTTTCAATGCAAAAGCGTTTTTGGCTAATAACTCCCACATAATATGTCGCACATTGATAAACCTTCTATTTACGTGTTCTCTGAATTCAGCTGAATTGTGTGGTGTAAGCCATGCCCACTTTCGTGGTAACTTTCCATTCGCTAAATCGCTACAAATGAAAAACGTACTTTTTCGAACTCCTCCTAGGCGATTTGACCGATTTGCACCAAACTTTGCATGTTGCATCTGTCAACCCTCCTGACAAAAAGTTATTAAAAGAATTTTGATCGTCCATAAAACGGCCAAAATATAAAACAACAAATTCCTGCACATTGTTTTCAAAACAGACAGTCTTTCAAATCTTGACCACATACAGCCTGATTGCCACAACACTTTTACTAATTCTGTTACATGGCCCGATGAGGGTTTGTGCAAAATTCGGTGCAAATCAGCCAATAGGTGGCGCTCTGGTGGCAGTCTAATTAATGTGAATGGAAGTAAATTGGAAAATCTTCAAATCCTCTTCAAAGCTCATCGACTTTCAACCTCCCCTCATGAAAAAACACTACTGAATCACTACTCATCACTACTACTGAATACCTACACAAAAACTACTGTTTCACTACTTGATTGCTATTGAGCTGTGTAGTGATTTGTGTAGTGATTTGAATAGTAATGAGTAATGTATTGGGTGATTTCACTACTGATCACTACTGACAATTACTACATGATGCCTATTCAAATCCCTGCACAACTGCTACTTAATCACTTCTGTCTCACTATTGGATTTTGGGAAATTACTATATAATCACTACTCATTCTTTCACATTTATTATTGAATAACTACACAATGCTTACACATTTACTGCTGTATGCCTTCACAATCCCTATGGAATTACTACATCCTTCTGTGTATGTAGTGTTTTATCACTACTGATTTACTTTTCATTTCTACACAAACCCTTTTGAATTACTACTGAAACTCTACATGATTATCACTTAATCACTTCTGTCTCACTATTGGCTTTTGGGAAATTACTATACAATCACTATTCATTCCCTTCACATTTATTATTGAATTACTACACAATGCTTACATATTTAATCAATCAATCAATCAATTTCATTTATAAAGCCCAATATCACAAATCACAATTTGCCTCACAGGGCTTTACAATATACGACATCCCTCTGTCCTTATGACCCTCGCAGCGGATAAGGAAAAACTCCCCAAAAAAAACCCTTTAACGGGGAAAAAAAACGGTAGAAACCTCAGGAAGAGCAACTGAGGAGGGATCCCTCTTCCAGGACGGACAGACGTGCAATAGATGTCGTACAGAACAGATCAGCATAATAAATTAACAGTAATCCGTATGACACAATGAGACAGAGAGAGAGACAGAGAGAGAGATGCAGGTAATAACAGTAGCTTACAACAACATTATTGAAAGTAATAATATTATAGTTATAGTTCTGGCTACTGTGGTACAATATGTTGAAAGTATGTATTAATATCTGGCAGTATACACGTGTGACAATAGTCATATGTGTATAATAACAGTAGACGTATGACTAATGACTAATGATGGCAGCAGCAGCAGGAGGCATCTGGCAGGACCACGGCAGCAGTTATGAGTTATGAGTTAATCTGAGAGACAGTGGAGCACAAAGGCTCCGGAGAAGAAGCCGAGTTAGTGACATCCAGAATGGCCGAGTTAGCAAGATGCAGTAATAGAATACGAGAGAGAGAGAGAGACAGAGAGAAGGAGAGAAGGTGCCCGGTGTATTATAGGGGGGTCCTCCGGCAGACTAGGCCTAAGTCAGCCTAACTAGGGGCTGGTACAGGGCAAGCCTTTTTTTTTTGGGGGGGGGGGGGGGGGGGGGGGGGAAGGTACAGGGCAAGCCTGAGCCAGCCCTAACTAGCTTATAAGCTTATAAGCCTAACTAGTAAGCTTTATCAAAGAGGAAAGTCTTAAGTCTAGTCTTAAATATGGAGACAACAGGAAGATGATTCCACAGGAGAGGAGCCTGATAGCTGAAGGCTCTAGCTCCTGATCTACTTTTGGAGACTTTAGGGACCACGAGTAACCCTGCGTTCTCAGAGCGCAGTGTTCTGGTGGGATAATATGGCACTATGACCTCACTAAGATATGATGGAGCTTGACCATTTAGAGCTATATAAGTTAACAGTAGGATTTTAAATTCAATTCTGGATTTTACAGGGAGCCAGTGCAGAGAAGCTAAAACAGGAGAAATATGATCTCGTTTCTTAGTTCCTGTTAGTACATGTGCTGCTGCATTCTGAATTAGCTGGAGAGTTTTTAAGGACTTACTAGAGATACCTGATAATAGAGAGTTACAGTAATCCAGCCTAGAGGTAACAAAACGTGGACCAATTTTTCTGCATCTTTTCGGGTCAGGATAGGCCTAATTTTCGCAATATTACGCAGATGAAAAAATGCAGTCCGTGAGGTTTGTTTTAAATGAGAATTAAAAGACAAATCTTGATCAAATATTACTCCGAGGTTTCTTACGGTAGTGCTAGAGGCCAGAGCAATGCCATCTAGAGAAACTATGTCATCAGATAAAGAGTCTCTGAGTTGTTTGGGGCCAAGAACAATAACTTCAGTTTTGTCTGAATTTAACATCAGGAAATTGGTGCTCATCCAAGTTTTTATGTCTTTAAGGCAGTTATGGAGTTTAGTTAATTGATTACTTTCTTCTGGCTTCATCGATAAATACAACTGAGTATCATCCGCATAACAATGGAAATTTATAGAGTGATTTCTAATGATGTTACCTAAAGGAAGCATATATAGAGTAAATAGGATTGGTCCGAGCACAGAACCTTGCGGAACTCCAAAACAAACTTTGGTACGTAAAGATGATTCATTATGAACGTCAACAAACTGAAAACGATCAGATAAATAAGATTTAAACCAGCTTAGTGCTGAACCTTTTAGGCCAATTAAGTGATCCAGTCTCTGCAGTAGAATTTGATGGTCAATTGTGTCAAACGCCGCACTAAGATCTAATAAAACAAGTACAGAGACAAGTCTTTTGTCTGAAGCAATCAGAAGGTCATTTGTAATTTTAACTAGTGCTGTCTCAGTGCTATGATGCACTCTAAATCCTGACTGAAATTCCTCAAATAAATTATTATCATGGAGAAAATCACACAGCTGGTCTGCGACTACTTTCTCAAGGATCTTTCACATAAAGGGAAGATTAGATATTGGTCTATAGTTGGCTAACACCTCTGGATCCAGGGTGGGCTTTTTTAGTAGAGGTTTAATTACAGCTACCTTAAAAGACTGTGGTACATAGCCTGTTAATAAGGATATATTGATCATATCTAATATATGAGTGTTAACTAAAGGAAAGACCTCCTTAAGTAGCCTAGTTGGGATGGGGTCTAAGAGACACATTGATGATTTAGATGAAGAAATCACTGCTGTCAATTCTTGAAGAGAAATTGGGGAGAAGCAATCTAAATATATATTAGGTCTTACAGCTGTGTTTGAGGTTAGATAGGTACTATCTGAGGACAGGAGGTCATGAATTTTGCCTCTAATAGTTAGAATTTTGTCATTAGAAAAGCTCATAAAATCATTACTGCTAAGGACTAAAGGAATACAAGGCTCAATAGAGCTTTGACTCTCAGTCAGCCTGGCTACAGTGCTGAAAAGAAACCTGGGCTTGTTCTTGTTTTCTTCTATTAATACTGAGTAATAGTTTGCTCTGGCATTGCAGAGGCCCCTCTTATAAGTTTTGAGACTGTCTGTCCAGATTAAACGAGATTCTTCCAGTTTGGTCAATCGCCAATTCCTTTCAAATTTTCGCGATATTTGTTTTAACTTACGGGTTTGAGAGTTATACCAAGGAGTGAACTTTCTTTGCTTTTTTAACTTCTTTTTAAGAGGAGCTACAGAGTCAAGTGTTGTTCGCAGCGAGCCTACGGTGCTATCGACAAAATGATCAAAGTCGGTACAGGAAACCTCTGTTACTGAGGGACTTGGTATTGAATTTAACGACGGAGTAATCTTTTCCTTAAATTTTGCGACAGCACTATCTGATAAACATCTAGTATAGTAACTGTTGCTGAGTGGCGTGTAATCGGGTAAAAAGAAATCAAAAGTAATCAGATAATGATCTGATAGCGAGGGATTCTGTGGAAAGACTTTTAGGTTATCAATTTCAATTCCATACCTCAGAACTAGATCGAGGGTATGGTTAAAACAATGAGTGGGTTCGTGTACACCCTGACTGAAGCCAATGGAGTCTAATAATGAGATAATTTACTGCTGTATGTCTTCACAATCCCTATGGAATTACTACATCCTTCTGTGTGTGTAGTGTTTTATCACTACTCATCACTATTGAATAACTTTTCATTGCTGCACAACCCTTTTGAAATTACTACTGAACCTCTACATGATTACCACTTAATTACTTTTGTCTTACTATTAAGCAATGACTACATATAAACAACTCACTCCTTGACTTTTACTCTTAAATTACAACATTCTCACAACTTCTGATAATGAAACTGTCCCATTCATTACCATTTACCAGTTCAGTATCATGGTTCAGTATTCAGGTGAGACGTGAAACCAGGGTGTAAAATATCATACAATTTTAATTGCAAATTATTACATTAATTACATTTTACATTAAATTTTGACGCTTCACTGCCTTGTCCTCATAATTCAGCTTGGCTTTAACCACCTTCAAAACCTGTTTCTTGGTAGCGCCACACTTTTCCATCACATAGCCTGTAAGGCAAAAAAGACAAGAACAGAATGACAATTATTAACTAGAAAGAGGCACTCGATGAGTGCCGACCCCCGGCCCGGTAGTTCACCCACACCAGTGGCCCAATCACAATAAAGGGGGTATGGTTTTTAACATGGATTAGCAAGGACTTAATGTATAGGCCCCTCACACCAAGTTTGGAAGCTGTGGGCCCTTTCCACAAAGATATTGAGCAAAACGGACCCAACAGACAGACAGAGGTGAGGTAGTCACAGATGATGCTCAACATGCTCTCCAACTAGGACACAGACCATGGAAGATCAGAAGAACCGGAAAGGGCCACGCAATTCATCCTATGCAGAGCGTATTGATTCTTTTTGAGCGCTGCCATGCTGTCCAATGAACTACACCCCACGTGGTTCTGTGACGTAAGAGTAGTCTGATTCAAAAATAGCTCATGTAGATAGCACATGCGCAGTTACTTCAGTTGCATTATGATACCACATGGCTGAGTAACTGTGCATAGGCTCGCTACATGAGCTATTTTACATCTGATTACTCTTACGTCACAGAACCACATGGCCGAGTAGAGTAACTGCGCATGGGCTATCTACACGAGCTATTTTTACATCCGACTACTCTTGCGTCACGAACCACGTGGAGTGTAGTTAATTGGACAAAATGGCAGCACTCCAAAAGCATCAAGCTTCTGGCCAACTCCTGACCGCCTGACACAGACAGACATTTACACATTCACACAGATTCCCACATCAAGCCATCATGCAAGGCTCCACCTTGGCCCATTGGGAGCAATTAGTGGTAAAGTGTCTTGCTCAAGGACACTTCGATATGCGGATAGCGGAGCCGGGATTCGAACCACCAACCCTTAAAGGAGCAATAAGCGAAATTCATCATTTCTAGATTGAAAGAATTAAAAAATTCCTATGTGAAGAACTGGAGGTGTAATTTCATCTGGAGTATAGCATGACCTCACACACCCTCTCTCTGTGTTGATCTCCAGCCCCTTGTTTACAAGCTGGTCCGGCTGCGCGTTCATGTAGGTTCATGTTCTTCCTCAGGCTCCACTTCACTCAGCTGCCAGCACAGCCAGTTAGCCTCCGCTAGCCTCCCAGCTAGCGGGGGCTAACCGGTGCTTCTTCCTCAGGCTCCACTTCACTCAGCTGCCAGCACAGCCAGTTAGCCTCCGCTAGCTTCCCAGCTTTACGTTAGCCCCGGCTCTCCGTTTGGATCCAACTGGAGCACCGAGCCCTGGTTTGTTATTCAGGTTAAAGTGGGCAGAAGCAGCGGGTATATTGGGCAACTGAGTGAAGTGGAGCCTGCGGAAGAAACACCGGGACCGTCAGGGTGTAATAGTCTGTGGACATGCTGCGGTTCGCGGTGGAGGGGGGAGAGGGCGGTAGACAGAACGGGTGTGTTGTGAGTGCCGCTGTAAGTACTGGATCACCGTCTTCTTCCCATTGAAATGACCGGAGGCAGCACTTTGCTGTGCGGCAGTGTGCAAGCCCCTTTTTAGCTAATACTGTCAGAAATAGGCTAACCTCTCGTGCTACAGTTAATAATGTAATAGATGCTCCTACTGATGTTTCTGTTGCAGCGGGGAAGTCCGCCTGCTCTTGCCCCGTTGTGGCGAGTAAGTTTTAACTCCTTAATTACCAGTTTGTCGTCGTGAGATGGATTGCAAAAAAAGACCTGATAATGACGTTAAACAGAGTGTAAAACCGTCAGAGTAACACACACAGTATACAAATAGTGATGTTAGAGAGCCACCTTTTGGTCAATGTAAGCAATAACCTTATTATAACCAGCTGCTTTAGTCACTCAATTCATATTAGTTTACTGTTTTTTTGTTGTTAATAATGACATCGCAATTTAATCTATAATATTGTAAGAAAAATGGCAAAATAAATGAAAAACAGTGAACAACCACAATCGGTATTCAGTACTTGGTATTTAACCATGTGTTTAAATTTTATTCGGCTTCGGCCACAAATTTTCACTTCAGTGCATCCCTATCAAGCACATGAAGCAAGAAAAAAGCTTAAAATCTCACCAACAAGTGCTTCGAGTTTTCTTGCCTCCAGCATTTTCTTGGGACCAACCTCTTTGTGTATGTTGCACCTCTTTCCCGTCAAGCTGCTTTGCCCCAGTTCTTCTCTCGTGAACAGTAGGGTCAGTAGACCAGTGGTTAGTCTCCGGTACTGTGAGTGGTCACAGTACCGGAGTGAACTCTCGGGCACAAAGACCCCTCCTCCAATGTCAGTCTGTTAAAGAAAACAGAATAATGTACAGAATGAGTACAGACAGAAAAGATTTATTTTTTGGGTCGAGGTGGGGGCCTAGGGGTAGATTCTTTAAGCAATTGACTATGAAAGGAAGGGAGTCAGAACAGCTAGACTATCCCCTAGCAGCTACCCCGTAAACCCCTGCCCTCAAGTGGTCAATTGCTTTTCTTCAATGGTTACCAATGCTTTTGGTATAGAATACATTCACAGCAATGTAAAATATTACAAAACGAAGCATCAATTCATCAATTCTGCCAAGCAACATAGTTCCTCATGCAAGGGAGGGAACGTTAGCCTGGTGAGACCAGACCATTTGCCTTTAGAGCAGAGCAAAATTGAACACGAGCTTGCAAGATCAGGATGGTCTCGCCAGGCTAAGGGAAAGTACCCTGATACGTCACTCTCATATATTGGATCAAATGGGAGGTGCGCATTAACACCAAAAATGCTGTCGCAGCTGTGGGTTGTTGAGAATTTACCATGGTTACTAGCCAATCAGTTCAATCAGCCAATCATTACCTGTTTTCACAAGACATCAGCAGCCTCAGGCGAAGTAATGGCTGACCTCTGCTGCACCCCTCCCATAGCCCCTGAAAGGGTTTGCACTTTATCGAGAAGATCCTGCTGCACCCCTTCTATAGCTCCTGAAAGGGCTTGCACTTTATCAAGAAGATCGGGTAGCTCTGTAAGGATATACACACAACAAACATAATTGAAAAGAATGACTAAGTGAATAATTTGTCTTCCCTAGACCATGGCTAGCATGCTGTGAAATGGTGGTAAAAACAGTGTGGTAATTATATTTGTGTAGGGGGTCTATTAAGTACTTACTGTCAAACAACACAACACTGGTCCGGAGGTGAGAATTCTCCCTCCACAGTTTTGCGTTCTCCTTTTCTAGTGTTTGTATTTTGTTGAGCAGCAGGCCTCTCTCACATGTGGCATCTGCATCATCTAAGCTTTCCTTCAAGAAAAAAATAAAAAATAAGAAAAGTAAAGTGTCTGTAAGAAGAGTGTCCCCCAGAGATTGCAAAAGGTTGGATTGGGGCAAGTCCCAGCGACATACTCGCATCATGTCCAGGGGTTGTACTTGTATATCAAGCTGCCTCACACTAAGGAAACAGGAGATGGGTTCCTGCCCTATGGGCCACTAAGCTCAAGAACCTGTTCTCAAGGCTTATTTAAAGGGATAGTTCACCCAAAAATGAAAATTCACCCATCATCCACTCACCCTCATGCCGATGAAAGGTGCAGTGACATTTTGGAGTCCTCAAAGCAGGGATGGAGTTCCAGGGGGACGAAGGTTAGCAAAAAACGTCATATACTGGTAATGGAAGTCTGGTGATCAAAATACAAAAGATTCAAAATCCAAAAAATACAATGAAACCACCAAATATCTCCATACTGCTTATCTGTAGTGTTCCAAGTGTCCTGAAGCCCACACACATAGTTTTTCCAAAAAAATGCCATTGAAACTCTGTTTTTAGCCTGTTTTTAGGTGAGGCTACAAACTAAGCAAGCCACAGGCTAGAGTGAGGCTAAAGATGGAGGTCTAATTAGGTTAAAAAAAAACTTTCATGTCAGGGCTTCAGGATACTTGGTTCACTAAATGTGAGCAGTATGGAGATATTTGGTGGTTTCATTATGTGATTTTTGGACACTTGAATTTTGAGCACCATAAACTTCCATTGTATGAGATTTTTTGCAAACCTTTCTCCCCCTAGAACACCACTGTTTTGAGGACTCCAAATTTCACAGCATCTTCCATCGGCATGAGGGTGAGTAGATAATGGGTGAATTTTCATTTTCCGATGAACTATCCCTTTAAATAACTTGTCTTATTTTAAATAGAAAATGTCTAAAAGTTGTAATGTTGTATTGAACAGGCTAATGTACTGTAAATGTACTGGAAATTAACACTTACTTGTGAGGAGAAAAGTTCCAATGATTGATTTTCCTGAAAGGAAAGATAACCCCTATTAGATATGTTTCAGTCTAGCATTCTAGTTTGCTTAAAGGCTATTGAACTCAGTATCCATTTTGAGGTTGGTAATGTTAAACCAGAGCACGTAAGGCTAATCAATGAAGGCCCACCCACACAAACATAAAAACACATTACAAACAGTGTTGCAAAGTCTGCTTATTATAAGCGACTTTGGGCTTGTTTTTTTGTAAATTCGCTTACAAATATTGGTAGTTGTGGGTTGCGGTTTTTTGGGTTTGTTTCTAAAGTGTAGTTGCTCATTTGGGCTTGCTCCCAGCTCCATAAGATGTCAAGCAGATATTTTCGATAATAACGTAGTTTGTCTCTTCCTGCTGGACGGCTCCAGCCCGTCCCCCCTCCGCCTATACACACAAGAGGGTCACGGGTACAAGTATAATCTGTTTCTACAAAGACTGTCTGTAGTTTCCCCCATTTCTGGCTTGTAACGTTAATTGTTTAAAAATGGGATCTTCTGCAGTCCCTGTTGCACTATTTCCAACACTTGTCTGAATGTCCTGGCTTAAGTCACTTTATACTGTCTTTCTTTATTGCTGACAGATATATTTAAACTGAAAGAAGGAAAATCTGAGTTTTGTTTTATGACATATCGGTTTGAGGTCCTGGAACTAAAGAAACCCCGAAGATGAGCACATAAAAACCAATAATAAATAGGGGTGGGGGAAAAATTGGATTCTTGGATACATCGAGATTCTCTCTTGAAAGATTATTAATCGATGCAGAAAAATGAATAATCGGAAATTTGAAACTATGGGCCAAATCCACAAAAGGTTTGTGCAGGTTTTGCGGCCGCAAAATCTGCGCAAATGGGTCAAAAATATAGCAGGCTATCCACAAAGCACGCGCAAAGGCCCTTTGTGCACAAAATGCAGTGCAAAATGCATTGACGAAAATGTTGACGTGAATTAAACCGGGTGGAGCTCTTAAACCGGACCGAACCGGTTAAACCGGAAATCGGCACAAGCCTATTATCCACAGACCAGCGCATTCTGCTATGGCACGCGCTGTTACCGTCATTTAGAGCCGTGTATTAACTTTGCGCAATCATTTCTTTCTCTGCCTGTCGCTCTTCAAAGCTTGTGAGCTGTAAATGATATTGAATTGATACTGAATGATATTAAGGGTGAAGTCTAGTCAGAGGGGAGGATCAGGTGAGATGTGGACTTATTTCGGATTTTAAAACTAAAAATGAAAGATGATGGCACTCAGGATCCATCCATAAGCGCTGTGCTGTTACAAACTATTTCACTATAAATCTGGTGTGTGTGTTTAACAGCTGACATGTAGGTGTGTCGGATAGCCTACCGTCAGATCACAATGTCACGAGTCCGTGATTTTCAAAACGCACTCCAAATGCAAATTAATGATATTCAAATAGTTTATTACACCAAAAAAAAAAAAAGGCGTCAGACAAACATGGTTCCATTATTAATTTTAAACTCAAAAGATAATGAAAAAACAACTTAAGTTATGGGTAGCCTAATATATAACATTGGTTTGATGCGCAGCACCGGGACGTATGACACAGTGTGAGAGGTCATGATGTCTGCTCATAACGTAACCGTTCTATAGGAGGACAGAGGTGGAGATCTCACGTCAGTGGCAGTGATTGTAATGTTGTAATCAGACACTAGTTCACGTTTCAGTTGTCCTGTAGTCACCAGAGAATAGTAGTTTAGAATAGAAGGAACCAACTTATTCCAACTTTTTGCGCATGGAGCAGCCGACCTGACAGTTATTCTCAGAGTCTCTGTCCTGCACATTAATGATGCTCACCTCTGTACCAGGTAACACGTTCTCAGGTATGGGATTAGTCAGTGATCTCAGGTGTATAACTGGCACACTGTCATTGATATCTGTAATTGCAATTATTAATGTTGCATATGATGGCAGCGTGCGTAAAGACGCATGGCCTCTGTGGAGAGCGCCACTACAGCTGGCTGCAGCACAGCCAGCTATGACACGTTCAGTCATTCAGATGCAAAACAAGGGCAAACTGCTCTCTGCTGCCAAACTTGGGCGTGTTTGCGCCGGCATATCATTAGTGCAAAATCTTTTGTGGACAGGACGCTAAATTGGGGCAGATTGCAAGTGCAATTTTTGCGCAAATTATGGTGCTATTATTAGCAGGCGCAACCCATTCTTTGTGGATCTACCCCTAAGAGTGATTGAGTGATTAAGGGCAGCCTTTTGTGTTATGAAGTGTTTCCGAACATGCCAAAGACTGTTAATTTACTACAAGGATGCTGCTACAGGTGCACTTTTGTTTCTTTCCTTGTTGGTTCTTTACAAAACTGGGAAGTACAGTGTTTCCCATACACTGACGAGACTATGGCGGCCCGCCAATGCTGGTGAGTCAAAATACAAATAGATGTCTAACATTTTAAAATCTACTGTATATTAACCTCAACGTCTTTTCAAGTGCAAAACACCAAACATATTATTACTGGGTCAGACTGTGAGGTACAGTCATGTCTTTATATCTTTGATCTATAGCCTATATGTTTAAAATCTTTCTATTTTTCAGTTGCTGCCTCCTGTGTTTTTTCCCCGTCAGATTAAATCTGAATAAATATATTTAAAATGTAATGTAGCTGCAGCCTGATACACAGTCAGATTCCACCACTTTTTCATCATTAAGGAAATGTAAGTCTGATAAATGATGAATAAACGGACAACACTGAATAAACTTTATTGTTAACTTATTGACACATTCCTTGCCCTGACCCAGGCTCTTTATTTTAAAGATAAATGTTGTGACAAATGCATGCGTCTACATACACATGCATCAATATCTACGCCCACTGGATTAAAATGGAGGCGCTGTCTTTTATTTACCTGTTGCCATGGTGAATCGTGGAATCGGAGCTCCACTGATGATGGCTTTTTATTGTCGGCTTAACTCAGAGTGAACATACTCAGAGTCGACTGAACTAACTCAAATCAGCTGTTCTGGAACCGGTAACTCAGAGTTTCCCATCTCAGGGTAAATCAACTCAGAGTTCAGATTTAGACTCAGAGTTTGTTGAACCTCCTTTCTGAAACGGACCCCTGGTTGCTTGTTTCTGTCGCAAGATCTGGCAACACTGATTACAAACACGCACCGCACACACAGTGCAGTTCTTCTAACGTTACTCACTCACTGCTAGGCTACTGTAAGTTTGTTAATTCAACCGCAAAATCTGTCCAACAAGCACCAACAGACATGGTAGAAGACAATTCCCTACCTTTCTATTAAGTGCAACTATCTTCGAAAGCAGGTCTGTGGACACAGTTGAAGTCCCAACTCCCGAGCCTCGTCTCTTCTGCCTCGACCTGCTGGCAAGTGTTGCTATTGTCTTCAGTCTGGAAAGAGGAGCAGAAAAATTAAACCACTAACGTTATCCTCCACCCCCTCAATCCTCCCTGTCCCAAATTCCTCGCACAACAACCAAATTCCCCCATTTATCTAGCTAACACATTATCGCAGTTAATGTTAGCCAACATTAGCTTGCTAGCTAGCTAGCTAACTAGCGGTCTATGAGGAGCTAAGTAGCTCGCTAGCAAGTTACTTACGTTAGCTACCACTCGCTAACGTAGTGACTAACGTTAGCTAGGCCAACTTAAGCAATACAGCTAACGTTAACTTAACGTTACTCACAATAGTCGTCGAGTCGCTGTCATCGGCTGAATTGTATACTGTAGCACTAACGTTAACGCTACTACTCCCACCCCTCTTTTCCCTCACCGATCTTCTGTTATACATCCTCACGCTTATACCTGATAAATAAAGCTAACGTTATGTGTTAACGCGAAGGGTAACGTTAATGCATTAGATAGCTTGGTTTGTTAAATTTTAAATGTTGCCCGGCCAACGGTTTTGGCACATGAGCCCTTGCCTTCGTTGGTAATGCGTCACCAGCGATTTTTTTAATTTGTGGCCAAGGGCTCGCGTGCTGCTAAAACCGTTGGGCTTGGAGGTCGGTTGAGTGGGCTCACTCACTCAATAAATACTAACTAGCTAAATATTAATTTAGCTGATAAATGTACGGAAGGATGTCACTATGCCTGGGGCTGGGCATTACAAGAGATATTTGTGGGGGATGTCTAAACTCCCACCACAACAAACAAGACACAGATGGAGAAGGCAAGAGGAACGCAAAGAAACCCCTGGCACTACCACAAATGTAAGTAGCTAGCGCTAACGTAAGGCTAACGTTATTATTTGCATTAAGACGTACAGCTGTTTATATTAGCTAGCTAGCTAGCTAACGTTAAATGACATCACATGAAACATAACTTTGTTATTTTCTAAGTTACGTTAGCTTGTGTTAGCTAGCTAGGGAAGTTAGCTCGTCTAACGTTAGCTATAACGTTACGTTATACATTAACCCAACGTCATTAACGTAATTAAAGACTTAACGTTAGCCGTTGGGTAAAAATAACCAATAGTTGGCTAAGCCTAGCTAACGTTAACTTATTCCTTACCCTGTGCAGGTGGGCCAGCAGACCTTCGATGGAGCAGATCCAGAAATGGAAAGACAACACAATGAGGTACGTTTGCTAACGTTACTAGCTAGCACTCTGTGCTGTTTTTCTCCCAGGATGAAGTTGTAACATTAATGTTATAAGCAAAGGGCTGTGTTGGGGCCTCACTTATCAAAGACGGTGTGAAAGTCCATTCTCACTGAGGGTGAATATCCGTGCAAATTATTCTCGCGGAAAAATATAAAAGCTGATTTCATGGGTTCTTATGGAAGTTTGCGCACCGGGGCGGAACTTTCATGCGGTGAAAAAAGTTTCCGTCCAGACTTTGACCCCTGCGGAATTCGCCGGCGGAACTACACAGCTGGGCCAATGAAACTATTTGTTTATAGTCGCGCAGACCCGGGAGAGTCCAAATCCAGTCAGGCAGGACAGTATGAGAGAAAGGTTGATAAACCTCGTTTCACAGCACCCCGTCCTTTTTGATAACAGACGGGATGATTTTATGAACAATGAATTAAAGGACGTCTGGCAGTCCATTGTCCAGCTTGGTGGCTGCGGTGAGAGTGATAAGTGCTAAAGAAAGTTGATGTTGACGCTTGTTAAACGTTAGCTTGCTAGCTCGCTGCTGCTGCTACTCTCGTCCATGTTCATCCGCACCCGTTCACGCAGCGCGGACTTGGAACACAACAACGCGAAATTCCGCACCGCGTCCGTATGGTATGCCAGGGTCAGAGTGGGTGTAAATGTCTGCACTTTTTCCATCAAGTTTTGGTTTGATAGATCACAAATTTGGCAAAGAAAAGTGTGTATGCACAAAATGGGGAAAACAAGGTGTAAAAAAAGGTGTATTCACAATGATAAATGAGGCCCCTCTCGCGACAGAAACAATGTGTTTTTTTTGTGATTAGCAGACGGCCGATGGAAATAATCAGCACATAGACCAGCAAATGGCTGATGAGGACATTCACATAGACCAGCAAATGGCTGATGAGGACAACCACGCAGATCAGCAAATGGCTGATGATGACGACGACAACCTGCTACAGATTGCAGATGAAACGGTATGAAAATTGGTTCCTATATTTGAGTTCAAATGTGTGGTAATCAAACACAGTTTTAACGATGGTAAAAAATAAATTAATAAAAAAAAACAACAAACTGAAATAGTAACATGGTTTTGAATGTTCTCCTTGCTACAGATAGATCAGCAGACTGATGCAGAAGAGGATTCATTGTCAACAGATGATGTTGAGCAGCTTGCTGCTGAAGAAGAGGACTTGATGTCTACAGATGATGATGAGGTACACAATAAGTGATAACTGTAATAAAACTACATTATTGTCTAAAAGCAGGGATAGATCACTGAACAGGGCTACTTATAGATTTAAAGGGCTTATTCAATGACCCAAAAATTGGTTGTAGTTTTCCAACCATTTGTATTGCTATTCCTCTACAACTGTATAGGTCAATGGATAAGCTTCCGTTGAAGACACGCAAGATGGGCATGAGGAAACCAGCCAGGACAATGCCACACACCCGACTAATGACAATCAGCCACTGTATCCCGGTTCCCAGGTCACCATTGGTGAAAGCCTGCTGATTCTTTTGGCATTCTGTCTTAAGCACTATGTGAATGGGGTGGCTCTGCAGGACTTATCTGTTTTCAATTTTTTTTTCCAAGTATGCTACCAGCCACAAAATATCTCTTCCAAAAGGCATTCACTAACTCAGAAAATGGAATAAGTGAAATACATCATTATTGTAGTAACTGCTTTGAATATATTGACAATCCAGGCATTCTGCATTGTGGAAACTGTTCAGACCCTTTCAATGCAGAACATAATTTAAAGCAGGGCTGTTTCTTTCTCTACATGCCTCTGCTTGAACAGTTAAGAGACCTTCTCAGTAGGTCAGATGTTTCCAAACATCTGAAGGGGAAGAAAATAAGAAAATATGTAAGTATCGGTGATATAATGGATGGTGCTCTGTACCAACAATTACTGTCAGAGGGGAAACTAGATAAGGATACTTTGTCAGTCATCTGGAATTGTGATGGGGTCCCAGTTTTTCGTTCATCCAAGTATTCAATATGGCCCTTGCAAACACAACTCATTGAGCTGCCCCCCAAACTATGAAAACAAAATATAATGACGACAGCACTTTGGTTTGGACCAATGAAGCCAAAAATGGACACTTTCTTAGTGCCATACATTGCTGAGTGTACTAAACTAGCTCAAGATGGTATAGTGTGGGAAAACCCCAGCACTGGTAAAAAACACACTTCCAAGGTTTTCAACCTAGTTTGCTCTGCTGATGCTATAGCAAGACCTCTTCTCAAAAATACTACTCAATTCAATGGCATGTATGGGTGCGATTGGTGCTTAACACCTGGTGAAACTGTACCCAAGGGAGCAGGATTCATGAGGTCATATAGTTCAAAAGATGTACCTACACTACGAACCCACCAGGGACAAGTCAACAATGCACTTGAAGCTCACAGGACTCAGAAGTCTGTATGTGGCACTAAAGGTCCAATGCCCTTAATGACTCTTCCCCTATTCAATGTAGTAGATAGCTTTGTTCCAGACTATCTTCATTGTGTGTTGCTGGGTGTTATGAGGCAGCTGGCCTCCCTTTGGTTTGACACTACTCACCACTGAAAACCATGGTTCATTGGCAAACAGATTCAAGCTATAGATGAGCGCTTGCAAAGTTTTGCCCCACCATCAGAGATAACACGCCTACCAAGGGCTATGTCTGAACGGAGACATTGGAAAGGGTCAGAATGGAGAGCTTTTCTTCTGTTTTATGGTTACATTGCTTTGGATGGCATCCTCCCCACTGTGTATCTGAGACAATTCTTTCTTCTCTTGTTTGCAATTCATCTGCTGCTGCAGGAGACTGTTACAGAGTCTGCAGTTGAGGAAGCTGATAAGATGTTGACCAAATTTGTGAAACAAATGACAGTATTGTATGGTAAAGAGCATACCACTTACAATGTTCACCAGCTTCTCCATGTCCCCAAGAGTGTGCTAAATCTTGGGCCACTGTGGGCAACGTCCACCTTTTCATTTGAGGGAAACAATGCTGTTCTTTTAAGTGGATTCAGTGGCACAAGACACATTCCTGAACAAATATGTAAGACACTGTATCTACAACGAGTACTTGTCAAACAGGTGTCTCATCTACTGCAAGAAAGCAGTAACTGCAAATCACTATTCGAGACCCTCACCACCAAAAAGAAAAACGTGAAAAATAGACAGCATCTTGCTACTGACCTTTATGGCATGACAAGACATCATAGTCCACCCCTGACAAACCTGAAGAAGCCCATAGAAACACTGTTTGGTTGTCACATAGAGGATAGTCAGGTGTCTGGTTATGACAGGTTTTCTTTCCAAGGTTCCATTTTTACCACAGCACACTATGCAAGAGAATCACGAAGAGACAACTCAGTAGTTCTGGTTAGAGATGGTTCATTTGGTGTATTAGAAAAACTGGTGTGTATCCACTGTAACTGTGCAACTAACAAGTGTGACTGTGAGGTGAAAACGTGTGGTGCTTAGAAAATTGTCTCAAAAACACACAAATACCTGTAGACATTACAATATAGGCATACAGTTGGACTCTCTCATCAAGGAGGTCAAACTGACGGATGTTTTCTTTGCCATTAGACCAAGTGAGATACTCAGGAAATGTGTTCTCCTTAAAGCTGAAATGAGACTCCATGTAATTCCTCTGCCTAATAGCCAAGAAACGGATTGAGCCGGAATCCAATAAGTCTTATACGACGGAGTGTTCGGGCCACATTGAAGAAAAAAAAATTCGGAGATTGCGAGAAAAAAGTCAAAATATTACGAGAATAAAGTCAAACAGCGCATTTCGACTGACACACAACCAAATTGTCAGAACACCGGCACGGTGCTGGTTCCTGAACCTCATTATGTAGGCTACTTACAACGGCATGAAAGACAATCTGACATTCTGTTTGTTGTCGGTTATTTCCTTAAAAACTATGACTTTATTATCGTAATATTATGACTTTAATCTTGTTAAATTACGACTTTAATCTCATAATATTTCGACTTTATTCTCGTAATATTATGACTTTTTCTCAGTTACGACTTTATTCTCGAAATATAACGACTTTAATCTCATAATATTTTGACTTTATTCTCGTAATATTATGACTTTTTCTCAGTTATGACTTTATTCTCGTAATATTACGAGTTTTTTCTCGTAATATTTCAACTTTTTTCTCGAAATCTCAGAATTTTTTTTTTTCTTCAATGTGGCCCTAATGCTCCATCGTAGTCTTACGACCATATGACATTTATTTATTTGATATGATATGTTATTGTTTTTGTTTCTCTATTGGAAATGTATTGACTGTGTAGCCGAGTGGGAAAATATAAGTGATTACTAACGCCACCAGATGGCACTGTCTCAATTTGGGGGCTGACCGGAACCAAGGCTTCTCAAGAGAAGGCTGAGACACGGGGTCAAACATGGGGGGATTGCATATGCGCAGTGTAACTTGAGCTGCAATTCTGGAGGGTGACAGCAAAGAAGTGCAGACCAGGTTTTACTGCGCATGTGCAATCCCCCCATGTTTGACCCCGTGTCTCAGCCTTCTCTTGATAAGCCTTGCTCTTGATAAGCCTTGTCCGGAACAAGGAAGTCGCCATTTTGTTTACGATGGTTTCTGATGTTTTATAGCAGGAGTGCTGTTAATGTCAATGTGACTCGCTAAAAACAACAACAGCTGATCCCAACAGCCATAAAACATCCTTCTCTCAATGCCGGCTTGTCAGTGTTAACCGCCTGTCGCTGTTGTGCACACGTAGGTACAGGTTGTACTGTTAGGTGTCTGTTAAGATGTCAGATTGATTATTGGTGTAGTTAGATGTTGTCAATTTGTTCCAAAGAACTTGTGGTAACTTCAAATGATGCCTTGTACAACAATTCATAAAGGAGAATGTTCTATATGACCTCAGTGACAGAATTGGAAAATATCATTCACTTGTCTAAGTTTACAACAGGTTGTGTAACACTGTGATAACACTTGATGTGCAGCTCATTGGCTGTTCCTGTAAAGGATAGGTTCACAATTTTTCAAGTGCATCTTAAAACAGTCAGGTGCCCAAATTAACACTGAAGGAGTTTTTCCTTACTGTAATCATTCCTCCTGTTCATACTAGCTATTAAAAGATCCCCTACAAATGTGCTTTCAATGGAAGTTATTGTTACATTGTAAGTGCATTATGAAGGGATCTTCTAAAGATCACTATGAACAGGAGGAATGTTTATGGCAAGAAAAACACATTTCAATGTTAATTTGGGCACCTGACTGTTTTCAGAAAAACTGTGAACCCGTACTTTAATCTTATCAAGTGGGAACCTGTAGCCTCAGGCGAAGGGAAGTCAGGAAGTTTTGAGAGACAGACTTACGCATTGATGGTTATGGCTGTTATTCTCAGCATGGGTTTTGTTTACAATAAGAAAAGTAAAGAACAACACCGGCCATATCTTTCAATCTCAACAACTGTGTTAACCTGGAAATTTAAATAAAGTATATCTTATCACACAGTTTGTGCAGTAGTAAATGTAGATAAATGTGTGTAAATATATTCTGAATTAGAAACTATGCTTCTTACCTCACTATAATTGTCAGGACAGTGTTTCCTGACTAGTCCAACAGGAAAACAGTTGTCACATCTGACTGATTATAGCTCTACCTCCTCTTAGAGACTTAAACAATTGCTTTTTTTATTTATCTACAAGGACTGCAGATAGGGCAGAGGACAGTCTGCCACTTTTATTTGGAAACTTATTATTTCTTTTTATTTGCTGAACACCATATTCTATTATTCAGATTAAAGACCCCAAAAGATATTTCTGTGTCCTGTGCTGGTTTAATTTCACCAGGCTACAACTGTTTTTGTAAATTGTGTGTGTGGTTGGATAATTATAAAGTAATAAATCATTTCAATTAAAAAAATTCTGTTGTGTTTTCAGTTACTGTATTATATCACAAATATCCTTTAATTGTATTGAATTGTAAATGTATATGAATGATCAGTGGAATATCCCGAAATGAAATCCCTGAGAAATTACCTTCGCTTCTATATATAAAAAACAAAAAACAATTTTACAGTAGGCTCTCGTTGTCTGTTCTGAACACTATGATACTTAAGATACAAACAGAGCCTCATGAAAAACTACTGTGTGTGTACACATCAAGTATGTATATTCAAGCACTAAAATCTAATTGATCACTATTTAAAATATGCAGTGTTGCTGTAGTGCTGTGACTACATATTTACTATACAAGCAAGTAGTAAAATCTCTACATAATCACTATTTAAATGCTTGTGCAATAAAGCAGTAGTGTTTTAACAGCTCTTTCACTACTCTGTTTGGTTACTACTGGAAACACTACTGTTTTACTACAAAACTCTACTGGTGTGTCATAAGTAGTGTTGCTGTAGTGTTGTGACTACATATTCACTATATGAGCAAGTAGTAAAAACCTCTACTTGATCACTATGTAAAATATGTAGTGTTGCTGTAGTGTTGTGACTACACATTTACTATACAAGCAAGTAGTAAAATCTCTACATAATCACTATTTAAATGCCTGTGTAATGAAGCAGTAGTGTTTTAACAGCTCTTTCACTATTCTGCTTGGTTACTACTGGAAACACTACTGTTTTACTACAAAACTCTACTGGTGTGTCATGAGTAGTGTATAAACTACAGATTTACTACACAATTACTACAGGTGACTACACAGCCACTACTCCACGAATAGGTTTTGTGTTGTAATTTAATAGCAGTTTTTCATGAGGGTCTTCTTGTCCCTCATACTTTGAGCTAGAGACACCATGTCAACTTTTAAAGAGTCAGAAGACCTTGAACTATTGGGTATGCGAGAAAAACTGGAGAGAAAATTCTCTTCAGCTTGATTTGGATCCCACATCTTTTACTTCACATAGACAATATATACATAGAAATGTAGGAAATCTTGTTGGCTTTCAGCTGATGGTCTTATTTCAGATGTAGGACTTACAGTTATGGCTGTAGAAGCCCTAGAGCGACAAGCAGTCCAGCAACTCCCCCAAAAGTGGCAATGTTAATTTTGAGCCTAAATTTCTGGAGGAGAGCAGACAGTACCTGTTTTGTCTCTCGCTCTGGCGCCCTCATGCCTGACTACGTTGTGACCAAAAGTTATCACAGGATTTGCCCAATGTTGAATGGTGCACCCGCTGCGGAACATTGAATTTTGAGGTCTCGCCATGAAAAATTAAATTGCTATAACTTTGGCGTAAATGGTCCGATCTCCACCAAACTTCACATGATTCATTTTAGTCCCACCCTGAACACATTTTCCCAACCATTTTTCCTGCTAATCATTGCGCCACCTAGTGTGGAAAGGAAGTGCTTCTTATCAGATACTTATCTTTGGATTAACCTGAAATATCAATGATGTGGTGTATATTTGATGTACACAAACATGACATATCATTAGTGTCTACACATGCTGCAGAGGGTTTAATTTTGATATCTTGCCATGAAACAGGAAATTGCTATAAATTTGGAGTAAATGGTCCGATCTCCATGAAACTTCAGATGATTCATATTAGTCCTGCCCTGAACACATTTATATAACCATATTTCCTGATACTCATAGTGGCACCTAGTGGCAACAGAAAGTAGGTCTCATCAAACACTTACCTTTCAATTTATCTGAAAGTTAAATGCTGTGGTGTATATTTGATGTATAAAAACATGATGTACAATTAGTGCACTCTCTAACTCCTTCTAGTGAAAAGAGGAAGTGATACAAAATGTGAGATATGTTATTCCAGCACTGTATCAAGGATGTGCAAAGTCACTACTGCATGCAATGTGTAACTTTGACAGAAATGAATTGAGGCGTCCTGCCAGCCCCCCTGAGTTGCGTGAAGGTGTGAGGGCCCATTCATTGATGCTTGCAGCTTTAATTAGGGTCCAAGCAACGACAAAGTCATCCGTGAGGACCCTATTGTAATTGCGCTGTTAATTATTATTAGGGCCCGAGCGACGAGGAAGTCGTCCTTGAGGACCCTATTGTAATCGCGCTGTTTATTATGATTTATTAGGGCCCGAGCACCTAGCAGTGCGAGCACCCTATTGAAATGCAAGGATTTTTTATTATTAGGGCCCGAGTGACGACAAAGTCGTCCGTAGGACCCTATTGTAATCGTGCTGTTTATTATTATTATTATTATTAGGTCCCGAGCGACGACGAAGTCGTCCGTAGGACCCTATTGTAATCGCGCTGTTTATTAGGGCCCGAGAGACAACGAAGTCGTCCGTAGGACCCTATTGTAATCGCGCTGTTTATTATTATCATTATTATTATTATTATTATTCCGACATTTTGTGTCCCAATTTCGCCCCTTTCCCAAATTTCAAAATGCTTCTAACTTTCCACATTTGTCCGGCCGGATCCAAAATTTGATATTTTTGGGCGGCTGCACATGGTCAACGCAAAATGCCGAAATAGCGACCCCTACAAATTTTCAAAAACCCCTCCCCTTGGAGTTAGTTTGTCGTAGGCAAACGAAATTTGGTACGCACATGTATCATACCAAGACGCACAAAAAAAGTCTCTTGACGTCATGGTAAAATCCCAACAGGAAGTCAGCCATTTTGTTTTGAATTTTTTCGTTACGGCGATTTCCACAACTTAAATTTGAACAAACTCCTCCTAGGGATTTCGTCCGATTAACTTCAAATTGGCTACAGATCATCCTGACAACATGCTGATCAAAAGCTATTAAAACCTTTTCTCTATGTCAAGGGGCGTAGCCGCTAGGGCGTGACAAATTTTGGCGACTTTTTGTGTTCTTACCATCGAATTTCGAACGGACCTCACGCCCACATACTTGATCTCAGCAGCTTCAAACTTGCTGGACATGATGATGGCTCCAATCCGAACGCCCCAGTATGTTAATATCCCACCTTACTCATAGCTCCCCCCGGTGGTAACAGGAAGTGACCAGTTTTTACTTTAACATGTACTAATGCCACAAACTTGACCGCATCAACTTCATTCCATTTCTAATGCATGCAGAAGAAGTTGGTGAAGCTACCTTATGAATGCTGTGAAGCTACGTCTAATGGTGTCCATGTGGCGGCGTGGTGACTATCGATCCCTCGCCACTAAATATATTTGTCATTTTGATGGCTTTAACGACCTCATCTCCTCATGAAAATGGATACACAGGTCACACAGGATACACAGGTTGGAGTTGGAACATGAAAATTGGTACACATGTGTATGTTGTCCAGATGCACATAAAAGTCTGTGGCACCAGTGGTCTACTCCAAACAGGAAGTCGGCCATTTTGATTTTGACTTGTCATTTTGGCATGATTTCCACATGTTACCACATTTTAACGAACTAGTCCTATGGATTTCATCCAATCGACTTCAAATTTTTTACAGATCATCCAGACACCATGCTGATCAAAAGTTGTGCTCTGCATGTCTGTAGGTCAAAGGGCGTGGCTGCTATGGCGCTGCCATTTTTGATCCATCGCCATGCATATTCAAGCAGCTTTCTCTCCCACATAATTCATCCAAACTGCTTCAAAATTTCTGTACATGATAAGAGCTCCGCCCTCAACGCCTCCATATGCTCGTAGGCAATTTTGCTTATGGCGCCCCCTAGTGGAAACAGGAAATGCCATCTTTTACACTGAAAAACACCAACCTCAAGGTCCTGACCTGATCAACTACATTTTGTGGCCACATGACGATCAAGTTGATGAATCTCCACAGTGACACACGTGTCCTGTCATGTTGCAGGCTGCCGTGGCGGCAGTGGCGACTTGTCATCCTTCGCCACGGAACATCAACTTGGTATAAATCCTTCATGCATTGTCCGATTTGCTCGAAATTTCACATGCGTGATGAGGGTCCACCCCTGAATGCACCTGGCCACATCTGGTTACGCTTGTAGCGCCACCTGGTGGATGAATGAAACATTGCGTTTTTTCTGCTCCTGCCAGGTTTTTTTCTCCCCTCTCGCTTTGCGCCACAGCCCCCGCGTGCCTCAGGCCCCCGCAGTTGCATGGGGGAGCGAGGGCCCGATCACAGCTGCTTGCAGCTTTAATTAGGGCCTGAGCAACGACAAAGTCGTCCGAGGACCCTAATGAAATCGCGCTGTTTATTATTATCATTATTATTATTATTCTTGCGACATTTCGTGCCCCAATTTCACCCCTTTCCCAAATTTCAAAATGCTTCTAACTTTCCACATTCATCCGGCCGCATCCGAAATTCGATATTTTTGGGCGGTTGCACATGGTCGACGCGAAATGCCGAAATAGCGCCCCCTACAAATTTTCAAAAAACCCTCCCCATTGGGGTTAGTTTGTCGTAGGCAAATGAAATTTGGTACACACATGTATCATACCGAGACACACAAAAAAGTCTCTTGATGTCATGGTAAAATCCCAACAGGAAGTTGGCCATTTTGTTTTGAATTTTTTCGTTACGGCGATTTCCACAACTTAAATTTGAACGAACTCCACCTAGGGATTTCGTCCTATCGACTTCAAAGTTGGTACAGATCATCCTGAGAACATGCTGATCAAAAGTTATTAAAAGCTTTTCTCTATGTCAAGGGGCGTGGCCGCTAGAGTGTGACAAATTTTGGCGACTTTTCGTTTTCTTGCCATCGAATTTCGAATGGCTCTCCCGCTCACATACTTGATCTCAGCAGCTTCAAACTTGCTGGACATGATGATGGCTCCGCCCCGAACACCCCAATATGTAAATATCCCACCTTACTCATAGCGCCCCCCGGTGGTAACAGGAAGTGACCAGTTTTTACCTTAACATGTACTGATGCCACAAACTTTACCACATCAACTTCATTCCACTTTTAATGCATGCAGAACAAGTTGGTGAAGCTACCTTATGAATGCTGTGAAGCTACGTCTAATGGTGTCCATGTGGCGGCGTGGTGACTATCGATCCCTCGCCACTAAATATGTTTGTCATTTTGATGGCTTCAGCGGCCTCATCTCCTCATGGAAATGGATACACAGGTCAAGAATGGCAAGCTCTTGCATCTGAGAGGGGCGTCGCCCATGGGGGGGACAAAATGCCTCTATAGCGCCCCCTTGAAATTTTCAAAAACCCCTCCACATAGGGTTTTTTTGGAGTTGGAACATGAAAATTGGTACACATGTGTATATTGTCCAGATGCACATAAAAGTCTCTGGCAGCAATGGTCTACTCCAAACAGGAAGTCGGCCATTTTGATTTTGACTTGTCATTTTGGCGGGATTTCCACATGTTGTATTTTAACGAACTAGTCCTAGGGATTTCATCCAATCGACTTCAAATTTTTTACAGATCATCCAGAGACCATGCTTGTGCTCCGTCTGTAGGTCAACGGGCGTGGCCGCTATGGCGCTGCCATTTTTGATCCATTGCCATGCATATTCAAGCAGCTCTCTCTCCCACATAATTCATCCAAACTGCTTCAAAATTTCTGTACATGATAAGAGCCCTACCCTCAACGCCTCCATATGCTCATAGGCAATCTTGCTCATGCCACCCCCTTGTGGAAACAGAAAATGAAATAATAATGAAATAAATCCTTCAGGGATTGTCCAATTTGCTCGAAATTTCACGTGTGATGAGGGTCCACCCCTGAATGCACCTGGCCACATCTGGTTACGCTCGTAGCGCCATCTGGTGGATGAATGAAACATTGCGTTTTTTCACTTCTGACAGGTTTTTTCTCCCTTCTCGCTTCACGCCAAAGTCCCCAAAACTCACCAAAATTGGCACACATGTCAGGACCGGCGAAAAATTTTAGAAAATGAAGTCATTAACCCTCAAAGTGACAAAATGGGCTCTCTAGCACCACCTACACACACTAAAATGGCCGCTGCGGCCTGTAGGAATGTGGTAGAAAGATCAAACCAAAACTGGCTTGTTCGTCTCATCAAGACCTACAAATCATGCGCTGACACCTCTGACCTAACTCCAACAGGAAGCGAGCTATTTGCCCTTTCATAGTAAGATGTCATTTTTCAAAAATTCTCTTACTAAAAAAATACTTCCTCCTACTTCGTTTATTGTATCAACTTCAAATATGCACACATGACAGACCAGACCCTGCTAAAGAATTCCTCTGAACAACTTTGTCATTACTCTAACGACTTGGATTTTATGCCCTCTTAAAGGTGACATGTCACAAAACCTCTTGACAATTTTTGCACCGCCTTGACACACTAAAATGGCTGTTGCACCCTGTAGGAATGGTGTAGAAAGATCAAACAAAAACTGGCTGCTTTGTCTCCTCAAAACCTACAAATCACTCACTGACACCATTGACCTACATTCAACAGGAAATGAGATAGTGCCTCTGAAATTAACATCAGCAAATGTGTCAGCTGTGAGCTAGACATCGTAAACTTGTGACCAAAAATCACAATTTTGACTCCACAAACATGAAACCTATATGTCTCTGTTCGGGACGAGTGTATCTATCTGGTGATATCTTTAGATTGATGATTGGACCCACGGTTTGGGAAGAGGAAGGACTAGTTTGAGAAATTTTAAAGCCATCTTGAAGTGCTTGGGCTCTCACCTAACTACATGCAGTCATTAATTAGCATAACAATGGCTTCACTCTGACAGACACACGCCTCTGTGTGTGTGTGTATGTATGTGTGTGTGTGTGGGTGTGTGTGTGTGTGTGTGTGTGGTTACAATCTTTAAATGACAGATTACAGCAGCAGAAACTCCATTTGAAACAGCATCTACACATTATATATCAGTGTTTTCCACCCCCCACATACTACTACAGCCTTTATTACTGATAATACTGTTGCTAATTTTGTGATTATGACTGTTAAATACATATTGTAACATACTGTAACCTTATACACACATAGTGCTCAGTAATTGTAGCACATGTAGTATGCAGCATGACAAGTGACATACTTATCAGAGTATTTCTTTGGTCAACAGTCAAGTAACCACACACAAACACATAATCAAAACCATACAATCTCACACAGCCCAGCTGCAACCTCCCTTGCCACAGTGTAATTAATGTCACAGGGCACCCTCTCTCTCTCTCTCTGTCTCTCTCTCTCTCTCTCTCTCTTGTGTCCTGTTACTGCATGTCACTAACTCGGCTGTACTGCATGTCAGTAACTCGGCCTCTTCTCCAGAGCCTTTGTACTCTACTGTCTCGCAACTTCTATCACAGTGGTGTCTGCATAGTGTGACGTGTGTGCTTGTGCTGCTGCTGTGGTCCTGAAAAATGCCTCCTGCTGCTGCTGTTATCATTAGTCATACTTTTACTGTTATTATACACGTATGATTATTGTCACATATGTACACTATCAGATGTTAATATATACTTTCAACATATTGTACCACAGTAGCCAGAATTATAATTATAATATTATTACTTTCATTAATGTTGTTGTAAGCTATTAACAGCCTGCTCCCACAGCTGCACTGCCTGCGCGTAGTCCTTCTCAAAGTGCTCATAGTACCAGGCCATGGCATTGATTGCAGGAACAAAATCCTGTGGGACAGTATATTGAAGAAGCAATATAGGAAGTACACTTTGATTGGATCTTTGCAACAGAAAACAGACTCCTAGTGTCAAATTTTCTTTCTTCAGTTAACGTTTGACCCCTGATCTTCTGTTCTGATTGTGTTCCACTTCCCGCCTTCCGCCTTCCGCTTCCTGCTTGAGTCGGCGTCCTCCGTCACCTCGGCTCTTAAATTATAACTTTAAACCAGTTTTATGCCACGTCCAATGAACTACTTTTAAGATTTTATTTGTTTAAAGTCTGTTCGTTTGGCCGGATGGCCGATCTCGTGTTTTGATCGGCGGATTTTGAGCTTTTTGGACACGTGTGACTGGTGCCGACACAGCCGCACCCCAAACTTCATTAGCATTTCGCTAACTTTTAGCAACAATCTAGTTTTTATCTGCTCTACAACTGGATAAACTACAATGATACTGCCTGCCTGAGAGTGAAAGTCCCTGTGAACACTTCAGCCACCCCAGAAGCCTTTTTACACCTTCTGTGCCATTTTCTGGACACCGGAGTGACTGCAGCTACCTGGCGAAACTCACTGGTTTCTCCCGGACACTCATTCACCTCTACACGCCGGTAAGCCCCGCTTTCTACCGGACCCCAACCCACCCTGATCTGAGACAACACACTTTTGGGGTCCCTGCGCTTAAGATTTTACTGTGGCTCATACCAACTGCTAAAAAAAAATTAAAAAAAACCTTGAGAAAGTAGCTTTCTGGAGAATATAATCACATCATTACGCATTACACCGTTGCTGCTGGAGTTTGTTTTCTGTTTCCTTGGCTACCCCATCTGTCCCCCATGGCTCCACTCACCTCTCCACACCACTGTGACAGCTGTATCCACAAAACCCAGAAGATCGCGGAGCTGGAGCAGCACATTTCCAACCTCTACTGGATCAGGGATGAAGAGGTGCGGCTTGACTCCGTTGTTGCCCCAGGTCCCGGTCCCCCTGGCAATCCTGTGGATCTAGACTCAACCATCCCAGAATTCGGTCCCGGCTCCATGGATACAGCAGATCCCAACCCCGCTGGCTTGGCCCCAGCTGAGCAGTCAGCCTCAGCTCCTCAGCTCCAAGCTGATGATCCAGCCGCCACAGCGACATCCAGGCCGGCCTCCTCAGTTCCAGCCCCACATCCTCCGGCGGAGGACCCGTGGTGGCTGCTGGGTGCCAAGCCTAAATGGGCGAGCAGCAGTGCAACTTTAGCTATTTGCACCTTCAGTCCAACTCCGAGGTTCAGAACTAACAACTCCACTCCCAACAAGAGCCATGGTCCACAGTACATGGAAAAAAGCGAGCAAGGTCCAGCCCGATACATGCTCCACTTTGTGAGCTCCAACTGGAGAACAGATATAACATCTTGAGTGTTGAGGAATTCCCTGTTGAGGAATTCCCTCTGCTGCGAACTGTCCATTCTCCTCCCGTCTGCCCTTTGACTGATTCCATGCCAGCAGCCCAGGGGGTTGTGGGGTCTGTTTCGGGACCCCCGTTCAGGTCCGCAACCTCCTCCTCCAGGCACAGGATCATGAAGGAGGCTGCTCTCAGGGCGAGACGCTCCGGTGGTCTTCCATGCCGTGAAGGGTCGTGTGAGCCCCCAGCCACCGCTGAGGTTGTGACCTCCCTGCACACTCCGCAAACAGTCCCCACAGAGCAGTGGCGCTCGCCCCCTCGTCCTCGGCCACTGTTCCCCCCAACCACCACCATAGTGGGTGACTCTATAACCAGGAACATTCGCTTTTTTAATTCTACCACCCATTGTTTTCCAGGAGCCACTGTCACAAAAATCAGAGATAAACTCCTGGACCTATCATTTCCACACTCCATTAAACGTCTGATCTTGCACATCGGAACCAGCGATGTGGTCCGGGGTCAGTCTGAGCTGCTAAAGAGCGATTTTAACAGTCTGTTTTCTGCCTTAAAAAACTGCGGGATGTCAGTCTTCATCAGCGGCCCTCTTCCCACACTCGGCCTCGGCGCAGAGTGGTTCAGTCGGCTCCTTCAACTCCAGTCTTGGCTCCGAACCGCCTACAATATCCACGGGTTTAATTTCATAGACAATTTTAACTTATTTTGGAACCGCCCCTCCTTTTATCGACATGACGGACTTCACCCGAGCAAGCTAGGAAGCCACGTGTTAGCAGTGTGTTGTTGTACAAAGACAGTTTCTCCTTGAGGAGAGTGAATTGTGGAACTTTTACCTCATTTGAACTGCTTATTTCTAAAGTTGGCCGCTCTAACCCGTTTTATTGTATTTTAATTTATCGCCCTCCTGGTATTAATGGTGCCTTTCTGGCTGAATTCAGTGACTTTTTGTCTTCCATCACTAAATTTCAAAGAATTTAATGCTTGGGGATTTTAATGTGCCTGTAAATGACACCACAAACTTCTTTGCTAATAATTTTATAAATCTCACCGAATCTTTTCATTTTGTGCAACATGTCAATGGCCTGACACACATTAAGGGAAACACGCTGGACCTTGTTTTTACACTTGGTTTGGACATTGATTGTATCGTCTCTGAGGAGCTGCCCATCACTGATCACAACTGCATCCTGTTTAATTTGTCTATTATTTCTGATTGTTCAACCAGCAAGCGTACAAAACTCACCCGTATGTTAAATAACCTCTCGGCTGAGAAATTCTCATTCGCTTTTAACAGTGTGGTGCAGCCTGTTAGTATTAATGTTGACGTTGACTCTCAAGTTTTAACTTTTAACTCACACTGCTCTGCTATTCTTGATAAGATTGCTCCTTTAAAGCCTCGAACTATCCCCGCAGCTAATCCCACTCCCTGGCTGAATGACGACATCTGCTGCCTTCGTCGTAAATGTTGGAGAGCTGAGCGCTTGTGGAAATCAACCAAGCTTCGTCTTTATTTTAAAGAAGTGTTAGCTGAATTCAATTCTGTTGTTAGGGTGGCCAGAGCCTCTTATTTTAAAAAAAATCATATATCCAACAAGAGAAATCCCAGGGTCATTTTTGACGCCATAAGTAGCATTACTGGTGCGCAACCGCCTGCTCTACCTGTGTCCTCTGATGAGGACTGTAGCAAATTTTTAATGTTTTTTGTGAATAAGGTTGCCAGTGTCAAGGCCAGTATAACACCCTCCTCCTCCTCCCTTCCTGATCCTCCCAAACAACAGTCAATTATTGACAATTTCTCACCTGTCTCCTTACAAGACTTAGCAGATTTTGTGCGCACTATGAAGATCTCTTCTAGTCCGCTGGATATCCTGCCCACAACTCTGCTGAAAAATGTTTTCAGCACTATTGGTCCATCTCTGCTCTCCATAATCAATAGCTCACTGGTTTATGGTTATGTCCCATCCCATTTCAAGCAAGCGGTTGTTCAGCCGCTTCTCAAAAAGCCCAATCTGGACCCCGCTGTTCTTAGTAACTACCGGCCCATTTCCAAGTTGCCCTTTGTATTTAAGATTCTAGAAAAAGCAGTTGCAAATCAGTTGGTGACAGCGTTGAACAGTTACAATATCTTAGATAAATTTCAGTCCGGTTATCGTCAGTTACATTCCACAGAAACTGCTCTTCTCAGGGTCTCCAGTGACATCATGATGGCCTCCGATGCCGGTAAATCCACTATCCTGGTTCTGCTTGATCTCAGTGCAGCCTTTGACACTGTTGATCACCACATCCTTTTAGACAGGCTGGGGGACAGGGTAGGCTTCTCAGGGACCGCCCTTCATGAGTTTCAATCAATCAGTCAATCAATTTTATTTATAAAGCACAATATCACAAATCACAATTTGCATCACAGGGCTTTACAGCATACGACATCCCTCTGTCCTTATGACCCTCGCAGCGGATAAGGAAAAACTCCCCAAAAAAAAACCTTTAACGGGGAAAAAAAACTTTAGAAACCTCAGGAAGAGCAACTGAGGAGGGATCCCTCTTCCAGGATGGACAGATGTGCAATAGATGTCGTACAGAACAGATCAGCATAATAAATTAACAGTAATCCGTATGACACAATGAGAGAGAGAGAGAGAGAGAGAGAGAGAGAGAGATGCAGGTAATGACAGTAGCTTACAACACCATTATTCAAAGTAATAATATTATAGTTATAGTTCTGGCTACTGTGGTACAATATGTTGAAAGTATGTATTAATATCTGGCAGTAAACATGTGTGACAATAGTCAAATGTGTATAATAACAGTAGAAGTATGACTAATGGCAGCAGCAGGAGGCATCTGGCAGGACCACGGCAGCAGCACAACCACACACGTCACGCTGTCCAGGCACCGCTGCGATATGAGTTAATCTGATAGACAGTGGAGCACAAAGGCTCCGGAGAAGAAGCCGAGTTAGTGACATCCAGAATGGCCAAGTTAGCAAGATGCAGTAATAGAATACGAGAGAGAGAGAGAGAGAAGGAGAAAAGGTGCCCGGTGTATTATAGGGGGGTCCTCTGGCAGACTAGGCCTAAGTCAGCCTAACTAGGGGCTGGTGCAGGGCAAGTCTGAGACAGCCCTAACTAAAAGCTTTATCAGAGATGAAAGTCTTAAGTCTAGTCTTAAATGTAGAGATGGTGTCTGCCTCCCGGACCGTAACAGGAAGATGATTCCACAGGAGAGGAGCCTGATAGCTGAAGGCTCTGGCTCCTGATCTACTTTTGGAGACTTTAGGGACCACAAGTAACCCTGCGTTCTCAGAGCGCAGTGTTCTGGTGGGATAATATGGAACTATGAGCTCACTAAGATATGATGGAGCTTGACCATTTAGAGCTTTATAAATTAACAGTAGGATTTTAAATTCAATTCTGGATTTTACAGGGAGCCAGTGCAGAGAAGCTAAAACAGGAGAAATATGATCTCATTTCTTATTCCTGTTAGTACATGTGCTGCTGCATTCTGAATTAGCTGGAGAGTTTTTAAGGACTTACTAGAGCTACTTGATAATAGAGAGTTACAGTAATCCATCCTAGAGGTAACAAAAGCGTGGACCAATTTTTCCGCATCTTTTCAGGTCAGGATAGGCCTAATTTTCGCAATATTACGCAGATAAAAAAATGCAGTCCGTGAGGTTTGTTTTAAATGAGAATTAAAAGACAAATCTTGATCAAATATTACTCCGAGGTTTCTTACAGTAGTGCTAGAGGCCAGAGCAATGCCATCTAGAGAAACTATGTCATCAGATAAAGAGTCTCTGAGTTGTTTGGGGCCAAGAACAATAACTTCAGTTTTGTCTGAATTTAACATCAGGAAATTGGTGCTCATCCAAGTTTTTATGTCTTTAATGCAGTTATGGAGTTTAGTTAATTGATTTCTTTCTTTTGGCTTCATCGATAAATACAACTGTGTATCATCCGCATAACAATGGAAATTTATAGAGCGATTTCTAATGATACCTAAAGGAAGCATATATAGAGTAAATAGGATTGGTCCGAGCACAGAACCTTGCGGAACTCCAAAACAAACTTTGGTACATAAGGATGATTCATTATGAACGTCAACAAACTGAAAACGATCAGATAAATAAGATTTAAACCAGCTTAGTGCAACACCTTTTAGGCCAATTAAGTGATCCAGTCTCTGCAGTAGAATTTGATGGTCAATTGTGTCAAACGCCACACTAAGATCTAATAAAACAAGTACAGAGACAAGTCCTTTGTCTGAAGCAATCAGAAGGTCATTTGTAATTTTAACTAGTGCTGTCTCAGTGCTATGAGAGGGGTGGATCTGATCTGGCTCGCAGACAGCCTGTCACTCAGAGCAGCCCACCCTTATGTATGCCTAACTTCAAGCCTTAATAAATTGTAAACGTGTGGGTTGCATAAAAATCCATCCCCCATACAGTCGAGATTAACAACTGACCTGACGTGCTGACGTATTGCGGTAAGTGAGTTGTGTCCCACGGCTCACCACCAGCCTGTTCACGTTTCCAACCGCTTTTCCCCACTCAGCGACACACCCGCTGAGGATAAAACTCTGGTTATTGGCAGCTCTATTCTGAGGAACGTGAAGTTAGCAACACCAGCGGCCATAGTCAAATGTATCCCTGGAGCCAGAGCGGGCGACATTGAGTCAAATTTAAAACTGCTGGCTAAAGCTAAACGTAGATTCAGTAAGATTGTTATTCACGTCGGCGGCAATGACACCCGGTTACGCCAATCGGAGGTCACTAAAATTAATATTGCCTTGGTGTGTGAATATGCAAAAACGATGTCGGACTCCGTAGTTTTCTCTGCACCCCTCCCAAATCTGACCAGTGATGACATGTTTAGCCGCATGTCATCATTTAATCGCTGGCTGTCCAGGTGGTGTCCAGCAAACGATGTGGGTTTCGTTAATTATTGGCAAACTTTCTGGGGAAAACCTGGTCTTATTAGGAGAGACGGCATTCATCCCACTTTGGATGAGCTGTTCTCATTTCTAGGAACCTGGCAAACTTTATTAGTAAATCAAAACCCTGACAACCCAGAGTTGAGACCAGGACTTGGAGACGCAGTCCTATACGCCTCTCTGAGCTTCTAGTTCAGTTACCCAGCCATAGTTTTCATAGTTTTATACAAACGGTGTCTGTCCCCCGACCACCTAAATTATTTAAATCTAAAATTAAACAAAGAGGAGTTGTGCATAACAACCTCATAAAAATTAAAACCTCTTCTGTGACAGAAAGACAAAACAGGAGAATTAAATGCGGACTGTTAAATATCAGGTCTCTATCGTCTAAAGCAGTGTTAGTAAACGAATTAATATCAGATAATCATATTGATTTACTCAGTCTCACAGAAACCTGGCTGTGTCAAGATGAATATGTCAGTCTCAATGAATCCGCTCCTCCCAGTCATAATAATACCCACATTCCTCGAGGCAGCGGCCCGAGGAGGGGGAGTTGCAGCCATTTTTAACTCTAGTCTGTTAATCAGCCCTAAACCTAAACTAGATTATAATTCATTTGAAAGCCTCGTTCTTAGTCTTTTACATCCGACCTGGAAAACCTCGCAGCCACTTTTATTTGTTATAGTGTACCGTGCTCCTGGCCCGTATTCTGAATTTGTATCTGAATTCTCAGAGTTTTTATCCAGTTTAGTTCTTAAATCAGATAAAGTTATTATTGTAGGTGATTTTAACATTCATGTCGACGTTGATAATGACTCCCTGGCTACCGCGTTTATCTCATTATTAGACTCCATTGGCTTCAGTCAGGGTGTACATGAACCCACTCATTGTTTTAACCATACCCTCGATCTAGTTCTGACGTATGGAATTGAAATTGATAACCTAAAAGTCTTTCCACAGAATCCCTCGCTATCGGATCATTATCTGATTACTTTTGATTTCTTTTTACCCGATTACATGCCACTCAGCAACAGTTACTATACTAGATGTTTATCAGATAGTGCTGCTTCAAAATTTAAGGAAAAGATTACTCCGTCGTTAAATTCAATACCAAGTCCCTTAGTAACAGAGGTTTCCTGTACCGACTTTGATCATTTTGTCGATAGCACCGTAGGCTCGCTGCGAACAACACTTGACTCTGTAGCTCCTCTTAAAAAGAAGTTAAAAAAGCAAAGAAAGTTGGCTCCTTGGTATAACTCTCAAACCCGTAAGTTAAAACAAATATCGCGAAAATTTGAAAGGAATTGGCGATTGACCAAACTGGAAGAATCTCGTTTAATCTGGACAGACAGTCTCAAAACTTATAAGAGGGGCCTCCGCAATGCCAGAGCAAACTATTACTCAGCATTAATAGAAGAAAACAAGAACAACCCCAGGTTTCTTTTCAGCACTGTAGCCAGGCTGACTGAGAGTCAAAGCTCTATTGAGCCTTGTATTCCTTTAGCCCTTAGCAGTAATGATTTTATGAGCTTTTCTAATGACAAAATTCTAACTATTAGAGGCAAAATTCATGACCTCCTGTCCTCAGATAGTACCTATCTAACCTCAAACACAGCTGTAAGACCTAATATATATTTAGATTGCTTCTCCCCAATTTCTCTTCAAGAACTGACAGCAGTGATTTCTTCATCTAAATCATTAACGTGTCTCTTAGACCCCATCCCAACTAGGCTACTTAAGGAGGTCTTTCCTTTAGTTAACACTCATATATTAGATATGATCAATATATCCTTATTAACAGGCTATGTACCACAGTCTTTTAAGGTAGCTGTAATTAAACCTCTACTAAAAAAGCCCACCCTGGATCCAGAGGTGTTAGCCAACTATAGACCAATATCTAATCTTCCCTTTATGTGAAAGATCCTTGAGAAAGTAGTCGCAGACCAGCTGTGTGATTTTCTCCATGATAATAATTTATTTGAGGAATTTCAGTCAGGATTTAGAGTGCATCATAGCACTGAGACAGCACTACACCCACTGTGATTCATACTCAGTGCAAATTTTGTCCACCCTCTCAAACAAACTAAAACGTTGAATCCTGCATGCTCATTCATCCTGTTTCTTCCTCATTCTATCTCTCTTTTCTTAGTACCATCCTGGAGCCAGGACTAGGAGCAGACTTTTTCAGTAAAATATGAATTAATACCCTTTTCCCTTGTAAATATTTAGCACCACTTAAATTTAAAGCTCCCCACTGGGCCTCAGCACGGAACTGTCTAGAGACTGTGGGAATGGGGGAAAATGGAACAGGAGAAAGGCACAGATTATGGCCGGATTCAATTAACTTAGCATGCTACCTCTGCTGTATCCAGGAAAATCATATTAAAACACATCATGCTGGATGTCTCTATGCACTGTTTGGTAAATAATGTGCTATACATATATGCACTGAACAAAAATATAAACGCAACACTTTTGTTTTTGCTCCCATTTTTCATGAGCTGAACGCAAAGATCTAAAACATTTTCTATACACACAAAAGACCATTTCTCACAAATATTGTTCACAAATCTGTCTAAAATCTGTGTTAGCGAGCACTTCTCCTTTGCCTCACAAGTGTGGCATATCAAGATGCTGATTAGACAGCATGAATATTGCACAGGTGTTCCTTAGGCTGGCCACAATAAAAGGCCATCGGCCAGCTATCGGAGTCCCCAGCCATTCAGGTGCTAACACGTCACAATCTCCCTGCATCAATGGATGCTTGGAGTTAAATGGAAAGACTGAAGAGCAGACTATACAAATCTACACATGGCAATGAAAGAACAAAAAGAAAACTACCAATCTTGTGGCTAGCAAGCTGGATCATCAGAAAATTGTGCCCTAGCCTCTCAAATGATCAACAATATGTTGAGAATGCCAGGAGAATGGCCATGATCAACCAGGAGCTTAAGAGGCTCAGCACTGATGTTGCTGCACTGCAGGAGACCAGACTCCCATACACTGGCAGCCTCAGAAAAAAGGACTAGACATTTTTCTGGCAGGGAAAGGAAACAAAGGAATATGGACTGCATGGCATTGGATTTGAGGCAAAAATCTCCCTACTGTTTTCAGTTGAAACACCATCTCAAGATACAACCTCAATCCTCTCTCTCTGCCTGTCAACCTCTTCAGGCCCTGTGAACAGAACATCTATGGATGAGTTTTATGAAAAGCCTCAGACCACTGTCAGTTAGATCCCTGACACAGAACGCCTGTACATACAGACTTTCATGACCATGACCTCTGGATAACCAACACATTCTTCTCCACCAAGTCCAACTGTCTGGGTTTTTGGCTCCTCTGCTCTCCTCCTCCCCTCTGTGTTTTCAGTTGCGTGTGTGTGGCAGGAGGCGTGGCTGGCCAATCTCTTCAGACTCAGATGAAGCACATCTGTCTGGCATCACCAACTAATCACCAACCTCTACATAAGCCTGGTCTTGACTTCACCACTCTGCCAGATAATTCTGTCCTGTTCGGTAGAGCTAATGTTCAGTTCTTCTTCTAGAGTCATTTTTTGTCTTCTGTTGGTGAGTCCTTGCTTGAGCTGTGCTAGACTAACACGCATGTTTTTTCTGCTCCCATCTAGAGTGTGCCTCACTGTTTTTGCCTGCCTCCTGCCACCACCACCTGGGTTATTCCTCCTTTTGTGTGTTTTTGACTTTTTGCATTTTCCTGGTTTTTGGAGCTATTAAAGTTTTTGAAACTACTTTCAGTCTCCTGCTATTGTTGGTCCAGACTACAGCCCTTAACAGAATTATCTGGCCAACATGGACCCTGCAGAGACTGAGCAGCTGAAACAGGTTCTGTCCTCTGTCAACATGAGGCCGCACTCAGGAGAGTCATGGAGGCTCTCCAACAGCTCACCTCCAATGTGACGCAGCTTGATGGACGGCTGGACCATGTGGCAACCCAACTCACCAGCATCACGACCGCCGGCAGTCCTCCACCTCCACCAGCACCACCTGTTCTTCCATCTCCCATGCCCCATGAGCCCTTCATCCCAATCCCTGCCAGGTATACTAGTGACCTAGGATCATGCTCTCAGTTCCTACACCAATGCTCACTTGTCTTCAGTCAGCAGCCAGCTACATATTCCACAGATCAATCTAAAATAGCTTTTATCATGAGTCTGTGTGCTGATAAAGCCTCCACCTGGGCGTTAGCCATCTCCCACCATAACCCTTCCTTGTGTTCAGATTTCCAAGCCTTCACTTCTGAGATGCGTAGGGTTTTTGATCACCCCGTTAAGGGTAAAGAAGCAGTCAGACGGTTATTGTCACTGAGCCAGGGAAGGAACTCAGTTTCCCAGTATGTACTTGATTTCCATATTTTAGCTGCAGAGTGTGGGTGGGATCAGGCAGCTTTTCAGGGAGTGTTCTTAAAGGGGTTGTCTGAAGAGATAAACGACGAGCTAGCTGCCAGGGATGAAACTAAGTCATTGGAGGAGCTTATTCAGCTGGCTACTCAACTAGATAATAAACTCAGGGAAAGACGTAGGGAGAAGGCAGAGAGGCAGAGGGCCAGTTTCTTCTCCCCCGCTGCTAGTCCTCAAAAGCAGCTTTCCTGCTCACTGCCCTCAACCTCCCTGAGAGTCTCCCACGGTCCCCCTGAGGATACCGCACAACCATCTCCCAACGTTGAGGAGCCCATGCAGCTGGGTTGAGCCAGATTGACTCCAGCTGAGAGGCAACGTCGTTTCCGCCTTGGTTTGTGCTTCTACTGTGGCCAGGAAGGCCATCCCCTGGCCAAGTGTCCGGTTCTGCCTAAAGGGCAGGCTCATCAGCCAACATGGGGGCACTGGTGAGCCACACTTCCTCTACCCCAACCCCCTCCAAACGCATCCACGTCCAAGGTATGCTACGCTGGTCACATGACACCTTACCCATTCAAGTTTTGGTAGACTCAGGGGCTGATGATAGTTTCATTGATTATGAACTCGTTAGCCAGGCTAATATTCCCATTGTACCGCTTCCTGAACCCAAGGATGTTCTAGCACTTGATAGCAGGCAGTTAGCCAGAGTTACCCACCAAACTGAACCCATCTCACTGACTCTCTCTGGTAATCATCATGAGAAAATAGAACTGTATGTCACATGTCATCACCCATGTCACCTGTTATATTAGGGCTACCTTGGCTCAAGACTCATAACCCACTAATTGACTGGTCCACTGCTTCCATAGCTAACTGGAGTGGTTTTTGTCATGCAAAGTCAGCCATACCCACCAGCGTTTCCATCTCCCCGAGCCACCCTGAGGAGACTGATTTATCAGCTGTCCCCAGTGAGTATCATGACCTAAAGCACATTTTCAGTAAGGACAGAGCACTCACATTACCTCCACACAGACCTTATGATTGTGCCATTGACCTGCTCCCTGGTTCTCCTCTCCCTACTAAGAAGCTGTATAACCTCTCCAAGCCCGAGAAGGAAGCCATGGAGACATACATCCAGGACTCGCTGTCAACCAGCCTAATTCATCCCTCATCATCTCCTCTGGGGGCTGGATTCTTCTTTGTTGAGAAGAAACCCTTGTATAGACTATACAGGCTTCAATGACATTACAGTTAAAAACAAGTATCCCCTTCCTCTCATTGACTCAGCATTCGGCCCCTTTCATGACTCTGTAATTTTCACCAAACTGGACTTGAGGAACGCATATCACTTGGTGAGAATTAGGGAGGGGGACGAGTGGAAGACTGCATTTAATACTCACCTTGGTCACTTTGAGTGTCAGGTAATGCCTTTTGGGCCAACTAATGCACCTGCAGTTTTCCAGGCCTTAATTAATGATGTACTCCAAGACATGTTAAATCGATTTGTTTTTGTTTATCTTGATGATATTCTGATCTTCTCCAAGAGTGTGGACGAACATGTGTTACATGTCAGAACTGTGTTGCAGAGGTTGCTGGAAAATAAGCTCTATGTTAAAGCAGAGAAATGTGAGTTCAGTGTGTCAACAGTTTCTTTCCTGGGGTTTATCATTGAACAAGGCCAAATTAAACCAGATCTGACCAAAATCAAGGCGTGGAGTGGCCAGTTCCCGCCACTTGCAAGCACCTTCAGAGGTTTTTGGGGTTTGCCAACTGCTACAGACGGTTTATTAAGAACTATAGTAGGCTGGCAGCTCCACTCACTCAGTTGACCTCAGTAAAAAAAGCTTTTGTGTGGTCTCCAGCGGCCCAAGCCGCATTTGATAACCTTAAGAAAATGTTTTCCAGCGCTCCTGTTCTAGTGCACCCTGATCCAGAACTGCAGTTCATTGTGGAGGTTGACGCCTCAGACTCCGGAGTGGGTGCCATATACTCTCCCAGCGATCGCCTGTTGACCACAAGCTCCACCCCTTCACCTTCTTCTCTTGACGCCTCTCTCCAGCTGAGAAGAATTACGACGTAGGGAACCAGGAGCTGCTTGCAGCCGTGTTGGCCCTGTAGAAGTGCAGACACTGGCTTGAAGGTGCTGTACACCCGTTCATTGTGTGGACTGATCATAAAAACCTTGCCTATTTACGCTCTGCTCGTAGGTTGAACCCACGTCAGGCTCGGTGGGCACTCTTCCTGGGGAGATTCAACTTCACCCTTACCTACCGCCCTGGTTCCCAGAACACCAAGCCTGACGCCTTGTCCCACCAGTTTTCATCCCCATTTGAGGAGGCCCCTGTGGAGACTATTGTCCCATCCTCCTGCGTGGTCGGAGCAACCAGGTGGGAGATTGAGCAGGTGGTCCATGATGCCCTCCAGGGACATCCACTTCCTGAGCACTGCCCAAGAGATCGGCTTTTTGTTCCGCCCCCAGTGAGGTCACCTGTGCTCCAGTGGTGTCATTCGTCCAAGTTGACCTGCCGTCCTGGTTACCATAGGACCTTGGCTCTGCTCCAGCAGAAATTCTAGTGGCAGACACCAGAGAGTTCGTCTCAACTTGCTCCGTCTGTGCCCACAGCAAGTCATCTCACCATACTCCAGCTGGCCTCCTCCGTCCCTTACCCATACCTCACTGACCCTGGTCACATGTTGCTGTAGACTTCGTTACTGGTTTACCCCCGTCAGACTGTAATACAGTTATACTTACCATTGTTGATCGTTTTTCCAAGTCAGTCCATTTTGTACCTCTGCCTAAACTTCCCTCAGCCTTAGAAACTGCAAACTTTCTTGTGCTCCATGTGTTCCGCCTCCATGGAATTCCCCAGGACATTGTTTCAGACCGGTGTCCCCAGTTCGCCTCCCAAGTCTGGAAGGCTTTTTGTCGAGCTCTTGGGGCCTTGGCCAGCCTCTCAAATTTATATTGTCGTACAAAAGTACTGTAACTAATAGGCCAAACTAAATCTTTAAAATAAAAGTAGTGCAATTAAAGTGTAATATTCACATCTGAGACAGTGGAGTAGATTAATAATGTAGCATAGAATTGAAATACTACTAGGTAAGGTACAAGCCCCTCTAAACCTTTGTTAGTTTTTGCGTTTCTGTGAGGGAAGCACCATCTCATGGTGACACCTTGTAATTGAATAAATGGGCGTGTTACAGTGTAATCTAGGCATACCCCCAGAAAGGTTGAGGGGAATGGTATTTGGCTGTAAGTTGGCAGGCATCCGTAAGGCTTTTGGATGGCGTGGGAAATTTGAAGTGGCTGCATTTGTTTTAGAATACATTCATCTTCATAATAATGCTACATTGTATCTATATTTCACTTGTTATACCTGTTAGCAGGAGAAATTGGTCTGCTGTGTGCAACGCACTGTGGCTCCTTAAAAAAATATGTGGCATATGTTTTTATTAGCTTCTGGGACACTTCTGAAACACACTGTGGTGCGACTGCTGGAATTAAAAGATTTGTGGCTGCTATCAGCTTTGGGGCTGCATGACAGAGATCTGCACTCAGCTGAGTGCACTTTTGTAACTGAAAATGAAATGAGCTGTGTCTACTGCCTTATGTCTACTTTCAATTCATGCATTATGTCAGTGTTATTTTCTAGCACTCACCACGTGTACACTTTTCACAGTATTGTTCATTACCCCCCTTTGAATGGAGCAGTGACCCCCCCACTGCTGTGGCCCAGAAGCTAAAGCAGGTCATGTACTGACTGGCAATTCAATCTGCAGCAGTTCAATCTTCAGCACCTCCAGTCTGCATGTTTTTGGGCAATATACTGTACCCCCAATGGCTGTGCCATCAGTGTGTGACTGTTTGTGAAAATTTAAGCAAGTAGCAGTATGATAGCCTCGGCCAGCAGTATGTGAATAGGTAATGTGACAAGTATTGTAAAAGCACAAGTCCATTCATTACATTCACCAGACAAATAACTAACTAGCCCCTCCCAGACAATTCTGGCTCAAACACACATCAGCTCCTAGTAGGACCACAAATTATATAAATACACACGGTATCATTTGACTTGCAGCACTATCCCATCAAGTCTTTATATCCACTCCTGAAAGATTGGGAGCTCTAACTCAGCACTGTTATTCAGTTCTCCTGGAGGCCTAGTGGATTATTTTGGAGAGATAAAAGTAGAGTAAAGCATATGGGAGCTGGGCAGAACGCTGCTGGAGGCCATTCTACAGGAGTGGAACTTGAAGAGATCCCATTATCAGAGGCACAATTCAGCTACGTTTCTAAGATCTCTGCTACCCTCTCTTACAATCAATAATCTGTTTGTACAGCTGTCCTACGGTCAAAGAAGCTGAGAAGTATGTCATGTGTTTCTCTGTGTATGTGAGTGTGTAAGTGTGTGCTCACAAGCCTGCCTGCCCATTGATGTGTGTATTTTGTTGTACTTCTGAGAGCGCAAGACCGTATCTTTAATGTATGGCCAATAGTAAGCCTGTAAAAAAATTTAAGATTTTAACGATTGGAGCATAAAACTACTTACAAGCCTCAGGTCGTCACAAAGAATAAAGTATTGTAGGGATGTTTTTTGGCTCAAGCCATCTTTGGTATAAACAGGCTCTGTAAAGATTAAAGTCAGTCCCTGGGAGATCAGGCAGGCCTCCAACTGTAGCTTCAACATTCGCTTTTTGATGTTTCTGATGTTTCCAAAATCGTAGTTCTCAAATGGTATTTGCAGTGTTGCCGACATTATATGCATGAGGCACTGGTATTGAATTTGAGCTCAGTGTCTGCAAGGCAACAGACATGTGCTTCTTTACCTCTTTTTCATCGGGCACATGCATAACTGAGGCAAATTCCTTTTAAATTCTTCCTACTGATGGAACAAGCACAGGATTACTCTTCTTTATACAGAAATCACCCTCAGAAGATTACAGATAATTAACAAAGCTTTCATTCTTTTCCATTTCATTAACGATACAGTCACCAGCAGCCCTCTACCGATGGGCCACTCTGAATTAACATAAACATCCTTGGACAGATGCCAAATGATCTGTCTCATGCCCCCTCTTCCTCTTCCTCTTCCTCTCTCTGTCTCTCCCACTCTGTTGTAAACGAGCTTGTGATATTCTAAGAGGAGCTCAGCACTGCTCCCTCATCGATCGACTGGGCAGATTAATATCAATCTTTATTTCTGCCTTTGCAGTGGCTGTGGGGAGTCAGAGTAAGTTTTAGTATGCCTTTCATGCTCCCTCTGACTTCTTTGATAAGTCAGGCAATAACAACTGGGAACACCAAGTTAAAAAAAACAAATATTCAATTCAATTTCAATTTCATTTATAAAGCCTAATATCACAAATCACAATTTTCCTCAGAGGGCTTTACAGCATACAACATCCCTTATTATATTATTTTACTAGTTACCAACGAATAAGGATTTGTTTATAAAAGGGAGACTGTGAATGATGGCAAAAGTACTATGTAATACATACTCAGTGTAAATAATTTGTTACGGCTGAGCCAAGCAGTCTCCTCTCCACAATGACTTGTAATTTTCTGCTTCTGTTGCCAGTGGACACTGTGCCAAACTATTCTCAACTGGCACAGTCTTTGAAAGTCATCCAGAAGAAAAAGGTGAGCATGCATCCCACGTACTGTACATTCACAAATGTACTACAGACATGCGCTAGTGTCTGTATGCACATTCCTTGCAACACTTTAAAGGCCTGGTCACACCGACATTTTAAACAGTGAAATTTCATGGTTTAATCATAAGTTCCATTGGAATTGCTGCTGATGCCTATTTCCTCACAGGATTAAGTAAATCCTTGAGACTTTTTCAAATTCAGCTCTGGCTCACAAATTGTCTGCGTCTTGACCATGAAGAGCCAAAGAGTCCAAAATAGAGGGTGCTATAGTAACTTATTTGGTTGTACCATCCCTTTTTATTTAACCCCCTCTGTCTAGCTTGTTAAAAAAGGATTTACAGTAAAAAAAAAAATAAAAATAAATCTCTCAAATTTTAGGGTTTCTGGGATTCAATTTAGGGGTGCTTCAGCACCCCCAAAAATGGGCTAGAAACACCTATGTCCACCATCATCACAGAAGGGCTTTTCGGATCAATCTCATTGGTCACTAAATGCTTCCAACATCTGGAGGAGGGGAGATCACAGTCACCAGAGTTTGGTCTACTGCCCTGTTTAAGATGGTTCCAGAGGCAGTGGTTATGGGCCTCAGAGCACCTGTTGTCTCTAAAGGCCTCAAACGTTCCAGGTCTGAAAAACTAGGGTGTCAACTTTATGTTGAGGGCTGGACCTCTAACAGATCAATCGAGGCTTCAACCTGAGGTGGTGAAGATGATCTGGACCAAATTTGGGAAAGCAAAAATGAATCTTACAGCTGACAACACCCACTGGTTCTCCCCGGCACCACAAGACAATCTCCCTTGGGGGTGGATGTGTTTCCACATGCTCCATGACCAAGAAAGCTGCTTTATGACTTTCAGCCCCTCCGTCTCATCCCTCCCCTGAGGGAAAAAGGGAGTCAGGCACAGCTGTCAGTCTTCCTGGTAGCCCCAGGTCACTGCATGGCACCTTGGTATGATAGTAAATGGTAAATGACCTGGACAATTCCTTAGTTCTGGGGGCCTCTGTCTCAGGAGGAGGGTACGACAGGCACGTTGCCAGAATCGGGTGAACCTCTTCAGGCTTGGCTCCTCAGAGGGACAGGCTGTGTTGGGCTGGACTGTCTATACAGGTTGTGCAGATAATCCAGGTGGCCAGAGAGGGATAATAATGCATTTTATTTGTTAGGGCGCCTTTCAAGCCACTCAAGGTCGCCTTACAGCAAAGATAAAAAAGCATACATCAAACAAGAAACACAGCATACAAAACATCATACAAATACATTAGAATAGAGGGGAAGACAGTAAGACAGTGTAAGAACATAGTGCATTTGATCAGATGGAATGGGCAAGTCTGAACAGATGTGTTTTGAGTTTGGATTTGAACAGATTGACAGATGTGGTGTTGCGGAGGTCAGGGGGGAGTGAATTCCAGAGCTGGGGAGTAGAGCGGCTGAATGCTGTGCTCCCCATGATAGCCAGGCAGGCGGGGGGAACGGAGAGGTGGATGGAGGAAGAGGATATGAGTGTGTGTGCGGGTGTGGCAATGTGGAGGAGGTCAGACAGGTATGGAGGGGCGAGGTTGTGAATGGCCTCGAAGGTGAGCAGTAAAATCTTGTATTGGATACAGTGTGTGATGGGGAGCCAGTGGAGCTGCTGCAGGATGGTTGTGATGCAGTGAGTGGATGGGGTCCTTGTGATGATACGAGCTGCTGAATTCTGTACCAGTTGTAGTTTATGGAGAGTTTTTTGTGGAAGACCGAACAGGAGGGAGTTGCAGTAGTCAAGCCGGGAGGTGACGAGACTGTGGACCAGAATGGCAGCTGTGTGAGGTGTGAGAGAGGGGTGGAGGCAGTTGATGTTGCGGAAATGGAAGTAAGCTGACCGGCTTATGTGGTTGAAATGAGAAGTGTAAGAAAGTGTGCTGTCGAGGATGACACCCAGACTCTTGACCTGTGGGGAAGAGAAATGGAAGAGTTGTCAATAGATAATGTGAAACTGGGGGATTTGGATAGGGTGGTTTTAGTGCCAATGAGCAGAATTTCTGTTTTGTCACCGTTTAATTTGAGGAAGTTGGATGAAAACCAGGATTGTATTTCAAGGAGGCAGTCAGTGAGGGAGGAAGGTGGGAGGGTGGAGTTGGGTTTGGTGGAAATATGGAGCTGGGTGTCATCCGCGTAGCAGTGGAAGTGGATATGATGTTTCCGGAAGATGTAGCCGGGGGGAGTAAGTAAATGATGAATAGCAGGGGCCCCAGTACAGAGCCCTGGGGCACACCTGTGGTGACTAGGAGTGGTTGTGATGTGAATGATTTGAGTTGGATGAACTGAGAGCGGCCGGAGAGGTAGGATTTGAACCAGCTGAGGGGGGTGTGTTTGATGCCAATAGAGAGGAGTCTGTCCAGGAGGGTGGTGTGTGAGATGGTGTCGAAGGCTGCACTCAGGTCAAGCAGGATGAGGATGGATAGGAGACCGGAATCGGCTGCCAGGAGGAGATCGTTGGTGATTTTGAGAAGTGCCGTTTCAGTACTGTGGAGAGGGCGGAAACCGGACTGGAATTGTTCAAAAAGATTATTGCGGGAAAGGTGGGAATGGAGCTGAGAGGCAACAGTTTTTTTCAAGTATCTTTGAGAGAAATGGAAGATTGGAGATAGGACGGAGGTTATTGTGGTTATTAGGATCTGCACCAGGTTTCTTGAGTACTGGGGTGACAGCAGCTGTTTTGAGGGGTGAGGGAACAATTCCAGTGGTGAGGGAAGAATGGATTATGTGCGTGACGAGAGGGGCCAGAGAGGGAATGGTTGCTTTAACAAGAGCAGTTGGAAGGGGATCTAACTGGCAGGTTGATGATTTGGATTTTTGGTTTCGAAAACGGAAGGTAGAGCAAATGCTGAGAGTATCTGGGAAGGGGACACAGATGGAAATAAGGAAGATGAATTGTGAGAGGAGCTGGGAGCAAGTTGCTGATGGATGTTATGAATTTTAGCAGTGAAAAAGGATAGAAGGATATTACAAAAGGCAGTAGAGTACATCTGTGGAGGAAGTGAGTCCGGAAGTTGAGTAATGTTGCTGAGGAGTGAAAACAGGGCCCTTGAGTTACCGTCATTTGAGTTGATTAAACCGGAGTAATAGGAGGATTTAGCCTGTGAGATGCAGTCCTTATAGTGGAGAATGTGGTTGTGATATATTTCCTTGTGCACAGTGAGACCAGTCTTATTGTAGAGGCGTTCCAGTCGGCGTCCTTTGGATTTAAGTTGTCTGAGAGCGGGAGTGAACCATGGTGAAGAGCGGGTGAAAGTGACAGATCTGGTTTTGAGTAGGGCAAGATAGTCCAGGAGATTATGAAGACTGTTGTTGTAATGGAGAACCAGTTCATCAGGGGTGGAAAAGCTGTCTACGTTGGGGAGGGAGTTAATGCCAGAGGAAAGAATGTCCAAATTAATGTCCTTAATATTATGGAAAGAAATAGTGCTTGGGAGATTGATTTTGGAAAGTGCAAGGTTGGCATTGAAGGAAACTAACATGTGATCAGAAAAGGGGAGGGGAATTGCCTTACAGTTAACAGGAGAGAGACCAGAGCAGCATATTAAGTCGAGAGTATGTCCTTTTGAATATGTTGGGAAATTAATGAGTTGCTGGAGTCCAAAACTGTCAATGCAAGATGTAAAATTTATGGTGAGAGCATTGCTGATATTGTCCGTGTGGATATTGAAGTCACCCAGCAGTAATATGTTTGGAGAGAGTGTGGAAAGATGTATCAGGAATTGAGCAAAGTCATTTAAAAACTCCTTATTTGGTTTAGGGGGACGGTACACGGTGGCAACGATGGTGGGGATGGGGCCAGGTAACTGTGAAGTGATGGATTCAAATGTGTGGTAGGCATGGGTAGAAACTGGCAGGACTTTCCACTTTTCACGGTAGAACAGAGTCACGCGGTCGACAGCTATAAATAAATCCGGGGGGAGTGGATTCATTAAGTGGAGTAAAATCATTAGGCAGTTGCCACGTTTCCGTTAAACAGAGAAAATCAAGCTTATGGTCTGTGATGAGATCCTGTATGAGCTGACCCTTGCTCGTGAGCGAGCGGATGTTTAACAGTCCGAAATTGGCATTGGTGTTATCATGCTTGTGAGATGAGGAGGCAGGGGCACTCAGTTTTATGTAGAAGAGGTTTTTTTTTATTTACAGCTTTGAAAGTGGACTGAGGGCGGAAGGGTCTGACAGTTACAATGGTCGCAATGGGGAAAGCAGCAGCAGAGGGGTGTAGTGACAGCAGGGGCCTGTAGGGGGAGTAGACCATGGAGCTGCCGAGTCTGTTTGGATGGATACCGTCGGGTTTTAACAAGGACTGGCGATTCCAGAACAAGTTGAAATTTCCTATGAAGCCTACACTGAGTGCCCTGCAGATAGACTGGAGCCAGGTATGGAGCTGGAGGGCTCTGCTGAACTTTTGTATCCCACAGCCATGAGGAGAGAGCGGTCCACTGATGAAGATGGATTTGCCGGTGCTGGTTAGGAACTGTAGGAGTTGTCTGAACTGTGATTTGGTCACCTCAGAATGTTGACGGGACTAATCATTAATTCCAGTGTGAACAATAATCCTGTGGATGGAGGACGGCAATGTGTTCAGCAGATCTGGGAGTTTTTGCAGGATGACTGGGACTGTGGCTCCAGGAAAACAATGCGTTACGGCATTAAAAAAGCGGATGTGTCGTGTTATTGAGTCCCCAATAATTAAAGTAGTCGGAGGAAAAAGGGGGCGAGGGGATGCTGAATGTGGGGTCTCATGGCTGGATGAGGTGGGAGAAGCGGTCGGTGGAGGAGACTTCACCAGAGGCGATGAAGTGGCTGGAGAGGGACAGGCAGAGAGGGGGGCGGGAGCGTGCTGCGGTGCCGGTGTAAACAGTGGCATGGAGCAGAGTCTTGCGGAGAGAAGAGCACTCATGTATGGCGATAGAGGGCCTCGGAGGTGACGGTAAGCCGTGAGACCCCTGGGACGGAGATGGAGAAGGAGGGGGAGGATGCTCGGGCCCCTCATCAACAGGAGGGAAAGTGAGGGGTGCAAACTTATTCTCCAGCCGGATGTTGTGATGAGGCACGTGGGAGGAGCGCCTCCCTCTCCTGCCGAGAGCAGGGACCAGGCACCAGGGCTCAGGGTCTGATGGAGTGGAACTGGTCAGGGCCCTGGGCTTGGTCCCCTGTCGTATCCAGGAGTTGTCAGAAACGGTGTCTGGAGGGGGGTCAGCAGCGGCAGCAGCTAGCACTGGAGGAGGAGAAGCTTCAGCGGTCTCAGGAGCAGCAACAGGACCGGAAGGAGCTGCATCAAAGCCAGAAGCACAGAGGGAGGCAGATTGTGCAGGGCCGAAGGTGATGGTATCCATTAACATCTCGGCTTCACAGATCTGGTACAGGGTGGATATTTGTCCCTCCAGTTCTGTGATCCTCTCAGCGAAGCGGGAGCAGCTGACACAGCCGGAGGAAGAGGTAAGCAGAGTAATGTTGTGTGTGTGTGTGGTGTGTGGTACCTGGGGGAGAAGGATAGAGAGAGGAGGCCAGTACACGGGCTAAAGGTGCACAGTTTTATGGTAGCTTATAGATTAAGCGTAGAAGCCAGCAGAGAGGGTACGGGCACTTACACAGCGTTGGAGTGGTATTAGCTGCGTGATCCACAGAAGTGATCAGTGACAGAGCACTAGCGGGACTTACCGGCACGGGCCCAGAACTGGGCCCACTGCGGAGATCAGGCTTCAGTGTAAAGGCAGCAGCTCGACACCCGGTATAATCCTCAGCAGATGAGCTTTGAATCGTAGATAAAACAAGCCAGTGGTGACAGCAGAGAGGCCTGCAGCAGTTCTCACAGTACAGAGAGCGCAGCGTAGTCAGCTGACAGAAATTTTCCCACGCTGTCAATGCAGGTCCACTGGTGTTAATCCACAGTAAACAGCAGGAAGGGTGTTAAAGAGGCATCAGGGTTGGCCGATGTATTTATGGCAGTTTCTCACTGTCATGCGAGCAGTATCATAGTCCGAAATCCTGTTTTAGGTGGAAAGAAGGACGTGTATTGCTAAAAGTTAGCAAAACGCTAATGTAGTTCAGGTGCGGCTGTGTCACTGTCAGCACAGACGCCCAAAAAACTCAAAAACCGCAGAGCAAGTATACACGATCGGCCATCTGGCCAAAGTACACACATTAAACAGTTAGAATTTAAAAAAGTAGGTCTTTCAAAAAAAAAAAAAAGGATAAAAACTAGAATTAAAAGCTAAAACTGAGAGCTGGTAAAGTAGTGCAGAGGTACGGTTTCTCTGAGGCCTTTGATGGTAATGTTTCATAGGTCAGTTAAGATCCAAGAGCAGGTGTTAAAAACGGCTTCAGGGGTGGCCGAAGTGTTCACGGGGGTCTTTCGCTCTCCTGTGAGTAGTATCATGGCATTTGGTCAAGTTTTAATCAGAGAAAAAATAATTTGTTGCTGAAAACTAGCGTAACACTAACGTAGTTCTGGTGCGGCTGTCAGCACACAGCACCGGTCACGTAAAAGCACCAGAAACGTCACCAAATCATCATGTGGCCACAAAATGTAGTTGATCAGGTCAGGAGCTTAAGGTTGGTGTTTGTCAGTGTAAAAGATGGCATTTCCTGTTTCTACAAGGGGGTGGCATGAGCAAGATTGCCTACAAGCATATGGAGGTGTTGAGGGTGGGGCTCTTATCATGTACAGAAATGTTGAAGCAGTTTGGATGAATTATGTGGGAGAGAGAGCTGCTTTAACATGCATGGCGATGGATCAAAAATGGCAGCGCCATAGCAGCCACGCCCTTTGACCTACAGACATGCAGAGCACAATTTTCGATCAGCATGGTCTCTGGATGATCTGTAAAAAAAATTGAAGTCGATTGGATGAAATCCCTAGGACTAGTTCGTTAAAATACAACGTGGAGATCACGCCAAAATGACAAGTCAAAATCAAAATGGGCAACTTCCTGTTTGGAGTAGACCATTGGTGCAAGAGACTTTTATGTGTGTCTTGACAACATACAGTACAGGCCAAAAGTTTGGACACACCTTCTCATTCAATGCGTTTTCTTTATTTTCATGACTATTTACATTGTAGATTCTCACTGAAGGCATCAAAACTATGAATGAACACATGTGGAGTTATGTACTTAACAAAAAAAGGTGAAATAACTGAAAACATGTTTTATATTCTAGTTTCTTCAAAATAGCCACCCTTTGCTCTGATTACTGCTTTGCAAACTCTTGGCATTCTCTCCATGAGCTTCAAGAGGTAGTCACCTGAAATGGTTTTCCAACAGTCTTGAAGGAGTTCCCAGAGGTGTTTAGCACTTGTTGGCCCCTTTGCCTTCACTCTGCGGTCCAGCTCACCCCAAACCATCTCGACTGGGTTCAGGTCCGGTGACTGTGGAGGCCAGGTCATCTGCCGCAGCACTCCATCACTCTCCTTCTTGGTCAAATAGCCCTTACACAGCCTGGAGGTGTGTTTGGGGTCATTGTCCTGTTGAAAAATAAATGATCGTCCAACTAAACGCAAACCGGATGGGATGGCATGTCGCTGCAGGATGCTGTGGTAGCCATGCTGGTTCAGTGTGCCTTCAATTTTGAATAAATCCCCAACAGTGTCACCAGCAAAACACCCCCACACCATCACACCTCCTCCTCCATGCTTCACAGTGGGAACCAGGCATGTGGAATCCATCCGTTCACCTTTTCTGCGTCTCACAAAGACACGGCGGTTGGAACCAAAGATCTCAAATTTGGACTCATCAGACCAAAGCACAGATTTCCACTGGTCTAATGTCCATTCCTTGTGTTTCTTGGCCCAAACAAATCTCTTCTGCTTGTTGCCTCTCCTTAGCAGTGGTTTCCTAGCAGCTATTTGACCATGAAGGCCTGATTGGCGCAGTCTCCTCTTAACAGTTGTTCTAGAGATGGGTCTGCTGCTAGAACTCTGTGTGGCATTCATCTGGTCTCTGATCTGAGCTGCTGTTAACTTGCGATTTCTGAGGCTGGTGACTCGGATGAACTTATCCTCAGAAGCAGAGGTGACTCTTGGTCTTCCTTTCCTGGGTCGGTCCTCATGTGTGCCAGTTTCGTTGTAGCGCTTGATGGTTTTTGCGACTCCACTTGGGGACACATTTAAAGTTTTTGCAATTTTCCGGACTGACTGACTGACATTTCTTAAAGTAATGATGGCCACTCATTTTTCTTTAGTTAGCTGATTGGTTCTTGCCATAATATGAATTTTAACAGTTGTCCAATAGGGCTGTCGGCTGTGTATTAACCTGACTTCTGCACAACACAACTGATGGTCCCAACCCCATTGATAAAGCAAGAAATTCCACTAATTAACCCTGATAAGGCACACCTGTGAAGTGGAAACCATTTCAGGTGACTACCTCTTGAAGCTCATGGAGAGAATGCCAAGAGTGTGCAAAGCAGTAATCAGAGCAAAGGGTGGCTATTTTGAAGAAACTAGAATATAAAACATGTTTTCAGTTATTTCACCTTTTTTTGTTAAGTACATAACTCCACATGTGTTCATTCATAGTTTTGATGCCTTCAGTGAGAATCTACAATGTAAATAGTCATGAAAATAAAGAAAACGCATTGAATGAGAAGGTGTGTCCAAACTTTTGGCCTGTACTGTACACGTGTACCAATTTTCAACTCCAAAAAAACTCCTATGGGGAGGGGTTTTTGAAAATTTGAAGGGGGCACTATAGAGGCATTTTGTCCCCCCATGGGCGACGCCCCTATCAGATGCAAGAGCTTGCAATTCTTGACTTTTGCATCAATTTTCATGAGGATATGAGGTCGCTGAAACCATCAAAATGCCAAACGTATTTGGTGGCGAGGAAGGCGGAATAGCGGCCACGCCCCTTGACATAGAGAAAAGCTTTTAATAACTTTTGATCACCATGGTCTCTGGATGATCTGTAAAAAATCTGAAGTCGATTGGATGAAATCCCTAGGACTAGTTTGTTAAAATACAACGTGGAAATCACGCCAAAATGACAAGTCAAAATCAAAATGGCCGACTTCCTGTTTGGAACACACGGAGTCAAGTTACAGCAACGTTTATCATCACGGCGAAACATCAAAGTTCGCCGCCACGCCATGGCCACGCCCTTTGATGAAAACTCACAGTTTCCACAATAAAGCATCATCAACGTCTTGACTTTTTTGAAGTTTGAGATGGATCTGGTCAATTTTGTAGGAGATGTACATTAAAGTCTAAAACATGACATTTCCTGTTGCCAGTAGGGGGCGCTATGTTTATCTCTAATTATTGAGATGTAGATGTGTTCAGGATGGGACTGGCATCAATCCTGTGAAGTTTGGGCAAGATTGGACCATGTATACTACTTCCTGTTTAGTGGCGAGACCCCTAACTTTGACGCCATCCCACGGTCACGCATTGACGAAAACTCAAGCTTTTGATAACTTTTCATCTTCAAGGTCTTGGGGTGAGACAGACCAAGGTTTGAAGTCGATTGGATGAAATCTCTAGGACTAGTTTGTTCATTTATGACCCCTGGAAATGGCCAAAAATGCATCAAAATTGCACAGTAAATTCAAAATGGCCGACTTCCTGTTGGGTTTACAGCATGCCTCCAAGAGGCTTTTTTGTACGTCCTGGAGTGTTACATAAGCCTACCAAGTTTCATACACGTAGGTTAAACTAGCTTCAGGGGCTGTTTCCTCAAACTTTTGTAGGGGGCGCTACTGAGCCATTTTTTGGAACCCACACACGAGACCCTTAAAATATCAAATTTTTCACCAGTTCTGAGATTTGTGCAAAGTTTCATGAGTTTTCAGGTATGTTAAGCCTCCCAAAAAGGCAATTCATTTGGAGGAATAATAATAATAATAATAATAATAATAATAATAAATCCTTGCATTTCAATAGGGTCCTCGCACCGCTAGGTGCTCGGGCCCTAATAATAATAATAATAAAAAATCCTTGCATTTCAATAGGGTCCTTGCACCGCTAGGTGCTTGCTCGGGCCCTAATAATAAAAAATCCTTGCATTTCTATAGGGTCCTCGCACCGCTAGGTGCTTGGGCCCTAATAATAATAATAATAAAAAATCCTTGCATTTCAATGGGGTCCTCGCACCGCTAGGTGCTCGGGCCCTAATAATAATAATAATAAAAAATCCTTGCATTTCAATAGGGTCCTCGCACCGCTAGGTGCTTGCTCGGGCCCTAATAATAAAAAATCCTTGCATTTCTATAGGGTCCTTGCACCGCTAGGTGCTCGGGCCCTAATAATAATAAAAAATCCTTGCATTTCAATGGGGTCCTCGCACCGCTAGGTGCTCGGGCCCTAATAATAATAATAATAAAAAATCCTTGCATTTCAATAGGGTCCTCGCACCGCTAGGTGCTTGCTCGGGCCCTAATAATAAAAAATCCTTGCATTTCTATAGGGTCCTTGCACCGCTAGGTGCTCGGGCCCTAATAATAATAAAAAATCCTTGCATTTCAATAGGGTCCTTGCACCACTAGGTGCTCGGGCCCTAATTAAAGCTGCAAGCAGCGATGAACGGGCCCTCGCACCTTCACGCAACTCGGCGGGGCTGGCAGGACGCCTTCTGACGTGTCAGTTCATTTCTGTCAAAGTTAGATATCACATGCAGGAGTGACTCTGCATATCCTTGATACAGTGCTGGAATAACATATTTCACATTTTGTATCACTTCCTCTTTCCACTAGGGGGAGTTGGAGAGCGCACTAATTATACATCATGTTTTTGTACATCAAATATACACCACAGCATGTAACTTTCAGATAAATCGAAATATGTGTTTGATGAGACCTACTTCCTGTCGCCACTAGATGGGTCTATGAGTATCAGGCAATATGGTAATGAAAATGTGTTCAGGGCGGGACTAATATGAATCATGTGAAGTTTGGTGGAGACAGGACCATTTATGCCAAAGCTACAGGAATTTCGTTTTTCATGGCAAGACCTCAAGATTCAACGCTCAGCAGCGGGCGCGCCATTCAACATTGGGCAAATCCTGTGATAACTGTTGGTCACAATGTAGTCACGCTTACATACACCAAGTTTGGAGCCAATCTGATTAAATCTGTAGGACAAGTTCGTTAATTTACAAGCCCTGGAAATGGGCAAAAATGCACAAAAGTGGCACAAGTAAGTTCAAAATAGTAGACTTCCTGTTGGGTTTGGAACATGGCTCCAAGAGGCTTTTTTGAACGTGACTGAGTGTTACAGGTGCCTACCAAGTTTCATACATGCAGGTCAAAGCAGCTTTGGGGGCTGCTTAATTGAAATATTCTAGGGGGCGCTGTTGAGCCATCTTGGTGCATCAAAGCACAAAAATCACATCAGACAACAGGACTTGCAACCTGTGATGTGTATGCCACGTATGGTGAGTTTTCAAGCATCCCTTGTCCCTTCAAAACAACATCGTGTTTAATGGCGAACAAGGCCGCGCCACGGTGACAACGTTTGATGAAAACTCAAAGGCTTCATTTTTAAGTATCATCAAGGTCTAAGGACTTAGACCAGCAAGTTTGAGGAGGGTCTGATTAACCTGCTAGAAGAGGGACATCAAAGAATGTATAAAGAAACTTTCTGTTGCCAGTAGGTGGCGCTATGGCGGTGATTCAAAATTCGTCTGTAGATGTGTTCAGGGCTGGACTGTCATCATATGTGTGAAGTTTTGGCAAGATATTCCCACGTGGAGTCAAGTTACAGCAACGTTTATCATCATGGCGAAACATCAAAGTTCGCCGCCAGGCCACGCCCTTCGACGAAAACTCACAGTTTCCACAATAAAGCGTCATCAACGTCTTATGACTTTTTTGACCAAGTTTGAGATGGATCTGTTCAATTCTGTAGGAGATGTACATTAAAGTCTAAAACATGACATTTCCTGTTGCCAGTAGGGGGCGCTATGTTTATCTCTAATTATTGAGATGTAGATGTGTTCAGGACGGGACTGGCCTCAATCCTGTAAAGTTTGGGCAAGATTGGACCATGTATGCTGGAGTTATAAACTACTTCCTGTTTAGTGGCGAGACCCCTAACTTTGACGCCATCCCACGGTCACACGCATTGACGAAAACTCAAGCTTTTGATAACTTTTCATCTTCAAGGTCTTGGGATGGGACAGACCAAGGTTTGAAGTCGATCAGATGAAATCTCTAGGACTAGTTCGTTCATTTATGACCCCTGGAAATGGCCAAAAATGCATCAGAATTGCACATTAAATTCAAAATGGCCAACTTCCTGTTGGGTTTAGAGCATGCCTCCAAGGGCACCTGGAGGCTTTTTTTTATGTCTCTGAGTGTTACATAAGCCTGCCAAGTTTCATACATGTAGGTTAAACTAGCTTCAGGGGCTGTTTCCTCAAGCTTTTGTAGGGGGTGCTACTGAGCCATTTTTTGGAACCCGCACACGAGACCCTTAAAATATCAAATTTTTCACCAGTCCTGATATATGTGCAAAGTTTCATAAGTTTTCAGGTATGTTAAGCCTCCCAAAAAGGCAATTCATTTTGAGGAATAAGAAGAAGAATAAGAAGAGGAGGAAATCCTTGCATTTCAATAGGGTCCTCACACCGCTAGGTGCTCGGGCCCTAATAATATAAATAATGATAATAATAATAATAAACAGCACGATTACAAGAGGGTCCTACGCTGAAGACTTCGTCGTCGCTCGGGCCCTCATAATAATAAACGGCGCAATTTCAATAGGGTCCTCCGCGGACGACTTCGTCATCGCTCGGGCCCTAATAATAAACAGTGGGATTTCAATAGGGTCCTCGGACGACGTTGTTGTCGCTCGGGCCCTAATAAACAGCGCGATTTCAATAGGGTCCTCGGACGACTTTGTCGTCGCTTGGGCCCGAATAATAATAAACAGCGCGATTTCAATAGGGTCCTCCGCGGACAACTTCGTCGTCGCTCGGGCCCTAAGAATAATAACAATAATAATAATAAACAGCGCGATTTTAATAGGGTCCTCGAACGACTTCGTCATCGCCTGGGCCCTAATAATAAACAGCACAATTTCAATAGGGTCCTCCGCGGACGACTTAGTAGTCGCTCGGGCCCTAATAATTATAAACAGCGCGATTTCAATAGGGTCCTCTGCGGATGACGTCGTCGTCGCTCGGGCCCTAATAATAAACAGTGCGATTTCAATAGGGTCCTCCGCGGACGACTTCGTCATCGCTCGGGCCCTAATAAACAGCACGATTTCAATAGGGTCCTCGGACGACTTTGTCGTCGCTTGGGCCCGAATAATAATAAACAGCGCGATTTCAATAGGGTCCTCCGCGGACAACTTCGTCGTCGCTCGGGCCCTAAGAATAATAACAATAATAATAATAAACAGCACGATTTTAATAGGGTCCTCGGACGACTTCGTCATCGCCTGGGCCCTAATAATAAACAGCACGATTTCAATAGGGTCCTCCGCGGACGACTTAGTAGTCGCTCAGGCCCTAATAATAATAAACAGCGCAATTTCAATAGGGTCCTCTGCGGACGACGTCTTCGTCGCTCGGGCCCTAATAATAAACAGCACGATTTCAATAGGGTCCTCCGCGGACGAATTCGTCATCGCTCGGGCCCTAATAATAAACAGCGCGATTTTAATAGGGTCCTCCACGGACGACTTCGTCATTCCAAACAAAAACAATAGGGTTCCCAGCACCTCTGGTCCTGGGAAACGCGTCTGTTATGACTGTCGTCATTTACTTGGTTGTTTGTTTTCTGTACTGACAGCTCCTTCTCCCCTCCTCTGCAGTAGCAATCAGCCTGCCTGTGTGTGTGTGTGATGAGCTGCAGGTGTGTGTGATTCCCCAATCAACCAAGTGACTGGGTTGCTGCCTGCTGATTGGTTGACTGCTCAGTTTTATACTCCACCTGATGCCAGCCTTCGGCCTCTCACTCTCCCCATTCCCAACTAACACGGTAATCGGTGTTAGTGATGCTGTGTGTTGCAATAGCTTTACTGATTTAGAGCATCTTTATGTAGAAGCTATTAGTTGAACTCTCATTTTGTGTGTAAAAGCTATCTGTGACTTTGTTCCAAACAGCCTATTGTAATCATTTGTATATATTGTAATTATTCTTGCATATTCCATAGCAGTCCTAAAGTAGGAGGGTGAAGCCATTTTTGTTGATCCCTTTTTCTCCTGTTTATTTCAGTTGGGAGTTAGGTTAGTTTGATTGTCTTTTGTTTCTATATTTAGTTTCTGACAGGTAAGGTAGGGATCTGGATTAAGCTGTTTTGTTTGTTATGTTTGGCATTGCTCCTCTCTGAAGATAAAAATAAAATTGGTTCTTTGAACTTTTGACATTGACATTGGCTGACCTTCTTGGGAGTGGGAAGAGCGGGGGCACTTTGTCATGTGTGGCCCAGGTGCCCCTCGGCCTGGGTCACACATGATTTGGGGGCTCGTCCGTTCTTTCTTTTGTTCATCGTTGTTTCGGGTAAGTTTGGTGAGTATTTGTCTTTATGTCTCTGCTTGTCTGGCTGGCAGCCTTTTTTTTGTAGGGGTGGCAATATGGAATTTGAGGATTTCACCACTGATCCGACTGTGGCAAAATTGGAAAGGTGTAGAAAAGCTGATCTGGTTCTTATTGCAAATTTTTTTGATGTGCATGTGCTTTTGAATGTTAAGAAACAGGAGCTAAAGGAGTTAGTCATTAAGGGGCTCAGTGAAAGGGTTTTGTTTGGTGAGCCAGCTCCTGAAGTTGGAGCTGAGGGTGAAGCTGGTGTTCCGACCCTACTCCATGAATGCAGAGGAGCTCAAATTAACTCTGCATATCAGGGAGGTGGAGGTGAGAAACCGTGAGTTGGAGGTGGAAGCCATGCATTTTAGGTTAAGGGCTCTGGAGCTAGAGATGGGAGCATCTGTAGCTACCAGGCTCGCCGCAGCCTCTCAGTCACCCTTGCCTAAACCCCGAGCTCGAGACAGCTTCGATGTGCACATTGCACTGGTTCCTCTATCCAGAGAGTCTGAGATTGATTCCTACTTTAATGCATTTGAGCGTATAGCGGCTACTCTGAACTGGCCAAAAAGTGTGTGGCCTCTCCTGCTTCAATGTAAACTGGTAGGTAAGACTCAGGAAGTTTGCACATCTCTGTCCATAGAAGACAGCTTAAATTATGATATTGTGAAAGCCACCGTCCTCCGTGCTTATGAGCTAGTGCCTGAAGCATATAGACAAAAATTTAGAAAATGTGAAAAGACTGCCACCCAGACATGTGTAGAGTTTGCGAGAGAGAAAGGCATGCTTTTTGACAAGTGGTGCCAGGCCAGCAAAGTTAAAACCATGGATGACCTGCGTGAACTCCTTCTGCTGGAGGAATTTAAAAACTGCCTGTTGTAGTTTATTTAAACGAACAAAAAGTCTACTCTAGTACTGATGCTGCCGTACTGGCCGATGAATTTGCTTTGACGCACAATAGTGTCTTTTCTCCTCTAATTCGGCGGGATCCAGTTCCCAGCGGGAGAGTTAGATCTGTTCTGTTTCTATTGTCATGAGCCCGGACACCTTATAGCCGCCTGTCCCGCTCTTAAAAAGAAAGAGCAGTCCAAAACCACCAAAACTCCATCGCCTGTTGGTCTGATTCAAACTAAATCCACATTTATTCATCCTGTGCCCTCAGTCGAGAATGATGACATAGATGAGGTTTTCCGGCTGTTTGTGTCACAGGGCTCTGTTTCTGTGGGTGAGGCAGATAGCTTCCCAATTACTATCCTGCGAGATAGCGGCGCTAAACAAACAATTATTTGTGAAGGTGTCCTGCCCTTTTCGGCTGATTCATATTGCGGTTCAGATATTCTGGTGTGGGGAGTAAAAATGACTGCTGTGCTTGTGCCTCTGCATTTTGTTCAGCTGGCCTCCAGAATTGCGTCGTAAAAATTCAAAATTGCTGTGAGGCCCCACCTGCCAATAGCTGGCATTGATTTAATTCTTGGTAATGATGTGGCTGGCGGAAAAATTTTCTCTTCCCCAGTAGTGACTGACGACCCGACCTCCACAGTTTGCGTCTCGCCCACTGCCCTAAACTCGCCCCCTTTGTTTCCTGTGTGTGCCATCACTCGTGCTCAGGCACGAAAATATGCTGAGTGTGTGGATTTAAGTGACTCTTTCCTGAGTAATTCTGTTCAGACAAGCACAGCACCAGCAAATAGCAAATAGCATTGTGGAGTGTAATGTGTCCGTTGAGCTTTGCCACGCTGTTTAAAAATGTCACAGTGGACAGGGAGCACCTGGTCAGAGAGCAGCAAACTGACCCCACTTTGACATCTTGTCTTTCTCAAGTAAATCAGCAAACCCCTGATAAATCTGTGTCTTACCTTCTGGATGATGGTGTTCTGATGCGCTGTTGGTCTCTGAGTTTTACGCATGAGTCCGTGCACCAAATTGTAGTGCCGCAGCTTCTCCGTTCGCAGGTACTGACTCTGGCTCATGATCATTGTCGTTCTGGACACTTAGGTATCAGAAAAACCTATAAGCATATCCTCTGTTATTTTTTCTGGCAGGACTAAAGTCCGATGTGGTAAAGTTCTGTTGTTCTTGCCACACCTGCCAAGTTTCTGGTAAGCCGAACCAAAAAATTCCTGCTGCTCCATTACATCCCATTCCTGTAGTCCATTTGAGCCATTATTGCCGATTGCGTTGGCCCATTACCAAAAACAAAGTCTGGCAACCAGCACATCCTCACAATGATGTGTGCAGCCACACACTATCCGGAGACTATTCCGTTGCGCACAATTAAAGCCCGTGCCATTGTTAAAGCACTTGTCAAGTTCTTTTCCACATTTGGCCTTCCACAACGCATTCAAAGCGACCAAGGCTCAAATTTCATGTCCAGGATTTTTGCCCAGGTAATGTCAGAGCTCAATGTTAAACACCACACATCCAGCGCCTATCATCCAGAAAGTCAAGGTGCATTAGAAAGGTTTCACCAAACACTCAAAAGCCTGCTTCGCAAATTCTGCACCGAGTCAAACCGTGAGTAGGATGAGGAGTTGCCTTTGATGTTGTTCGCTGTACGGGAAACTATACAGGAGTCGTTAGGTTTCAGTCCAGCTAAGTTAGTTTTTGGCCACACTGTGCGCGGTCCTTTGCGCCTGTTGCGGGAGCAGTGGCTCTCCGACCAGTCCGGTGGTAAAAACATTTTGGACTATGTCAGTTCATTTCGGGAGATATTACATCAGGCATGTGAAATGGCCCATGAGTCTCTCTCTTCTGCTCAGTCCAAAATGAAGCAAAATTTCACAAGAAATCTGTAATACATTCATTTCAGCCAGGCGATCGTGTCTTGGTTCTGTTACCTGTTGTTGGCTCTGGACTGCAGGCGAAATTTTCCGGCCCGATTATGTGATCCAAACCCCTGATCGAAAAAAGAAAACTTGTGTGTGCCACATCAACATGCTTAAACAGTATGTTGATCGCGTGACTAGTGATTTGTCCCCGGTAGTTTCTCCGGTTGCCTCCGTTGCTGTCTCCAGGCCCGCTTACGATCCTAAGGATGATGGGCTGGATGACATTTGTGCTTCTGTTTCGTGTGCTCACCTCTGTAACTCCGAGATTTTGTCTGACTTAGATGTCTCTCTGGCACACCTGTGTGATTCGTCCCGGGTCGACATTCGTACGCTCATCCAAAACTTTCCAACACTCTTTGGTGACATTCCTACGCAAACACATGTACTGTCCCATGATATTGATGTAGGTAGTCACAAACCCATAGAACAGCAGGCCTCTCGTGTCCATCCAACCAAACATGCTGTTATGCAAAAGGAGGTAAGGTATCTTCTGGAACATGGTTTTGCTGTTACCGGTTGTAGTCCCTGGAGTTCGCCGTCGTTACTGGTACCAAAATCTGATCAGACCCCCCGTTTCTGCAACGATTACTGTAAATTGAACAGTATCACCAAACCAGACTCGTTCCCGCTCCCGCACATGGATGATTTGGTCGACCGTGTGGGCTCGGCCAAATTTGTCACTTAATTGGACCTCCTTAAAGGATATTGGCAAGTTCCACTTATACCCCGTGCTTCTGAAATTAGCGCTTTTGTCACCCCGGATCATTTCTTGCAGTACACCGTCATGCTGTTTGGATTAAAAAATGCACTTGCCACTTTCCAGCGGCTTATGAACACAGTGCTGTTGCAGCGTTCAAAATTGTGATGTGTATTTGGATGACATAGTAGTCTATTCATCCACCTGGGTTGAACATTTGGAAACCCTCCGTGACGTTTTCACCCGTTTGCGTAACGCTTCCCTCACCCTCAACTTGGCTAAATGTGAGTTTGAGAAGGCTGTCGTCACGTATTTGGGTAAGCAAGTGGGACAGGGCTGTGTTAGCCCTGTCTCCGCCAAAGTGCAGGCCATTCTGAATTTCCCAGCTCCCCAAACGCACTGCGAACTCCGCCGTTTTTTGGGGATGGCTGGGTACTATCGGGCATTTTGCAAAAACTTTGCCGAAGTGACAGCTCTGTTGACGAGCTTAGTGAGTCCTAAACACCCATTCAAGTGGTCGGAGGAATGGCAGTCTGCTTTCGAGGCTGCCAAAGCTCTCCTCCGCAGTGTCCCTGTGCTCGCTGCTCCCAACTTTGCGCGTCCATTCAAGTTGGAAGTCGATGCCAGTGCGCATGGAGCAGGCGCAGTGCTCCTGCAGGAGGATGACCGTGGCATCAACCATCCTGTAGCCTATTTCTCCAAAAAGTTCAACAAACACCAGCTCCACTATAGCACCATTGAAAAAGAGGCCCTGTCTTTGTTGTTGGCTCTCCATCATTTTTCAGTTTATGTTAGTTACAGCCCAGTGCCCACTGTCATCTTCTCCGACCACAACCCACTCGTGTTCCTGTCTCAGGTGCAGAATAACAACCAACGTCTTATGCGTTGGTCCCTATTACTGCAGGACTTTGATGTTGAAATTCGTTATAAGAAGGGTTTAGAAAATATTATGGCTGATGCCTTGTCTTGTTCATAGACTCATTTGTAAAATCAAACATGTTCTGTAGGGAGAAAATGTTTGATTTTCTTTGGGTGGGGAGGTGTTATGACTGTGGTCATCTGCTTGCATACGCGTTCCCCAGGCCCCGTGGGCTTGGACCCCTAATAAATGGCGCAATTTCAATAGGGTCCTATGGACGACTTGCAGTCGTCACTCGGACCCTAATAATAATAAACCTCACGATTTCAATAGGGTCCTATGCAGATGATTTAGTCATCGCTCAGGCCTTAATAAACAGTGCAATTTCAATAGGGTCCTACGGACAACTTGCAGTCGTCGCTCCAACCCTAATAATAATAATAAACGTACCAAAAACAATAGGCCGAGGTCCCTAATAATTCACTCAGGTGTGGTTTGGCAGTTGGATTGTTGATTGTAAGATCTGTATTTTAAATGTTACTATCATCACAAGGCCACCAAAATGTGCTATAATCGCCACTGATGACCATTACTGTGTTTTTGCATATTTGGTCTGATTCAGCTATAGTTATATTACCATAACCAAGTAGAGTTCACATTTTTTAGTTGAGTTATAGGCTTAATATAGGCTTAAGCCTGACTGATGGAAGGGTGCTCCACACTTTTGATGAGTATTTCCTGACAGAAATTACATGTATTTCTTTGAACTAAAACGTTAACAACAAAACAGTTAATTCAGAATGCTGCAGCCAGAATTTTGACCCTACAAAATACAGAGATCATATAACCCCTCTGCTCGTGTAGCGAGGTAGTCTGAATAGCTATTATGAGAATAGTCATCAGACATACTATTCTAGTATTAGAAGTTATTTCCTCAGTTGGTGGTCTTTGAGGCCGCCTAGTGGTGTAACAGCAAGAGAAATGAGAGTGCACTTGACGGATAATTTTTCATTCAGAGACAGACACAAGCCGAGCGTTGAGCACTGAGCCTAACAGCGTCAGCAGAAACTCGTAGTTAGAAAGATAAAACAATCTTTGAACTTTGAATAAAGTAAAAGAGTAGCAAGGCTACATCCAAAGAGGTTTTGAGCATTGGAAGAGAAGTTACATGACCGCCACAGAGCTGCCGACCGTACAAACGGTGTATTAAATACCCCGGTGAGTTAGCTGCTAGCTAAAACCGTGAACTAGCATTGGTTGTTGATAGCTTTGAAATGTGTTAACTTTGAGATTTGTGACTTATTTGTGCTAAAAAACAGTCGGGATAAGCTCATAACCTGATGATATTACTAGATGTAAGCTTATGTGTATGTGAAATGTTTGAATACTGTGTATTAGAGAAATGCTGAGATAATGGTTAGTTGATTCAGCTAACTTAGCAGACACGGTCATGTTTTATATAATTGCTGCACTGTTATATGTTCTTAGTAAGCTATTTCATTAAGCTGTGTGAATTTTGTTAGGTTCAAGCATAAATGTGTGAGTGACATATTATTATGTGTAGTATGTGGGGATATTGTGTGTTGGTGTAACATTGATGAAGGGAAAAAACACAAAGTGGAATATTGATAAGGACAATCAATGATTTCCCTGCACATTTGGTGCAGACTGTTTTTTTTTGCTGAGCCTGATCTACAGACTGGATTGAGCTGCTCAAGTTGCCTTCATCTTGCTGCGTCCTGGTTTCCACCTCATCATCTCCTTCCATCATCGCTCACTGGATCATCGCTGCCTCCCACCATCTTCACCCCTCATCTTCCCTACTCATGCCATTAGCAGTCTTCATCTTTTTCATCTTCTGGGAGCCAGGATGGACAGTTTTTCTCATTAAGGGTGGTAGGAACATGAGTGCACTCAAACAAACAGGAACAATTCACAAATTTGGGTTGAGTAACCAAAGACTAATTCATACTCACCTTGCTGTCTCTATATATGTATACATTTTGGTTTATGAGATCTCATATTTTGTTTTGTTTGTTTTTTGGTTGGGTCCCAACAATTTAAACTTTGTGGTTTAAGTACACTGGGGTTGAACATAATTGCTCTAGCTAAATTTAGTTGCAAATTTTGAATAATTTAGTTAGTCATATTAAGTTTTGTTTAAAAGTGACTATAAAGGAGTCAGTAATAATAACTATTCTTAGTTGAAGTGAAATTTGTTCCAGTTGTGGATGTAATTTTGTTCATGCCCAAACAGTGTACGAGGTTAAATGTTCAAACAACAACAACAACAAAAAAAAAACGGAAATTGTACTACTGTAAATGAAAAAAAGAAAGATCTATGGAAGTTTATGGTTCTGACTGAAAGTGGGAAAAAACAGAAAAATGAAACAAAAATTTAATACAGTAATGTTGAATTTATCCAGTTGTTGGTGTGTTATTAACGGAAGAATTAGAGTGATTTCATTTACTTACTGCTCCATTGTATGCCTATCTCCTCTTAGAGCCTAGACCTTAGATATACCTGCAGGCTTGGTGAAACACACACCAGGTGGGTTACACTCGCATGGCTACCTGTATCTTTTAGAATGGATTTAAAAGTCCTTACATAATCTAGCACCTTCATATATCAGCGACTGCCTTTCATTTTATGTCCCAACAAGAACCCTCAGATCTTCCATTGATGTTCTTGTAGAAGTTCTGAAAGTCTCTGACAAGATATCTGGTGAAGCTGTTTTCTGTTTTCACAGCCCTTAACTGTGGAACTCCCTCTCCTTAGACCTTAGAATGGCAAACTCCCTTGGAAAGAAAACAAACAAACAAACAAACAAACAAAAAAACTATATTTTTAATCGGCTTTTAATCTGACATAATTTTTACTGGTTTTTATAGCTAGATTTTTCTTGTATTGTAACCAAATTGTTTTTGTTTGTCTGTTTTGTTTGTTTTTCCTCTTACGTATTGCTGTAGCAATTTTTTTCTTCTTTTATTGTTACTGTTTATTTTCATCAGATCTTGTCTTGTTAAGTGCTTTAGGCTGCATCTCTGCATTGACTGCAATCTAAATAAAGCTATTGTTGTTATTATTATTATTATTATTATTATTTAAAGTAATGCTTGACACTTTTCTTCGATGTCAGGTACCTGTAGAATTTGTCACGGACAGCATCATATTTTGTTGCACACTGTCGTTAATAGTGTTTCGATCATCACCGTGGATCTAGTACTTTTCAAACCACACCAACTCTCACCTGCGTCCTCCATCCCACTGTAGCGAGTGAGGGGAATCTACCGCTCACAGACAGACTGGGAGCTCATCAATCAATAATATGTAAGTTAAAACACATATACAGAGGGATATATGTGTGATTAAAACAGCTGTCTGTGCAGATCACCACTATATGAGCTAGAAATAGACTTGGACTATAAAAAAACACAGGTTGTCTCTGGTTACCATAGAGATGACTTAAAACCTTTTGCTGAAGCATAAATTGAAAAAAGACGTGTGATTGTTTAATTTCTGTCTTCAACACTCATCAAAGCACCTGATCATAAATCAGCTTAGTTTTCATAAGGGCTCTGTTAATAGGTTTTCAGACAGCACAGTAATGAATGGAATCAAATGTCTTGTCAACAGTGTTCAGTATGTTACTCTGAAGATGTAATTCATTACATATTACTAGTTACTTTTGTTTGAAATTAATGTGACTTTACAATATTACTCTGTGTAGAGTGATAAGTTAGTTATTACACCACTTTTTTGTTACTTCCACCAAAATGACCTCAGAAGAACTAATGTTGATTTTAAATGGATGAGGGTCATGTTGTTTCACGGCAGGTAATCAAAGCACAGAAATTCCAGACCACTGCAGTTCATATGATGTAGTCTGTAATGGCATGACAAGACACAACAACCCTCAGAAACAGCTTGTGTGGTTCTGTGAAAAGTAATCAACGCTTTATCTCCTGTCAGCTCAACTTGTGTGAGAACAACAGGTTAAACTAATCGGCTGCTAGCTGTGGCTTCATATTTAACCTACAGATATGGGAGTGATATATGTCCTCTCATCTAACTCAGGGCAAAAAGCAAGTCCAACGATGTACTAATATGTCAAATGATCCATTGATGTGGTTAGTTTGATTTCTGTGTTTGAGCTAGTATTTATAGCCACATTCAGATTAATCTGAAAATGTGAAATTCAGTACTGAGACTATTAGGAATAAACTGACACCCTCTATTTGGTTTAATGGCTGTAAAGAGACAAATTCTGACGTCTGATAGCTAATATTTCATCATGCTTGGGAAAGCCTGGACTGGGCCGATCTTCTGAAAGGGGAAATTACAGCAAAAGGTTCAGACATGCCTGTCATTCATTAGTCTGTGGCATTCTTCTTGAATTTTTACTCATGATGCAGCTCAAATCGTTACCTCAGCAGCATGATATCTTGCTAAAGCTATCTAGCAGACAAGACACATGAATCCATTTGATTCTTGTTGGAGCCTGTAATTGGACAGTGTGAACCTAATCAAAATGAATATAAAAATGCAACAAAGTAAACTTACCCACAATGCTTTGGACCAAAGAAAACAACCTCTCTGTGTGGTTGTGCCCTCTTTAAAATATGAAACATTGAATGTGCAATTTAATACTCAATGCACCATGAAGATCAGCATGGATTGAGCCATTTTCTATTTGTTTCCTTGCATTCAGCGGCGACAAGGCAGCCGCTAAGAGTGTGTGTATTCCTCCATCGATCCTATAATTCACACTCACCTGCCACATAGATGCATACATTTATCCGCTGCAGAGTGGCTCGGCATAAAGCCATTTATAACATTATATCAGAGGAATTGTAAATATCATTGTGCAGTGCAGCAAAAAAATGAAAATAAAAAAATAAATAATGCATAGCTAAAAGAAATGTCCTTGGTATAACAGTATAATATAGCGGGACAGGTATAATACCATGTTTTCTGAATAAAATGAGCCCATCTTTTCAGTGGCTGCTGAACAACAATGCCCTTCAATATAATATGCAAGCTTTTGTTTGCCCGCAAAAGAATTACTTGTGTTAGAGAATGAATCAAATACATTTAGTCTCATCCATTGTAGTGTATTTTTGAATGTCTGTGCTCACATGCTGGAAAATGTTTAAGTCCAAAAAGCCACAGGACAAAGTTACCTTGTAACATGGAGCTATACTCACTGCTTCATCCTTGCCAGTGTGTGTGTGTGTGTGTGTGTATGTGTGTGTGTGTGTGGCTACTTGCACACACTCTCGTGTGTGTTACTATAATTAATCACAATTATGGGGTTGACTAATGCAGGTGCAGTCTCACTGGGAGAGGCCATTTACAAGCTCAGCAGCACAAAATACAATCCAGAGACAAAATAGAGGGGGAATAGAGCAAAAAATACATCCAAAACAACACAAAGAAGAGCATTTAAATGGATTAACTGCTGCATCACACATTTTAGCTTTGCATAACCAAACTGGCCAGCAGGTAAAGTAAGCTTCTTTGAAAGTGAAACCACTGAATTTCACCTGAAATCGCATATGTGAAGAATGATAGACAAGGACAATTTTTTTATGACACCACATGTCAATGAAATGCACAAAGCGCTGGAAGATGACAATGTAGGTCCCACTTCAAAGTGGCACTATTCATTTCTCTTTTTTGTAGTTTCTGGCAGTTTATCAAGCACAGGCACAAACTGGCACACGTCCCCTCTTCCTCGGTGGGAAAAAAGCCCAACTTTTCATCAAAGCAAAAAGGGAACAAGTTAAAGTTCAGGACAACCAATCGTGGGCCGGCTTATGCTTTCTTCAGAGAGGCAGGAGGAAAAGGGGGGGAGAGAAAGAGAGAGAGAGAGAGAGAGGGAGAAGATGGAGAAAGAGGAAAATTGGAGGTGGAGGGGTGAGGGTGGGGAGAGAGTACACTGGCAGAATAAGAACGAATGCATCCCTCGCTCCTGTAGAAACACTAATGAGAGTCCAAATCCACTACTGGCTAATTAACCATGATACCCTGTGACATGGAGGGTGGGAAGAGGGGAGGGGAAGGTGAGGGGAAGCATAAAAAGAGAAGGGTGGATGTGGAAGGTAGGGGTGATAAGGATGGGAGAAAGGCAGGTTGGGAAAAAGGGAGGGAAGGAAAGGGAAGGGAAAAGAAAGGAGATAAAACTGACAAAAAGGCATGACGGAAAGAGAAAAGGCAAGGAGCAGGAAAAGAGAGGTAGAGAAATGAGGCCGAGTGCAGAAGAGTGGGATAAACCGCAGAGGAATGGAAGGAGGAGAGAAAAAGAAAAGAAGCACGGAGAGAGGAAGAGGGGCTGAAACTTTTATCAGGTCAGGGAGACAGCGAGGGCAGAGTAAAGGAGGGAAGTGGATGGGAGGGAACGAAAGGAATCATTCTTTTTCATTTACAGAATACTGAGGGGTCCATGCATTTATCAGGAGTCGCTGTGTTAACTGCTCCTCTCTGCTTTCATCTCCTCTCTCCTTCACTATCAGTCCGTTTACATGTGGAGCATGTTAATCGATTTACTGGCAATTAGAGTAAACACACGTGCAGGAAAAAGAAATGGATGGTGAATGACTCATGCAGTGATGCGGCGAGCATGTGTTGTTTGTGCACGAGTGTGTGGGAATAAGACAGAATGTGTGCCTTTTCCTTTGCCTTGCACACACTGTATTCACCCAATGTAGTAAACAGGCATTAAAACCTGTAGGTGTCCACACACACACACACTCACTGAATGTATGATGGCAGCAGCAGATATTTGGTATTCTGCAGCGCTGTGGGCTCTATGAACTTGGCTGTTTTTCCAACAGCTTGACCTTTTGTTATATTCCTCCAATCACATGGCCCTAAATACTGTATTCATCACACACATACATACACATACTCGAAAAAGGACACACAAAAAAAAACATGCGCAGGCATGTGTGCACACAATGTGAAGTTTGGTCTGTGCAGAAGAAGACTGGAAGACAACTTGTGACAAGTGATAGTGTAGCTGGACTGAACAGAAAGTATTGTGTGTGTGTGTGTGTGTGTGTGCTTTCCTGACAGCCAATACACAGTTTAATCCAACCAGGTGGCCAGAGGATTGCATGTATGTTGACCGTAGAAGAATGCTTTATGGGTTGCGGATTCATTTTGTCCTCTTAGTCTGCCTATTTGTCAGCTTGCCTGTCCGTCTATTTGTTTGTCAGCCTGTCTGCTCATCTGCCTGTCTTCCTCTGTTTGTTCGCCCGTCTATTTGACATCTATCTTCCATCTGGCTGCTTGAATCCCCCCATATCTTTCTTATTTTTTTCTTTTCCATCTTAATATCTATATTAATATATATATATAACGCTTTGTCCAGCTGTCTCTATCTCAGTCTGCCTGCCTATCAGTTGCTCACTTGTCAGTCTTTATTAACTATTTGTCTTTGCTGTCTGTCTTCTTCATTTGTTGTAGTCAGTCTCTGCCATGCACCTTTTTTTCCCTCCCTGACGTCCCTCCTCTTTTCTCTACCAGACAGTCCTAGCAACAATCTGCCATAATGTCTATGAACCGCCCCAGGGGTTCTAGTCGTCAGGCTGATAATGTGTGTAATAATGCCTTTGCGTTTCCTTAGCAACACCATGGAGACGCCTTGCTACATTTGTGGTTTGATTCGTTGCAGAAAAAAATGAATTGCTGTCAATGGGGTGGCTCTAAATTCTGCTGTTTCATCCCTGCAGTACTTGAAATGGTCAGTGGAGGGCACTAGAATGCAAGGGAAAGACAGAGGGGTGGCAACAAAACAAGCCGTGGGTCTCTCACAATGACTGAGCAACATTACAGCTCGCACACTGTGTAACTGCTAGAATCTGCTGGAGATTGAAATGAACTTCTATAGAATGGATTTCCTGTTTTCTCCCTGCCTTCTTTCTCCATCTCTCCCGATATCCATTCATCAGCTCTCTCTGTTCTGTTATTTAGAGCATGTTAGTGCTGACAGAAGTTTGCAACCCATAAGTCAATGCACACTCCAGTGAATTGTTGTGATGGAGAGGCCCGAAGTGCACAGAGGGAATTATGATCAACAATCAATAGCCATTGACACGCACATGTGCGTGCGCGCGCACGCACCCCCACACACACACACACACAATAAAAGCCACACAAGCACACCAGGCTTACATCACTTTGATGTGATTGTCACCACACCTCTTTTTAATCAACTTCCAAGGCCACACACACACTTTCCTCATCCTGTCTTCACTCTCTCTCTGCAAAGTTGAAAGATAAGAAAAGAAAGAAAGAAAGTTACCAATAAATTATTATTGATCTCCAGTGCTGGCTGCTGGGCTTGGGATGGATCTCACTAGTAATTTTCACAGTCTCTCTGTTTATCACCCAAGCAGTCTGTGTGTGTTTCTCTGTGTACTGTATACAGTAATGTATACACTTACACAGTAGTGTCCATCCTTCTCTCTGTTGCTCTGTATTGCATGTGTTTTTCCATAGCTGTGTGTTTGTTTGTGTGTGTGTGTGTGTGTGTGTGTGTGCGTGCGTGCATGAGTGCGTGCGTGCGTGCGTGTGTGTAGTTTTTCAGAATACATTATTAAAATGGGTGACAGACACTAGCAGAATGTTGAATTAGTCTCTGTAGCCTAAACTGAGTTGTAGATGTAGATAAATTCTGTCACACTGCCTTTTTAAAGCACTGTTTAGACTCAGTTTGATTGTTACCAGGGGTGAGTAGTAACATGTTACAAGTAACACACGTGAGTAAAAAAGTATGATTTTTAAGGAATGAGTACTTCTTATGTTCCTTTTTAAAACTGTGCATCTACTCTTTACTAGAGTAGATATTTGAGACAGTAATCTACTTTTTACTTCACTAGAGCTGCCACTTAAACTCTGTTCTGCTCTAAATTCTAGGATGGAGTGTAGAGGTAAAAGCATATGAGGAGCAACTCAATTGCGAACCAGACAGCCTGCCCAATCTAAGTTGATCCTCCACCTAGACTAAAGCATTGTGGATTTTTAAAAAATGCATTGTGTTGTTTTTTTTAAACTGTAGTAGCCTAGCTGGTTGATGAAAAACACCCTGCTAATAGCGATTAAATGAATCTGGCTGGACACACACACATACACACACATAACATTGAGGTGGTGCACACCTACAAATATCTGGGAGTCCTCTTGGATGATAAGCTAGACTGGTCATCTAACACTGATGCCCTCTACAGGAGGTGGCAGAGCCGCCTGTTCTTCCTGCAGACACTGAGGTCCTTTGATGTGTGTGTGGAGATGTTGACCATGTTCTATTGTGGCCACTGTACTCTTCTACTCTGCAGTGAGCTGGGGAGGCAGCTTGACAGACGAAAACACCAAGCGATTGGACAAGCTGCTTAAAAAAGCTGGCTCAGTTCTCGGCAGGAGACTGGACCCACTAAGAACTGTGGTGGAGAGGGGCACAATGAACAAATTGAAAGCTATAATGGACAACAGACATCCTCTCCACAGCCCCGCTGGAGCGACAGAGGAGCAGCTGCAGCACTCAGCTCATCTCACTGCGTTGCAGAACGGAGCGCAGGGCTGTACAGTGCGACATATATGTCACACGTGCGATGGAAAAAAATGTTTGTGAGATGAATTTATTTGCCTAGTAGCACGCGTGCGACAGACTGCTTGCGAGCCGCTTGTGTTTGTGTGTGTGTGTGTGTGTATGTGATCTGTTTTTTTCTCGATTTTTCACTAGACGACAAGAGCGTTCACTGCCATGCATTGTCTGGCAGCCAGGTGAGTTGGTTCATTAGCGTAATGAACGGAGGGAAAGCTCTTAGCGGGGCTAGGGGCTACACACACACACACACACACACAGTGCGATCTTTGTGAGGGGGAGACGAGGTGGAGAAAAAAACAGAGAGTTGAATATAAGAGAAAGACAGGGAACTTGTTCCTAAACCAAATGCCACGGCCCCTGTGCGGGGTTATTCTTGATTTAAACTAAATGACAGAGGGGTGCGCAGTAATTTGGACGAGCCGGTGTGCCGGGTTTGTTCTAAAACCATCTCAACAAAAAGAGCGAATATGACCAACTTAACTGCACACCTGAGAGTGAGACTGACAGTCTATTTTTTTGTATTTATAAGGTCTTTATTTATTTATTTTGGTATTTTTACGTTATTTCGGATAATTAAATTTTCTTTTTATGTATTCCTAAATATTCTTGTTAAATAAAGGTTTATTTCTCTTCAAAAGGGTGTACTTGCATAATTATGCCTTTATTATCATTATATAAGTTTAAAAAATGGTCTAAAAACAGCAAAATTACAACAATAATAAAAATGGTCTTAAAAGCACAATATTATGCAATATTATTGCTTATTGCAATCATTTCTGACGCAATTAATCACCCAGCAAAATTTGTTGTCGTGACAGGTGCTACAAACCTTCTGGCCTGTGCTACAAAATTATCACCCTCTGTAGCACCAGTGCTATTAGCTAAAAAAGTTAACGTACAGCCCTGGAGCGTTTCAGGAGATCCTTCGTCCCCATGGCAATAAGACTGTTTAACACCTCCTGAATCCAGACACACACCCTTACACACATCACATTAGCCACAACTGGACTGGACTGTGGAATGAGCAATTTTATTTTGATGTAATTTCTATTTATGCACTTATTTTGACTTATTTTATTGTATGACTATTTTAATACCACGGAGTTGCTGTTGATGAGGAGAAGTGTGGTTCTTGTTTTTTGTCTTTTATGAGCTGCTGGACAGCTGAATTTCCCTTCAGGGATGAATAAAGCTCTTTCTATTCTATTCTATTCTATTCTATTCTATAAGCACAGAGCTGCCAGCCTCTGACCTCTTGACAGCTGCAGCTAACAGGGAATTCAACCCAAATCAGTGAAGTAAGCTTGCTAGTGATAATAGTAATGTTACCAATTAGTGAACATTAGACTGTTAGCATTACTGGTAATGTTCCAGCTAACGAATCAGCAGCTTTCATATACAGTGAGTGCGCTGACGTTATCATTATGTTAACTATGAGAGGTCAAAATTCTGAAACAAATTATAATATTAACGTTAACCTCTTATTGACTTACTGACTCCTCTTCATCCCCTGTGGGACTGAAGGCTGCAATGAGATCTTACCATCACATTTAGTCCTTGGCAACATTCTGCTTCTTTCCCCATGAAAGCTGCATCCTGTCCAGTAGACACAACGCTTAGCAGGGCCATTTCTAGCTTTTTGGAGGCCCTATGTAAAATCTTTTTGCTGTCCCTCTATTTCAATCACTCATGAATACATGCAAAGTTGCATCATATTCCATATACATATGAAACCATATGCTACTTTTTACACATCGAAAAGGTATTTGTATTTAACTGTGTTGCACTGTTAACATTAAGATCAAAATTATGTGTTGCTGGCACCCATAGTAAAAGACAATTGTCCTCTGGCCTGTGCCAGGCCCTGCCAAAGATACTTGTTACCTGGCCTAAACCAAATTGTACATACTGAAGGTGAAAATGAGTAAGCTAGCTACTGTTAGCAATGTTCATTTTTAATCCGCAAAATGTATCTTTCATTTTATGATAAGGGAGAGAGGGGTAGAGAGGAAAGATGTTGAAAAGGGTGGGAGATTAGTCATATCTCAGCAGTGTTTATTTCGTTGACAAAAACTATGACACAAATTTTTTCGTCAACAGCCTTTTTTCCATTTTGTCCATGACGAAAACAAGACGATGACAAGCTAAAAATACATCTTAATAATAAAAACTAAGACAAAATCTATGTTTGATTTTAACTGACAATACGAGACGTGATGAAAGGCTGGACTTTACTCAGTCAAGACTGGAGAAGGTGTATGGGTTGATGCTGTTTAACAGGCAGGTAGGAGACTCAGTTATCTGTGAGTCTACAGTAGCTGTGCTGTAAGTAAACAGGCTGAACTCAGATCATTTTTCTCTGATAGAGATGAAAGTTTAGTTTTAATCACCAACAGGACATGAATTTTAACCTCCAGAATAACATAACGAATAACAGAATAACATTAAGAAGAATTCAGGCTTTAATAAAGTTACTTCTCTGCTTCTTAGTGAGATGGATAAATCGGAGTCTACAAATCTTGCTGTCTCAGATTAGTTATTTGTGGTTTCAAAGTTTTTGAGAGCATAAGTAGAGAAATGTTGAGCTTTTCAAATGATGATCAGTCTGTGCTCGTAAATCACCCCTTAAACCTGTCAAAAACTTCTGGAGAAAAGCCAGTTTGTAAGTGTTGAATTTATTTGAAGTTGCAGAAAAATGAACTTTTATACAACCTGTCACCTTGATTCGAATTTCTGATACATGAATTAGCCTAACTGGATTAGTTTAAAGATTAAAAAAAAAAAAAAAACATACAGAAAACACAATGACTAAAAGTTGACTAAAATGTCTTGAATCATCGTCGACTAATCAATCAATCAATCAATCAATCAATCAATCAATTTTATTTATAAAGCCCAGTATCACAAATCACAGTTTGCCTAAGAGGGCTTTACAGCATACAACATCCCTCTGTCCTTAGGACCCTCGCAGCGGGTAAGGAAAAACTCCCCAAAACAACCCCTTTAATGGGGGTAAAAAATGGTAGAAACCGCAGGAAGAGCAACTGAGGAGGGATCCCTCTTCCAAGATGGACAGATGTGCAATAGATGTCGTACAGAACAGATCATCAACATGATAAATTAACAGTAATCTGTATGACACAATGAGACAGAAAGAGAGACAGAGACAGAGAGAGATGCAGGACAGATGGTAATGACAGTAGTTTCCAACAACATTAATTAAAGGAATAATATTATAATTCTAGTTCTGGCTACTGTGGTACAATATGTTGAAAGTATATATTAATATCTGATAGTATACATATGTGACAATAATCATATATGTATAATAACAGTAGAAGTATGACTAATGATAACAGCAGCAGCAGGAGGCATCTGGCAGGACCACGGCAGCAGCACAACCACAAACATCACACTATCCAAGCACCACTGTGATATATGTTAACCTGCGAGACAGTGGAGCACAAAGGCTCCGGAGAAGAAGTCGAGTTAGTGACATGCAGTACAGCCGAGTTAGCAAGATGCAGTAACAGGACATGAGTGTTAGCAAAGGAGAGAGAGAGAGAGAGAGAGAGCGAGAGAGAGAGAATGAGAGAAGGTGCCCGATGTATTATAGGGGGGTCCTCCGGCAGACTAGGCCTAAGTCAGCCTAACTAGGGGCTGGTACAGGGCAAGCCTAAGCCAGCCCTAACTATAAGCTTTATCAAAAAGGAAAGTCTTAAGTCTAGTCTTAAATGTGGAGATGGTGTCTGCCTCCCGGACCGCAACAGGAAGATGATTCCACAGGAGAGGAGCCTGATAGCTGAAGGCTCTGGTTCCTGATCTACTTTTGGAGACTTTAGGGACCACAAGTAACCCTGCGCTGCGTTCTGAATTAGCTGAATAATTTTAAAGACTTATTAGAGCTACCTGATAATAGGGAGTTACAGTGATCCAGCCTAGAGGTAACAAAAATGTGGACCAATTTTTCTGCATAAAACCAGACTAAAAATATAAAGGGAGAAAAATGACTAAAAGGTGACTAAAACTAATAAGCATTTTGGTCTCAAGACTAAAACTAAATCTAAAATAGCTGTCAAATTTAACACAGTATCTCAGTTGTATAGGCCATGAGTAGCCGACCTGCTCATCAAAATAAGTGTTGTTAGTCATTATTTTGTACTGGCTCACACAAAGTAATACCTATAAGCCCCAACTGGGGGACTTTGAGAGCGACTTTGCAAGCACAGTGTGAAACAATACACTGATCACGAAGAATATAGTGATGTTGCACATTAAATTAAACAGCACAACCTCAGCTACAAGGCTGTAAAAACCCTTTTTACATGCCCCAAACAGCTCAAACAACAAATCCAACTCCACACAGCACCGATATCCCGACCCACTTGGTATATTTCAGGCTCTAACTCGACCACACATTATGCAAAACACACGCCGTTCATCTCAAATGAAAGCTGAAACTCCGCTGTTTCTATACATATGCGCCAAAGCACTCTAGCCCAAAGCTTTAGAGAGCTAGAGGCCAAAGAACAACAACAGAAATCTTTTCGCCAAAATATATTTGTAATATCTCTCTTACCTTGTTGTTTTTGCCGTGAAAAGCACATTCTGCCATTAAATCACGCTTCATTCCCGTTTACCGTGATGTTGTCCGTCATTCAAATGAACCCGGGCGGAAAAACTTGACAGCCGAAGGTTCCGGGGGAAGCATAACAATGACCACTCACAGCAGCCGACATCGCCCCACAACGCGGTCTGCTGACTCTGATTGGCTTACAGTGCTGTCAATCTCGTTTTGGTGGGTAGAGTGTCATTCTATTGGCTCTAACGAATCAAACGAGGTGTCAATCACTGAAATCGGCCAAGCCGTCGTGGAGATACGGGCCTCCAAAGCTCAGAATAGAAACTCAGTTTCAAATGTAGTAGGTGTGTTTTGGTGAGATTGGAGTGGGAAATACAGGAAAAAAAATGAAACAGACAGTTGTATGTGTATATCCTTAACATCATTAGGGATTAACAGAAACAAAAAAATGAAAGATATAGGATTGTACATGACAAAAATCACATGCAAACATGGTGCAATTTTGGAGAGCTCCCCTGAATTTTCTGTACTAAAACCTCTCAAATATTGTTCTGCTTCACTTTATCAGAATCAACCTTTGCAGAGTTAATGTTCACATATTGTACTATGATTTGATAGATGTTTAGAGCTGCAGCTGCATCATTCCAAAAGGATACTCATCCTGAAAATGCTTTCTTTTTTTAAGGCAAACCTAAAAATGTTTCATTTGTGCTGTGTGCCATCTTCATTTACTCTTGACATATAACACATATACTGATATTTCCACATCTTAACAAATTTCATAAGTGTTCCCTTTACCATGACACCAGAAGTATTCAAATAGACCTTGTGGTTGCAGAGATATATTCATTTCATTATGGGTATGCAGAGGCCTATAAAATAGGCTTCGCTTTGAAAAGTTTTTTTTTATGCGAATAAATGTTACACACCTTATGTACAATCACAAGGTGGGCACAATAACACAACCACGTGTACATTGTTATTCATCACAACCAAGATATTACTAATGAGTCAAGTGTGTGGAGGGTCACAATCAGGTCTTTTTTTTTCAGGTAAGTGAATAAAAAATGATGAATAAACTTTTCTGAAAGAAGCGAGAGGCAGGGACAGTAGGCTATAGTGAGGCTTAGTGTAATTCCCATTGTATGTGTCTGTGTGGCTCTGTGAAAGAGATAGTAGATTCACTTAGTGATAGCCATTGTGGTTTACTCTGAGCAGATTAGCAGAAGGTGTTTCAGAGCGAGACATAAGATGTGAAGTTTCCTCTGAAGAGGATTGAGAGGAAGAGTCTTCCAAAACATCCACTGTATTTGAAACAAATGCAAAAACCATCCACAAGACATGAAAAGCCACAGTTATGTAAATATAAGTCACCATCACCGTAACAAAGCTGAAGCAGACTATCAAAACTTACAGTGTAAAATGTAATCAGAATGGATCCTGGGCCTGAAAGCCTTGCTGCTTGCATTCATGGCATTACATCCACATATGAGCTCTTCATATCCAAACCCACAGAGGAAATGATACTGGACAGAACCAATGAGGCAGCCTGCAAACAGTCTTTGGCAGGTTGAACCCATGTCAAAGGAGCTTTACAAAGCGCTTGTCTGCAACCAGAAACCCAGAGAGAAGAGGATACTGCACTTTCCAGCATCAGCTGCTACTGTGTTCAAACTGGACCATCCAAATCACAATTCAACAATGAAACAAATAAACACAAAAGATTTTCTTAGGAGAACAATAAACTAACACCACATGTGTAAAATGCAGAAATAAATATCAAAAATACACAGGGACTGTATGTTCTGCCCATTAGGTTTGTTTGCTTGCAATTTAGTCTCATTTGTGACGATTCACTGTGATTTGGTCACATTAATCATATTTCTCATTTTAGCTTCTCTGCACTGGCTCCCTGTAAAAGAAATTGAATTTAAAATCCTACTGTTAACTTATGGGAACTGCCCATTGGTCCGACATCCCATTGTTCCGACCATATTAAATCCATTGTTCCGAAGTCCCATTGTTCCGAAATCATCATGATCCCCTGTGGTTATAGATAAGATCATGATGTGGGTTAAAATGAAAAAGAAAGTGGCAAACACATAAGCCGTGAGCCTGCTTCGCCTAAAGCCTTTCCCAGCTGACCCAGAGCCGGTCACGGCACACCATCAAGGCAGAAATACGCCCGCCGGGAGCCGTTCAGCACCGCAGAGAGCTCCCCACACAACCTGGACCCCAGAGTTAATAACAGGAGGTTATGGTGTTTCACTCTCTCTCTCTATGGCACTCGTATCTCGACCAGTAGCCTACTTTTGTTGCGTCGCTGATCCTCTATGGTACACAAATACAGTATAGCTTAGTATAATCACATATCGGAACAACGGGACGTCGGACTAATGGGATGTCGGACCAATGGGCTGTTGGACCAGTGACATGGACCCTAACTTATAAAGCTCTAAATGGTCAAGCTCCGTCATATCTTAGAGAGCTCATAATGAGTAGTTACTGAGGAACTACAGTACACAAAATTAGAGTAATTACTGATGAACTAATGAGTAACTAATGAGTAACTAATGAGGAACTAATGAGTAGTAACTGATGAACTAAGCTACACAAAATTAGAGTAGTTACTGATGAACTAATGAGGAACTAATGAGGAACTAATGAGTAGTTACTGATGAACTAATGAGGAACGAATGAGTAACTAATGAGGAACGAATGAGTAACTAATGAGTAACTAATGAGGAACGAATGAGTAACTAATGAGTAACTAATGAGGAACTAATGAGTAGTTACTGAGGAACTAAGCTACACAAAATTAGAGTAGTTACTGATGAACTAATGAGGAACGAATGAGTAACTAATGAGGAACTAATGAGTAGTTACTGAGGAACTACGGTACACAAAATTAGAGTAGTTACTGATGAACTAATTAGGAACGAATGAGTAACTAATGAGGAACTAATGAGGAACAAATGAGTAGTTACTGAGGAACTAAGCTACACAAAATTAGAGTAGTTACTGGGGAACTAATGAGGAACGAATGAGTAGTTACTGAGGAACTAAGCTACACAAAATAAGAGTAGTTACTGAGGAACTAAGCTACACAAAATTAGAGTAGTTACTGGGGAACTAGTGAGGAACGAATGAGGAACTAATGAGGAACGAAAGAGTAGTTACTGAGGAACTAAGCTACACAAAATAAGAGTAGTTACTGAGGAACTAATGAGGAACTAATGATGAACTAACTATTAGTTAATGGTCAGTTCTTCATTAACTCATGATCAAATTTCAGAGGAGTAGTTAATGAGGAACTAACTATTAGTTAATGGTCAGTTCTTCAGTAACCCCTGATCAAATTTCAGAGGAGTAGCTACTGAGGAACTAATGAGGAACTAACTATTGGTTAATGGTCAGTTCTTCATTAACTCATGATCAAATTTCACAGAGGGGTTAATCACGACTTAATAATTAGTGAACTAGTTACTAACCCGTCCATTAGTTAACCTTTTTATGTCGTAAAGTAAAGTGACACATAATAAGTAGTCTTTCATTACTTCATCATCTTTACAATTAGTTCCTTAACAAATAAAATCACAGACAGCAGGATTCTTGAGAAGAAGAGTTTAATTAATTATTTTCAGACCACATACACATTAATATGATCATCCATGTTATTCTGTACAAGGTGCTGACACACCAAACCGACATCAAAGAACTAGCGGCAACGAAAGCCAACTGTTGCATCGTCTATGTCGCCTCACGTCACCCTGTGTCAGTTGCATTTGAACACACCACAAAGACTACACCCAATGCTTGAAACTGTTACTCATTTATTTTGGCACTGCCCCATTGTCAAAAAACTCTGGAGTGATATTTGGAATTTTATTGCGAACAATATTAAAAAATAATTTAAGCTGTTTTGGAAGGATGTGCTGTTTGGACTTTTTGACTTTAACAGAAATACGGCAAAACCCATTGAAAGATTTATTATTAATCTCATCTTACTTTTGGCAAGATTTCACATTTACAAATGTAAGTTTACACATAGAAAACATTTTATATTTTTAATATTTTCTTGTAAACTCTTATCCCCCCTGGCATATGTGATATATGACATATATGTGTAATGTTGAAGATCTGCATTCTGTAAACTTCCTGTCTTAAATAAAGTTGTGGGGGAAAAAAAGAAGACTACATCCGACGGCCAAGTAGCACATACGTTCTGCGCCTGCATGAAAGGAAATAACGCAAAAAGGGAAACCGGAAGTCCGTTGAATGCATGAGATCAACAAAGTAGCGCGGAGTGACAGAGTGATACATCCTGACAGCCGAGGGGTTTCCTATCTGTGCAGCCGAGCACCGCAGCACCTCCACGGACTATTACATCCAGACGCTCCCGGTGTTTCCTCCGCAGGCTCCACTTCACTCAACTTGACTCAGCTGCCCAACAAACCCACTGCTTCTTCCCACTTTATCCTGAATAACAGGTTGGATCCAAACGGAGAGCCGGGGCTAACGTTAGCTGGGAAGCTAGCGGAGGCTAATTGGCTGCTTCCCTCCGGTCATGCTGCGGCTAACGCTCCGCTAGCCGCTCCCAGCTAGCTCCGGTTTGTTATTCAGGTTAAAGTGGGAAGAAGCAGCGGATCTGTCGGGCAGCTGAGTGAAGTGGAGCCTGAGGAGGAAGCACCGGTTAGCCCCGGTTTCACTACAGGCAGATTCGCTTGCTACAGGGAAGAGGATATAACACCTGAACAGCCAGTCAGAGGGATCTCTCTCACCGACAAGCTCCGCTGCCGACTCAACATGCTCAATCAGCCGAAAATTTGGAATGAATGATGAACTAACTATTAGTTCTTCAGTAAGTCCTGATCAAATTTCAGAGGAGTAGTTACTGAGGAACTAATGAGGAACTAACTATTACTTAATCATTACCTACCTTTTTTGTGTACCCTAAAGTAAAGTGAGACATCAAAATGAGTAGGTAATGATTCAGTAATCATTACTGACAGTTACTACCTTGGGTAACAAGGTAGTAACTGTCATTTTCTGAGCAACACTGTATAGTAATGCCTTCCTCCTTGTCTTTATTTGACTTCTTCCTGTTGGGAACAACATTATTAGGCCTCACCAAGGGGCACCATTAATGTAGGGAACAATTCTGGGCCTCAAGGGGGGGGGGGGGGGGGGGCAACATTAATCTTGTAAATTATACTGGTGATACTGTAAAAGAGGGGATACTATTTGTTGTGATCTAGGTACCAGTGCTATGTTTTACACGGTGGCACCATTTGTTGGGACTTAAGCCTGACCTTGTAATAGATCTCCAATGCAAGTTTCAAATTGGCCATCGGAAATAATTAATAATTATTATAATAATTATCATTTATGTTAAATAATGTGACTTAATTTACATTAAACCACCTCGTGGGGCACATTTCTGGAAAGAGAAAATGATAGCCATTTAAAGAAATCAGTCTCAAAAAGTTCACTAAACTATCAATTTGGAATTTTTATTAATAGTTAAATTAATAACAATAACCAAATTTAATAGTAAAGAGAGAGAGAGAGAGAGAGAGAGAGGAAGGCAAAGGTGTGTGTGGTAATCAAAGGGCCGTTTAGAACTACAAGATGGCCGAATCACAGCTGGCTTCAGATTGGGGGAGGTCTTGTCTGACCGTGTGTGTGAAATGTGATTTGTGTTGCATAAAGTCTGGATTACTGCAGAGGATATTTAGTTGCATGCAAGATATCTGTGAACAGCATTAGCAAACTAACTTCACTTAGCTTTGGCGAAGCCAACTAACCAGTGACCTAATTGCAAAAAATCATAACAATAACTCAGTAAACAGCATTAAATCACTGCTGTGCCTGCCATTCAGCTGTATGTCTGGCTGCATGCTTGGCCTATAATTGCAGTCTTCTGGCAGCCCCTCTTTTTAACTTGTTTGAGTGGACTGTGGAATTGCTATGTGATTTATCTAGCATTTGGTTCAGGATTAATTCTGATATTATTTTTTGTTTAAGTAATTCTGATATTTTTCTTTAATCAATTTTAATGTACCTTTTGTTTAATTTGGAGTTTAACTAATTTTTGGTATTTGATCAAGTTCAAAATTTTCTATTTTCTTTCTATTAATTAAGCAATATCACACGAGAGGGAGTGATGTTGTACTGTGATATCGTCACGGCTGTGATTCGGTCGTAGGCACAAGGCCGCAGGCTTTTATAGACAGTTCAACAGTTAAATAAGCAAGGCTGATTAAGAAATGTTGAAAAATGAGGACAAAATAGATAATTTAAGCATTTTATTTGTCTTCGGCTAACAAAAATAGTTCCCTCAGGACTCCGCCGTCACCGTTGCTATGTAACGCAGCAATGGTGCGCCAGGCACTTACTCTTTATACACATTTATCTGCACGTTTCCATTAATTGTGCAGCCGGTGAAATAAGTCTCTGGTGACTGCATGGTGGACTGTCGCTTCACAGGCACAGCCGACTCTGCCTTCTGATCTGACAGTATGTTGCTTTTCTCCAAGTCATTGAGCTCCGCTCTGGATGTGTGCTCAGATGGATTCACCTTCTCCTCTCCCTCATCTTCCTCTGATGACCATTCATAGTTCAATTCAAAACTTATTTTAGGAAATAAATCCATATTTTTGGCTGTTTGACAGTGGATGAATTAATTAGCCTACAATGCAACTGCTGAGCTAACTGACACTAACCGTCAGTTTTGATTTGATTGTTGATTGCAATCAGCTGTGAGGCGGAGTGATACATAACCGTGATGTTGTACTCCAATATCATCACGGTTTTACTGTCTCTCAACCAATCAGATTGCAGGGCCGGAACTAACTGTTGTATAATTGCTGTTTTGGTACTGTGTTCTTTTTGTTGAGCTAAATCTAGTGGTTTTTGGCAGCTTATATTTTGTTTGATTATCTTGATTTGTAGAATGGTGGCTGCCACTTACATAAGCTTCTGTATATTTTGTGATCATTTGTACATTAATTATTTTCTTTCATTAGTTATTTTCTTTAATTATTTTCTTTCAGTTAACACAGTTTTCCCTTTCTACCCTTTTACCCTTTTTTCGCTGAGCACCCCCTGGTTTTTGATTTTCATCACTGTGTTTGTGTGTGTGTGTGTGTGTGTGTGTGTGTGTGTGTGTGTGTCACTGTCACGTGTGATTGGGGTGATTTCTATTTCCCACTCACCCCTCGTCGACACATCCCCCCACTGGTAAGCCTCAGCCCTGATAAGGTCCCCCGTTTCCCTTAAATCCCTGTGTGAACGATATTTGTTACTGGGTTTTAATAATTGAAACTTTGTAATAAAATACTGATTATTTTACATGGAACCACATCTCCTGCTCCTTAAGTATAACAGACCTGAGTGCCTTGTTATTGGTACTGTCAACTCTAACTAATTCCTTGGGCGAAATTCCCACGGTGGCGTTGTCTGGCAACTTTTGGTTTTGTGATAAGGTAATACCTTCACCTAAGATTAATTTTTTCCAAAAAACTCAAATTCTTATCCTCATTCCCCTCATGCTCGCCACAACAGGATGGAAGAAAGAGTCACTTGGTGGTGTGCTGCTTTTGTTAGCCGGCAGAGGAAGGCTGGAAAGAGCTGTGGTTCCAGATGCAGTCTTTGTTGTGTCCTCATTCCGAAGGTGCAGATCTGAGGAAGCTGGTTGCTCGGGGTCTTTGCAGACTTAGACGCTGGGGTGCTAACTCAACTTGGCTCTCCTTGTTGCTGGAAAGTTAGTTGCAAACCTTGTGCTTGCAAATCTAACTTCTCTTGTTCAGGTTTGCCTCTGCCATAAGTGTGGGCAAGTCATGGCCCAGGAGAAAGAGAGGTCTGTCTGGGCTGGCCAAGGGCCCAGGAGCCAGAGGTGGTGTGAGCTGGTGGACTGCTCATGAGCAAAGAGATAAGACTGTCTGGAGGGAGCAGACCTTCTACAGTTGCCTGTGACATCACAGAGTCACATGTCACTGTAAAAGTCCTGTTAGCTCTCTTTGTCTGAAGAACAAAGAGCATTCAGAGAAGAAAAGCCTTCACATGTCCAGTTTAGATTTTAACAAATGACAAGTCATCTGTGGGCCAGTGAATCCCAGCGTTCCCATCGATCTTTCTTTGCAGCCTCTAGACTTTACTTTTGGTTGAACTGCACCTTTAAGACAATAAAGTCATGGCTCCAATTGTGTTTTCCTCATATAGAATTGCTGGTGGTGGACTTCCTTCCCTTAACATCTGTCAAAGGACCTGTGCAACCCTCAGGCAGGCAGCAGCCAATATGAATGGAGACCAATATAGGGGCATGGTCTGAAATAGTCCACTGTGTATTACAGCCCGGAGAGGGGTACGCAGCCACACACACAGATGCACACTCACACAACGGAACACAGGATCCAAGCTAACACACACACACACACACACACACACACACACACCAACAAAGATAGGTATTAGAGCCCTAGGAGAAGCTTGTGCCCTCTCCAACCTCATTACATCCACAGGCTACAGGTGAATATAGTGTCTCTTACATCCATGGGGACAGAAGGCCTAAGAATACAAGGTCTCACAGAAGTGTGAGAGCTTGTACTCCACATAGCAGGCTCATCTGCCATATGCCTATACAGTACACCACCTGAAATTCCTAAAACCTGAAAGAGATGGGAAATCCAGAGAAGCTTCAGACACATTACCCACCCATCCAGCACCTTGTCGACATTCTGTATCTGACAGGTACATGTTGGCCTCAGTTATTTGATCCTCTCTTTCATTTCTTCTTCTCCACTTTCCCTCTCTTCTGTTAGGTTTGTTTAAGCTGACTCAGGGGTCACTTCAATTTAGCTTTTTGGCCCTGGGCATCTGAGAGCTACACTGCTAAGATAAATCGAGCCAGTACTCCTAACTCCATATATGTGTTTGTGTGTGCGTGTGTGTGTGTGTGTGTGTGTGTGTGTGTGTGTGTACGTGTGTACGTGTGTACGTGTGTGTGGCTGATAATTATTAGGTTATATTGAACTTGGTGGTCAGCGGCAAAACAGAAGTAAAAGTTAAATGCCCTTTGTGAGTTGTGGATGAGAATATATGAGTGAAGGAGAAGAAAAATAGACGGACAGATAAAGATAGACAGAGAGAGAGAGCGAGGGAGACTGTGTGTGTGTGTGTGTGTGTGTGTGTGTGTGTGTGTGTAAGATAAAATGTCAAATCAACTCAGCCTTTTGACACTTGATTAAGTGTCCACTTAGATTGTACTTTGAGAAGTGGACACTTGTGCTGCAGTCATGGTTGGTTATCCATGAGAATTGAGACAAGGCTCAAATCTCAATTCCAGCAACCTTCCAAATTTGCAACTGTTGCTAAACAACAGTGTTTACATGAGCAAGTTGTGTTGCTAGGTTACAGAGTTATGGTGGCAGTCAATGGCTTACACAGCATTCACACAGTAGGTGAAAACATCACGTTTGCACCAGAAGCACATTTCGCTATGCCAATCAACAAGCAATCTGGCTCCTCTGCTCTTTATTATCACACGTAGAGTTAATCTTTTTCATGGGTCATAACCTCAGTTATAATGTAGAGCTTTTTATGTCTTCTTGAACAACACCTGTACATGCATGTCCGCATCTGGCATACCTATAGTAATGAATTTTATTTCTTTGTCTGTCTGCTTGTGTGTGTGTGTGTGTGTGTGTGTGTGTGTGTGTGTGTGTGTGTGTGTGCCCATCTCTCTCTGTTCAGAAACAACTACAGATATGTGAAAGAAATGGGCTTACATGATGAAAAAGAAATGTGCACACAATCATAAACAGCAGTGGTACTTCAGTCTATTTGTAATAAATATAGGCTAGTGGATGGGCAGATTTTGAAATTTCATCCAGAGGGTGTTGAAACTTCAAGGGAACAGTAGGTAGAGGGGCAAGAAAATTAAAAGTGTTGGTGGGCATGGAATGCATATTTCATCTTTTAAAATCGCGAGCCAGCCAGACAGCTCAGGGCCGTAGATTAACCTGTCTGAACAGCTCATTTGGTTGACATGGGTGCCAAAGGCAAGCAGAGGCAGCATCACAGCCCTTCTGCCTCCAGTGTGAACCTGCTGTTAGCTTCCTGTAGTTTTTTGAAATTGTGTTTCTCACATAGCAACCCTCACCTGGCAGCAAAGTAATCAGATAAGCAATGTGGTTGGTTTGAGACTTAACCAGGAAGAGAAAAAAAGCAGCATAGAAAAAGCAGACTGTAAATAATTGTGTTTTTTGCTTGTTGGTTTTTTCTTTCTTTTCCTCAAAACCATCACAGTCTCTCTCTTTCTTTTTTCCTGAGAACACTGATGTTGGGATTCACAGGACCACAGATGATTTATCATTTGCTGAAATCATCACTGGACATTTAAAGGCTTTTTCCTCTGCATGCTCCTTGTCTTCAAACAAAGAGAGCTAGGTGACACCCATCTCCACAGGAGGTCTCACCTCACACCTCAGTGAGTCACAAGTCTCACATCTTGATTGGACAGGACTTTTACAGTGGCATGTTACTCTGTGATGTCACAGGCCTGCAAAGATCTGCTCCCTTCCAACAGATCTATCTCTTGCTCTACAGCTGCGTAGCAGTGCACACCTCTTTCCGGCTGGACGTGGAGCAGCAGAGGCCCAGACCCTTGCTCCATAGCCCCAAACCACTAAAGGGAGGGCAACTGATCACAGACTCTCTTGCAAACACAAGGTTTGCAAATAGCTTTCCAGCAACAAGGAACTAAGTGAGTTAGCACCCAGCATCTAACTTTGCTAAACCCCGAGCGACCAGCTTTCTCGGAGTTTCACGGCTAACAAAGCAGTACACCACCAAGTGACTGTGCGTTCCCACCAAAAGATTCAAAATCGCCAGCGGGCGCTCTGGTCGCTGGAATCGCTCTGCACTGCCAGCGTAGCAGGCGCTGATGTAATTGGTGGTAAATAAGCGAGAGCTTATTTGGAGGGAAAACAAAGTCTATAAATATAGCATACACATCTTCTGGTTTCCTCTTTCACCATGGATCATACTTGGAGAAGTGTCCTTTGTATTGCTGCAGTCTATTTGCTGAGAAAACGGAGGGCCCGGTGCCGTCGGTCCATCTGGGTCCACAGCGTGTTGTAAACCCGGCAACTCCACGGTGAATTTCACCGGCTGGTACAGGAGCTTCGTTTTGACGATGTCTGGTTCCAGCGCTATTTCCGACTGGACAAGAGTCAATTTGATGATCTGCTCACCAAGGTTGGTCTACCGGATGGACACCAACTACCGGCAAGCCATTGGTCCCAGTGAGTGCCTGGCTGTCTGTCTGCGGTAAGCTTCTCTCCCTCTCCCAGCCCCCCCCCCCCCCCCCCCCCCCCCACACACACACACATGCGCGCACACACGCACACACATGCGCACACACACACACACACACACACACGCACACACACACGCACACTAATGCACATAACTAATGCCTTGATGATGAATGTAATCTATATATAGGCTATTGAATGTGATCTATAACCCCAAAATTTCTTTTTCAACAGATACCTTGCAACTGGGGATTCTTTCCTCAGTATAGCATGCAGCTACCATGTGGGGGTGTCCACAGTGTGCAGGATTGTGGCAGAAGTGACCAGGGCAATATGGGACTCCCTGGTGGAAAAATACATGCCTGTCCCAAGCACAGAAGATTGGAGAGCCATTTCAGCCAACTTCTATGACCGCTGGAACTTCCCTAACTGTCTGGGACCCTTGATTAAACACTGAAAATAAAATAAAAGAGGTTTTTCCTATTTAATCTTATTTTGTTATATTTCTCCCTCTCCCCTCTCTGGAGACGTCCGATCTCCTTCAGCCCTCTGCCTCTCCCACCTTAATTAAACACTGAAAACAGAAATAAAATACAGAGACATTCTTTTCTATTTTCATCTTCTTTAGCTATATTTCTCCCTCTCCCCTCTCTGGAGACGTCCGATCTCCTTCAGCCCTCTGCCTCTCCCACCTTAATTAAACACTGAAAACAGAAATAAAATACAGAGACATTCTTTTCTATTTTCATCTTCTTTAGCTATATTTCTCCCTCTCCCCTCTCTGGGAGCATCCGACCTCCCGGCCCCGCACATACCCCCGAGGCTCGGGTCTCCCAATCCGTGGAGCCCACCCGCCCTCCCGTCCCCGCACATACTCCTGAGGCTCTTTTGGACGACATGTCGACAACTCTTCACCTGCTGCAGCTCTGCAAGTGCCTGCCAGCGCACATTGTTCAGATGTCGAGTGCTGCCAATCATTGTAGCGACGCATGGGCAGTCAGGTCTCTTCTCTCCTTCCTCGAGCTGATTCTACGCGCGCCTCACGGTAGCACATGTGCGCATCCAAATGCGTCCCCCGCAAAATGTGGCCCCCCATGGAAGATGAGGCCCTACGCACAGCGCGTGTTCTGCATTTAGGGAGGGGCGGCCCTGCTATCCTCTCAGTGGCGCATGTACTGGTGGGTGATTGGTCTGAGCCCTGAAAATGTGGAGGCATGTGTGAAGGCTACCTGTGTCCTGCACAATTTCCTCAGGAGGAACACCACCACCAGGAGGGAACCAGTGCCCGTGTCAGAGGAGGAGGTGTCAGTGCTGCAGGGCTTGAGAAGAGTGGGGAGCAACAATGCTGCACGGGAGGCCATCCGTGTGAGAGAGATCTACGCTGCCTACTTTTCAGCTGAGGGTGCAGTACCTTGGCAACCCAGGGAATGATCGTCATTTCATCATCCACAAAAAGGTTCTTTTAAGAACCAACCACATTAAACTAAAGGCATATTTCCTTTTTCTGTTGGTCATTTTTTGTTCTTCATTGTCTGGTTCAGAAATAATATTGTTCACACAATACACAGTTTATCATTATTATTACTGAAGACAGAGTCTTATTCCAAGTGTCATTATTTTTTATTCCAAATATTGGCCCTCTGTTGATTGTAGTAACAAAATTTTATATGTGGTCACATTTTTAACCCTCTCTCGAATTAATTGAATTAATCTTGTCATAATCTAATAACATCACATGAACAAATCTATTTACCTTTTGGTCCAGAAGGCATCTGAAGCATGCATACTGTTAAAAGCTAATCGATCATATTCATTGATTAAAAAATAAAACAAAAAAAATCATAAAATAAAAAAAAAATTAAGTTTTTAAGTATTTATTGAAATCACAAAACATTTGTGTTGAAATGGCTCAATGGTATTTTAAACGTCACATTGAGTATAAAAATCATTGTAAACAGAATAATTAAGACAATGTATGCAAGGAACAGGATATGGTAGAAATGGGAGGCAAACTAAACTCAAAAAATAACTGGCTTTTTAAAACACTGGATGTTGCTACAGGACTGTAGGTGGTGCTATAGGACAAAGAGTGACACTAGGTTACAATATTGTGCTTTTTAGCACAATTAAATCATCAAAATGTTTGAACAAAACAAATGAGGTGTCATTTTATGTAAATTTGGTCTACTGACCATACAGTCCCAAAATAAGTGTAAAATTGGTAATAATGAGTTAGAGTTGATGAACAATGTGAAACACAGAATTGGGTGATAATTTTATGCTGCATACTTCGTAACCAGTCAAACCAATTGACACAGGAGGACAACAGGAGGAAATTTGATTCATATAATATTAACCAAAACAAAGAACAATTTCCCAACAAAAAAATGTGTCCAAAATCCCAGATTAGCCCTTTTGTTCTTCTACCTGTTGGCAGGTTGCCTCAAAAATCAGTCTGTGAATTTGAAATTTCACGTCTGCCTTCCTTCAAGCTGACAGGGCCTTGAGGTCAGGGAGAAGACCCTCAAAGAATAGTCTGTCTGGGTCAGGGGGTGCTGCCGGTGCTGCCTGGCTCACAGCCTTCTCCATGGCACCCATCAGCTGCCTCTCAAATGGGGAGATGGTACTCTCATGTGCCCTCTTCTGTGGCCTGAACCTCTCTCTGGAGGTAGGTGGTGTGGGTGTCGGTGTGGGAGTGGGTATGGTTATGGGTGTGGGCATGGGTGTGGGTGTGGGTGTAGGTGTGAGTGTGGGTGTAGGTGTGGGTGTAGGTGTGAGTGTGGGTGTGGGTGTGGGTGTTTCTGGGTCAGGGGGTACAGGCTCCAGGTAAAGGGTTATCTCCTCCTCCGTCTGACTGGGCTCTATGACCTGGCTGGCTGCAGAAAACTCTCCCTGCTCCTGACTGCTCTGGCTGGCAGCAGGCATATTGCTGCTCGTGGCCCTTTCCTCCATGAAAGGATTGAGGAAGCTCATCACTTGGGTGTAGCGCCATGGGCGTTGGCCTGAAGCCTCACTTTCACTCCTGTGTCTATCCTTTTCCTTCTTTCTCTCCCTTCTGTATGTGTCCCTCAAGCTCTTCCATCTTTTCCTACAATCCTCAACTATACACAACAGACAGAAAAATCAACACCTCTCCCTCTGTGTATTTTTAGATAGATAGCCTTTATTTTCCCATAGGGAAATCTGTTTTCACAATCTGTCACCGCCAAACACTGAACAACATATGAATATACATAATGCACAAGCACCAACCAGACATTGTGTCAAGCTGATTTATTGGAAAAACAAATAGTAAATTATATTATTTATTATATATTGTAATAAATAGTTAATCATAATCATTATATCCTTTGTAGTTAGCCTAAGTTACCTGTTCACCTAGCTTGTGGTTTGCATTTGTTTACATGGATCTACACTTACATATGTGCATTTACTTACCAGATATGCCAACAATATCAGACTCCTGTTTCCAGGCATCATTCTTTTTTTTTGATGTCTCTGTATATGAATAAAGACACATCATATAAGACTGGAAAAGCTGCAACTGTACTTAAGGTGAGTAAGTTTTTCCTCCATTTTCCTCTTTCTTCTTCTCTGTTTTCTCTCTTCTTCTTCTCTCTTCTCTCCTCTGTTTCAATTTCTCCCTCCTTCGACTTGACTCCCGGTCTGCAATTGGCTGCTGCTTCGCCGGCTTCGCTGCTCATTTGCATAAAGTTCAGCTTTTCTCAACTTCAGCTTGACGCTCTGGTCGCTGGCATCGCGCTGCTCGCGGTCGTTTGCTGCAGCCGACGCGAGTGATGCCCTTCGTTGTGAGTGTTCATTGAAAATGAATGGCTCCTGGCTGCTTATGACGCTCATGAATCTTTTGGTGGGAACGCACAGTGACTCTTTCTCCCATCCATTCAAGGAACGGTAACGTAACAACTGGGCATAGCTTATCACAGCTTTACAGGCTAAGCAAGACTGTTTAACTTGTTGTATGTGATTTAATGCTGTCATTGAGTTATTGTTGTGATAGTTTGCAGTTAGGTCATTGATTAGTTGGCTTCGCCAAAGCTAAGTGTTTAGTTTGCTAATACTGTTCACAAACAGATTCTTGCACACGACTAAACAATCTCTGCACTAATCCAGTCCGTTTGCAACATAAATCACATTGACATAGACTCATTAACAAACAGGCTTTCAACAGAGCTACACCCAAACAGGCATCTCAAAGTTCCCGCTTCTTTTCCTTTGTCTTTGTCCTGACCACACGGTCAGACAAACACCTCCCCCGACCGGAAGCCAGCCTTGATTCGGCCATTTTGGTAGTTCTCTGTTGTCAGCCATTTTGTTTTGTAGGCCAAACGGCTCCTTGATCACCACACCCGCCTTTGTCTTTCTCTTCTTTCTCTCTCTCTCTCACACATACACACACACACACACACACACACACACACACACATACACACCAAGCTTGTATATAGTTAGTTAGAATTTGTGTGTTTTGGTTTGCTTGCTAGGTTGTGAATAAATATAATTCTTTGGAATCATACCTTTTGTCTGTTTAATGTTGCACAAGTGTGAATGAATAGTAAACCTCTGCTGCGTCAAAAACTCCCAAATCCTTCAGGCGTTACTGTTAATTTTGGTTGATGTCATTAATTTAGTTATTAATCAAAACTCCAAATTAATAGTTTAGCGTATTTTATGAGACTGATATCTTTAACTGGCTAGCATTTTTCCCTTTACAGGAATGGTGCCCCACGAGGTGATTTAATGTTAATTAAGTCACATTATTTAACATAATTATAATTATTAATATTAATAATAATAATAATTAATATTAATAATTATTAATTATTTCCAATAGCCAATTAAATCCCTACATATTTGGTGTCCCTTGGTGAGACCTAATGTGTTGACCCCAACATTTTGGTGCCTCCGTGTGAAGCCTGAATTTATGTTCCCAACATATTTGGTGCCGCTGTGTGAGGTAAATATATGTTGATCCCAACATTGATATGGTACTCTGGCTTGGTTAAATCCCTACATATTTGGTGTCCCTTGGTGAGACCTAATGTGTTGACCCCAACATTTTGGTGCCTCCGTGTGAAGCCCAAATTTATGTTCCCAACATATTTGGTGCCACTGTGTGAGGTAAATATATGTTGATCCCAACATTGATATGGTACTCTGGCTCCCAATCAAATGCTCACTTCATTAGTCCTCTTCTCTTCTCTCCTCATTGGCCCTTGGAAAAGAGCAGCAGAGATACACAAAGGCAGTCAGATGGACACATACACACTTACACAGCCATCACCCAATCGACCCCCAAATACACACACAGGCAAACACACAGAGCGGTTCTGATTTTAAATAATGAGAGAGCTGTCACATCAGATCAGTGTCTGTGCCACGGCATGGCCTGGTGGTCGGCAGGACAGACGGGAGGAACCCACTTGCGGCTGACACCCTCTGGACACACAAGGAAGCAAAAGGAGAGGGAGGGAGGGAGGGAGGAGGAGAGACAGAGAGAGAGAGAGAGAGAGAGAGAGAGAGTGTCTCCATCTTTCATGGACAGAGCTGCTCAGATGGACTGAGCTGTGGTCTGCCGTCTCCCTTAGCATCCAAAGTCTGGAGGGCTAAATGAAGGGGAAGGGACAGGGCAGTTGAGAGAGGACCCAGGTATATGAGGAGAGGAGAGAGAAAAAAAGAAAAAACAAAAGAGGGAGGGGGAGATGAGAGAATGAGGAAGAAGAGGTGAAGGTGAAAGAATAAAGGACAACAAAGACTTCAAGAGGAAGGGAAAGAAAATGAATGAAAGGGAAATAAAATTGAAGAAGAAAACAAGAGACATGGATGTTAAGGGGTAAGAGAGAAAAAAGTGAGGAAAGACAAGGAAAGGAGAAAAGAATATATTAGAGGAGAGAAGAGGATAAACAAGAGGAAAGAGAAAGAAAGAAAGGAGATGAGAAGCGAGGAGAAACACAGAAAGGAGAGGAGGACAAGGAAAAGGAGAGGAGGCATAAATAAAGACGTAGGGAACAGATAACAGAGGAGATGTAAGGGGAGGCAATAGAGGGAAGATGGAGGTAAAAGCTAATTTCACCCAAATAATGGTCTAAAGCAATACCCTCGAGACAATGGAGGGGAAAGAGATAGAGGATGGGAACACACAGGATTGAAAATCTGGCTGTTTGTCCAATAGAGGTCAGAAATCATTAGTGTCAGAGCAGTCTGAGACCTCAACCTCCCCTTTCCCTTGTCTCTCTGCCTCTCCCTCTACTGTATTTTTTTGTGCATGAAGACTAACAAAAGAATAAGTAAGTCAATTAAAATGTGACTTTATTAATTAATTAATAATTAATTAATTAACAGGAATTAATAATACACGCCTGATGATCCACTTACAGACCGTGCCATCTCCTTCAGTCTAGACAAACTTTTAAAGGATGTATGGCAGCGTCTACTTGTTTCTAATACCCAAGTAAATAAATTGTCTTATATTTCTTAACTGCCAACAAGAATGCCTGCAGCACAAAGATTTGTATACACCCCACTTCTCTCCTTGTCCCTAGTGTAACCTTTTCCCCACACTGCCTCCAGTTCAGAGCCCCCTACCACCACCTAGCTAAACCCATCATCTTTATTCAATATGGCCCCTGGTAAGCATTTTAAGTCGGCTTAGCTTGTCAGAAAACTACCATTTTTTGGAGTGTTAGCTCTCTTTCTCTCTCTCTCTCTCTCTCTCTCTCTCTCTCTCTCTCTCTCTCTCTCTGTAGTACCTCTCTTTATTTAATGCCCACCCCCACATTACATACAAACTGACAGACACACATACACACACAAACACAAGTGCTTGCTTAATGCTTGGCTACGTGAAGAACATCTGAATATCTACAGTAATATTCAGCCATGTCAATTTGTCAGGCAAATCTAGATTGTGAGTTGGTGCCAATAATGGAAATGCAGGACACCGTTTTCTCCAATAAAATCACAAATAAGCATATTCCCCTGACAGTCTGGATGGGCTCTGAGAGAGATGTTCTGCTATATTACTATGACTGTGTGCATAACATTTTGTGTGTGTGTGTGTGTGTGTGTGTGTGTGAGACCATAAATACATTTCGGCTCATGGATGGATGGGGGATCTCCACAGTGATTTGTTTGCTTGGATTAAATGTCAGTTTTGGAAATGTGTTGTTATACCTGAACTCCTGAGAGAAAGAAAGAGCAAGAGCAGGCAAGATAGACAGGCTCACCGGAGAGGTGTGTGTGTGTGTGTGTGTGTGTGTGTGTGTATGTGTATGTCTTCACTGTACAATAGCACAAAAGTAGAAACCCAGCATTCTTTTTACATCATTTACCAGGAATATGCAATTGAACACATTTGACACTTTACATCTTACATACTTTGAATATTTTGACTGATACTTAATACTTGTTTTAAAAACTGGGCCCGGTGTCACACAGCAGAAGTAACTATTTAATTATTATATTTATATTTCATGACTGTTGTGTCTTTTATTTGGGTTGCTGTGGTTATTCTATATTACATGGTTATACACATTGTTTTAAATTATTTATTTCAGTGTTTGGTTTTATTTCCATGCTTTAATTATTAAATTGTATTTGCTTGTTTTTAATGTGTTTTTACTTCCTGCCGAGAAAAGTGACCTGATTAGCCTAAGTATCAGCACCAGGGACACCAGGCTGGGAGCAGCAGGAGAATGGTGCCAAGCAGCGAGGTGATGAGAGCGCAAAGAGGAGCGGATAGGCAGTGTGGAACTGTATTCGGGCATCAGGAAGAGCAGAGTCAAGAACTCTGCCCTTATGCATGAGTACCAAAACCGCCCAGTATTTAAAGTGCTGTGAAAGAGAAATGGAGTAGGCCCAGTGTGTTGGACTTGTTACTGCAGCGCCTCTCTCCCATTTTTGTTTACTAGAACCTCAGAGGACAGTGGTGGAGGGACAAGGAAGTCAACAAGGCCCTGTTTAGTGTATGTCATCTGAAAATGAGAATGGTTGTGTTTTCATTACCTTAAAATGGACCATTTATATCTACATATGGAGCAGATCATTATCTATCTATTTTGTGCCACCATGTTTCTATAGTAGTCCAGAACGGACAAACCAAACACTGGCTCTAACATCTGGATCAGAAAAAACAGATGAGCAGAGATTAAACCTTTGAACTCAACAGAAATGGTCCGCCAGTGCCTACATTGGTATTTTCACTTATTGCAATGACATTTTGTGGAGTGTTTCTACATATCCCCAAAACCTTTACAACCTAATCTAAAAGTTTATTTAAGTCGATAAACCACAATAATTAAAGTATTGAAATTGTATCATACATTTTTTTAAATTCTGTAAAATTTCAAAAATAATTAAAGACGCAAGCAGCGTTGGGCGGGACCTCGAACTCACGCCATTTCGGCCTCCAGCTCACGTAGACAGTTAAAGGGAAATTTTGGTTTATTTCAACCCGTCTCCTATCGTCCTAAATTTGTTTCAAGTGACTAGTGACATAGACATAATAGCGTGTTAGCCATTAGCCTAGATACAACCGGGGCGCATAGTAGCGCCAGACCTGTTAAAACGTAAGAGAACGGGCATACCTTCAAGTGCAAAGTTAGTCCACTAAACAAGCTTTTTTTCCACAAAGACTGCCTCATATCACTAGGATAAATGTCAGAGAACATATAGAAAACGACATGTAAACGTGTTGTCTTACCTTACCGGTGTGGTGCCTGGAGTAACGTTAGTATCCAGCTGGGCTTTATCTAGAGCTGGTGAGATATATTTCGGCCGCGCTTTGGAAAGCAGAGCTAGATGGTAAACAAACATGGCACCACACCGGTTAGGTGTGGTGTAAAACTCAACAGGAAACAAGTGGATGATGATGACTTCCACAAAGTGAAAGACAAATTAATCAATGGCTTCTGTGACAACCTCACCACGTGGCTTGGCAATCTTGATATGGGTGTCTTGAAGGCCGCTGCCACCATGTTTGACCTAAGCAACTGGCCTGAAGACATCACTGACCTGGCCACCTTTGGCCTGGCTGATGTTGAGACTTTTGTCACTCACTTTCAGAAAACTGATGGGTTACAGGGAGCTTTGTTGAACACTGTATTCACGAACAGTCAATCTAAGTAACAAAACTTTTGAAAAAGCCAAATGAACTCAGATCTGTCAATTTTTTAGAATTTAACTATTAGGGTTTCCAATCCTTTTTCCTGTTTTTGACAATAGTGGTTGTACGGATTACTGTTAATTTATTATGCTGTACGACATCTATTGCTCGTCTGACCGTCCTGGAAGAGGGATCCCTCCTCAGTTGCTCTTCCTGAGGTTTCTACCGTTGTTTTTCCCCTGTTAAAGGTTTTTTTTGGGGGGAGTTTTTCTTTATCCGCTGTGAGGGTCCTAAGGACAGAGGGATGTTATCTATTGGCTATCTATAAGGCACAGTTATTAATTCTTAAACTGGTATTTAACAAGTCATTTATAACTCATTAACTAACAGTTTATTAATGGTCTATTAACTATCTATAAGGCATTGTTATAAATCCTTAACAAACTATTAACAAACACTTAACAAGTCATTAATAACTCATTAATTAACAGTTTACAAATGATCTATTAACTAGTTATAACGGATAGTTATTATAAAGTGTTACCAACAGTTAAAGCATAAGGATTTCACCAGCAGTATATCATTATGTTTACCAGCAAATTGCATGAAAAAACCAGAACCATAAAGACAAGAACTGTAAGTGTGGCCAAAGGCTGGTCTACTGAGCAGAGGCTTATGCTTTGATGCCACAGAACTCTATTGGCCAATTATTGCCCTGCCCGCCTCTTTTCAGTATCACGGTGATGGCCACTGTGGACAAAGCTCTCTTAAATGACCTTAAATGCAAAATCAATACATAGTGACAGAAAGTAACTAAATAAAATAATTCACAGACCACAAGCTAAATGGTAAATAGACTTGCGTTTTTGTATAGCGACTTTATAGTCTATCAACCAGTCAAAACAATTATTCATACACTGGTGGGCAAGGTACCATACAAGGCTCCTCCTGCGCTCTTTCTCCTCCTGAGATTTTAGCAATCTTATTAGTTTAGTGCAGCTACACTGTGTGACATGGATCTAATTAACATCAAGTACGACATCAGGTTTGATGTATGCAAACTGTATAATGACAGCACCTACTAAATTGCAGGCTACAACGTATGATGCAATAAGGATACTGCCCAGGTTATTGCTTCCCCAACTGTGAAGCACAGCATAGAGGGTCACATTATTAAATAACCTAAAGTTTTGTTGGCACTATATACTGCGGTGTGTCTGTGTGTGTGTTTGCTAGCTGCTAGGTTGCTCACCTGGCAGCTGCAACGCCACTATTTCCTTTCATGTTTTGTCCTTCTTTACGCGCTCATGCCAAGAGCCGGAGGACACATCATACAGGCAAGGCCTCTGCTGCCACAACCACAAGGTTTTCCTCTGTGCTGGAATCCCACACATTTCTTTTAGCATGTTTTGCCTTAATTGTGAGCTGCTGTCTGTCTGTTTGCTTGGGTTTAGCGCTCGTGCGTCATTTCATGCTGCATCCCATTGGATGGTTAGTAGATGTAGGTCGTAACAGCAGTCACACAGTGAGATGGTCATCCCAAATTTCTGACACTGTCAGAATTTTATCCCAGACTCTCTTTAATCACAAGACTGTGACAACTGCCGTCCCTGAAACTCTCTCACTGTGCGAGGTAAGACCACTGTTTAAGAGCCACGACCAAAGATATCATCACGTTTCTTTCACGTTGGTCATCTTTCATCTTGAACAGCCCAAACTTGCACAGTGTATCCCAGGCTTAAAACATGCACTCATACACAGACAGCACAGCCACTGGAGTCTAAATTTGCTATAAATCTGCTTCTGCAAGGAGAAGCAGATTTACAGCAGAGCAACAGTAGAATGGCAGCATTGAGGCCTCCATAATGGCTCCATGTGTCAGAGATAAACTTGTAAATTGTGACAGGAGAAGGTTTTGCATGTAGGAGCATCAACACAACAATCTTGCAAACATATCAGGAGGATTTATTTTTGTTGACAATGTTACAAAAATGCAGGGAAACAAACAAGAACACAAACAGAGCCCGGTGGATTTTCTACCTGCCTACATTTGAATCCATTGATTAGCCAAAAAGATGAAAGAGAAGAGACCAATAATGTTGTAATGTAAGTTTGAAGTGGTGATAGTGGGACTAACCCTGCACACAAATCTAAGCTCCTACAATGAAAATAATGGTTATCATTAAGATGCCTTAATCAACACAAAACCTTTGTTCATCAAGGACAAATGGGTAAAGATATATATGACCTAATTATAAGATTCTGTCCATTCTTCCTGAGGTTTCTACAGGTTTTTTTTCCCCGTTAAAGGGTTTTTTTTGGGGAGTTATTCCTTATCCGCTGTGAGGGTCATAAGGACAGAGGGATGTCGTATGCTGTAAAGCCCTGTGAGGCAAATTGTGATTTGTGATATTGGGCTTTATTAATAAAATTGATTGATTGATTGATTGATTGATTGAATTGATTAAAAATCAATAAGAAAAGGAAATATGTCCTTATGTTGTGTTTTCACCACCATTGGTAGGCTGAATTCTCATCACGAGTGAATAAAGCAGCTAACTCTGAATCAATCTGCTCAAATGTTTAAGTTCAAATAACTCATGTTTGTCTTAGTATGCCATTTTGAGGAAATGAGTTTCCCACGATCCTTTGCTAAAGAAAATAATAACATACTAGAGTGAAAAGAACACATCAGAATTATTTAATGTTGAAATAATGATTGATATCTGGATGTTGCAATAGGTGCATAATTAATAGAATTATTAACTTCAGTGAGTGCATGATAAAGAGTTTATGAATGTCAACAAGACACTGTTCTCACTTTAGATTCAGTAGCTGCAAAGATGCATTATGAGCTGTTAATAAGTGTGTATTAATAATTTAATAACCTTTATATGACACTGTTCCCACTTTAGATCCAGTAGCTGCAAAGATGCATTATGAGCTGTTAATAAGTGCATATTGATATTTTATTCACGTTTATACGACACTGTTCCTACTTTAGATCCAGTAGCTGCAAAGATGCATTATGAGCTGTTACCCAGCCAACATGTCATGTGGGCCCCACATGGGTTATAAATGGGCTACATGGGTACCAACTGGGCATGGGCTTGAACTGGGCAAAATTTGTGGGCCCCATATGGGTTAAGTAGCATGGGCCCCAGATTAGAAGCCCATGTGGGCTGACCATATGGGCCCAACAAGGGATCTACATGGGTACAGTGGGCATGGGCTGTAAATGGGTAACATTACTGGGACCTATATGGTTTCAGTAACATGGGCCCACATGGTAAGCCCATGTGGGCCAACTAAATGGGCCCAATGGGGGATATAAGTGGGCAAAGTAGACATTGGCTAGTATTGGGTAACATTATTTGGGACCCATTTGGTTTCAGTAACATGGGCCTCTCATGGGACGCCCATGTGGGCTGACTATATGGGCCCAATAAGAGATTTATATGGGCAAAGTAGGCATTGGCTAATACTGGGTAACATTATTTGGGACCTATATGGTTTCAGTAACATGGGCCCTGCATGGGAAGCCCATGTGGGTTGACTATATGGGCCCAGCAAGGGATTTATATGGGCTCATGGGGCATGGGCTGTAACTGGGTACCATTATTTGGGACCCATATGGTTTCAGTAACATGGGCCCTGCATGGGAAGCCCATGTTGGCTGACTACATGGGACCAACAAGGGATTTATATGGGTTCAGTGGGCATGGGCTATAACTAGGTTAGATTAGTTGGGACCTATGATGTTTAAGCAACATGGGGCCCACATGGTAAGCCCAAGTGGGCAGACTCTTTGGGCCACATTGGGGATATAAGTGGACAAAGTGAGCATTGGCAAGTATTGGGTAACATTATTTGGGACCCATGTGGTTTCAATAACATGGGCCCTGCATGGGCAGCCCATGTGGGCTGACTATATGGGCCCAACAAGGGATTTATATGGGCTCATGGGACATGAGCTGTAACTGGGTAACGTTATTTGGGACCCATATTGTTTCAGTAACATGGGCCCTGCATGGGAAGCCCATGTTGGCTGACTACATGAGACCAACAAGGGATTTATATGGGCTCAGTGGGCATGGGCTATAACTGGATAAGATTAGTTGGGACCTATGAAGTTTCAGCAACATGGGGCCCACATGGTAAGCCCAAGTGGGCAGACTCTATGGGCCCCATAGGGGAAATAAGTGGACAAAGTGAGCATTGGCTAGTATTGGGTAACATTATTTGGGACCCGTATGGTTTCAGTAATATGGGCCCTGCATGGGAAACCCATGTAGGTTGACAATATGGACCCCATAGGGGATATAAATGGGCAAAGTGGGCATTGGCCAATACTGGGTAACATTATTTAGGACCCATATGGTTTCAGTAACATGGGCCCTGCATGGGAAGCCCATGTGGGTTGACTATATGGGCCCAATAAGGGATATATATGGGCTCAGTGGGCATGGGCTGTAACTGGGTAACGTTATTTGGGGCCAACATGGCAACAATTGTTAAATGGGTATAATTATTAAATGTGTGAAACTTTTTTTTTTACCCGTATTTGACAGCGCCCCTAGTTGTTGACTATGATAGCTGAAATCCAGAGCTCTCATTGGTCCCATGACTGTAGCCCCTTTTGTTGCTGAATTATGAGCCATCAAACATGCACCGAGGTCAAGGTTCATAGGTCAGCGTTTCAAAGCAGGAGTCATTTAACGTCTTCATACTGACATGTTTGAACAAAAAACCAGCCTGAACAAAAAACCAGCCCTGTAGTAAGTAGTATAGTAAGTAATAGTCTTAGCCAGAATATGGTCTTAGTCTCCTTTTTAATTTTTAAAAAAAATATTTTTAGCTTTTGTTTAACTCTCTCACATTCTTTTAACTTCTTAATTGCACTTCATGCTGTTAGGCTTAGAAGTGGTTGATGCCTGCATGGTGGTCGTAAATGCAAACATTCTGGTACTGTTGTTATTATTGTACACCATGTGTACTAGCAAATGTTTGTAAAAGATCATTGTTGTTTGTGTACTGTTGTGTTGTGTTCAATGTAAATGCAGCTATGTCAGCACTCTGAGCCCAAGACAAATTTCCTGCCAAAGAACAATAAAGTTTATTTGATTTGATTTGATTGATTGATGTTACTCCACAGGTCGAGACCTTTCCAACGATGTATTTGGTTTAACTCTATGAAAAATTTTTAAGTTTCCTATTAATTGGACACAAGCAAGCTCAGGCTTAGTTTCAGAGAGAACGTTGAAGGGCCAGTATATAAAACAAAGGTTTTTTTTAATTTGTTTGTTTTTAGTGAAAATAGTGACCAGAATGTGTCACCTTCAGAGATTGCAATACAACTGAGGGCAGGGATGGGCAAACTTTTTGACACAGGGGCCACATTGGGTTTTAAAATTTGACAGATTGGCCAGGCCAGTAGCAGATGACAGCAGATTGAACAGTGTTTGTGTGAACTAATATAAATTACATGTAAAAGCCATTACACAAAAGGCCAAAGCACACAAGTGTAGAACCAGGGGTTGCATGAATAGTAAGATGCTTTTTTTTAACTTATTAAACACAAAGACTGTGAAAAAACATTGATTTTATTAATATACACTGACCAAAAATATAAATGTAACACTTTTGTTTTTGCTCCCATCTTTCATGAGCTGGACTCAAAGATCTAAAACATTTTCTATACACACAAAAGACCATTTCCCTCAAATATTGTTCACAAATCTGTCTAAATCTGTGTTAGTGAGCACTTCTCCTTTGCCGAGATAATCCATCCCACCTCACAGGTGTGGCATATCAAGATGCTGATTAGACAGCATGATTATTGCACAGGTGTGCCTTAGGCAGGCCACAATAAAAGGCCACTCTGAAATGTTCAGCTTTATCACACAGCACAATGCCACAGATGTCACAAGTTTTGAGGGAGCGTGCAATTGGCATGCTGACTGCAGGAATGTCCACCAGAGCTGTTGCCCGTGAATTGAATGTTCATTTCTCTACCATAAGCCGTCTCCAAAGGCGTTTCAGACAATTTAGCAGTACATCCAACCGGCCTCACAACCGCAGACCTCGTGTAACCACACCAGCCCAGGACCTCCACATCCAGCATGTTCACCTCCAAGATCATCTGAGACCAGCCACCCGGACAGCTGCTGCAACAGTCGGTTTGCATAACCAAAGAATTTCTGCACAAACTGTCAGAAACGGTCTCAGGGAAGCTCATCTGCATGCTCGTCGTCCTCATCAGGATCTCGACCTGACTGCAGTTTGTCGTCCTAACCGACTTGAGTGGGCAAATGCTCACAATCGATGGCATCTGGCACGTTGGAGAGGTGTTCTCTTCACGGATGAATCCCGGTTTTCACTGTTCAGGGCAGATGGCAGACAGGGTGTGTGGCGTCGTGTGGGTGAGCGGTTTGCTGATGTCAGCGTTGTGGATCGAGTGGCCCATGGTGGCGGTGGGGTTATGGTATGGGCAGGCGTATGTTATGGACAACGAACACAGGTGCATTTTATTGATGGCATTTTGAATGCACAGAGATACCGTGACAAGATCCTGATGCCCATTGTTGTGCCATTCATCCACGACCATCACATCATGTTGCAGCATGATAATGCACGGCCCCATGTTGCAAGGATCTGTACACAATTCATGGAAGCTTAAAACATCCCAGTTCTTGCATGGCATACTCACTGGACATGTCACCCATTGAGCATGTTTGGGATGCTCTGGATCAGCTTATTCGACAGCGTGTTCCAGTTCCTGCCAATATCCAGCAACTTCGCACAGCCATTGAAGAGGAGTGGACCAGCATTCCACAGGCCACAATCAACAACCTGATCAACTCAATGCGAAGGAGATGTGTTACACTGTGTGAGGCAAATGGTGGTCACACCAGATACTGACTGGTTTTCTGACCCCCCCAGACCCCCCCAATAAAGCAAAACTGCACATTTCAGAGTGGCCTTTTATTGTGGCCAGCCTAAGGCACACATGTGCAATATTCACCCTGTCTAATCAGCATCTTGATATGCCACACCTGTGAGGTGGGATGAATTATCTCGGCAAAGGAGAAGTGCTCACTAACACAGATTTAGACAGATTCGTGAACAATATTTGTGAGAAATGGTCTTTTGTGTATATGGAAAATGTTTTAGATCTTTGAGTTCAGCCCATGAAAAATGGGAGCAAAAACAAAAGTGTTGCATTTATATTTTTGTTCAGTGTATTTATACTGGTACTTCACTTTACCAGACTTTCAGTCTTTTCAGTCACACTTTTTTTTTAAAGTTAGGAATATAAATGAGACGTTATTTGTCATTTTAACTAGGCAGTCACTTAATGCCTTCTTTACTATAACCTGGAACTAATATTCGGCGGGCTGGTGAATAAAGCCCAACGGGCTGTATGTGGCACCCGGGCCGCAGTTTGCCCACCCCTGACCTAGGGCATTACTACAGGCGTGGAGGAAAGCCTGAAGGGTATGGGTTAGGGTTGGGTTAGAATGCAGAGCTCTAAGAAGGACGATACGATCGGGCACAGGCTCTGTATATTTAAAAAAAAAAATTAGAAAACTCCTTAAAAACAAGAAAGGGTTGATAAAAGCTTCATTAAAAGAATACAAAAATGCTCTAAAACAGAGGTCTTCAACAGGTTGTCTGCGGAGGTACTGCAGAATTTTTGGTTGATTAGACAATTTTTTATATATTTTTTATATTTTTCAAATTTTCCTACACAGTTTTTTTCCACAAATTAAAATGTCATTAAAGACACATTAACATGAATCCAACATATTGTAGCGACGAATAAATGGAGGCAGAAGACATCTTTCAGTCAGGACTAGCCTAGACCTGTCAATCCAAGCCTCCTGTACACAGTAGGATCACTGCTGTGCCAATCACGAGGCTGCATCATACACGCTGGCTCTGTCAGGTTCCCCCCGATTGGCCAAGAGCCTATTCAGTCCCCAGCTGACTAAAACCACAAGGACGCACGTGTTTGAAATAAAAAAATAATATTTGAAACTGTATCTTATTTGAATAGCTTAGTATTGAATGCACAATAACAATGGCACAATACTATATAATATATATAAAATATATATAAAACACAAAACAAATTTACTACAGCTACAATATATAGGGGGTCCCTTCTTCATCTCTCCATCAGTTTGGGGGTCCTTGGCCTGAAAAACGTTGAAGACCCCTGCTCTAAAATTTATAGGATTTACTGGATTTACTATTTGAATTGATATTGCCCAGCATTCATAGCAGACAGCAAAGTAAGAATTTCATTGTATAGGGAAATGTGTTTTCATACTGTGCACATGCTAATAAACACTTTGAATATTGAATGCATGCATAAAGCTACTACACAACGGAGACTGTTTGCATGTTTATGATTTTTGGTTTTGGGATTTTGTCAGCATGATAGATCATACAATCAAAATCTGTTTTATTAGCCAGTGCAAGCATACAAAGTATGTGTCTTTGTCTTGACTCCCAAAAAACACAAAAGAATAAAAGCAGACAAAAGTAATGTAATATTAATAATAATGAAATAAAAAACAAGGTAATATTAAAATTACATTGAAAGTAAAATCAATTTACAGAATAGAATGGTTTTGGAATGGGATGTAATACTTGAAATGAAATATTGACAATAGCCTACAAAAAATTGGACTATGGACAAATAAATGTATGATATGTACGTAAATAATTCGATTGTGCATAAAGTTTGAGCTTGCATCTTGCGTCTTACACCATGGTAACTGTCTGTCGCTGAGGATCATGGGTAGGCTAACGTAACCATCACGCTCGGCGCTGGCGGTCTTTCTGAATTTTCTTCAGAGCAGCACCGACAGCAGGAAGGAGCAGCAGCAGCTACACTGGTAAGTAGCTGCCAATTTGACTATCTATCATGTAAAATGTTTGTATTAAACCATCATTACTATGGAAGTATTGTAAGCTGACACTGGGGAATTTGCAAAATTGCTTATTTGAACTACTCTACATTCACCTAATGTAGAGTCTGTAAATAGACTTATTTGACCTCAACTAATCTTCTAGTGAGTGTTTTAGATAGCTAATAGTTCGTGCAAGCAATGCCAGTAAAAGCTAGGTAACTAGCTAACTAGGTAACTAGCTCTCTAGTTATACAAGCACGAGTTTGACCGTGTGAGTATTTTTTACTCGCGTTACTTGCACGAGTAACGAGTAACGAGTAACGTGAGTGGAACCAATAGTCCCCATCCTCTATGGGAGCCAGGACACTGATGTTAGCATACTGAAGCTCGGCCTGCCTGCTATCATGACATGGTTACTCCTGCTAGCAATACTGGCACTTCATGAACACTGAGAGAAATCAACTCATCTCTGTTAGTTTTGCTGTGATAAACTGCATTAACCCGTCACACAAAACTTCCCCCAAAATCCGTTGATTTACTGTACGACAATTACAGACCATTAACACGGTATGAACCCAAATTAAACTTAGATTAAACTGATCAAATGGATGCCGAAATAAATACATCATGATATCGATTCGTAAAAAGTTTGAATTAATGCTTTGTCAAGACCATCAGCATGATGACAAGGAAAAAAAAAACTTTTAAAATGTTTTTTTTTCTGAATGGAGCTCATATCGATCAGGGTTTATGTATTTAATATTGTGTGCTTGCGGGCTCCCGCTGTGGAGCCATGACAGCAGTGTTTCCCCAACAGTTATGCATTTAACAGCCCCGCTGCAGATACCCCCAAACGCAAAACGTTTTATACTAAGCTGTCAGAGTTGATGATGAGTGATGTTTATAAGCAAAGCAGCCGACACTGCCACCGAAAATGGCCAAGACCTGTCCAACACACTGCGCCATGTGTCTGTGCGTGCTGAGTGCGCACTGATAAACTGTACGGACAGCCGATGTGCTGTCTCTGCTTCAAGCGCATCAGAGAGCAGCTGCTGTAACACAGAGGGCACAGCAGCATTGTATACAGTATTTGAATTTAACTTTAGGATATTCATCTGTTCCTTCTCATTTTAAACACAGGAAAATATTTCGTCCTCGTTCATTGATTCTAATGACGTACTTGCAAATAGTACAGTGTGTTATTTCCAATTCATTATTGATTTTATGTTTGTATCTTAATGTAGTACTGTAGTTTGATTATGTTAGGAGAAAAACTCAGACAAATCGTGTTAATATTCTCTGCATATAGGCTACAACTCAAAATTTAAGTGCATAATATTGGATTGATTCGAATGATAGTTCTTACAGTTTAACTATACAGACATCTAACAACCATGCATCTAAGCATATCAGTGTTTATCCTAGCTCTTTACTTTTTTTAATATATTTATTAGAGTCAAGTGCCATTTCTTAACAGCTACATGTAGCTGCCAAGGTGTCAGGGAGATGAATTATAGTCTTATCATTAAATGATGTGATTTGATTAAATGTGTAAATGCTGAATTCTGATATCTTTACATCTCACACTGTATAAAAAGAATTTTGTTTTGTTAAAAAAAAAAAGCTAACAAAGCCAGCTTTACTTTGGTTTTACTGAGTGTAGAATGTTACTGACCTATGCCACACGTTTATTGGTTTCTTTAAATACATCTTTAAAAAAAAAAAAAATTATTTAGAAAAATAGCGACAGTGCATTTTAATAAAAATGTACATGTCAATATGCCAGATTGAAGCCCATGGCTAATTTATATGTGTAATTCTTAAAGCCCCAGTGTATAAAAATGGTGAGTAGCAATGACATCAGTGGTCAAATTCTAGATTGCAGCGCTCACTCGCGCTCACTCACGCTCACCCCTCCCGTCGGGTAAGTGACAGTGGCTTCGTAGGACAAAAAGCCTTGCAAAGACAGCAGAGATGGCATCATCCACGAGTTTTTCGAGTTTTTCAGGAGTATCTAGTGACGAGGTGAATATTTATTTAGGAATCTAAACCATGTTACGAAATCTTATAGCTTACCAGTGAGATATAGGTTATCTGTGAGATATATGTTAGGAGTGTTTTATTTCTAATTGTTTTGGTAACACGAGCAAACATTAGCACAGTAATGCTAAATTAACACGTTTTATGTGATAGTCACGGCACAGTGCGGCAAATGTAGGTTGGTACGATTATAATATATACGTTTCCAGAGTGTTCTTCCACAGAACACAGGGAGAGGAGGAAGAGGAAGAGTGAGAGGAGGAAGACCAGGGAGACGAAAGGGGCGAGGGGGTAGAGGAGGTGCAGGAACGGCCAGGCAAGGAGTTAACGTTAGTGTCTCAGCTACCCAGAGGGAAGAGGAGGAGGAGAGGGTGGCAGCCTTCGCAGCAGCGCGAGAGGAATCAACAGATTAGGCTGTAGGCTAAGCTAACCATTTAGCTGTATCTCTGGGATAACATTAGCCAAGGCTAGGATAACATTAGCACGTAAACATAGCCGTCACTCGAACTTAAACGAGAGGGAAAAGTAGTTGCAAACATGAAGCCAAAATGATTTTAAAATATCAGATTGAATTAAAGCTGCAAGCAGCTGTGATCGGGCCCTTGCTCCCCCATGCAACCGCGGGGGCCTGAGGCATGCAGGGGCTGTGGCGCAGAGCGAGAAGGGAGAAAAACCCTGGCAGGAGCGAAAAATACAATGTTTCGTTCATCCACCAGGTGGTGCTACGAGCGTAACCAGATGTGGGCAGGTGCGTTCAGGGGTGGACCGTCATCACACGTGAACTTTCGAGCAATTCAGACAATGTCAATGTATAATAGGGCATTTCCTGTTTCCACAAGGGGGCGGCATGAGCAAGATTGCCTACGAGCATATAGAGGCATTGAGGGTGGGGATCTTATCATGTACAGAAATTTTGAAGCAGTTTGGATGAAGTATGTGGGAGAGAGAGCTGCTTCAATATGCATGGCGATGCATCAAATATGGTGGTGCCATGGAGGCCACGCCCCTTCACATAGAGACAATCTTTTAATAACTTTTCATCAGCATGGTCTCTAGATGATCTGTAAGAAAACTGAAGTCGACTGGATGAAATCCCTAGGACTAGTTCGTTAAAATACAAGATGTGAAAATCACGCCAAAATGACAAGTCAAAATCAAAATGGCCGACTTCCTGTTTGGAGTAGACCATTGGTTCGGCTAGTTCGTTCAAACATGTCAAAAATTCAAATCAAAATGGCCGACTTCCTGTTGGGTTTACGTCATGGGTCCAAGAGGATTTTTTGTGCGTCTTGGCAGGTTCTATGAGCCCACCAATTTTCATGCGTGTAGGTGAAACTCACAGGCGGGGCTCGAGGCACAAAATTTTCTAGGGGGCGCTATGTCGCCATTTGGCCCCATCCACATACAACACTGCCAAAATATCAAATTTTTTGCCTGACCAAACGCATGTGCCAATTTTGGTGAGTTTTTGAAATTGGGAAAGGGGCCAAATTGGAGATTACATGTTCATAATAATAATAATAATAATAATAATAATAATTAAAGCTGCAAGCAGCTGTGATCGGGCCCTCGCTCCCCCATGCAACCGTGGGGGCCTGAGGCACACTGGGGCTGTGGCGCGAAGCGACAAGGGAGAAAAAACCTGGCAGGAGCGAAAAAACGCGATGTCTTGTTCATCCACCAGGGGCACTGGGAGTGTAGCTAAATGTATGCAGGTGTGTCCAGGGGCGGACCCTCATCATACATGTGGAGTTTCGAGCAAATCGGACAATGTCAATGTATAATCGGGCATTTCCTGTTTCCAAGGGGGCAGCATGTGCAAGATTGCCTATGAGCATATGGAGGCGTCAAAAATGGCAGCGCAATAGCAGCCATGCCCTTTGACCTACAGACATGCAGAGCACAACTTTTGATCTGGATGATCTGTAAAAAATTTGAAGTCGATTGGATGAAATCCCTAGGACCAGTTCGTGAAAATACAACATATGGAAATCATGCCAAAATGACAAGTCAAAATCAAAATGGCCGACTTCCTGTTTGGAGTAGACCATTGGTGCCAGAGACTTTTTGTGTATCTGGACATAATACACATGTGTACCAATTTTCATGTTCCAACTCCAAAAAAAACCCTATGGGGAGGGTTTTTTAAAAAAATTCAAGGGGGCGCTCTAGAGGCATTTTGTCCCCCCCCATGGGCGACGCCCCTATCAGATACAAGAGCTCACCATTCTTGACCTGTGTAACAATTTTCATGAGGATATGAGGTCGCTGAAGCCACCAAAAAAAGCCAAACGTATTTGGTGGCGAGGGAGGCGCCATAGTGGCCACACCCCTTGACATAATGAAAAGCTTTTAATAACTTTTGATCAGCATGGTCTCTGGATGATCTGTAAAAAAAATTGAAGTCAATTGGATGAAATCCCTAGGACTAGTTCATTAAAATACAACATGTGGAAATCACGCCAAAATGACAAGTCAAAATCAAAATGGCCGACTTCCTGTTTGGAGTAGACCATTGGTGCCAGAGACTTTTTTGTGCGTCTGGACAACATACATATGTGTACCAATTTTCATGTTCTTACTCCAAAAAAACCCTTATGGGGAGGGGTTTATGAAAATTTCAAGGGGGCACTTTAGAGACATTTTGTCCCCCCCAGGGGCGGCGCCCCTATCAGATGAAAGAGCTCGCCATTCTTGACCTGTGTATCAATTTTCATGAGGAGATGAGGTCGCTGAAGCCATCAAAAAGCCAAATGTATGTAGTGGCGAGGGATCGATAGTCGCCACGCCGCCACAGGGACACCATTAGACGTAGCTTCACAGCGTTCATAAGGTAGCTTCACAAACTTGTTCTGCATGCATTAGAAGTGGAATGAAGTTGATGCGGTCAAGTTTGTGGCATTAGTACATGTTAAAGTAAAAACTGGTCACTTCCTGTTACCACCAGGGGGGCGCTATGAGTAAGGTGGGATATCAATATATCTGGTCGTTCGGGGCGGAGCCATCATCATGTCCAGCAAGTTTGAAGCTGCTGAGATCAAGTATGTGGGCGTGAGGTCCGTTTGAAATTCAATGGCGAGAAAACGAAAAGTAGTAGTAGTAGGTGAAACTCACAGGCGGGGCTTGAGGCACAAAATTTTAAAGGGGGCGCTATGTCGCTGCTGAAATATCAAATTTTTCGCCAGACCAAATGCGTGTGTCAAATTTGGTGAGTTTTTGAATTTGGGAAAGTGGCAAAATTGGGGATTAAATGTTCGTAATAATAATAATAATAATAACTAGAACTGCAAGCAGTTATGAACGGGGGCCAAGCCCCCCCATGCGACTCGGTCCCCGCATCCCGCAGAGCCCATGGAAGTTGTCCCCGAAGGACGACGGGCTCTGGGCGAGCGCATGTTTATGAATGTGTCATTTAAAATGTGGAAGTTACAGGCAAAACTGCCTTTGCATCCGTTATAGCGCCACCTATAGTCTGATTTGCAATGAATTTGGCACAAAGCCTCTGGATGACCTCGGGAACAAGTGACTTAAGTTTGATGTTGAAAGCATCTACTTTGAGCGAGATATGAAACTGTGTATTTTTTAGCTAGCAAAAAAGATTGTTTGGTTGTAACAAGTGCATTTTTTGGAGTGCCAAAACTCTTTTGATAACTTTTCATGAGACACATCTGGAGATTCTATGTGCAAAGTTTCAGGTAGGTGGCACTTAAAATGTAGGAGGAGTTTGAAAACGTAGGTTTTGGACATGTGGCGAATTAGCACAGAGAATGTGCAGCAGAAGTGGGCGGGGCCTGTGTCAGAAAACCCAGCTCTATCCAGGGAACACATGGATATAATGTTTGTGAAAGTCTCATTTAAAATGTGTAAGTTGCAGGCAAAAACGCGTTTGCATCCGTTATAGCGCCATCAAGTGGAGTACATGTGCAATTTTTGGTACGAAGATCTGTGTCCTATTCTATATGTACCCTTAAAATTTCAAAGCCCTCTGCATAATAGTTTGGCTGAAATTAATGTTTGTTGTTTATCTTGTAATAAGCCACGCCCACATTGACCAGTCATGACCACCTTCAAGATATGACCTCAGAATTGGCCCTACATCATACCAACCGAATTTCATAGAAACCGGTGCAGCCATTAAAGAGATATAAACTTACTATATTTGTAGCGCCCCCTAGTTGCCAAAATTCGCCAAATTCGGCTCATACCCTCACAGTCTTATGCCAACCAATGATCTCGAATTTGGTGTTAATAGCATTTAGTTTAACCGAGATATCCAACAGTTTGCATTTTTATAGCTAGCTATAGAAGTTTGTTTGTTAATAATTTGCGCATTTTTTGACCGAATAAAATTCTTTTGATAACTTTAGATCAGTAGAAGAGTGTATATGTCAAGTTTCACGCAGATTGGACAAAATCCCAAGGAGAAGTTCGAAAAAGTAGGTTTTCCAGTTTTCGTGATTTTGCAAAAAAAACCAACTTCCTAGACGCAAGTGGGAGTGGCCTATGGCAAAGTGATTCAGCTCTATTCAGGGAAGCTGGGGATACAAGATTTTTGAATGTGCGACATACAGTGTGGCAGCTATAGGCAAAAACGCATTGGCCTAGGTTATAGCGCCCCCTGCAGGCAGATATACATAGTTTTTTGCGTCTGAGATACGTGCAGGGGTCTGGACCACCCCTCCAAATTGCACCGCCTTCCCTTGCACGGTTTAGCCTGCAGCACCACTTTTACCTACGGAAGAATAAAAATAAAAATCTTTACAAAAACAATAGGGTTCTTAGCACCACTGGTCCTAGGAAACGCGTCTGCTTGCATACGCGTTCCCTTGGCCCCCTAATAATAATAATAATAAACAGCGTGATTACAATAGGGTCCTCACAGACGACTTCGTCGTCGCTCGGGCCCTAATAATCATAAACAGCGCGATTACAATAGGTTCCTCATGGACGACTTCGTCGTCGCTCGGGCCCTAATAAACAGCGCGATTACAATAGGGTCCTACGCGGATGACTTCGTCGTCGCTTGGGCCCTAATTACCTGTCTGGCAGAAAGCAGGCAACCTCCGCATCCCTTGTGAAATTCTTCTCCTTCAGGAGTTCTTTCCACCTGGACTAAGCAACGCCGATATTCACTCGCATTTTGTCCTGTCCTCACTTATCTGATCTTTTTCTTTTATTTGGTGGCGTGGTTTCCCTCTTACGGGGCAAAACATATGTGTGGTCCTCCATTTAAAGTGCAGTAAACTTTAAACTATTTAACTATTTAAAGTAAACTGTCAAATATCGAATATATTCGATTATTATATTAATATTTTTTCCCACAGAAAATAACTGCAGGTACTGTTAAAATGTAGTAACTGGTAATATCCACCAGATCCACTGCCAAATTAGAAAGAAAAACAACATAAAGTGGTAAAGTGCACAGATATTTATTTTGTCTTTTGACAATATTCAACATGTGACATTTAGCTCAAGTAAACTGCAGTGCAAAAATATATGATTGAACAAACCACAGATTAACATCTGTATGGGAAAATCCCCAGTATTCAGTCATGGCTTACATTGAGGTTAGTATAGATATATGTTCATTAGTTTTATATCAAACTGCAAAGATTTTTTTCTTCACCAAATTCCCCCAGCCCGTCCATGATGCAGTCAGCCATGTTTTCTGCTGTGTGGCTCTCTCTGACCTCTCCTGTTTTAAACACAAAGTTCTTCATTTCCTAATCATCGGTAATGAGATGTGCAGGCACTGTGACATATGCATCTGTGGCGAGGGAAGTCCGTCTCTCCGTCGTCAACACAACGTTCATGTCCTCGATCGTGGTTTTCACATTCTCATACAGTTTGACAATCCTATTGCTAACAGTCCCCCGGGATGGGATTTGATAACATGGGTTGACTTCGTGGATAAACTCTTGAAAGCTGTCTCCTTCAACGATACTAACTGGTTGCATGTCTTTGCAAATTAATGCAGTTAGCTTCTTGTTTAGCAGCGGGCAGAGCGGCAGACAGGCTGTAAAAGGCTAGATCACCACACATCACTTTTCAAATGATCCGGTGCACTCTGTCTGGCGAGGAGTCGTTAGCTTCTCCGGAGTTCCCGGGTTGTTTTTGCAGTTCGCTGGGTTGTTTCTCCGCCATGGTAACGTGTCCTCCTCACTGCTCACCTGTATATTATGCGGGTTTGATTATGACACGTGACCGCAAGCCTTAACTACAGAGGCCTGGAAGGAACACACAGTGCAGTGAGCGCACACACCAGTAGAGAGTCAGCAGCGCACTCCGTGCTCTGAGCGGCAGCCACTGCCACTAATCAATTATTAAATTTCATAACTGAATGTGCATTTTTTTTGCCAGATTCGACGGTTATTCAAATATTCGAATATTATTTACCAGCCCTACTGGAAAATATATTCTTAATTTATGCCCTTTTTTTAAGCAGCCCATTCAGCAAAGGATAAACACCCTTTTTTATAGTTTACGCAACAATGGGCCAGTAGTATTTGCAAATTGTCACATAATTTCTGCTGCTTGACCTCAGGGAATAAGGATTATGAAATTATGAAATTACTGACCCAATTATGCGTTTTGAGTGAACTATTCCTTATTCCTTACTCAATCCACACCTGAAAATTGGACATCTATTCTCTCACCTTGCCAGTAGTCTATATACCATTTTTCAAAATAGGGGGGGGGGGGGGGGGGATTCCTTACATGCTTCATAGAGGGGGGATTTATGCAGTTTGCGGGGGATACTACTTATGCGTGTAACTACACGCCTTACATTGTCCTTTATATACCTCAGATTAATACACTGCTTTAATTTGTTGTCTTGTTCACCTTCTTCTCCCTTATTTTTAATCTCTGAGCTGCATCAGTGGTTGGACTGAGCAGTTATGGCAAAAATCAAAATCACTTTTTACCTCGATTATGATAAATAAATATAAATTAGAAAATAAATAAATATTTTTTAATGAATAAATAAATACAATGTACTTGATTTCAGAAGTCTGGACACTAATATTTGGTTTCAAAAGTGCAAAGTCAGAACACGCTCTACTTTTCTATCATTAGCCTCAAACCAGGCGTTTTACAAGAAAAAAAAGCAGCAGCATGTGTTATTACTGTGTGTCTTTATGCTTTCCTGTCGTATGATTGATCCTGTCAATAACAGTAGAAAACACAGACAGGACAGTTTGCTGCGAGCAGGAAGCTGCTTAGAGAAAAGTGCCAGCATCAGAGTTCACAATACAGTATAACGTTATGCTCGACTCTGATACGAGTCGGACTTTCAGTAGTAAAAATAATGTTGTTCCTTCACACCACCGATGTCTTTTTATCTTGTTTAAGGTTGTTGTGACTTAGATGCGTCTTCATCTCTGCTTTCCGCTGCTGTCTGATCCGCTGAACAACACTTATCTCCACATTTTGTCAGTTGAAGCTCTGCTAATTCTACAAACTCATTTAATTTCCTGTAAGTTCTTCACAATAAAAGCTTTCTGTTAGTTTGTAACTGGAAAGCTTTTAATTTGAAGCAGCAACAGCAGGAAATGTTTCTTCATCAGCAGTAACTCAACACCGCTGAAACAAGAAAACAAGAAAATTGGGCAAAGATTGGCAATGATGCGCATCAGAGGGGTTTCAGAAGTGGGTATACGCAATGCTGATTGAAAATTAAAGTGTATACCCTGCACTACACCACTGCTCATACATATATACATATATATATATATATATATATATATATATACATATATATATATATGTATATATATATATATATATAGTCTGAACATATACACACCTTAACAGTGTTTGCAGGTTTGATTCTCCTCTGTGCATTTTAGTGAAATGGATAACGTCCATGGCAATTCAAGGACAAGGAGGAGGAGAATCAAAGTAAGAGTGCAGCAGCATTTAATGAGCCTTGCCATGGAAGCTGTGGACCAGGCAGACCAGGGTGTGAATCGGGCAGATCAGGCTGTGGACCGGGCAGATCAGGCTATGGACCAGGCAGATCAGGTTGTGAACCAGGAAGTGCAGGCAGTGGACCAGGAAGTGGAAGTCGAGGACGATATGGAGAACAATGCTGAAGAGGCTGTAAATCTGGAATTGGACTTTGACAATGACGTTGATGACTTGTACATGGCAAGTGACTGTGATGAAGATCCTACGTGTGATTTTCCTGAAGAGGAATCCCAGTCTGATGCTAAGAGGAAACTTGCTGAGTGGGCAGCTAATTGACATGTCTCATTCTGTACTGTCAGAGCTACTAGCTATACTTTTGGAGCTAGGTCTGGATGTACCAGGATCCCAGAACTCTCCTCGGTACATTGAAAGATTGTGAGGTAAAAGAGATGGGAAAGGGAAGTTACTACCACTTTGGGCTTGCAAGTGCATTACTGTCAGAACTGAAAATGACACATGAGTAAGAACTGAAAACAGACACATTAACCATTCGTATGAATGTTGATGGACTGCCTCTTTCAAGGAGCTCTAATAATCAGCTATGGCCTATTTTAGGTCAAATAGCTGAACTACCAAAAGCAAATGAATAGAATTTTTTTTTTTTTAGAATAGAAAACTTTATTGTCTGGAACCAAAAGGCAACAGAAATTTGTCTTCGACAGGGCTCAACACCAGCTTTACACACACAGAGAAGACATTTAAAACACATCCAAGACATTTACGGTATCTAAAAACATGCAAAAAAGTACAATTACAGGTGTTAATCCAATATTATTGTATTGTATTGCATTGATTTAATCTGCTTTGATTTGATCTGTCATTGATTTAATCAATCTGTTATTGAAAAAAAAAGTCGATGCCAATTTAAACAGTAGTGGAAGAAGTACAGGAAATGTGTACTCAAGTACAGTTATACTATTAAAATATTACTCAGTTACAAGTTGTAACTTACAACTAAAATTACTGGTGTTATTGCACTGATTATTATTGTATTGCATTAATTACTGTATATTGCCTTGATTTCATTAAGCACTTTATATAATCTTCATCTTAGATTCCATTTACTTAGTGTGTGTTTAATATATTCCAAAATTTTTATTAGCATTTAATCTCTATTTACCCCCTCTCAGCTTCTGCTCCATGCCTGACTGTCCTGGAAGATGGTTCCCTCTCTGTAAGACTCTCTGCAGTTTCTTCCATGTTTGTTTCCTAATGAGTTTTTTTTTATGATGATGTAATGTTGGTGTTCAGTTGTCCTGTTCAGTTATTATTCACCTGTGGAAACTTGTTTTTGAAAATGTTCAGTGAGTGAACCCTTAATTGTACAAGCAGGTATTTGCTGCAGAAAGCAGGTTTCTTTTTGTTTCAACATACTGGCACTGTGAGGAACTTTAAGGATGTGATCATGGCCTACTTGTTTAATTTCATATAAAAGAAGTTATACTGTTCATGTATAATAAAAGCTGAATTTGGAAAGATAGTAGGCTCACCGTGTGCTCTAATGGTCCCATGGTAATATTTAGTTAATTAATTTGTGTGGTGTTGCGCCTGATGATGGGTTATAAGGCAATATTTTTTGAGTGTAAAATTGCTGTTTTCATGTTAACGTAGTAGTTTGTCTGTGAATCACATGCTTTTGTTGCCAAAACCCAACCACGTGTGTTTGTTGGCTAACCGGTTTGAGCCTTTGGGCCTTCTTCAAGATCAACAATCATACTGAGACACAGTTACACTGATCTATTATACAGGCCACACTTTGTCACACAGCTGATAATGATTAGATTAATTATTCTAGACCATTGGGTTAAGCAAAAAACAATTTAGAGGCCCTCAACAAATCAAAACCTTTAAACCAGTGTCAGAAGCTATATACTTGAATCTGTCTCTGAACTCAGCAGTGTATTCAAAGAACACCCGGTCATGGTATATAAAAGAGGTAAAAACCTGAGAGACCCTGTAGTTCACTCACATTTGCCTTTTCCCCAATCAGTACCAGCTCAAGATATTTTAGCACCTGTCTCTAATGACAACCGCCACTGTGGTCAATGTAATTATACTTACTGTTGTAATAGGAATTATCCCATGTTCTACTAAATCTGTTATTTGCTTGAATACGTGCCCTTGCGGTAAGTTGTATGTTGGAAAGACCAGTAGAACATTGAAAACTCATATCACTGACCATGAAAGTACTATTAGATGTAAAAATATGAATTGTCCAGTAGAAGCACATTTTGTTGAATCAAATCATCCTATTTCCTCTTGAAGATATGATGGGATTGAGAAGGTAACCCTCCCCCTATGAGAAGGTCATTTGGAAGTGTTACTTTTCAGGAGAGAACACTATCCCCAGGAAATAGTTTGTACCAATCAGAGGCCTGCCATAGTGTTGTGGTCAGTGAGTCAACGGATAGTTTATTTCATTGAGCTGACAGTTCCTTGGGAAGACTAAGTGGAAGAAGCCTATGAAAAAAAAAGCTTAGGTATGAAGACTTAGGAGCAGAAAAACTAGGATTTGTCCAGTGGAAGTGTGGTGTAGGGGATTCATAGCAAGATCAACTGTCTCACTCCTGGGGGAGCTCAAAGTGCGGGGACAGAGTTTGAGGAAGACAATGAAGGAAATGGCAGATGAAGCAGCTAGATCTAGTCAGTGGATTTGGATGAGGAGGAATAATGTCAGTTGGGGGCCAGCAGGGGGTCCTACTAAGCAGGGTACATAACTCCTTGAGATCAGGTGGAGAGATTTACCAATCAGTCCTCTCAGGAGGAAATCCAGGAAGAGGAAGGTTATTTAAGTGTGGGAGTGGCCTATTTGAATCCCTTTTGTTTGAGACCATGCTGCAAGGTGAGTGTGTTTGCTGATCCTGTGAGTTTATCTTCTTTATTTCCTTTAACTTTAGCTTATATTGTAGTTATGCTATGTAGCATGTGAAACAGAGTATGGTGAATGTGCCAGGAAAGGTAGTATGGGCATGGTCACTACCTGGAGTTTGCATAAACGGAGCCTGGGTTTGTTGAAGGTGGCAGTGCTGTTTGGGCTGAGAAAGCCATGTGTAAGTAAGGTAAAGGAGGTTGTTGGGTTGGTGTGGGGAGCAGTGAGACCTGGCATTAGGGGAGTGTCTCTCGGACGCCAGAGATCACTGTCTAGCCTCCTGGAGGTGTCGTGGGACCAACTAGACCAAACACTGGTGAAAGGAGGTTCCCACCCGATGACCCCAAAGACGTGTTAGTTATCACTGCTCATTGGTCTGCATAGTTAAGCCTTGCCATAACAGCTTATCATAGGGCTTAGGAGGTTTTTCACTGAGCGCTGATCCTTTCTCTAGAGCACAAATTTCTTGTGTTTATTTGAACTTGGACCCACCGTCTGAGATCTCCTTCACCCCATGGATTGAAAATAGAATATGATTAAAAAGGTTTTCTGCAATGTAATTCTTTTTGTTGGAAATATAGTTTAAGTTCATGATGTTCATTTAGAGCTGATGCCTTAACTTTTGCTATTTATCTATCAGGAATTTGCATAATACTTCTGTATTTCAACATTTTGGAATATGGTGAATTAAAAAAATGTCTGTTAAACTGAAATGTGGTACAATGTGCAGTAGCTGTTATCATTTGTTTTGATGACATGTGATTGGCTGTAGCTCCTGCTTCTGTTTGGTTTAAAGGTCTTGTTGAGGGCCTCTAGATTGTCTTTTGCTCAACCTAATGGTGTGGTATGATCATCTAATTATTATTAGCTGTGTGACAAAGGTGTGACCTATATAACAGATCAGTGTACCTGTGTCTCAGTATGATTGTCGATCTGGAGGAAGGCCCAAAGGCCGAAACGTCATCATGAAAATTAAAGAAATGCATATAGAGCCAGAGTGTGCAACATTTGCTTTCTATAATCAATATTGGCTAAATGTAACCATGTGTGTTTGTTACTGAAGGAAAAACACGTCAATCCATGGTGTTATACCGATGTAATACATTTATTTTGAAAGAAACTATATGCAATCTGTACATTTCCTGTGAAAACAGAAGTGTTTCTTTGAAATTGTGTAACATGTAACAAGCTGAAGTTGATACGGCATCCCAGAATATTAACAACCAACGCACCCAGGCTACCTTGCATGTCATATCTTGAAAATCCATGAACAGATGTGGATATGTGACAAGTTTGGAGTGAGAATGTGTTGGCTGTTAGTCTCAGCTGCACAGCCTCAATCTTTCATATTGACTTTCTCTGGGAAAGGGAAAATAACGTCTTTTGCAATGCAGAAAAAGGACCACGATCAACAGATGATGTAATAAGTGACTGCATTTAATTCATGAACACCAAAAAATTGATGTACTCTCAAATTACTCTGTAAAGTCTGCTGACATCAGCCACCACAAGCCACGCCTCATATCAATCAATCAATCAATTTTATTTATAAAGCCCAATATCACAAATCACAATTTGCCTCACAGGGCTTTACAGCATACGACATCCCTCTGTCCTTATGACCCTCGCAGTGGATAAGGAAAAACTCCCCCAAAAAAAACCTTTAACGGGGAAAAAAAACGGTACAAACCTCAGGAAGAGCAACTGAGGAGGGATCCCTCTTCCAGGACGGACAGACGTGCAATAGATGTCGTACAGAACAGATCAGCATAATAAATTAACAGTAATCCATATGACACAATGAGACAGAGAGAGAGATGCAGGTAATAACAGTAGCTTACAACAACATTATTGAAAGTAATAATATTATAGTTATAGTTCTGGCTACTGTGGTACAATATGTTGAAAGTATGTATTAATATCTGGCAGTTGATGGACTAAGAGTCTCATCCTACTCTCTAATGTGCTATGTGTGAGCTCAGTCCTGCGTGTTCTTTAATGAAGCAATAGGAGAAGATATTCGGTCTCAGTTAATGTAGTTTATTAAGCAGTAAAGGAATAAAATTACAGAGCTCTGGGTCTCAACTTCACGTCCCTGACGAACAACAAAGGTGTGTCAGTTCACGAAGTCTGACCTCCTGTCCTTCCCCTGACCCAGTATATTTGAGCGTAACAGAGTGTCATTGTGCACGCAAGGCGTTGTCCTCTTCTCATTGGCAGTTCCACTTCCTCCTTCACCACACCACGCCCCTGCCTCGTGTTAATCTGACTCCTTCCCGCTGGCGGTGGGGGCGTGGTTCCTGTTTTGAAAGACAAGAGAACAACACAACTCCCTACACGTGCTGTACCTTACTATCTGTATATCACTTTCTATTCTTTTTACCATATATGAAACTAATTATCTAAGCATTGCGGTATGTGCTCCTCAGACTTCATGTCTCTTCCTCTCCTGTACTTCTCCACTTCTGCAAAGCAAACACATTCAGATCAGCTGAAATCATCTCAGTATTCTCATTGTTCACACATCTAAAACTTATATAGTGAAACACAACTTATAGTAAAACACATAACATCATTCTATTCCCAACACAGTATACATGTGTGACAATAGTCATATGTGTATAATAACAGTAGAAGTATGACTAATGACTAATGATGGCAGCAGCAGCAGGAGGCATCTGGCAGGACCACGGCAGCAGCACAACCACACACGTCACGCTGTCCAGGCACCGCTGCGATATGAGTTAATCTGAGAGACAGCGGAGCACAAAGGCTCCGGAGAAGAAGTTAGTGAGTTAGTGACATCCAGAATGGCTGAGTTAGCAAGATGCAGTAATAGAATATGAGAGAGAGAGAGAGAAGGAGAGAAGGTGCCCGGTGTATTATGGGGGGGGGGGGGGGGGTCCTCCGGCAGACTAGGCCTAAGTCAGCCTAACTAGGGGCTGGTACAGGGCAAGCCTGAGCCAGCCCTAACTAGCTTATAAGCTTATAAGCCTAACTAATAAGCTTTATCAAAGAGGAAAGTCTTAAGTCTAGTCTTAAATGTGGAGACGGTGTCTGCCTCCCGGACCGTAACAGGAAGATGATTCCACAGGAGAGGAGCCTGATAGCTGAAGGCTCTAGCTCCTGATCTACTTTTGGAGACTTTAGGGACCACGAGTAACCCTGCGTTCTCAGAGCGCAGTGTTCTGGTGGGATAATATGGCACTATGAGCTCACTAAGATATGATGGAGCTTGATCATTTAGAGCTTTATAAGTTAACAGTAGGATTTTAAATTCAATTCTGGATTTTACAGGGAGCCAGTGCAGAGAAGCTAAAACAGGAGAAATATAATCTCGTTTCTTAGTTCCTGTTAGTACACGTGCTGCTGCATTCTGAATTAGCTGGAGAGTTTTTAAGGACTTACTAGAGCTACCTGATAATAGAGAGTTACAGTAATCCAGCCTAGAGGTAACAAAAGCGTGGACCAATTTTTCTGCATCTTTTAGGGTCAGGATAGGCCTAATTTTCGCAATATTACGCAGATGAAAAAATGCAGTCTGTGAGGTTTGTTTTAAATAAGAATTAAAAGACAAATCTTGATCAAATATTACTCGAGGTTTCTTACGGAAGTGCTAGAGGCCAGAGCAATGCCATCTAGAGAAACTATGTCATCAGATAAAGAGTCTCTGAGTTGTTTGGGGCCAAGAACAATAACTTCAGTTTTGTCTGAATTTAACATCAGGAAATTGGTGCTCATCCAAGTTTTTATGTCTTTAAGGCAGTTATGGAGTTTAGTTAATTGATTACTTTCTTCTGGCTTCATCGATAAATACAACTGAGTATCATCCGCATAACAATGGAAATTTATAGAGTGATTTCTAATGATGTTACCTAAAGGAAGCATATATAGAGTAAATAGGATTGGTCTGAGCACAGAACCTTGCGGAACTCCAAAACAAACTTTGGTACGTAAGGATGATTCATTATGAACGTCAACAAACTGAAAACGATCAGATAAATAAGATTTAAACCAGCTTAGTGCAGAACCTTTTAGGCCAATTAAGTGATCCAGTCTCAGTACAGAGACAAGTCCTTTGTCTGAAGCAATCAGAAGGTCATTTGTAATTTTAACTAGTGCTGTCTCAGTGCTATGATGCTCTCTAAATCCTGACTGAAATTCCTCAAATAAATTATTATCATGGAGAAAATCACACAGCTGGTCTGCGACTACTTTCTCAAGGATCTTTCACATAAAGGGAAGATTAGATATTGGTCTATAGTTGGCTAACACCTCTGGATCCAGGGTGGGCTTTTTTAGTAGAGGTTTAATTACAGCTACCTTAAAAGGCTGTGGTACATAGCCTGTTAATAAGGATATATTGATCATATCTAATATATGAGTGTTAACTAAAGGAAAGACCTCCTTAAGTAGCCTAGTTGGGATCGGGTCTAAGAGACACGTTGATGATTTAGATGAAGAAATCACTGCTGTCAATTCTTGAAGAGAAATTGGGGAGAAGCAATCTAAATATATATTAGGTCTTACAGCTGTGTTTGAGGTTAGATAGGTACTATGTGAGGACAGGAGGTCATGAATTTTGCCTCTAATAGTTAGAATTTTGTCATTAAAAAAGCTCATAAAATCATTACTGCTAAGGGCTAAAGGAATACAAGGCTCAATAGAGCTTTGACTCTCAGTCAGCCTGGCTACAGTGCTGAAAAGAAACCTGGGGTTGTTCTTGTTTTCTTCTATTAATGCTGAGTAATAGTTTGCTCTGGCATTGCGGAGGCCCCTCTTATAAGTTTTGAGACTGTCTGTCCAGATTAAACGAGATTCTTCCAGTTTGGTCAATCACCAATTCCTTTCAAATTTTCGCGATATTTGTTTTAACTTACGGGTTTAAGAGTTATACCAAGGAGCGAACTTTCTTTGCTTTTTTAACTTCTTTTTAAGAGGAGCTACAGAGTCAAGTGTTGTTCGCAGCGAGCCTACGGCGCTATCGACAAAATGATCAAAGTCGGTACAGGAAACCTCTGTTACTGAGGGACTTGGTATTGAATTTAACGACGGAGTAATCTTTTCCTTAAATTTTGCGACAGCACTATCTGATAAACATCTAGTATAGTAACTGTTGCTGAGTGGCGTGTAATCGGGTAAAAAGAAATCAAAATAATCAGATAATGATCCGATAGCGAGGGATTCTGTGGAAAGACTTTTAGGTTATCAATTTCAATTCCATACGTCAGAACTAGATCGAGGGTATGGTTAAAACAATGAGTGGGTTCATGTACACCCTGAGTGAAGCCAATGGAATCTAATAATGAGATAAACGCGGTAGCCAGGGAGTCATTATCAACGTCGACATGAATGTTAAAATCGCCTACAATAATAACTTTATCTGATTTAAGAACTAAACTGGATAAAAACTCTGAGAATTCAGATACAAATTCAGAATACGGGCCAGGAGCACGGTACACTATAACAAATAAAAGTGGCTGCGAGGTTTTCCAGGTCGGATGTAAAAGACTAAGAACGAGGCTTTCAAATGAATTATAATCTAGTTTAGGTTTAGGGCTGATTAACAGACTAGAGTTAAAAATGGCTGCAACTCCCCCTCCTCGGCCGCTGCCTCGAGGAATGTGGGTATTATTATGACTGGGAGGAGTGGATTCATTGAGACTGACATATTCATCTTGACACAGCCAGGTTTCTGTGAGACTGAGTAAATCAATATGATTATCTGATATTAATTCGTTTACTAACACTGCTTTAGACGATAGAGACCTGATATTTAACAATCCGCATTTAATTCTCCTGTTTTGTCTTTCTGTCACAGAAGAGGTTTTAATTTTTATGAGGTTGTTATGCACAACTCCTCTTTGTTTAATTTTAAATTTAAATAATTTAGGTCTCCTAATAAGACCAGGTTTTCCCCAGAAAGTTTGCCAATTATTAACGAAACCCACATCGTTTGCTGGACACCACCTGGACAGCCAGCGATTAAATGATGACATGCGGCTAAACATGTCATCACTGGTCAGATTTGGGAGGGGTCCAGAGAAAACTACGGAGTTCGACATCATTTTTGCATATTCACACACCGAGGCAATATTAATTTTAGTGACCTCCGATTGGCGTAACCGGGTGTCATTGCCGCCGACGTGAATAACAATCTTACTGAATCTACGTTTAGCTTTAGCCAGCAGTTTTAAATTTGACTCAATGTCGCCCGCTCTGGCCCCAGGGATACATTTGACTATGGCCGCTGGTGTTGCTAACTTCACGTTCCTCAGAATAGAGCTGCCAATAACCAGAGTTTTATCCTCAGCGGGTGTGTCGCTGAGTGGGGAAAAGCGGTTGGAAACGTGAACAGGCTGGTGGTGAGCCATGGGCTTCGGCTTGGAGCTGCACCTCTCACGAACAGTTATGGTATGTGGCTCCGCACCGGCTACAGGGGGCTGGCTAACTACCGCAGCTACCGAATGGTTTTCCATGGTGTGGAGCCGCGCTTCTAATTCACTAAGCCTCGCCTCCAACGCAGCAAATAAGCTACACTTATTACAATTGCCACTGTCGCTAAAGGAGGCAGAGGCATAACTGAACATTTGGCACACCGAGCAAGAAAGAGCAGAAGGAGAAGCCATCGCTAACTGTAAAGCTAATGTAGCTACCAAGGCTAGTAACGTGCAAACAACAGCTAAGAGATTAGCGAGAAAGTCATAGAAAGGAGGAGAGCTATAAGTGCTTAAACAGAACCACTGTGGGTTAAGACTTGAAGTTGATGTTAAAGCAACTGAAGTGAGAAAGCAGGCTAGCAGAATTCACCAGAGCAGTACAGAGACGCTGTCACAGAAACACAGGAAATGACACAACTCGCTTACCGCAATACGTCAGCAACAGGTCGTATAGAGTGGGTAAGGCTACAACAGTAAAAGGCCTGAGTGTATTTAAATAAGCACAGGTGTGTTTTATGCATTCAGAATTCAGCTCTTGGTTTGTAATTAATGTGTTGTTTCCTCTTTCAAAAGTTACATATTAGTGGAAGTCTGGAGTGGCGCATCTGAAAATACACCAAGAGAAACTTTGGTGCCAGCATTATGTTTTCTTAAGACAAGAATAATTTTAAAAAACCTTTATGTAACTGATAACTTGTATTTTCCTGTTTGGTTTTGCTCTTTCATAAATATTGCTCATTTGTTTGCTAGCATTCCAATATAGTTTCTGAATTAAGTCAGCTTTAAACATTAACAGCAGCAGGTATTGCTTGGATTATAGCTGAGCTGTGTTGTTCCCTGCATTTTTGCAGCATATTTGAACTATTACTATTTCTGCAAAGCCAAAAAGAAAAAAAAGAGAAGAAGAAGCTGCTATACTAATGTAGTCTTCTTATTCTCAATCAATATGAGACTGAACATGATGATAGAAGTGTGAAATTCCAAACAGAGCTTTGAAATTAGTCTGTCTCAATACTGTGAAATCTGAGATATGGTTTATGAATCAGTCACAGATGCTCCCTCACATGCCTATCTATTCCTGTGGACATGAAGCATATTCAACATGCATACTGTATTATTATATTGACAATATGAGCTGTACTATTCACACATACAGCACATAGTGTGTGTAAATAACGTGCACAGGTGTCCAAACAATCAGCAGTCTTTGTTCCTGTCACCTGCCTCTCTGTCTCCGGGCCACACACACTCTCTCTCTCACGCCAACATGCCAAGTGCCTTGTCTGCCCATCCATCATGCAGGGAGGCAGATGATTGGCCGCCTTGGACTGCTCCTCATAACAACAGTCTCTGCATGGTAACTGTTACTGAGGCGAGAAAATTACTAAACCCACGAGATACATCCTGCTAAAAATAGCTCTCATCAAAATCCCTGCTGGTTGTTACACCCCGTTTGTGTGTGTGTGTGTGTGTGTGTGTGTGTGTGTGTGTGTGTGTGTGTATGGAGGGGAGGGGGAGGTAATACACGACAATGGGAATGATTGAATGACAGACTGACTGACACTCTAAACGGCTGACTGATTGTATGATTGATTTACTTACCACCTCCTGTCTTCACTAAGTAAGAGGCATAAATCAGCACTGCAGCAAGGAGCAACACTAAAAGACTTTGCCAGGTCTGGCTATTTTCAAGACAGATAGGACACATTACCTGGACCCACACACATTGTGGCAACATCAAAAATGCATAACTAAACCTCAAGATAGGAGTGTGGGAATGTTTGTGTGTGTGTGTGTGTGTGTGTGTGTGTGTGTTGTGCCAGGGAAACCCAGTGGCCATGCTGATGTGTGTAGTGGGATGAACTCCTTTGATGTGCTTGTATTTATAGATATGACCCAGGGGCCAATATTGTATTTAGGTACCTGCAACTGTGTTAAGCTGGGAGGAATGCTCAAATGTAATATTTGTGTGTGTGTGTGTGTGTTTGTGTGTGTGTGTGTGTTTGTGTGTGTGTGTGTGTGTATGTGTGTGTGTGTGTACACAACCATGGGGGTATTTGTGTCTAAACTCCACAGCCTGGCTTTAAGCTTTTCTTGCTTTACTTGCTTTTAGCAGCAGATACGGGAGGTATCAAGCTCCAAAAGCTGCTTTACTGTTGTAGAAACAGTCAGGCCTGAGTTATGAAATTGGAAGGCATACAGCACTTCAACTGAATTGTTATTTTAGCTGCTGTACTGATAATCATATCCAGCATTCTGGATCACTATTGTAATTTGCCACATTGCAAAGTAGCATGATGAAGATAAACCAATGGGAAAATAAATTGACCCGATGTTAAGGGAATGTGGGTGTGCAGTGTAAAGAGTTGTAAATTGAAGATATTTGAAGATTGAAGATATCATTTTTGAGAGTTCAAGTTCACTATTTTCTTTTTTTTTCCCTTACTGAAAACACAGGGACAAAAAGTCATAGTAACAAACAAGCAGGGGAAAATTCAAATTCAAACATACATACACAATGGAAGTGGAATGGAAGTAAGTGAGCATTTTTAGGATAGTTTGTTTTCCTTTTTTGCCCGCAGTTCGGTCCATGGTGTCCAATTGCCTGCTGGAATGATCTCTTTCATAGCCCAAGGAAGCATTAAAAAACTTAAAAACATCCTGCCAATAAAATAGGCCTCTTCAAATGAAATATGTCATACTAACAATTTCCCACTCCACTTTCCCTGAGTGCACACCCAGACAAACATGCACAAACACATTTTCTCAGCACAATATCAATACATATTGGCATGCTGCTGTTGTGTCCTGCCACCCCTGCTATATTTCCTCCTCTCAGAAAAACTACAGCATATTCTGCCAGCTGGAAGCCTTAGTGATTATTTAACTGCTCTGGGCTTAGCTTGGCAGCCCGCGAAGGGAGGATGAGGGAGGAGAGGAGACGAAAGAGGGAGGAGAAGAGAGGAATTAGCAAAGGATGAGGTGCTCCAGAGTGTGTGTGTGTGTGTGTGTGTGTGTGTGTGTGTGTGTGTGTTTGTGTGGATTTGTGTGTGTATATGTGTATGCATATGTTTGTGGATGCTCTAAAAGCATTAATGTGCGAAAATTCACTAAGAGCATCCAGCCGATTTTAGAGCGTCAGATCTGTGCATGCAAGTTCTCCTTCAATTGGGAATGCTGGGACAGTGAATCCGTCTATATGGATCAGTCCCTTACATGCTGGAGTCTTTTTTTTTTCTTTTTCTTTTTTCCTCCACTGGCTCCCAAACACCCTTTCCCCCACTTCTAGTTTACACTTCCTGAAGGATAATACCACAAATAATTAGCAGAGATGTTGTTGTACTGGAGCGAGAGAGACTAGGCAAAGGAAACGTGAACGAATCCTCTCAACATGCTGAGAATAGTAACAATAGAATTCCTCAAAAGCTACAATAACATGTCATAATCCTATAACTGATATCAAATTTTGGAGCCTTGGATCCACAATTGATGCGTTGTTGCTCCACCACCATGAAGAATTCATGAGGAGATATTTCAATGATTGGCATGATTGTAATTCAAAAACATGTTGCCAAACCATATACAGAATTAGATTAAAAGTAAATCATGGATGCAGTGGAAACACGTAAAAATAATAAATAAATAAGAAATACTCATATAAAGAAAGGAAAAAAATCTGGTGTGTTTAGGTATACAAATATATATTTTTAAAAAGTCTTTTGCAGAAGGATGTCTTATTCAGTTAGTTCTGCCACATTAACAGCTTCAACAAGGGGAGTCTGATTTTTTTAATTTTCTTTTTTTTACTCTGGAAAGGGAAGGAAAGACTTAGACTTTTAAGGCAAATGGGTAAAAGTTTCATCAACTGTTTTCATTGGTAGGTCATTCTGGATGAAAAAGTACTTCTATTGCCACTTCTTTGGGTTTAAAATACTTTTCTCTGTTTAACCATAGCCAATTATTTTCACCAATAAGTGTATTTGCAGTGAAAAGTTGTCAGTGCACAGGGTTTTTAATTTGGATTAAAGGATGCCTTTGAAGTGTCTGATTTCACACATAAGTCTCAAGTCTTGGCTATGAAATCCAGACTCAAGTCCAAAGTCAAAACCAAGAGGTCCCAAGCCAAGTCCAAGTCCAAAGGGTTGTGTTCTAAGTTATTAATAAGTCATTACCTGTCTGTGGTAGTGTACACATGCTGATTGATTCAAAGTTCACCCAGTGTCAGAAAAATACAGAGGTGGGAGGTAGCCAAGTACACTCAAATATTAGGGTGTAACCACAGGCGTAGTTTTAGGTATGGACGCTATGGACATGTCCATACCAAAGCCACGGAAACACGATTTGTCCCTACCAAAAATAATGCTGAGTGAAAACTGTAGCCTACTTCGCAAAATCACCATTTTAGAATTACCATTCACAACAAGAAACCTTATCTGGTCTGGTTGACAGCTGTATTCGGCAAGCTATCCAATCAACAGCCTACTTTTCCTCCCTCCCTCGCTTGGCGTCAATACTCGACCAGCGTGCCTGTTAGTGTCTCGAGATGAGAGCAACAGCAAGGATTTTGATTAGGCAGCAAGTAAGACTCAAGTTATTGAAAATAGGGAATAAAATGTTGAACGACTATTATTTTTCTGCAGACAGTTGTATCAATGCTAATAGTTTAGTTTGCGTCCTAAATGCCTATGTAAACTATAACGTTGCTAGTCAGAGAGCTCGCACCAGCTACTGTAACTAGCTATTAGCTAATAGGTCTCGTAACGTTTGCAGAGGCAGAGATAAGGTGCTGTCATGTTGTCATAACAGCTGCCTTTAGCTAGTAATAAATCACTTTTGGTATGTAACTTTAGAAATAACTGTTGCAAACTCCTAGGTAAGGTTTAAGCAATGACTAGGTTCACTCGCCCACTGAATTGCCTCTGGTAGACGTCTGGTTTATTTATGCAATTCAATTGATGTCTGTGACTGCAGAATATCTAGTCCAACGTAATTATGTTCATATACATAGGCTACACAGAATAGGCTGTAGGCTAGGCAGAGAATAGTGGGCTGCTTGTCAGGCTACTCTATACATCTGTTTTATTGTTTTATGAAAATTCTGAAACTAATCTGTAAACTACAAAAACTTGAGAATTAAAAGATATGATTGTGGAATAATGGTATTGTAATGTGTGGATAATATTATAAAGCATAGAGTCGCCTACAGCTATTATACTGTTATATATCATCTGTAGGCCAAATGCATCAGTTCAGGAAGCTGATTAATGAAACAGTCATCAAGATCATCTGATCTGTAGCTCAAAACAGTATGCACGCAAGTTAGCGCTGAAAATTTTTTCTGCTCACGCCCTGTGGGCACTCGCATAGTCCCTACCAAAGCTCAAATCAAACCTACACCACTGGGTGTAACGGTTCACAAATTTCACAGTCGGGCTTAATACAAAACAGTGGTGTTGCAGTTTAATATGTTGTGACAATATATGTTATGAAAAGTAACATAATTTGCGCTTTTGTGTTTTTTTTGTACCAAGCCGGAATTACTGTCTGGCTGAAATGGGTTGGTTAAAATCCAGGTAAAGCAACATCAATGATTTCTTTCTAAAGACATTATACATGTTAGAAAATACTTGTTGGAAACATGAAAAGACTGGGAACTGTGTAGTATTGAACTGTGGAGTTAGACTGTCAAACCTCCCACTGGCTTGGCGCTGCGCGAGTAGCGACGTGCAGTTGCAGTCTGTCTGGATGTTGAAAGTTTGAGTGTTACTGAGTGCCGTTTGTGAATAACCAATAAGCTGGGTAGGATCTACGCTTGTTCATTGATTGATCACTTAACTTAATTTTAAATGGAGCTGTCACTCTTGATCGTCGCATGGACTTTGTTTGTTGTGGCTCAGAGTCTGGTTGAACCATGCCACCCGCACACAGGCAGGATTCAGTACTCTCGGGGATTTTTACTGAATCTGAGGGATCAACAGCAGTCACATACCCGTTCGGACTTGGTCACGGGAGATCATTCACTTGCGGAGCTCTTCCGCCAACCTGAGAACTTTAATAGGACTACACGGGGAGAAAAAAGATACAAAGTGCGGGAACGCGGAAGACGGGGCGGTGTCAGGCAGAGACTGAAGCGGCTGACACTTTGCCGCATACCCCTCCCCTTGATGTTACTCTGCAACGCTCAGTCCATAAGGAATAAGATGGACGAGATCCAAGCCAGCGTCACTCATCTGGAGAAATTTAGGGACGCATGTGTCATGGCTTTTACAGAAACATGGCTTACTCCTGAGGATCTGAACACCGACCTAACTCTCACCGGTTTTGGAGTGCCGGTAAGGCTTGACAGGGATGCTGTTGTCACAGGGAAATCCCAAGGGGGTGGGGTCTGCCTCTACGTCAATCAGCGGTGGTGCAAGAACATCACTGTCAGAGAGACTGTGTGTACTGAAGACATAGAGCTGTTGTCTGTGTCCCTGCGGCCCCATTACCTCCCCCGTGAATTTCCCCAAATATTTCTCACTGTTGCATACATACATTCCAAAGCTAACGCAAAAAATGCTGTAACAGCCATACAAAAGGTTACACAAAAGTTCCGGTCCCCCTCTCCGGATGCTCCTTGCTTTGTCCTTGGTGATTTTAATCACTGTACTCTGAAATCGATGAACACTTTTTATCAGTATGTCTCTTGCCCTACCAGACTTGACAAAACTATTGACTTATGCTATGGTACAGTAAAGGGCGCCTACAAGTCCATAGCTCTGCCCCCTTGGCTCTTCTGACCATAACATTATCCTCCTTATCCCAACCTACAAGCCACTTCTTAAGAGAGGGAAAACTGCCACTAAAGAGGTGGAGATGTGGACTGAGGATACTATTGAGGAACTAAGGGGAGCCTTCGAGTGCACAGAATGGGACGTTTTCAAGCACTCTTCTTCAACTCTTGATGAAATGACTGAGGTGATATCATCCTATACTCTCCATTTGAAAAACTTAATCATCCCTACTAAACAGGTCAAGGTGTTTCCGAATAATAAACCTTGGTTGAACAAAGCAGTAAAGGATGCACTGCATAGGAAACATAATGCTTTTCTCCATGGTGACAGCAAGGATAAGACTGAAGCTAAAAAAGAAGTTAGATATGAAATTAAGAGGGCAAAACTACAATATAAAAGTAAAATAGAGGGGAAGTTTCACAGTAACGACCTGAGGGCTGTATGGGATGGTATGAAGGCCATGACAGGCCAAGATAAGAAGAAGAATTCTGGGTCAGTCACAATAGATGGTTTTGACTCAAATTCAGAACTTGCAAATGCTCTGAATGATTTTTACTTACGTTTTAATGATGAACATGATTTTACTAAATATCATTGTGATATATTTGATTCCTTAAATGACATTACTGTCAACCCCCGGCTTACGATCAGCGCCATTTCTGTTAAACACATGTTCTCCAAATGTAATGTCAGAAAGAGCCCTGGGCCTGATATGATCACTGGCAAACTGCTAAAAGTCTGTGCAGACCAATTATGTGACATTTATTCCTATCTTTTTAATTTGTCACTCTCCCAGCATAAGGTCCCAATGCCATGGAAGGAGTCTATTGTAGTCCCCATGGCTAAAATCAAGTCTCCGAAAGTGCTTAATGATCTAAGGCCTGTAGCCTTAACTTCAATAGTGATGAAGACTTTTGAGCGGCTGGTCAAACAAATTCTTATTGAAAAGTTTCAGAGCCAGCTTGACCCGATGCAATTTGCTTATCGGGCCAGCAGAGGGGTAGATGATGCAACCATCACTCTGTTCAATTACCTGTACAAGCATCTTGAGGGTACAAGAACACATGCTAGGCTTTTATTTCTAGATTTCTTTTCAGCTTTTAATACAATCCAGCCACATATTTTAATCAATAAATTATTGTCAGATTTTAATCTTGATGCTGGACTGGTGAAATGGGTGCTAGATTTTTTAACTTGTAGGCCGCAGGTTGTAAGGGCTAATGATGCCTTTTCCCAGAAGCGGCTGTCATCCACAGGCTCACCACAGGGGTGTGTCCTGTCTCCTTTATTGTATATTCTTTATAGAAATGATTGCAAGAGCAAATACAAGGACAGGCATCTTCTGAAATTCGTGGACGATACAGTCCTCATCAGCCTGCCCCAGGAAGGAGATGTTGATCATGGTCCAGTCGTAGAAGACTTTGTAGAGTGGTGCGACAACCACTTTCTGAAGCTAAATGTCCTAAAAACTAAAGACATGGCCATTGATTTTAGGAAAAACTCTCCCTCTACCCTCCCAACCATCATTAAGGGCTCACAAGTAGAGACAGTAGAGCACTATAAATACCTGGGCACAGTCATTGATAAAAACTTGAATCATGACTTCAACACGTCTGCAATCTGCAAAAAGGGTCTGCAGAGACTTTATTTTCTGCGCAGACTGAACACTTTTAATGTGGACAAGACACTGATGGTTTTATTTTACAAATCTTTTATTGAGTCTGTTTTAACGTTCTGTATTATTGGCTGGTATGGAAACCTCACTGTGCAGAACAAAAAACGCCTTTCTGACATTGTCAAGGTAGCCAGCAAGATAATTGGCACACAGCAGCTTTCTCTGTCAGATATCTACAACCGACAAGTCTATAGGAAGGCACAGTCGATCTTGGCCAGCACTGACCACCCACTTTTAGGAGAATTTTTTCTTCTTCCTTCTGGCCGGCGTTACAGGCTGCCCAAGGTTAGAATAGGTTTAAATTTTCTTTTATTCCAAGTGCAATAAATGTTCTTAATTTGCACTGAGTCTTGATGGACTCAATTTGCCTGCGCTGTCTATAAGCACTCCATATGGTCTTATTCCCTTATAGAGTTGAATTGCACTGCAAACTAAATTTCCCCTTGAGGGACAATAAAGAACTGAACTGAACTGAACTGAACTGAACTACTTGGCCTGTTGTCACAGCCTGCATTCTGCTCCCCTTCTCTCCCTCACCTGCTCCTGGTAAATTTCCATTCACCTTCACCCTGCCAGCCAGCCACGCCCCCCTCAACAACTCTACTCACTTGAGCATGCAGCTGCTTCTCATCAGCACTCCATGCATATAAGCAGCTGCTGCCATTCCCTCAGGGCCAGGCAGAGGCGGACTGGCCATCAGGAGTACCGGGAGTTTTCCCGGTGGGCTGCTGCGTCAGTGGGCCGGTAGGACGACTTTCGGCGCAGTTGGGCTGGCCTTTAATATGATAACCAATGTTTACAGTTTCTCTAGCGTCTGGCTAATCAACATTGGCCCACATGGGTGTGTCACACCCCCCTTTCACCTCAGTCCTGTGGCTGTTGGCCAATCGCAACCAAAGGCCAAGGGCCTCGGTCCTTCCTCCCTCTGCATCTGTGAATCAATCAATCAATCATACACACATGCAAAAATGGAGAAGAAATGGAAAGGAGGAGCGGAAAAGTTGAGAGACAAAAAAAGGCAGGCACTACAGATAGATGCTGCCAAGTGTCAATAGTTGACACATTTATTTTCTGCTGCTGCATCTCAAGCAGGACCTTCAGCATCCGCAGCAGCACCTGCAGCTCTCATGTCTCCGTCTACAGGAGGAGGACAACGTGACCAGGAGGGGGATGCTAGTCAGGTGAGGCGGCTATAAGCTAATGTGATAACATTATTTGGCTAGCTTGTTAACTTTTAGCACAACGCATCTAGGCTAATTTGGCTGTCAAAACGTCATTATTGTGTAACGTTACTAGAGCCAGGCAGCGCTCAGTGGCATTAGCCAACATCAGCATGGCTAAGTAACTAATATCATCTGATCTAACATTATCTCTTGTGTATTTCCCTTAAGCCGGTGAGCTAAATGCTGCTCTGCTGTATATTACTTTGCTAATTCATCAACATTAAAATTAATGTCAGTTTTATTCTTTTTGTGTGGGTATTGTTGGACAACATAGAAATTGAGACAGTCTACATGCACTGTGAAGGGGAAATGTGTATTAATGTGTTGTTCTTAAAGCGTATTATTTGCAGTTTATAAAACTTAAGCTGTACTTATTCAGTATATACTTAAGAACATGTAATTGTGCTTATCTGAGGCACCATAGGTGATATGATATGTTTATTATTATGTTATGATCATTATTAGTGTGACTTACATGTTCAGCAGTCTTCACACTATTAAGCGACTATTGCAGACTAACTATTTTAACTAACATTAAAAATATTACATATTACACATGACCTCGTTCTCAGTGCCACTTCCGAGCTCGGCCCTGTCATGTCCCGGCAATAGTCACTCTGCATCCCTCAAATTAACCAGTTACCACCCCCTTGATTTCGTTTTTATTTTGGAGACTTCACTTACTAGATAGCGATAATGCACTTGACTATGAGCTGCCAAAAAACTTCACCAGCACACCAACCCAAAGAAGAACTTCACTAGTAGTGCTCGAGTCAGTCGGGAGGTGGTATTACAGTTTTATTACTTCTATAATGGTGTTTAATTTAGGGTTGCAGCAAAGAGCCACAGGTTGGACTCGAACCTAGGCCACTGCTGCAAGAGCCTTGTATATGGGGCGCCTACTCTACCCACTAAGCCACCGACGCCCCCCAGGTATTAAATTAAAAAGTTTATGGATTGGATTTATGGTGCACCTGATGCTGTTTTATGCTGGGTACACACTACACAATATCAGCCCAAATCAGTGTAATGCATCATAGTAGACACAATCGCATCGCACTGTCTTTTCAAACTCAACCTTTTCTCTATCTGTATAAAATTAAAATACCCTTTTAACTTAAGTTGAGAGAATCCCTTCATTTTCTACACAGGCTTTTATTGTGAAACATTTGCAGGAACTGTGAACTGGAGGATTCAGTAACTTGCACTGTTTGCATGCGGTACTTAAAATGTTGCTCCTGCCATCTGGTGGCACTTTCTTCATTACTACAATAACATTTCATCTGGGGCATGAACAGACGCAGTGACTGAAGTAATAGTAATTCAGTCAGACAATAATAAATGTTTATTTCAATAGCAGAACATAGTTAGAGTTTGGTGTCCAGACTCCAACCTTATCACTCCCCGCAGATATGTTTACATGAGATATTCCGGAGCCTTTGTGCTCCACTGTCTCTCAGATTAACTCATATCGCAGCGGTGCCTGGACAGTGTGACGTGTGTGGTTGTGCTGCTGCCGTGGTCCTGCCAGATGCCTCCTGCTGCTGCTGCCATCATTAGTCATTAGTCATACTTCTACTGTTATTATACACATATGACTATTGTCACACAAGTATACTGTCAGATATTAATACATACTTTCAACATATTGTACCACAGTAGCCAGAACTATAACTATAATATTATTACTTTCATTAATGTTGTTGTAAGCTACTGTCATTACCTGCATCTCTATCTCTCTCTCTCTCTCTCTCTCTCTCTCTCTCTCTCTCTCTCTCTCTGTCTCATTGTGTCATATGGATTACTGTTAATTTATTATGCTGATCTGTTCTGTACGACATCTATTGCACGTCTGTCCGTCCTGGAAGAGGGATCCCTCCTCAGTTGCTCTTCCTGAGGTTTCTACCGTTTTTTTTTCCTGTTAAAGGGGTTTTTTTTGGGGAGTTTTTCCTTATCCGCTGTGAGGGTCTTAAGGACAGAGGGATGTCGTATGCTGTAAAGCCCTGTGAGGCAAATTGTGATTTGTGATATTGGGCTTTATAAATAAAATTGAATTGAATTGAATTGAATTGAATATTGGGAAGTGATGATTAAATATTTTCCCCCCTAGCCTGAGCATGCAGGTGGTTGCTGGGGTGGAGGTGGGGCTGAAAGAGCGAGTAGCAGTACTGATTTGCAGCTTAAATAGACCGCCAAATTTGGAGGGTGTATTTGTAGCTGACATATGGGGAGTGATGATGATGCGTGTGTATGAATCAGTGCAGCATGAGTTGACTGACTGAACTAGCTCGCAGGCGTTGCTCCATTTCAGTCAGACAACTCACGTTTAAATGTTTATTTCAACATCAGAACCTAGTTAGAGTTTGGCGGCTAGACTCCAGCCTCATCAGCCTCAGCATGTTTACAAGAGATATTGGGAAGTGATGATTAAATATTTCCCCCCCAAAACTGCATGGATTTGGAGCCTAGCACTGGTAATGAGGATTTTCTATGTGTGGACCTGGCACCAGCCGCTGTGTGACCATTTCCCATGAGCTCCTCAGCTACGAGGGGAATATACTATCTAGTGAATCTGCTATGTGTGGGCCCAGGCACCAGCCCCCTTGTGGCTATACCCCATGAGCCCTAGAATTAGATAGCAAAGCAGCTATGAATATTTATCTGTGCATTAAGGGTTGCATGAGCTCATAAGCTTTTGCGCAGACAAGATCTACTTTTTGTGGAGCCTGACATAGTGTTGGTAAGCAGAGGATGACCAGTGCCCCAGGGATTTTAATTTTGAGGTTGGCAGATGGAGAGCTGCAGTTGTAGCCATGCCAATTCTCAGACAATGAGGTGAGTAGCGATCAGGAGGTAGGCCACAGCTCAGGCAGAGATCACACAGCTTTGAGGTGAACCAGGATCATGTTAATGGTTTGCAACCCTCAACGATGAACAGTGGTGCTGAATGATGGGTCGGCAAGCGATAACGCAGGAATTTCATCATGGAAGAAAAGGACAGAAAGTAGCATTAGTCTAAGCAATGACAATTTCGGTACCTTGGCAAGATCTTTCGAACTTTGAGTGTTTCAGGTATATTGAGTTCTTCTATGGTTAAATCAGAGAACATTAGATCATGCTGAGGATTAAAGGAGAGAGATCTGGTTGTATATTCACCGCACCTGAGAAACCCATTGAAAGCCATGAGAAGAACTGCTTTCAACATTATATCAATATAAGGTGTGAAACAGCCTTGCCTTAACCTTAACACCAACTTATGCACCAGTGAGATAATGAGAGGCAGTCTCTTATCATTGCTTGGAGGACGTGCCTTTTTTAGGCCGCTGAGGAGCAGCTGAATTGGAGGATTTCCGAGAAGGCTCTGGGATGCTGGGTCTTGGCATCGATTATTGAACTGAATCCCTGCTGGCATGGCTTTAATACTTCAATTCAAATGAAAATACAATAAATGCACAGACTACAGAGATAGGACTAAGGAGGAGGCTGACGCAAAAGGAAGAGAAGAAATACCAAGCTGAATCACATGCTTTAATTGTGCTTTTGGCTAGACTTAGTCTCATGTATTTGGAGGTGGAGTACAGAACATCCTGCAGGGGTTTGGAGGTGCTTAATCAAGAGTCATTTGAGTATGTGGAGGGCATAGTAGGCTGGAGGGTTTGGCCTGAGGACACATGGCTTTGAACTCCTGAAATCTGAAGCGAGAGAGAGCATCGGCTACACAATTTTCATGACCAGGGATGAAAGTAGCCTGCAAAATAAAGTTGTTCAGAACGCATGTCCAAGTTAAACGTTGCATGAGACTATTTATAATTGGTATTTTTGAGCAGCCCTTATTGATTATTTCTACTGTAGCAGAATTGTCGGAAAACACAATGATTTGTTTTCTTGACCATCTTCTGCCCCATAGTAAGCAAGCAATGACAATGGGGTAAAGCGCATAAAGTGTGGTGGATTTGGAAGTGTCAAGGGACTGAATTTCAGCTGGCCAGACATCTGCAAACCACTCATTATTGTAGAATCCCCCAAAACCAACAGAAGGGGCCACATTGGTAGATCCAGACCAGACCAGAATCGCAGATCTGAGCGACAACCTTCATCTATGACTACATTGTCATTCGGATTTTGAAAGGAATACGCCAATGCTAGCAAGCGTGAAATGAATGAGCGACCATGAGGGATGATACACATAGTGAAGTTAAGGTGGCCTAATAGAGATAAGAGATTTCTTTTAGAGATAATGGCAGCAGTGGACCAGAATTTAATAGCAGCTCTGGTGCAAGACAGCTTGTCTTCAGGCAGAGATGCTTGCATGATGGCATCAAGCGTGATGCAGAGAAATTTTAAACGTATGTAAGGACCCACGGTTTTCTCCTCTGAAAGAGGTACTCCCAACTCATGAAAAAAGCTTTTGACTGTGGAGATGCTGCGAGCTGGTGGAGATGAGGGAAAGTCAACTACTAGGAAATCATCTAAAAGATGCAGGACAAAAGGGAGTTGCAGGTGTTGTAGAGAATCCAGCATAAGGCTTCTGACAGGGTGTCCAAAATGCGAGGGCTACTGCAGCAACCAAATGTCAATTTAATGGAGAAGTAAAACTTTGAACGCCATTTTAAGCCAAAAAGATGCCATCGTGAGGGAGGGAGTGGCATGACTTTGAAGGCATCTGTGATGTCTCCCTTTCCCAGCCGTGCTCCGACTCCTGCTGAATTAATCATTTGCACAGCGTTATCTACAGAAGCGTAGAACAAGGAAAAAGGCTCTTGAGGGATTAAACTATTAATATTCTGAATGGAAGAATTTTTGGGAGAATATTTCCTTGTAGCGACACCTATAGGGCTAACTCTGAAGATGGAGATGGAGATGGATGGAGAGGGATTTTGACAATGGAGCTATCATGTAGCCGTTTTTAACCTCTTTTGACAGGCGCTCATCTGCTACCGCTGGCTCCTTGAGGGCAGACTGCAAGTTTTTACAGACATGGATAACTTTGGGGAGCCATCATAGGCCTGCTTGGAATCCTTGAACTAATCCAGTGATCAGGTAATTAACAAAGCATCTGATAGGGTGGTTTGAAAGACCCTTGGAGAGAGCAGGGACATTCGCTGGAGTCGAAGGATGCTTTGTATTTATTTCCCCGATTTGGCAGGATGCAGCCTCCAGGGACACACAAAGTGTGGATGGCTGTCTCCACACCAACTACACACATGCATAAATTTACAATTAGGAAATATGCAAGCATTCTCGTTGAAATTAATGCAGATGGAAGACTTCCTGAGGGGAAAGGTACCTGTCGCTTGGGAGGATAGCTTACAGAATTTAGCACAGGTTTGTTTGGCTGAGGCTGAGATTTTGAAATGGACAGTTCTTGCAGAGCAGCTCTCGGACAGAGGGAGGTTGTATGGGAGAAGGAACCACAGATGGAGCAGGCAAGGGTTTTGTGGCCAGTAAAATGCCTACTAATTAGTGCCAGATCAAATATAGACCAATCCAGTCTCTGACTGAATTTTTGGATGTACATGGCAGCTTTGGCGAAGAAAGATTTGTGGTACTCATAGAACAGAAAGCCACCATAGGACAGAGCAAGGTCTGATATAATAACCAAATAGGTCTCAAGCTCTTCCCTACATTGTGGATACATTTCACAAATGGTGTTAAGGTTTTTGACAGCCTGGGATCACTATTTTTCAGGACTACAGAAAAATCTCCACAATCCACAAATCTTTTGTTGGCAGATTCAGTACCACATAACAGAATCTTCTGTCATGGCCTGTCAAAATCAAGGCAAAGTATTTTTCAAAGTTAAAATGTAGGCCAAGTCAATGAGGGTTTTTTTTTTTATTTTTAATTATGATTATCAAATTTAAATGTTATTTTATTTAATTTATTTATTTCAATTGTGATTATTATTATTATGATTTAGATACTTTGCTGAATAAGAGAACAAATTACCTGCTGGAATTTGGTTCCTGAAGGAATCAGGAATTGCTGCTGCTGGAGGCAGGAACCGAGAACCCATTTTTGGAGCTGGGACTGCAATTCCCAGGGTCCTGTGGGGTGTGACATCACCAGGAAGTGGGGTAGCTCGGGCCAGTGCCATAGGGTACGTCCCAAGTCCCTTAAAATTACTGCTAACCACCTAACCTAGCCACCTTACCTAACTGTTTAGTCCCTTCCACTTAGGAAAACATTTAAGGAGTCAGGAATTAGGAGTGAGGAGTGAGGATTGCTGATAAGAGACATGAGACGGCCTTACTCTGAAGCGTCACGTAAAGCGACGTCCTATTCTGGTGACGGCGGCACCTATGGGCGGCACAGCTGGATCTGCTGCATAATGGAGCCAGCGTTTGGCGTACATCCCAAATCACATTATATTCGCTGATCAAAGCCGTATCCCTCTGTCCTTAGGACCCTCACAGCGGATAAGGAAAAACTCTGCAAAAAACCCCTTTAACTGGGGAAAAAACGGTAGAAACCTCAGGAAGAGCACGAGGAGGGATCCCTCGTCCAGGACAGACAGACGTGCAATAGATGTCGTACAGAACAGATCAACATAATAAATTAACAGTAATCCGTATGAGACAGAAAGAGAGACAGAGAGAGAGACAGAGAGACAGAGAGAGATGCAGGACAGACGGTAATGACAGTAGCTTACAACAACATTAATGAAAGTAATAATAATAATAAGTAATATTAATATTAATAATTAATATTACCTACAGCCTATTAAACATTATTCCACTCACATGACATGCAGGACAATTAATGATGGGCAAATGTGTTTGTGTATGTGTTTGTGTATGTGTGTGCGTGGTGTTATATCACTCGAGCAGCTGCACATTTAACAGCCACGCATTACAGACAGTCCGCTGAACACCGCAACGGGTTGTGAATGAAATAAACTTAATTACAACATGATAGTCTTGCACGAAATACCATTAACGTTACTCTTTGTAGTCACGTAGGCATGTGAATTACAGCGTTTCATTGCAAAGAATGCATGTAATGGGTACACTTGCGCTATTTTTCCGCCATCTCGTTCAAATGAGACAGACAAAGGGGGCGGGTATTTATACGTCATGGCCTCAAACTGAAAAAGACTTCCTGTTAGGAACCTCTCGTGTTACCTTACTCATCGCACCTAACAGATCCCTCCTAATGCGCAACGCTAACTCCTTACTGGCAGGAATAAGAGACATGAGATGGCTTTAAAGATGGCGGAGCTCGAACGACTTCCGGTTCAAGTAAGGAGTTAGGAGTTAGCAGTATAAAATAAGAGACTTGGGACGTACCCATAGAATAGAACAGAGTTGCATTGCTTCTGCGTCACATGACTCATGTAGACCTCAGATAGTTCCAGGAAGTTACTGGCGGGCCGTTTAATTACATATTACTGAGAGACAGAGCTCTGATTTTTGGTAAGTAGCTGTCAATAACTGCATTGATTTACAATATACGTGTAGCATGCCATAAGCAGTTACAGCTTTATGTTGTTTTTTTAAGGTAAATTCGCTCATATTTGAGGATTAGTGTTGACAGCTAGGGTTAGATATGACTTTATTAATCCCACACCTTGGAAATTCACGTTACAGCAGCTCAGAGCTCAGAGCAGAGGCAATATAAAAAAAGAATAAAAGTATTTTTACTGTAAAAATATAGAAATAAATTAATATTATTCCACAGGAAGTGGCAAAATATTATACATGCATATATTGCACACTGGAATTTGCACAGGAATATTACACAGTATATACACAGCACACAGTATAAATATAAGGAATGTGGATAAGGATATGTATTTATGTATACAGGCCAGTATAAGTATATTTATAACATAGCATAATTCGTCGTCCTCAGCAGCCTCAGCAAAGAGGCCCAGACAGTCCTCTCCCCAGCCACTTCCGTCAGCTCTTCAGAGGGCACCCCGAGGCGTTCTCAGGCCAGCCGGGCGATGTAATCCCTCCAGTGTGTCCTGGGGCGGCCCCGAGGTCTCTTCCCGGTTGGACATGCCCAAAACACCTCCCAAGGGAGGCGTCCGGAAGGCATCCTTACTAGATGCCCGGACCACCTCCACTGGCTCCTCTCGATGCGGAGGAGCAGCGGCTCTACTCCGAGTCCCTCGCGGATGTCTGAGCTCCTCACCCTATCTCTAAGGCTGAGCCCAGCCACCCTGCGGAGGAAACTCATTTCGGCCGCTTGTACTCGCGATTTCATTCTTTTGGTCACTACCCAAAGCTCGTGACCATAGGTGAGGGTTGGAACGTAGATCGACCGGTAAACTGAGAGCTTTGCTTTCTGGCTAAGCTCCCTCTTCACCACAACGGACCGGTTAAGCGCCTGCATCACTGCTGATGCCGCCCCAATCCACCTGTCAATCTCCTGCTCCATCCTACCCTCACTCGTGAACAAGATCCCGGGATACTTAAACTCCTCCACCTAAGACAGGACCTCCCCCCCCCCGACCTGGAGTGGGCAATCCATCCTTTTCCAGCTGAGGACCATGGCCTCAGACTTGGAGGTGCTGGTTCTCATCCCAGCTGCTTCACACTTGGCTGCGAACCATCCCAGCAAGAGCCGGAGGTCACTGTTCGATGAGGCTAGGAGGACCACGTCATCCACAAAAAGCAGAGACGAGATCCTCCTGTCACCGAAACTGACACCCTCCACCACTCGGCTGCACCTAGAAATTCTGTCCATGAAAGTTATGAACAGAACCGGTGACAAAGGGCAGCCCTGGCGGAGAACAACCCTCACCGGGAACAGGTCTGACTTACTGCTGGCCACGCAAACCAGACTCGCGCTCCTTCAGTACAGGGACTGTACATAGTCCCGGAGCACCATCCCACAGGATGCCCCTGGGGACACGGTCGTAAGCCTTCTCCAAATCCACAAAACACATGTGGACTGGTTGGGCGAATTCCCAGGCCCCCTCCAGCACCCTGGTGAGGGTAAAGCTGGTCCACGGTTCTGCGTCCGGGACGATAACCACATTGCTCCTCCTCAATCTGAGGTTCAACTATCGACAGGACCCTCTTCTCCAGCACCCTGGAGTAGACCTTACCAGGTAGGCTGAGGAGTGTGATCCCCCTGTAATTGGAACACACCCTTTGGTCCCCTTTCTTGAAGATGGGGACCACCATCCTGGTCTGCCACTCCAGAGGCACTGCCCCCAATGTCCAGACAATGTTGCAGGGGTGTGTCAGCCAGTGGAGTTGCTTCACTACCTTGGTGACTTCTGCCCCAGAAATTGGATGACCCGCACCCGAGACCCCCGGCTCTGTTTCTTCACTGGAATACGTGTTGGTCGGATTGAGGAGCTCCTCAAAGTATTCCTTCCACCGCCCAACAATGTCCCCAGTTGACGTCAGCAGCTCCCAGCCCCCGCTGCTGTGCTCCGCTTGGCCCGCCAGTACCCACCAGCTGCTTCCAGAGACCCACAGACCAACCATGCCCTGTAGGCCTCCTTCTTCAGCCTGACGGCTGGCCCCAGCGGCCTTGCGGCCACAGCTCGCAACCGCCGCCTCGACAATAGCAGAGCGGAACAAGGCCCATTCAAACATAGCATAATTGTATGATAGAAATGTAGAATTACACAGTATAACTATGTGTAATATGTGTATATAACATGTATGGTTGTCTGCCTTGTTTACATATTTTAGGCTTCCCTTACCTTGGTGAAAGAGCATATTGCTTTTGTTGCTTTAACCCTTAGGAAGTACTACATTTCTTATAACCTTCGTTGTTCTTCGGGGTCAAATTTGACCCCAACTGGTTTGACCATGAAAAAAGCATGAAGTATAACATTATCACACAAATTTGTGTTTCATCTTTTTTATTAAACTTCAGATCAACTCATTAATACCAATTTTCCTTTTTGTTTTGGAATTTATAGGCAAGGCAATTTTATTTATATATATATAGCACCATTCATACACAAGGCAATTCAATGTGCTTTACAAGAGGAATACATTAAAATAAAACATTAAAGGAACAATAAAAATGTGTTTGAGATCATTAAAAACAAAAGCTAAAAGTAAGACAATAAATAGTTAAAAACAGTGCAGAAAATGCAGAATCAGTTCCTCCTCTTCTTGCTCCAGCTGCTTCAGCAGCTCACATCTCTTCCCGGTTGAGATTGATCACAGACTCCTCCTCCTGCGAACACAAGGTTTGCAACCAGCTTTCCAGCAACAAGGAACTAAGTGAGTTAGCACCCAGTGTCTAACTCTGCAAGGACCCCGAGTGACCAGCTTCCTCGGATCAGAACCTTTGGAACAAAGGACAACAAAGACTGCAGCTGGAACCATCTTCCCAGCCTTCGTCTGCCGGCTAACAAGCAGCACACCACCAAGTGACTCTTCCCCCCCATCCATTCAAGGATCGGTAACGTAACAACTGGGCATAGCTTATCACAGCTTTACAGGCTAAGCAAGACTGTTTGACTTGTTGTATGTGATTTGATGCTGTTCACTGAGTTATTGTTGTGATAGATTGCAGTTAGGTCATTGATTAGTTGGCTTCGCCAAAGCTAAGTGTTTAGTTTGCTAATACTGTTCACAAACAGATTCTTGCACACAACTAAACAATCTCTGCACTAATCCAGACCGTTAACAACACACGTCACCTTGACATAGACTCATTAACAAACAGGCTTTCAACAGAGCAACACCCAAACAGGCATTTCAAATTTCCCGCTTCTTTTCCTTTGTCTTTGTCCTGACCACACGGTCAAACAAGCACCTCCCCCGAAACTGAAGCAGCCTTGATTCGGCCATTTTGGTAGTTCTTTGTTGTCAGCCATTTTGTTTTGTAGGTCAAACGGCTCCTTGATCACCACACCTGCTTTTGTCTTTCTCATCTCTCTCTCTCTCTCTCTCTCTCTCTCTCTCTCTCTCTCTCTCTCTCTCTCTCTCTCTCTTCTTTCATACAGCTCTGCACACACATTACTCTTGGATGGATTACTCGCGAACGCAGGCTCGCACAGAAATGCCACGCATATCACATGAAAGCGCAGGAGCAGAGCTTTCCACTGACACCACACACATCATTGTGCTGTCATCCTATCATGCTATAAATACAGATCAAGTGTCTACAAAATAAAAACCAACAAATTTCTTTACAACCCATTATACAGATCTTGTTATCAGTCACTTCATATAGTGAGGAATATCGTATCTTACCATGTCTTAGGCTTGCGTGTGTTTCTCCCTGTCTATCCACACTTGTAGTCCGGCTTTCAAGATGCAAATATCTTCATATTGTCCAGTTGACACTCCATCAAACTTTGTATGACAAGACCAGCCACTTCACCTTTGCGCACCCAGACAACTGTAGCCTAATTATGCATGCTGACAGGGCAGTAGTCACCATATACATTGAGGGGGACATGTGTTCCCCCCTAATGCCCAAAATGCCCCCCAATATATAACTGAAACTGAAAAACAACAACAAACTTTGTTTACTGCAAACAAAGTGGCAAATATTATCTTGGAGGACATCATTGCACTTGGTTGACTATTTTTCTATGATCTTAGATGTAAATATTGCATGTTTCTTTCAGATAAAACACATTTCTGACTTGTGAATGAGTCAATGGAATTTCTTGCAATAATGAAAAAATACTGGCAATCATGTCCGCCTGGCACAAACCACATGTTTTGGACAGCTGTGAAGTGACAGAATGTCCCAGCATCATGGTTCTTATATTGCCAGATTCCAGAGAGTCTCCCCTCTTCATATATGGCAGAATATGTCTTTTTCCAACTTGCGATGGTGAGATACATGTCAAAATGTAAGAATTTAGTCATACGGATTTGTTTTTTTCATTGATATAAAAATTAATATAAAATATAGGCACACAGAACGACATGGAATGATGGCAAATCTGGATAGCCCACATTGTCCTGAAAAAAACAAGATATAGCATGTGTATGTAGCCTTTATAATGACTGTGATATGAGCTTAGAAGTAAAGGCAGTAAAAATACCCCAAAAAATGCCTAGGGCCCATAGGGTTAATGTTAATTAAGTCACATTATTTAACATAATTATTAATTATTAATAATAATTATTAATTATTTCTGATAGCCAATTAAACCCCAACAAATTTGGTACCTCTGTGTGAAGCCTAGTGTGTTGACCCCAACATTTATGATGCCGCCGAGTGAGGTAAATATATGTTGACCCCAACAGTTTTAAGCCCTGATTTAAATGAGGTGACAGTTTCAGCCGACCTCAGATATTCGGGAAGTTTGTTCCACAGGCGGGGAGCATAGAAACTAAAGGCTGCTTCACCTTGTTTGGTTTTGATCCTGGGAACACTGAGTAAACCTGTTTCAGATGATCTGAGGGGTCTGGGTGCTTCATAACCTACAAGTAAATCAGAGATGTATTTAGGCCCGAGACCATTTAGTGCTTTATAGACAAGTAACAAGATTTGTCTATCCTTTGACACACAGGAAGCCAGTGCAGTGACTTAAGCACTGGTGTAATGTGCTCCACTCTCTTGGTGTTGGTGAGGACTCTGGCAGCAGCGTTCTAGACGATTGTTACAATAGTCCAGCCTGCTGAAAATGAAAGCATGAACAAGTTTTTCTGTATCTTGTTTAGACAGAAATTCTTTTATTCTTGCTATGTTTTTAAGGTGGTAGGTCCACTGAGGTGATTTAGTAATTGTCTTAATGTGACTATTGAAATTTAGGTCTGAGTCCAGAACTACACCAAGATTTCTGGCTTGATTTGTAGGTTTAAGTGTCATGGCGTCAAGGTGAGCACTGACTATTGATCTTTGTTCTTTGGGGCCAAAAACAACTATCTCAGCTTTGTCTGTGTTTAGTTGTAGAAAATTCTGGTACATCCATGTATTGATTTCATCAATGCACTTATTTAGCAGATGTAGGGGACTGTAGTCATCTGGTGACACTGTTATGTAAAGTTGTGTGTCATCTGCATAAGTATGGTAGGAGATGTTATGATATTCCATAATCTGAGCAAGAGGGAGCATATAGATTTTGAACAGAAGAGGCCCAAGAATGGACCCTTGAGGAACTCCACATGTAATTTTTGTTTGCACAGATTCATAATTGCCAAGTGACACAAAGAAATCCCTGTCTTGTAAATAAGATTCAAACCAATTTAGCACAGTGCCAGAAAGTCCCACAAACTTTTCTAGTCTGTCAAGCTGTATCTTATGGTCAACTGTGTCGAATGCAGCAATGAGGTCCAGTAATACCAGAACCGAAATCATTGATACATCACTGCTCAGATGAATGTCATTTAAAACTTTTACAAGTGCAGTCTCAGTGCTGTGATGTGCTCGAAATCCAGACTGAAAGGCATCAAAGGAATTGTTTTGTTCCAAGAAGGTGTTATGTTGCTGAAAAACAACCTTTTCAATGATTTTTCCTAAAAATGGTAGGTTTGATATGGGCCTGTAGTTATTTATTACTGAGGCATCCAGATTAGGCTTTTTAAGAGAGGTTTAATGACTGCGGTCTTCAGGGCCATTGGAAAAAGGCCTGACTGAAGAGAACAATTGACTATCTGTAGTATATCTGATGCTATGCAGTTAAAAACATCTTTAAAAAAGCTTGTAGGCAGAGTGTCAAGGCAGCAGGTAGTGGACCTAAGGTTTCTAACTATGTCTGTCAAAGTAGCATAATTTAATGGGTGAAAAAGTGCCAAATTAACTGGAGTAGTCTTATGAGGCACAGGTGAAATAGCCACTGTGTTGGAGTTAGAAACTGTCTGTCTTATCTTTAAAATCTTGTCTGTGAAAAAAGAAGCAAAGTCATTGCATGCCTTGGTGGATAGCAGTTCAGGAGGGACTGATGCTGATGGATTTGTCAGTCTGTCAACAGCAGTAAATAAAGTCTGTGCATTGTTGTTATTTTTGTTGATAATCTCAATCCTTTTTAGCTCCAAGTTGTAGATGTGCAGACTTTCCTTATAGATGTCATAATGAACCTGGAGTTTGGTTTTTCGCCACCTGCGTTCTGCTTTTCTACATTCTCTTTTTTGAGCTTGAGCTTTGAGCTTGTGGCGTTCCTCTGTGGTGGTTTTTTCTTACCAGACAACTTTGACCTTCATGGGGGCAATATTGTCCATAATATTTATAGCTTTAGAGCTGAAACTATGAATCAGATCACTGACAGAGACTGAGGGCAGAGCTGGTGTGGGTGTAAAATCCTGGGTGAATAGTGTATAGGTGTTTTCGTTGATATAGCGTTTTCTGATTACCTCTGTTGTAATTTTACTGGTGTCAGCGGAGATGGCCATTTTAAAGAAAATTGAGAATATTGTGTGTTGGCTCTGTTACATGCTGGGAAAGTTCAAAGTTGTCCAGGATGTAGAAAAGTTCTTTCGCACTGCCATCTTTGGGATTATCAATATGAATATTATAATCACGCACTATAACAACACAGTCAAAATCAATACAAACAACAGACAATAGTTTAGAAAAGTCATCAACAAAGTGTGCACTATATTTTGGAGGCCTGTAAATGGTTACTAATACTGCTTGACAGGAGGATCTCAACTGCAGTGCAACATATTCAAAAGACTCAAACTTCCCATATGACAACTGTTTGCACTGGTAAACATCCTTAAATAAAGTGGCTACTCCACCTCCTTTCCTAAGTTCTCTAACTGAGCTGATAAAATGGAAGTTTGGGGGGCTGATTCAATAAGTACTGCTGCACTGTTGTTTTCATTTAACCAAGTTTCAGTTAAAAACATGGTGGTTGCAGCGGTGCTGGGGGGCGGGGGGGACGTTGGCTCCTTGGTGGTTGTGGTGAAGGGCAGGAGGGGGGTTGTTGGATCCCTGACTGGGACAGGGACATCCTCTGAATGCCTTGGGTGATGTGGAGCAAAGGGTCAGGTGAAGGGAGAGAGATGCAGGCTGTCTGTCTCTGTGCCCCGTACTTGTCCTTGGCTCTTATCTGTCCATTCTTGTTTTGGTATGGCATTCCAAGAGAATGATGTAGGTTGGCCCCGAGTAGTCTGCATCCAGTGAAAGCGGTCCTTACAGTTCCAAAAGATGTTAAAATTGTCAATAAACTTTATCACATGAGTGAAGCATGCCGATGTCAGCCATGTATTCAGGGCAAGGAGTCTGGTAAAAGACTCAATTCCTTTCCCCAGGGTTGGAATGGGGCCAGAAATGAACACATTTTGTGACTGACAGTCACTCAGTTACTCCAGGATCAGGGAAAAGTCTTTTTTCAGGATCTCAGAGTCAGTTTTTCTTCGTAGAATGTCAAAAGACCCAGCATGGATGATGATCGTCATGTTACTTGGGTGTGTAGAGAGGATCACTGGCAACAGCTCGGTTAGCTCCCTGACAGACGTGTCAGACACTGTTAGATTTTCAGTCTTTGCCATTCTTACATGCTTGGTTATTGAGTCTGACACGTCTGTAAGGGGGCTAACAGACAGACGTGTCAGACACTGTTAGATTTTCAGTCTTTGCCATTCTTACATGCTTGGTTATTGAGTCCCCAATCAGGATGGTGTCTGGCTGATCAGATGTGGGGTTGGGGATATTTCTGTTAGCTCTTGGTCTCTCAGGTGTGGTGTTAGCGATACTTGGTGGTGTGATTGGGTTCAGTGTAGTTGGTATTGTCACACATTTCATTTGGAGCCAGTGCATTGTACCTGTTCTGCAGAGAGAGTTCAAGTGGAGGGGTGAGCATTGGGGCTCTCTTGACTGATTTCCTGATGGATTTGCCTTTGCGTCTAGTGACATCAGCCCAAGTCCTGGCTGGAGTTGATGCTTTTGGTCGAGCACCAGTCCTGTGCCAGTAGGGACGTTAGGGAAGGCCAGTTTGGGAGCCTCTGCAGCTGATCCAGTGGTGTTAGAACATATCCATGGGATTGTGTCAGCCAAGTCAGTGATGGTATGCTCCACATTTGATGTATTTCCATATATAAAAGTCTGTCCATCAGCACCTTGTATGTTAGCTGCCACAGAGTCAATGAATTGCTCAATGAATTGCTCACTCTCACGAATTTGTTGTAGCGTTTCATTCTTCTTTTGAAGCTGCCTTATCGTCTCGTCGCTCACACTCTGTGCAGCTCACAGATTTTGCCATCTTGTCCTTGTCCTAATCACAGGTTTCCAGTCACAGACACAGCAAAAGGCTTGCACTGTGCCTCAACCCTGCTCACACAGTAGTAAAGTCATGAAAAAGTGGTGAAAATATGGCAGTAGTCCTCTGTATCTTTCACAAATTAAAGTCCCAGTGCTTTATAAGTATCCAGGATCTACTATCTGTAGCTTTTAGCAGGAAAAAACAAGTATATCCACAAAAGAATGTAAGCAAAGCGGAGCGCAAGCAGCAGAGCGTCTGCACTGTAAGAAAGCTGGAAGCAGCAATGTAGTCACATTTACCGAATTTATATGAAATTAACCTATTGTTTGAATTTTAAACAAAACTGAAATTCTGAATTATTTCAACTACAATAAAAATCAAAGGCAAATAAGTTGATGGATTATCAGGGACTGTTATGTGTCAGACAGGAATTTTTTTTTAACCCTTTAATTTTTATTTTAAATGGCAAAATACAAATACTAACACTCATTGTCCTCCGGGGTCAAATTTGACCCCAGCTGGTTTGACTGTAAAAAAAGCATAAAACATAACATTCACACAAATTTGTGTTTCATCTTTTTAGCCAACTTCAGACCAACTCATTTTTAACTTTTTTTTTGGAATTTATGGTCACATTTTCCTCATTTATATGAAATTATACCTCATTTTTGAGTAGAAAACCCCCAGAAATTCTGAATAATTTCAAATATAGTAAAGATCAGAGGCAAATAAGTTGATGGATTATTACAGGCTGGAATATGTCAAAGGTCTATCAGGAAAAAGTTTCAATACCATTTCAAGATTTTTAATGGCAGCAAATACTAACACTCATTGTCCTCCGAGGTCAAATTTGACCCCAACTGGTTTGATCGCTTATACGGAATAAATATATAGTATTACCCGATATATGTTACAATTCTTTAGCCAAACTTCAATCCAACTCACTATCACAAATACCATACACTTAATTTATGGTCAACAGACCTCATTTACATTACAGATATTACTAGTCTACATTACAGACTAGCATATATCAAATATTAGACAGGATATTCCCAGGTCAAAACTGACTGACTGCATTTTTATTCACAAATAACACAGAGCAAACAAAGTGCAAAACATTTCTATTTACAAAACTCAACATTCAATAACAAAAAATCTCCAATCTTCAAACTCCAAAACTAACTTCATAATGAAATGAAAAAGAGTGGGTGCGTGTGTTGTGTCTCGTCAAGTATGTTAATTTTATTAATGTTCATGTTTAGTGTTTCATATTTTATGTCATGCCTTAGTTTAGTTTCATGTTTAGTCCTTTGTTGTCATGAGCACTTCATGTTAAGTTAAAGTCACTCATGTCCAGTCTTGTCATGCACTTCCTGTTTTATTTTGTACTCACCTTTTCCCTCTCGTTTCAGACCCTGACTTCCTCCCTTTGTGTGATTTTCCCGCCATTGTGATTGTCTACCCCGCCCCTGATTGGTTTCACCTGTGTTCCCCTACCTCATGTATAAATAGTCCTTGGCTCCCTTTGTCTTGTTGCCAGTTCGTCTTGTTTAGTCTGTGTGATGCCAGGTTTTCATGTTGTCAGGTTTGATTCTAAGTTGTGATATTTTTTTATCCTTTTTGTGAGTGTTTTGTTTTGAAACTCATATGCAACAGGAGTCCTATATTGAAAATCAACATTTAAATGCGAGCATTACAGAAGAGGAAGTCAAGAGTGCGATTAGTAGACTCAAAGTGAGGAAAGCCACGGGTGTTGATAACTTATCGAATGAAATTTTGAAATTACCTTGTTTATTTTACATGTTATTTAATCTTTTCTCCATTTGTTTTGACTATGGTTTTCTTCCCTTGGTTTGGCAGAAATCTATTATAAAACCAATCCCTAAGTCTAAAAACAATGATCCCAGAATCCCCATGAACTATAGGGGGGTAAGCCTTTTAAGCTGTGTGTATAAAATCTATTCCAGTATTTTAAATGAGCTGACTGATGCTATTTTTGGACATGTTTGGTTTATTAGCTGATGAACAAAATGGCTTCTGTAAGAAAAGAGCATGTATTGACCACATATATTCTTTATTTACTATAGTTCATGCCAGAATACAAGAAGGGGGATCTGTTTTTTGTTGTTTCATTGATTTTCGCAAAGCTTTTGATTGTATTCACCACGGTCTTCTTAGCTTTAAATTATTAAATATTGGAATAGATGGTAAATTTTACAAGGCACTAAAAGCTCTTTATCGGACCCCAGTGGCTTGTGTGCAGGTTAATCAGTATAGAACGGGCTGGTTCCCAACTCCATCTGGTGTCAAACAGGGAGATGTACTCTCTCCCACCTTGTCTGCCATTTATATAAATGATCTTGTATTAGAAATCAAGCACACAGCCATAGGGGTCAGATTGGGTGACCTTACGGTTGGCTCTCTTCTGTACGCTGATGATTTAGTCCTCCTCAAAGAGTTTGAAAATGAGTTCCAAATGTTATTAGATGTTGTGTATAACTGGTGTGGGAGATGGAGGTTGAGGATAAACGAAGATAAAACTCAGGTTGTGCATTTCAGGAAGAAGGGACAGGTGCAGTCCAATTTCACTTTTTCTTGTGGGTCAGCACCTTTTATCCTACACTAGGTTGTATAAATATCTGGGGTTTACGTTAGATGATCATCTCACGCTTGAAGAGGGGATAAATGTTCTGTCGGACTCTGTGGGTAGGGCCCTGGGAGCCGTCCTTAGTAAGGTTAAGTTTTGCAGGGATCTTGGCTATAAAACCTACACTCAGCTGTTTAAATCTTGTGTTTGTCCTATTTTAGATTATGGTGCAAGAGTTTGGGGTTATGGAAAACGTATAAAGTGTGAAGCGATACAGAACAGAGCCATGCATTGTTTTCTGGGTGTGCATAAATTGGCCCCAATAATTTTTTTATGGGATCTCTTAAACAATTATTCTTGGGCCAAGCAGCTTGAAAAATTATTTGGTATGGCTGGTCTTCAATATGTATATAGAAATAAAATGTCTTGTTCTGTCAGTCAAATTAAAAGAGTATTATTTGAAAATTATAAACAAAAATGGTCAGAAGAAGTTCAGTGTAAACCAAAATTGAGAACATATCGTCTGATCAAAGGTAATTATGGCCCGGAGCACCATGTCACCCTCAACCTATCCAGAGCTCAGAGGTCAGTTTGTGCCCAGCTGAGGTGTGGTATTCTGCCTCTGGCTCTAGAAACTGGACGTTTCCATTCGATCCCTGAGGAAGACCGAAAGTGTTGTTTGTGTGATCTGGGAGAAATTGAAAATGAATTTCATTTTTTGTTTTACTGTCCTTTGTATCACGACCATAGGCAAAGGCTTTTCTGTAAAATTTTATCTGAAGATGGACCGGATTTGTTTTCAATGTCTGATGAAGGCAGACTCCACTATTTATTTTCAGAAAAGGTATTCCTATTAGCTAAGTTCATCCAAAATGCATATGAGCAGCGTAGGAGTACATTATATGTGTGAAACACTATTACCACCTAACATCAGTATGTATGTAGGTGAGAAATGACAAAACAAAACAAAACCAACAGACCGTCCAAGAAGTCTGTGCTCCAGGTTTTTCGGTAAGTGAAATTTGGAAATTCTAGTATTATTTTATTTATGTTTATATGTTAGCACTAATTAGCGGGTATCTGTGTCTGCGGTCACTACTACGGTCACCACCTAGCTTGTCAGCAGCGTGTATCGGTGTCTGCGGTCACCACCTAGCTTGTCAGCTTATTTATTAAGCCTTTATTTAATACATGTAAAATCACGTTGATACCAGAGGTCTCCTTTTCAAGTGCGACCTGTATCACAGCAGCAACATCCACATCAAGTTACAGAGCCACAGACAATACAACACAAGCTTACCTCGCTAACTAGCTAACCAGCCAGCTAACGGTTAGCCTTCGAGCAAGACGCCAGTCCAGGGATGTATCGAAGTCAGAGCCTGACAGAAGTGTTAGGATTTAGGCATTTAGGGAGAGAATATTTTGAACAAAAGGCTGAGGCTGTGTGAGGTTTGAAAATAAAGGTCCACCACGTTAGTTAGCTAACGTGTTGCAATGTTAACGTTGTCATATGAGCAGTGTAACGTTAACGTAACATTAAGGCTATACTTGTGTATGTAAATTAAAAAGTGGCGAACTGTGTGAAATTACAATAAGGTGTGTAACGTAATTAAAAAAACTGTGATATTTGACTGTCACATATAAAATATTAAGAAAATTAGTGTATGATATAGGCCTGTAGTTACACAACAATAGATAATGCATAGACAGAATATAAGGACTGTGATGGCCACCACCTTTTTGTTTTGCTAAAATAAATTGATTATGATCTGTTTAACATTGAAGTAATTTAAGTTGTACTGTTTGCATGTAAAGGAGTCTGTGAAGTAGGTAGCTAACACATATATTACTTTTAATATCTATTTGTCTGTGTAAAGTTTTCCTCTAGGTGACCCAGACAGACTGGACCAGTGGACACTCAACACGAGGAGACAGAACTGGAGTCCAAACAAGACTTCCCGTCTGTGCAGTGAACACTTTGAGAGTCATCACTTCAGCACTGACTCCAAGATAAAGACACCTTTTTTCATACAGTACCTCACAAAGAGTCAAGAAACTTATTAGTTTAAAATGATGAATTATTGTCCATAATACATTTAAATGCATTACATAAATTACTAATTGTCATACATTACTAAGTACTTGATTAGGGCACAGGTTGCTCTGTACTATTACTGATAAGGTGAAATTACTGACACACCAGTTCAGTTTAGTGTTCCCCTGATGCAAAAGGCCAAATGAAGATTTTATCACTCAAGGAACATGACATGTATTTACCAACTTTAACATTTTAGTGACTTTTATGCAAAGACCCTTTATCAAAGTGAGAATCACTACCTTTTTCCCCACACACAGTCTGTGAAGAACCAATGGAATAAAATATTCTCATAATGAGACAGCCGAACATAGCATGATTCCACAGTGGCAGTGAGCTTTGATAACAGTTCAGTTTCCTTTTGATAGCAACAATTATTTTAATGTGGATGAATTGCATACTGTACATTCATACTCCAGTTGTCTTGGTAGTACACTGTTAAATATAAAATCACATTCAAATATAAAGTCAAATATCTACAGAACTTAAACACAAAACTATTTTATGAATGACAGCCACTTACTCAGCAATAAGTTCATTTTGGTGGTGAGTGGGCTTTTAACCAAGACAGGCTGTAGTCAATGTTTTCTACCTGTGTTTTTAACCTGTCATCTTTCTCTCATGTAGGACACTTGAGGAAAGTTACAACGCTGTTTACTCCACAGTAAAGAGGTTGTTTCACAAGAAATTAAGATTTTGCAAATTATGACACTGGGTCCTAATTCATTGGTTTTATAATTACTGTTACAAATCTTTTCATTTATTTCATGTGTACTTTTTGTAACCTTTTAATATGGATGTTTTCATGAATGCAAACTTTGACTTTATTTTGTGAAACTGTTTGTGTAATGGTTATAACTTTTGCTATATAAAATGGATCAGACAAAATTTACTTTAGAGTAAAAGCTAATTTTTTGAAAGCTGTCATTCATCAGTTTCCTGTGATGATTGGAAATATAGTGGTGATTTAAACCATTAACAAAATATAATAGTTATTAATGGTATCTTAATGTTTCCATTTATGTCTTAACATTTACCCAAGTTTGCATTTATCTTAGCAGAATGTAAAAAAATGAAAAGCTGATGTTATGTGCTGGTTTTGTTTGAACATTTCTTTAAGACAAATGAAGAGATTTCACTGAGAAACTATTCTCCTTTTGTGAAAAACAAGGAAATATCTGCACACTGAATAGTTTTAAGTCCCGTAGGAGATATTATTTATTTGTGACGTTGTGACATATGAGAAGGTTCTGTGCGTATTGCTCGGTATTGAGGCTTATATAGTGAGGCTAAAAAAAACATAAACACATAATTGGCTGATTATGTTTCTGTTTGCCTCACTATAAAAACGTCACAATACCTTTGCCTGAGGAAGACCCTCTCAGAGTTGGCAACATAGCGAACAAGTGATACCTCCTTGGGGGCTTCAAAACTATTGTGTCCAGCTAATTCTTTGTTTTTCACTTTGATTTGTTTTTTTATTATGGCATAAAATGTGCAGTCTTGAAGAAGAAAATTAAAATGCAAATAGGATGATTGATGATTAATTTTATTTATGAGTCAAATAATGCAGCCATATTCTTAAAATGAAAAAGCATTTAAGCAAATGCATTTTAATTTTCAAATTTTACATTTCAAATTGAATTTTGGTATCTATTTGCTGGGACATATTTTGAAAATTAAATCTCAAATGTCTTTCTTTTTCATTTTAATTAAGTGAAAGAATGAGCAGTCTTGAAGAAAATTAAAATGCAAATACGATGATTGATGATTAATTTTATTTATGAGTCAAATAATGCAGCCACATTCTTAAAATGAAAAAGCATTTCTGCAAATGCATTTTAATTTAAATATTGGTCACGATTCGCTTCGATATGAGACATGACCCTCTTCCATTCTATAATGCCTATTAATAATGTAATTGTTGACATTTATGTCCTAAATGTGCTCTCAATTGTACATGGACATTATGTATTACGGACTCTTATTTTAAAAGTGCCTGAAACCGGAAATGCTTGTTGGTAACCTGCCTATATAATGGGTGTGTCAATAAACGATTTTCTCTTTAGTTTGAACAAGCAACACGTGTGGATGTCTCCTCATTTCTCCCAGTGTTTTATTCCTCTGTCATTTTATTTTATGTTTAATGATGGATCTGGTGCCACAGCAGAACGCTGTGCATTGCACTGTCAACAGTAATATTATAATGAGGGTAACCAGGAATATGCAATGTATTATATTTGTAAAAGTAACTTGCCTAACCCTATATATCACATATTCAATATAATTACTTATATAATAATGCAATATAATACATATTAAGTATGATTCCTTATCTCTGGAACTATTTGAAACATACCCTTTGTAGGGATTTGCTAAAGGCAAGTTGGTTATTGATTATTAATTACTAATTGTAATTAGTTAAGAAATTAAATTAATTAAAGTGTATTAATAATTCCGGAGCACCACCCTGGATACAGGGATCAATGACCAACCGTTTTTTAGACAAAAAGGGAAAAATCCTCGTCTCAGTTTGCTAATATAGGTGAATATTAACAATCAAATAATTTAGAAGGTGTGAACCCGAGCACTGACCATCACAACCAGCTATTGATACAAAAACAATGCACAAATCATCACAGAGGACTGCTCTAGTGAAGTCACAAATGTTTATTAAACAATTATGATTCAACAATCACAAGCTGTTCACTTAATAAACATACTACACTAAATTGACTAACTAGAAGCAACAAATCAAAGCATGCAAGTGGGTCGCTGCGTGTGTGTGTGTGTGTGTGTGTGTGTGTGTGAAGGAGAGAAAGATAGAGAGGAAATGGCGTGACGTGACCTCCTGGGGGACACGTCACGTCACACCAGGTACTGATAAGAGTAAGGCGGGAAATTTGAGGGAAGTACTGAGGCGGGATACTAGAGCAAGACAATGGGCAAGACAGCTGGCCACATGTGCACCTTTAAAGTAAGCACACGATGGTGTCCAGCGGGATCAAACACACTCTATGCTCTAACAGAATAGCTGTGGCAACACGTGTAGGTGCATAGACTGTGGTAATGGCGAACTGCCCTTAAGGAGTTGCTCACAAGGCAATGTGTTATTTTACCACAGGTATAAGGTGTGTGTGTGTGTGTGTGTGTGTGTGTGTGTGTGTGTGTGTGTGTGTGTGGGGGGGGGCAGACTAACTGGGTCAGCCTACTGGTCCTTGTTACAGATAGGCACAACTAACGCCAGGTCATCCACCGAGTTGCACAATCAATTTGCTCCAGCGAGTGCAACAACAAACAGCAATCAGTGATCAGATTATCAAAGAAAGGGACACGGCGGTTCTCAAAGTTCACAAATCACAGTTAAAAGTCACTCTTAAATCACACGCTAAATATAAAGTCTCTGCAGTCGCACGGCGTGATGACGTGTGTCCCGTCTGTTGCTGCGGGATGAGTGCACGAGGCTGCTGTAGCATCCTACAGCGGGATGAAAGATGCTATCCTCGGTGTGGCAGAAGAAGGATCAGCTGAGTCAACTCCGTTGAAGAAACAGGGCCTCGGTGACTCTGTCTTCCTCGGGAGAAAAGAGGGGTTTTCTCCAAACTCTGCAGATGCTGAGGAACGGCAGGGTTGCGCGGTGTTCCTCTGATGCTTCATGGAGTGTTATAAACAAAAAGAAAAAGTGTCTTTCATCGTCCAGCAAGTCAAGAAACAAAAGGGCGGCCGGTCAGTTGAATTCAAACATTTGAGGTGCTCCCAAGCAGTAACTTGCGCACAGAAAGTTTTGGCTTCCTTCCAGCAACTTGTCACTCAGGGATTGCGAGGGGCGTCAGCGCGCAGCGGCAATTAAAGTCTCAGTGGCGTCATAGGGGGTTCCGTCTGACTCCACCTGAACCTGGCTGCTGTCGCCCAATAGGGAGCAAGAGTTTGAATTTCAAAAGTGATTTACACTTTTATAGTTACCAGACCGATGGAAGCTTGGCGCGTTTCCTTTGTTCTTAGACTGGCTGGCTTTTGTCAAGGCCTCTCTATTGTTTAAAACATGTGGCTGAGGTCCCAACATCCCCCCTTTGGTCCGAAGGGTTGGGTGCTGAGCACAATCTTTGGAGCAACCTAAGGGTCAAACAGTCCATGAGTCCATAAATGCATGAGAGGTGGTCAACAGCTCAAGTGTTCCTTTGGGAACATGGGTCGAGTAATCCACCTGTCTCTGGCAAAGGAAAATCCATAATTGTCCCAACAGTTCATTACAGTTCATCTTCAGAGGCTTGTCTGGGCAAGACATAGAGGCTAGTCTGGGCAGGACAAGATTTCTAAGCCATGGTTACATCAAGATAACCACAAAAAGGGTACACTGTTCTTATTACAACCACCAATACATCCAAATAATCATCGGAAGTACACAAGAAGAAATGGTGGTTAGAACAAGATTAGTAGGCTCTCCCTTCTCCTTTTGGAGGATTAGGGTTAACCATGTGTACGGCTACAGGCTGGTGTGTAAAACCTGGTGAGACCAGGAGGAGGGAATCCAGTCTGGCTTGCAGTTTCTGGATGTATTTGTACATGGCGTGTGCAATTATTGCCGTGATGATCCAACCACTAAGCAGGAGTCCCAGGGCAGCCATGCTAACTGGGTGGTCTACTTAAGCTGACTTTGCTAAATGGCCAGAAAATGTGGTGGTAAGCCCAGTCAGTTTTAGACTGAACTTAACCAATTTAGTACCTTCAGCTAGGAGTTCATTTTGAATGGTGTCATAAATTGTGAGATTGTGACCAACAAAGGCGTCCATAATCTCAATCTCCACATCATGCCTGTCTGGATTGAGATAATGGAGGACACCAATGGCTAATTAGCCACCGGCTACCAGCTCGCTCTACCCTTGTCTCTGCATCTTCATCCTTGAGGGACAAACTACCTAGCCCAGTGGATGTCTTTTGTCTTAGTGCGCATGCTAAGATTGGGAATGAGGTAGAGTGAGGGGTTGTCGTCATGGTAGGCAAGTGTTCTGAGGTGTACGTGTGTGTTACCCTTCCAAAATCCAGTTTTAATGAAGTATCACCACATGTGACGTTTCGGGTCACTGCCCTTCTTTAGACAAACAGGTGAACAAATCACACCTCCATATATCTATCTATCTATCTATCTATCTATATATACACTGTAAAAAAAAAGTAATATAACAGAATTTTACTGTTTATTTTACAGATTTTTTTTGTATTTTTAAAATACCATTAAATTTACAAAAAGAGACTGTGATTTTACATGTCAAATGTAAAATAACATGGAATCACTGTAACTTTGAAAACCCAAGATATTTCTGTTCTTTTATTAAAAAAACCCATTAGAAATACACATATTTATTGTTAAAATACGTTCACAAATGTATTGTAATTTCACAAATATTTGTCTGTTATTTAAGGGAGTAAACTGTCAAATTCAACTTTAAAACTATAAAAAAATAAGAAATCATTTAAAATTACTGAGAAATTAATAGTAAAATAACTATTTAATTTGTAATTTTACTAGAATTTCTTTGTTAATTGACTAATATTTTCATTGAAAATAACCACAATTACTGTACTTTCCTAGATGGTAACATTTATTAACATTATATTAACATTTATTTTGAAAGGACATCTGGAGAGACATAGGGAAAGGGGAAAGCTTGAGAGGGTGAATAATATGCAGAGCAAAGAGTTGGACTTGAACTTAGGGCTGCTGCAGCAAGGACTATATAGCCTCTGCTTATGGGGCATCAGCACTACCAAGTGAGCTGCAATTAAATGCTTTCAATAAAGCATTTCACTGATGGAGATGCTGCTACTTTATTGCAGCTGCTGCTTCAGAACTGAAGCAGACACACTGTTTGATGACTGGATGTTCTCGTGTCACTCGTAGCATGCTCATATTGTCAAGGGCAGTTTATTAGCCAGACTGTAAATCAGTTTAGGCCTATCAAAGTTAGGATCAGATGCAAACACAGTCCCATTAACACTCAGACATTTGTGTATAATATTATTTTTGGTGGTGGTGGGTAGGGGGATGTTAGGTTACAGTACCACCACCTGATTTTAATCCAGGAAAAAGTCTGAGTCTGCAGTCTGAGTATGAATGACTTGTCATGAGTTTCAAAAGGAATTCCTGCAGACCCTTGCTCCTGAATGACCACTGCCACCAGAACCACTCAATCTCCTGGTATACCTTCAGCATATGTGTATATGTACTGCAAATGTTAACCTTAATGTTGAGGTTAAAACTTAACTGCCATTTCATTTCATTTCATTTGAGCCATCTCTAAAGTGAAACTGCATGCATCATGTGAAAATGAATGATTTGGACCGCTCTGTGTAGGCTACTGAAATGACCGTGGTTAATGAAAATAAACATTTGTGAGCGGCCTAGAACTGCTATAGGCTAATATGAAATGCAGTTTAAATGTAGCAGTGGTCTCCAGGGAAGGTAAATGCTGTTGTATTGGCAAACAAATCTCAATATCTGTCACAATAAAACAAACCAAGAAAAGGAACTGTTAGTGAAGGAGGCCAACACCAGGATAAAACCACATAAACTACATGCTTTTCATCTGTTTCCTCAACCTACCACCTAAAAGCATTGTATTCTGTCATTCAGAACAGATCTTAATGACAGAGCATTAATATCATCTGTGTCTAATTGCTTTTCAGCAATTCAGAGGTAAACAGTGAAAATATAATTTATAGAAATAAAAAGTAATATAAAGTATGAAACATTGCAGGGCCACACTGTATTATTTATTTTAAAAAAAAATCTAAATGTAGGGGCAGTAATTGCAAACAATGTAAATCACAATGTCTTGAATTATTTCACAGCATGTCTGAACAAAACACGTATAATCAGGAGACATTCTACTGCTGCACCGTCTCTCTGCACAAACACACGTACACACACACACACCAAAAAAAAAAAAAAAAAAAGGTCTCGCAGCACACGCTGGGGCCTGAACCGGAACAACATCATGACAACAACGCAACATGCCATTGGAGTACGTGCTGTGGAAAGCGCAGTTCCCGTTTGGGTTGGTCGACAGAAACTGTTCGAGAAGAAGAAGAAGACATGCCATTGGCTGTTGGGACACTGAACATCCGTCTTTGTCGTGACGCTGAACAAGATCAACAACTTTCCCGTTTGAGTTGGTCGACAGAAACTTCGAGAGTACAGCAGCTCATGTCGAGGCTGGAGGAAGGACGAAGCTACAAGGCAAGTATCGAACTCAAGCTGAGTAGCATTAGCTTTATTTACCACCATGGCTCTGAGTTTACTCAGTCGGCAAAAGGCACCGAATCCGCGAATCCGCTAGCATGTCGTCAATTGAAATGTTAGCTAACTATGATGACAAAAGCATGGCCGGCGGCGTCGGTGTCTTCACGTGGCGTCTGCCAGTGTAAGCTGCATTTAGTATTCAGCCAGACCAGCCACTATCTTACCACTTAACAGTGAGTCATTACGTTTGCTTTTGTGAACTAACTGACACACGCGGAGAGAAAGATTAACATTTGTTTAGAGCTGCAACAATTAATCGATTAATCGAACAATGATCGATTATTAACCCTCTTGTACCCTTAGGGACATTTTTGTCCTTTGAGAGAAATTTTCACTCGTTTTTTGGCCATAACTTTCACTGTACAACTTGAAATGGCATGATTTTTGGCTAGGAAGCTTAATTTTATGTAACTTGTCAAATTTGGTTTTGAAATTTTTCTAAGGTCAATAATACACTGTGGGCAAAAAATGCATACACTTATACTCTTAGGGACATTTTTGTCCCCTCAAAACAAAACAACAAAACTGATTTTGATGCATTATTCATTTATTTTTTTTGTAGTTTCAGGTTTTCAATTTTACTCCGCATATTTCTAGTTTTTTTAATGGGCTTTTATATAGAAGGGCTATGATATAGTTATGGCTTTGATCAGCACTGTGTGCGTGTGTGTGCGCTCGCTCGCGCGTGTCCACGACCACACACAGGCATGCACACACAGTACCAGAGGGTTAAATTAATCGTCAACTATTTTGATAAATGAATAATCGGTTTAACAACTAATAGATTAATCGTTTAAATAATCGACAGATTAATCGATAATGAAAATAATCGTTACCTGCAGCCTGATGTCAAACCTGCTGCAGCCATGTTCAAGGACCCTATGCTGTGCTTCAGCTTGCCATGCTTATGCTCAATAATTTATTTTTCTCACTTCAGAGTTGTCTGACTAAACTAATAATACTTCAAACCACAATATATTAAAACAAAAAAACAGAAAACTATTACTACCATTACTTTGATTGTTATTGATGTACTGGACTCAGTTGTAACATGATAATTTCATTTAGTTGTTGTTGGAGTTATGGTCTTTTGGCTCAGTTTGTCACAAAAATGTTCCCTTTTTCTCTTGTCCTTGTACACAACAGGAAACTTGACTTTGGCAGCGGAGAATTTCATGCTGTCTGCGGACCAGACCATTGTGAATGGCCACATCAGAATCTTCAGTGATGCTCTTATGCTGATGTTTGGTTTGTACTACTGTATGAACATATCTTACCCAGCAGAGACCAACAAAAAAAATATTTCGCTGGGTCTCCGATGCGGGGCTTCAAACACGTGACGACCCGAGACAGGCAAACTGACCGGGCCGGACTTATTTCATGAACCGCTCCACACATTCATGTCACTTTAGTTGCCATCAGCTCCACTTTCACTCATTTCCTCACTCTTTTCCAACTTTCACTCTTCCTCCCTTAAGCTTTAGCTGCAGCTCAAACTATACAGGCTTACAACAGGAGGCGTTGTATCCTACGTGCAGCCCTCTTTTATATACAGTCTATGGTGCAGCAACAGACGGCAGAGTGACAGGCTGCTGTCGTATTTATTTCTGCCATGTGGTATCGAGGAAATTATAGCCAATAATTGTGATCGCGATCCCGATTGAAGATCGTTTTATCGCCCAGTCTATCTTTTTTTTTTTTTTATTCAACAAAAATCATACTATTTTGAAAATGATTTTGGCGGCCCATCTGCAATACCCGCGGCCCACAGTTTGGGAATCACAGGATCAGTAGATTGATAGATAAACAAAAAAAACAATTAACCCAGTAAAAACAACTGCTCTAAAAACTCTTGCCTTGCTGAGGTGATCTGTTGTACCGCCTGCAGTAGCACCTCAGCATTGGAGTTCCAGGAGCAGCCACGGGCTCTCCTGGTTCTTCGCGGGGCAGAAACCAGAGCTCTCCCAGCACACTTCACAGGTGTTGGTCATAATAGGAAGCTTTGATGTATCTATATCCGTTGGTCACAATGTGGCACATTCACACACCTTTCAATTCATGATCCATCTTTGGGCGATTTTTTTTAATTTGGATAAACTGGGGGAATGCTTGGAGATTTGTGGAGGTGCAGGTGCTTTACTTTCAGCCTACATGCAGAGCAGGAAAGCCTGACCGCCTGCTGCGCACGAGCACTCATGCCAGGAGACAAGTCACTCAGACCGGACAGGAGCCAGCACTGCCACGAGGACGCCCCACTAGGAGGTGGAGTTGGGTCGCGGAGAGCAGCAGCATGGAGCTGCTGAGATGACAGGCCGCCCCCCAGCTGAAGACGGACTTGTGTTGTGGATATTTCTCAGTGGGCTGAAGTTAGTTTACTGTGTGGCTCAGCTGTTAGATAACGTTACTAACCTCTGAGACTGAAGGGACATGACTGAAGATGGTGCTGGCTCCCGCCCGGTTTGGGTGACTTGTCTCCTGCCGTGAGTGCAAATCTCCGGTCAGGCTTTTCTGCTGTGCATGTAGGCTGAAAGTAAAGCACCAGCACTTCCACAAGTCTCCAAGCATTTCCTGAATTTATCCAAATATCACAATAACAAAATGATAAAATCAAAAACTTCATTTTAATGTTCTGTTTTTATTGTAAGAGAAAAACAACCTTGATTTCTCTTTTTCTGATTTGGTTATGAAATGGAATAATGAAAGATCGACCAATACATGAAGTAGGACAATGATGTATTATTGACCTTTTGAATTTTTTATAATAAAATTTCAAGAATTTATGTAAAATTAAGTCATTTGATATCACAAGGGAGAGTTATGACTAAAAAAATGAGTGAAAAATGCCCCCTACTGGATGAAAATGGTCCGAACTGTACCTGAGAGTTCATTTTTGTTTTTCAGATTTTCAGATTGGCTATGTCTCTTATTTATCCTTGATTCATGCTCATGTCAAGTTACAGAAACAGGTGCTTGTTAATGCTTATTTATGAAATAATGACAAAACAAAACTCAAATACCCAAGAAACCTTTGAGTAGCAGATCCTCCTGACCAAAGTTACGTTCTTCTCCCTGAAATAGTATTTGCAATACTAATAATAATAATAATGGCTTGGATTTATATAGCGCTTTTCAAGGCACCCAAAGCGCTTTACAAAAACCATCATTCATTCATACACATTCTCACCGGTGGTGGTAAGCTACGTTTGTAGCCACAGCTGGCCTGGGGCAGACTGACGGAAGCGTGGCTGCCATTTCGTGCCAAACGGCCCCTCCGACCACCACCAAACATTCATACACATTCATACACAATACACGTACACAATACTCACATCTTTTCATTACATCACTGTTCCACAGTGCCCTGTATGTCCAAACACTCTTTCACAAGCAAGCTCTGTCTACACTGTTGTGTAACCTTATTGCAAATGTATGAAAACATTAAATTAAAGTACAGTCCACAGTTACTAAAGTTGTTGTTTTTTCATTTGACAGGTGCCTCTTCAAGATAAATCCAGACAAGGGATCAAAAGTGGAGCAGAACGCCACCAAAAAACAACTTGCAGTCAGTCCAAAGGTTCTCACATTGATCCCCAAAATTGCAGACTACGAGTGGAGGGAATAAGAAGTGCTCACAAGTTATGGATACTTTGTCCAAGTTATAGACTGTTATATCCAGTGAGGTTTCATGTAAGCTATTTGTTATGTAGCTTTGTTATCAATGTTGTGGATGTATAATTATTTGACCAACTTATGGATGCCTTGGATAGTGTATAGATTCATTTCCAGTGAGGTTTGACGAAGTTTGTAATCAGTGTTGTGGATGTATGGTTACTTGACCAGGTCATGGGTGCCTTGGATAGAGTATGGATTCATTTCCAGTGAGGTTTAATGTAGGTTTGTAATCCATGTTGTGGATGTATGGTGACTTGACCAAGTTATGGATGCTTTGAATGTTGCTGTAAGTTGGTAACTCAACTTTTTTTTTTTCTTTCATTTCCAATTCAGTTGAATTTTAATAGCTAGCTTTTGTTTGTTTGTTTTTTTTGTTTCAGAACCAGACAGTCATTTTAATTTAATTGATTTTTGAATTTTGCTGTAATAATGGTTACCCGTTAAGTTAAATAAAAATACTGAGAACGTGAAATTGTAGCTGTTCTTGTTCAGCTTAGTCTCATTCAAATACAACAATTCATTTAAGCCCCTTTTCCCACTGGCCAAAAACCAGTTTAAACCATTTAAAATTAAAATAATTCTGGTGTGTGTGTGTGTGTGTGTATGTGTATATATATATATATATATATATATATATATATATATATATATATATATATATATATATAGGTGAGCATAGTTTTTTAAGTTGAAAGTCCATTAAATATTCAGAAAATCTATGTAAAAGAACACAAAAAACTAAATTTACAATAAACAGTAAATTGTTGCAATTGTAAACCCAATATCTAGTTTTTCAACAGTTTTTTTACATGTTTTGAAAGATGAATCACATTATTTTGTGTGTCGTATACTGTTACATTACATCAAATATAAATTATTATACAACCTCTTTACATAAAATAATGTCATTAAAACCAACTAATAACAGCACATTTCTGTAAATTTAAGCATTATTATTCATATTACAATGTTTATTTACCATCTTTATAGGTAATTTCATTGTTTTAAAACGTAAAATGTTTGTAATTAAACTTTAAAAACAACGTAAAATAACTAAATATACATTTGATGTGATCTAAAGTTAACAGTAAATTGTTGCAATTGTAAACCCAATATCTAGTTTTTCAACAGTTTTTTGACATGTTTTCAAAGATAAATCACATTATTTTGTGTGTCGTATACTGTTATATTACATCAAATATAAATTATTATACAACCTCTTTACATAAAATAATGTCATTAAACCAACTAATAACAGCACATTTCTGTAAATTTAAGCATTATTATTCGTATTACAATGTTTATTTACCATATTTATAGGTAATTTCATTGTTTTAAAATGTGAAAATGTTTCTAATTAAACGTTAAAAACAACCTGAAAGTAAGGCAAAATCTTGTTAAAATTACAACTATAAAATGTATTTTAATTATGGAAAATTATGAGAAAGTCATTTTCTGTCATTTCACTGTATTTTTTTGGCGCCCCAGCTGCCGGAAAATTAATGTTTTTTTAAGATTATTTTTTTACAGTTATATATATATATATATATATATATATATATATATATATATATATATATATATATATATATATATATACAGTACAGGCCAAAAGTTTGGACACACCTTCTCATTCAATGCGTTTTCTTTATTTTCATGACTATTTACATTGTAGATTCTCACTGAAGGCATCAAAACTATGAATGAACACATGTGGGGTTATGTACTTAACAAAAAAAGGTGAAATAACTGAAAACATGTTTTATATTCTAGTTTCTTCAAAATAGCCACCCTTTGCTCTGATTACTGCTTTGCACACTCTTGGCATTCTCTCCATGAGCTTCAAGAGGTAGTCACCTGAAATGGTTTCCACTTCACAGGTGTGCCTTATCAGGGTTAATTAGTGGAATTTCTTGCTTTATCAATGGGGTTGGGACCATCAGTTGTGTTGTGCAGAAGTCAGGTTAATACACAGCCGACAGCCCTATTGGACAACTGTTAAAATTCATATTATGGCAAGAACCAATCAGCTAACTAAAGAAAAACGAGTGGCCATCATTACTTTAAGAAATGAAGGTCAGTCAGTCCGCAAAATTGCAAAAACTTTAAATGTGTCCCCAAGTGGAGTCGCAAAAACCATCAAGCGCTACAACCAAACTGGCACACATGAGGACCGACCCAGGAAAGGAAGACCAAGAGTCACCTCTGCTTCTGAGGATAAGTTCATCCGAGTCACCAGCCTCAGAAATGGCAAGTTAACAGCAGCTCAGATCAGAGACCAGATGAATGCCACACAGAGTTCTAGCAGCAGACCCATCTCTAGAACAACTGTTAAGAGGAGACTGCGCCAATCAGGCCTTCATGGTCAAATAGCTGCTAGGAAACCACTGCTAAGGAGAGGCAACAAGCAGAAGAGATTTGTTTGGGCCAAGAAACACAAGGAATGGACATTAGACCAATGGAAATCTGTGCTTTGGTCTGATGAGTCCAAATTTGAGATCTTTGGTTCCAACTGCCGTGTCTTTGTGAGATGCAGAAAAGGTGAACGGATGGATTCCACATGCCTGGTTCCCACTGTGAAGCATGGAGGAGGAGGTGTGATGGTGTGGGGGTGTTTTGCTGGTGACACTGTTGGGGATTTATTCAAAATTGAAGGCACACTGAACCAGCATGACTACCACAGCATCCTGCAGCGACATGCCATCCCATCCGGTTTGCGTTTAGTTGGACGATCATTTTATTTTTCAACAGGACAATGACCCCAAACACACCTCCAGGCTGTGTAAGGGCTATTTGACCAAGAAGGAGAGTGATGGAGTGCTGCGGCAGATGACCTGGCCTCCACAGTCACCGGACCTGAACCCAATCCAGATGGTTTGGGGTGAGCTGGACCGCAGAGTGAAGGCAAAGGGGCCAACAAGTGCTAAACACCTCTGGGAACTCCTTCAAGACTGTTGGAAAACCATTTCAGGTGACTACCTCTTGAAGCTCATGGAGAGAATGCCAAGAGTGTGCAAAGCAGTAATCAGAGCAAAGGGTGGCTATTTTGAAGAAACTAGAATATAAAACATGTTTTCAGTTATTTCACCTTTTTTTGTTAAGTACCTAACCCCACATGTGTTCATTCATAGTTTTGATGCCTTCAGTGAGAATCTACAATGTAAATAGTCATGAAAATAAAGAAAACGCATTGAATGAGAAGGTGTGTCCAAACTTTTGGCCTGTACTGTATATATATATATATATATATATACACACACACATCACATATCACCTGACCAGTCATGTGATGAAAAGTAAATGTACAAAATTTGTTTAAAAAAGGTCAGTAAAGAAAGGAACTAACCTTATACATTATATACATAGAAGAGTAAATATATATTTTGGTTTCATGTACACATTTTAAGAGTACAAAAATGTATAGAATTTTTTGGGTTATTATAGTACACATTTAAAAAAAGTATATATATTTGTAGACATATGTACAGATAGATGACTAAAAATGACAAACATCGGGACGCACTTTCATACGGTCATATCAAGTCAGAAAAGGTAATTGGAGGTACCTCAAGTACACTGAAAAAGGCGATACTAGACTGTGAAAAAAAGTTTGAAAAAAATGAAAAAACAGCGTCATCGGAGACACAACTAAGCAAACAGAAATCTCACAGACATGACACACATCAATCAAGCAGACCATAACCCAGGAGAAGAATGTCTGCATAGACAGTTAACAATAACATGGCAAGTACAACAGAAGACACAACACACATCAATGTCACAAACGTGTGGAAACCAGCTAGAACTAGAAAGCTTTATAGAAAAGGCCTAATATCAAAGTCTTCGTTCAGCCCTCTTGGGGACAGAGTGTCCAGAGTGTAGATCCAAAACACCTCTCTTTTGAGTAACAGAGAATTAACATCACCACCATGGCAGAGTTGTTTAACAATTTCTATGCCACTGTAACTAAGAGTGGAAACAGTATGGGAAAAGTTAGTGAAGTGTACCGCAACAGGACTTCTCTTGTCATGATTACAAATGTTGGATCTATGCCCGGATATTCTTGTTTTTAAAGGCCTGGTAGTCTTACCCACATAGGCCATGCCGCATGGGCACTTCAGCATGCAGATCACATTCTTGGTACTACAGGTGATTACACCTTTGATGTTAAATGATTTGCCTGTGTGTGGGTGACAAAAGGTGGAGGTTTTGTGAATAAAGTTCAACTGGAACTCCCAGGGCGTAGCAATGATCACATCTGTAGTTACCAAAAGGAACAGACTGTAAAAAATTTGGTTGAGAAAGAATAGGGAGATGGGCTCTGACCAGCATATTGCTGAGATTAGGCGGTCTCCTGTAAACAATGCGTGGTGGTGTGGAAAAACATTTGAGCGTTGGATCAGATTGGATTATGTGCCAGTGTTTTTTTATGATAGATTGAAAACCACTGCCGAGAGGTGAGTATTGGACAACACAGTTTAGAGTGGGCTCTGATGATCGAGGCCTGGTATTACTCAGGCTTTCAGATTGAGTTACATTTTTAAAACGATTACAAGCTTGCATAATCCAGTCACATTTGTATTGTCTCTGTTGAAAGCGCATCACTAGATCCGCTGATTCAGATTCAAAGTCAGCAGCAGCGCTGCAAATGTGGCTAAACTGGGAAATGGGCAGGCTCTTTTTAAGTGGAATAGGGTGAAAGGATGTACCATGGAGAATGGAGTTTCGGTCCGTACTTTTGCGGTACAGTTTGGTGCCAAGTTTATTCTGATCTCTGTAAACGAGAATGTCCAAAAAGTTCATCTGATGTTCATTATAATCCATGGTGAATTTCAAGTGGTAATTGTTGGAGTTAAAGTAAAGAAAAAACTCCTTTAATTGGGCCTCTGAACCTTGAAGTGACAAAAATCGGTGCCTGGAATTGGGCCTGACGGCTCCCGACCCCGTCCTCCTTGTTTCTTCTAAAATATCTTCTGTGGTCAATTCAGTATCTTAGGTTCGGCTGGCAGGCACTTAGAAAAACACTGGAGATAGGCAGAATCTGGTGCAATCAAGTTTATTGTGTTCACAGGCAACAACACAGATAAAATCACGAGTCAGCCTCCGGAGGACGACTGAAAACCTGCTTTCGGCGCTCTGGCTTATATGCTGGTGGAGGTCAAAGAGATCTCCACCCATTTCTGTAGTCCTTCCCATTTTGATCCGTTTTTACTGGTAGCAGACTTTGCCTTTGTTCCTGCTCAAACTGGAATCTGCCACCAGTATTTCCGGAATCGCTCTCACTCTATTTTTTTAAAAACGTGATCTCTGGGGACTTACATGCTACAGTCCCTCGGGCTCCCGTGTAATATGAACCATTACATGGACATTAAGTAATACAATCATTTGAGTGTGTGTGTGACCTTTCCAGTGTAATATAAACTCTTAAGTGCATTAGGCAGTACAATCAAGTGAGTGTGCTATCTTCTTTACATAGCATGTGGCAGCTTGTATGAGTGTCACTGTAAGTTCACAACATCATGTGAGTGTAGGTCAGTGCATTATATCATTACACAGAGCGTGATAGGTTATGTATGTCAATAAGAGTTTACAACTGAGATGTCGCTAAGAGTTCACACCATTATATTGCATATTACACATAAATGCAGTATTAGTTTTGTAAAAGTCTACACACTAACATGGTTATATAGCTATTTGTATCTTATCCCACTTATATGGTCTAACACCTGATGAGGGTTTTGACTTTTACACTACAACCTGTCCAGATGAAAAAAACATTATCTATATACCTTCTCCAGTTGGTGATGAACGGAAGGTGAGGCTTGCAGGAATGATTGATCTGATTGATCTCCTTTTCAAGTTTACCACAGTGCAGGGAGGCGAAACTCGGGGCCATTTTTGCTCCCATGCTTGTACCAGACACCTGTAGATTAAAGTCAGAGCCAAAGAGAAAATAGTTAGAGGTTAGGACGGTCTCAATCAGGTCCACGATACAGTTAGTGCTGAGGATTCTGTCAGAGTGTTGATTGAGAAAGAGCTCAGCTGCTAGCGATTGTTTGAATCATTTTAATGAACTCCATGGAGTCTTTAATGTAGGAAGGAAGGGAGGTGACCAATGGCTGGAGGAAATGGTCAACAAATGCCGATATATTTTCTGTAAGAGACCCAATGGCTGCAACTATGGGCCGGCCGGGGGGGAAAACGGTGTAGTTTTTATGGATTTTGGGTAGAATATACAAAACAGGGTTGACTGGAGAATCAACTGCCATAAAGTTGTATTCATGTTTGGTAATTTCTCCCATTTCCAGAAAGGAGGCCAGCTTGTTGTGAATGCGCAGTTTAAAATTTTGTGTGGGGTTACAGTTCAATTTTCGATAGAAGGTGGTGTTATTCAATTGTCTCTGTATTTCCCCATCATATGCTGCACGATCCATGATGACAATGGCACCCCCTTTGTCCACACTCTGAATGACCACAGAATTGTCTTTTTTTAAAAGGTTCAGTTCAGCTCTCTCTTCTTCAGATAGATTATGTGCCACCTTGTATTCTCTCTTCTTACTAAGCAGAAGTGAAACATCTTTCTCAACCAGTCTGCAGTATGTATCTAAAGAGACATTTCTTTTAGGAGGAGGGATGAAGTTGCTTTTACCTCTGAAGGGGGTTCTCATTGCAGTCACAGGTCTGGGGTTAACACTGTCTCCTTGTGCTGGCGATGTAGGTGGATCTTGAGGGGTCTCTGTGTTGTCACCTTCAGTTGTATTCACAGAGTGAGAAAGGTGGTTATCATGGGCACTGAGAAACTCCTTCAACCTCAAAGAGCGAAAAAATTCATGAAAGTCCACCATAGTGTCAAAATCCTGGCAATGCGTGGTAGGGACAAAGGATAAACCTTTGCTTAGGGCATTAACATGTATTTCAGATAGTGATTAGCAAGACAAGTTTATCACATTCTGTACCTCCTGTGTTGGAGTACCTGGCGTGTCCCATACGGCTCTCTGGTGGGAGGGCCTCTTGCCTCGCCTGCATTCTTTCTTCCTCTGCTGCGTGGTCTGCTGCTTTGTCGTGGAGCTGCGTCTGCTCTCTCGCCGTCTAAAAAAGGGCGACTACAGTTGGAATAGGTGCTGGATTCAGAGTTGTATTCCAGATTGGTGGTCGATTGATGGTGGGTGCCGCTGTAATGAGTGTGTGTAGGTCGACTACCCGGTACTCTGCTCCTCGCATTTCTTGAACCACGTTCCCTCCACAGAGATGGATTCTTTGGAACAGGTCTAATCCAGTCGACCTGAAGGTGGGACCACGGGAACATAACCCCCCTTTCCTGAAGTGGGGCACGATTCAGTGGTTGGGAGGGCTGGAACTGGCAGCAGACCAAACATCCTTGGACGTACAGCTTCGTATCACGGGCCAGTGTTGGCCAGTATACCACTTGCTGGAGGATTTTGAGGGTGGCTCTGTAACCCCGATGGCCACCAACAGGAGAGTCGTGAGCATGGGTTAGCATCACCCCCCTATTGGTCAGTTGGGACAACCTAGCGGGTCGGTCCCTGGCTGTTGTGGGTGTAAACCAACAATCCTTCTTCCAGCTTCAAGTGTGGCAGAGCACGGTGAAGAGCTTGCAGCTCTTTGGATCCGTCCGGTGGAGTTTGCAGGGCTACATCCGGAGGATTTGCCACTAGCTGTCTGATGGAGTGAAGAGCAGGGTCCTGCTCTTGCATGGTGACCAGGTCTGCATCACCTGGTTTTTGTCCTAAGTGCAATGTTTGCGTGCCAGTTTGAGAGTCTCCTCGCCTCTCCTTTGTCTGTTGGCGGGTGATGGCATTCACGACACAAGTCTGGAGAGCGGGGAGCCAATCATTCTGGAACTCCCAGGGCGTACCTTGATCCGCCCCTAGTTTGGCTAGGCGGTCAGCTTCGTTGTTGCCATCCTTGTCAGGACCTGAGACTTGGGAATGACCCTTAACCTTCTTCCAGTACACGGCCATACCCCAATCTGTTAAGAGCCGATCGCATGCCAAAAAGAGTTCCGAATGCTTGACTTGTTTGTTTCGGACATTCTTCATATCATTCTGCTTCCACGTGGGGAAGTGAGAGATGAACTGTGACGAGCATAATTCGAGTCAGAGCAGATCACCAGTTGCGTCATAGTCAGTTTGACAGCCTGTTGGAGTGCGATGAGCACTGCTGCGATCTCAGCATACTGACTCGTTTTTGTGCCCAGTTGATAGTAGGCTTGTGCCGGTTTGAAAATTTTCCAACCGGTTTGATTTAAAGCCAAATATCTAACCGAACCAATATATCGAATTATATACCTAATTTTACCACTGGGGGTCGCATTTGAGCTATTTTTCCCAATAAAAGCCCATTATAGGTGTAATGCGCTTCCAATCCTCTAGGTGGCGGTAATGCTGTATTAACCGCCAATACACACAAGGTTACACAAGAAGAAGACGCAGAAGGAAACCAAGGAACCTTCCTCCGACTCCGCTCTCTCTGTGGAGACACGGTGGGTGAGAGGGCCGAGCGAGAGGACGTTCCTGTAGTAGTTCCAGCCCCCCAAATAGTACCAGGAACTTCTTCAGTGGAAATGGGTTACTAGGGCAACAAACTGAATGACTGCTGACTCCCTTGCACTTTTCCCCGCCCCCAATGAAATTTGATCTCTTGCAGCAGCAGCAGACAGCTGAGCGGAGCGGAGCTGCGGAGTCCCTCTGAAGCCTCTGAGACAAACTAAACAAAACACTCGTGAAAAACTGCTATTAAATTACTACACAAAAACTATTCATGTAGTAGTGGCTGTGTAGTCACCTGTAGTAATTGTGTAGTAAATCTGTAGTTTATACACTACTCATGACACACCAGTAGAGTTTTGTAGTAAAACAGTAGTGTTTCCAGTAGTAACCAAGCGAAAGAGCTGTTAAAACACTACTGCTTCATTACACAGGCATTTAAATAGTGATTATGTAAAGATTTTACAACTTGCTTGTATAGTAAATATGTAGTCACAACACTACAGCAGCACTGCATATTTTAAATAGTGATCAATTAGATTTTAGTGCTTGAATATACATACTTGATGTGTATACAAACAGTAGTTTTTCATGAGGCTCTGTGTGTATCTTAAGTATCATAGTGTTCAGAATAGAGAGCCTACTGTAAAATTGTTTTTTGTTTTTTATATATAGAAGCAAAGGTAATTTCTCAGGGATTTCATTTCGGGATATTCCACTGATCATTCATATACATTTACAATTCAAAAAATTAAAGGATATTTGTGATATAATACAGTAACTGAAAACACAACAAAATTTTTTAATTGAAATTATTTATTACTTTATAATTATCCAACCACACACACAATTTACAAAAACAGTTGTAGCCTGGTGAAATTAAACCAGCACAGGACACAGAAATATCTTTTGGGGTCTTTAATCTGAATAATAGAATATGGTGTTCAGCAAATAAAAAGAAATAATAACAGTTTCCAAATAAAAGTGGCAGACTGTCCTCTGCCCTATCTGCAGTCCTTGTAGATAAATAAAAAAAAGCAATTGTTTAAGTCTCTAAGAGGAGGTAGAGCTATAATCAGTCAGATGTGACAACTGTTTTCCTGTTGGACTAGTCAGGAAACACTGCCCTGACAATTATAGTGAGATGAGAGTAGGAAGATGAAAATCTGTACATATGTGTAAGTTGCCCAGACGCACAAAAAAGTCTCCGCCACCAATGCTCTGCTCCAAACAGGAAGTTGGCCATTTTGATTCAGATTTTTCAAGTTGGCGTTGATTTTGTGATTTCCACACCTTGTAATTTAACGAACTCTACAGATACAAAAACAACAATCAGTAGTCATTTATTTTTTTAGTTTTGTCAACAACTTCCTTTCCATGTCTGTGTTTCTAATTTTCTGCAACATTATGGGTAACATTAATAGCCTCTAGGCCCTGGGGACCTGGGGGTGAGTGATGACCTGAGGCTCTGGTCATCCAGCGACCTGACTCAGGACCAGCTTCTCTGCCTTTTGTTAGACGTGGTGGAGGTGGAGGTGACCACCACCTGTGCTTTTTTCCATATGTTCATCTACTCAACAGGATGTTAGGAGACTATATGTGTGGTAATCAGCATCTGTTGGTGGTAAAAGCTACTCAAGCTGAAATAGCGACTGAGTAAACTTTTACTTTGTTTAATATGTGGAATATGAATAAAACCAAAGTGAGGAGCAATCATGGGTCTGTTTCTAAATTTCATTTTCACCCAATTATTAAAAACATTGAACAACATTTAATGACTTTATCAAAGGCTAATATGAAAAGAAAGTGATGTTACATTTAATATGAGTTACGCATTAACTCTGTCAGTGATTCTTTTAATGACCGTAGCTGTGTATTTCTCCCCTGTTGTTGTGGTGAATCATAGTATCGGAGCTCCGTTGATGATGGCTTTATCACTAAGATGCTCAAGTCAAAAATGTCTTATCTTTTGACTGCTTGTCTCTGATATCTCCTAACAGTTTTCCAAGAAATTTCTGATATTTACTTTGAAACCGATGCTATATTGCTGCATACTCTGTAGTTCTTATGCATAGAGCATGGCTGGCAGTGAATGCTTGAAAGCCATAGCAACAGTAACCTAGGGAGCGGGGCTTAGCTAAGGATCATGTTATCCAATGACATTCCGTTTGGAGCTTCCACCTTGTTCCCCGGCACTGCGTTGTGATTGTTTGTCCCTCTTCACCGAAGGACACGGCAGTCATTACGGTAAGTGGAGGAGATTGCTTGTAGCATAGTCATTTTGTGAATGTTGCTCGTGCTTCTGACATTATATGTGGGTTTGTATGCTATATAAAATAGGTGTGTACCTACATTATATCAATTGGAATGTATTGTCTCTAGCTCAGCTCAGTAAGATACCGTAGCAGTTCGTTAGCGTAGCCGTTTGTTAGCAAAGCGGCTAGCAGCATCCTTCGACTCAGCGGGAGAGTGCGGTATTTTAGGTGTTGCGTCAGCTCACACTGGTTGTTTTTAAACTGTGGAATATTCAGTGATTAAATTGCAATGTTTTGCCATTAGCTTAGCTTAGTAAGCTATCGTAACTTAGCGGGTAGTTAGCGTAACGGCTAGTTAGCCGCCATTGTTCTCTGACTCGGCCAGAGAGTGATGTGTTGTAACTTAGGGGAGAGGGGTGTCGAACGGAGCATTTTTTCATATTTCCCTCTCTGCACAGAGATGCATTTATTTATAGTAACTACATTTTATAGTGAACAACATACATATGTCCTCTACAAATCCCGACCATGTTTGCAAAGTTTGGATGAATGAGTCGCACTCAATCTAGCAGGAAACGAAGCTCATCTGCCTCCGCATGCAGGAATGAACAGATCCATGTTATAATTAACTGCAAAACACGTAAATAACTTCATATTACTGGTGTGTAACACTCATTAATGCTTAAGCTGAGTCCTCTGGGAAATGAGAATGTCCAATTGAAATAATCTTCTCATGTTTAATGTCTGAAAATGAATTACATTTGTCCAGTGCTCTGTGATATAGCCTACTGTGTTTAAGAAAGCATGTTCCAATGTAATTAAAGCTTTATGTGTTTGTGAACATAATTGATTTAATAATACAAGTAGACAGTATTTGAAGAAGAAGTTAGAATGCAGTGTGGTCGTGAAACTGTTTGGCCTTGTCAATCAAAAAAGTGTATCAGTTGTGTGTGTGTGTGTGTGTGTGTTTGTGTCAGCTGCTGTAAATGTCAAATCATTAGTAAATTATCAGTTTGATTTTAATATGCTTAATAACTGGGTCTTTAATACTTTTAGATGCCCCGTGGCAAGTCCTACCGCTGCTCTGAGGCAGCTAAGTTGCTGGTGCATGTATGTGGCGTGCCTTCTTGAAATCAACTTTTCACGTATATCCTTCTGTATGACTGAGTTAAACTCCTAACTTTGTGTATTTTTATAGTCTTGAAAAGTTCACATATTGTATTGAAGTGCTTGAACTTTGAATTTGGTCTCTTTTTTTTTTTTAAAACCATTTTATGTTCATCAACAGCTTGTGGCACAGGGTGGTGCTACAAAGTGCACAAACGGTCAATTTCTGAGCACACTGGGCGCCAGCATAAATTGGTCATTCCAGCTGAGGTCCCAAGCAAGACGGTATGTACAATTCATGAAGATTTCACTGATGATTAGAAGTTTTAGTTGTGTGTTTTCAGCCTAAAAGAAATCCTGTCTTTTGTTCCAGTTTGTTCTTCTTGTAGGGGCGTCCCATCTGCACTCCCTTGCAGATGGGATTGTGCTGATGCCAGAGGATTGCTACACCTTTGGCGTCATGTCCACTCCAGGGGCGTGTGCTGACTAGCTCAGGACTGAGGATGAAAATGCTGGTCTTCCTCGGATCTCTGATGCTGTCTGTGTCATGGCCCCTAGCAACAACCTGACAGCCAGCAAGACGCCTAAGCAAGGAGGCATAGCTTTTGGCCAATACCTGGCCACTGTCTGCAGCGTCTGGCCGACTGCACAGGTAGGTTATTCATGTATTCTTTTTAATGAGGCAGATGTGTACACGTCAATATGATTTTGCCATTAACCATTATTATTTTGTTTAGGTCTTCGCTGGGACCTTGTCCCATGCTTGACAGTCCCGGGGGATATCCAAGAGTTTTTCCGGCATGAATTTCACCGCGTGTCAACACGTCTTGGTATGTTTGAAAATAATGATACATGGTTCTAAACAGTTTTATGAAGGCTTATGAGAATTATATATTTTACATATAATTTCTAATATTATACCCATTTTGGTTTTCTAATAAGAAAGTTGACATTGCCTTTTTAAAATGTGTTTTTCAAAAACTGTGTTTCTTTTCTTGTTCCTTTTTTTTTTTAAGGTGTGAAATATTTTCACCAAGCTGACCGCTTCCCCCTAAACAACCGCAAGCTGTGGTGCTGTGATGGTGTAAGTAGAATATATTATTTTCATATCATAAATAGAAAATTATTCAACATAGTATGTTTGACAGTAAAAGTCACATTTTTCAAAATAATATTTAAATTTTTTTTGTCATTGTTTTGTGTTTGTAGGTGCACCCCAGTGACGACATGGGGATGCCTATCCTCGTGGAGTCGCTGTTGGCTGCCACCAAACAGCACCTGGAGATACCAGCACCTAAGCCACAGGTGTCGCGCCCGGTGTCTCCCAAGCCTCTGCCAAAGGTGGTTCCACGTGTGATTGTGGTGGGGGAGGTAAGGTAAGAGACTGAACTTTGTAAATATGTTTCATGAAATAAAAATAAGGTTGTGAATTGATCCACTTCTTTTTTTGCTTTTTTGTCATTACAGAGGAACCACTCTGAACATGAGCATGGCTCTGGTTCATCACAGAGATGAGTGGTTCATCATGTGGTATGTTTAACCATGATATTTACATAACAGTGATAGTTTGTGTGCTTTATCTAAGAAAATGACAAGTGTTAGAAATAATCTACATGTCTGTCAGGTGGATGGAGCTCCAGTGGCCTTGCGAGAGTGTTTCATTCATATTGTATATGGATTACGCTCGTGTAATATCACATAGGATTATGCTTGCGCGGGTCCTAGTCCTTTTTTTTTTTTGTTAACCAACTGGTCTTTTTGTGCATGTTGGGGTAGTTCCTAGGGGGTAGTCTAGCTGTTCTTAAGTGCATTCACAAGACACCCGAAGAAGCCCATAGAGATACTGTTTGTGTGTCACTAAGGATAGTCAGGTGTCTGGTTATGACAAGTTCGAAGAGACAACTCCGTAGTTCTGGTTGGAGGAGGGTTCCTTGGGGGTAGTCTAGCTGTTCTTTTAAGTGCATTCAATGGCACAAGACATGTTCCTGATCAAATATGTAATGTAATTAATGTATGTAATAATTTGCAATAAAATTGTATGATATTTTACACCCTGGTTTCACGTCTCACCTGAATACTAACTGAACCATGATACTGAACTGGTAAATGGTAATGAATGGGACAGTTTCATCATCAGAAATTGTAAGAATGTTGTAATTTAAGAGTAAGAGTCAAGGAATGAGTTGTTTATATGTAGTCATTGCTTAATAGTAAGACAAAAGTAATTAAGTGGTAATCATGTAGGGTTTCAGTAGTAATTCAAAAGGGTTTGTGTAGAAATAAAAGTAATTCAGTAGTGATGAGTAGTGATAAAACACTACATATGCAGAAGGATGTAGTAATTCCATAGGGATTGTGAAGGCATACAGCCGTAAATGTGTAAGCATTGTGTAGTAATTCAATGATAAATGTGAAGGAATGAGTAGTGATTATATAGTAATTTCCCAAAATCCAATAGTGAGACAGAAGTGATTAAGTGATAATCATGTAGAGTTTCAGTAGTAATTCAAAAGGGTTTGTGTAGAAATAAAAAGTAATTCAATAGTGATGAGTAGTGATAAAGCACTACATACGCAGAAGGATGTAGTAATTCCATAGGGATTGTGAAGGCATACAGCAGTAAATGTGTAAGCATTGTGTAGTTATTCAATAATAAATGTGAAGGAATGAGTAGTGATTATATAGTAATTTCCCAAAATCCAATAGTGAGACAGAAGTGATTAAGTAGCAGTTGTGCAGGGATTTGAATAGGCATCATGTAGTAATTGTCAGTAGTGATCAGTAGTGAAATCACCCAATCGATACTCATTACTATTCAGATCACTACACAAATCACTACACAGCTCAATAGCAATCAAGTAGTGAAACAGTAGTTTTTGTGTAGGTATTTAGTAGTAGTGATGAGTAGTGATTCAGTAGTGTTTTTTCATGAGAGTATAGGCTCCTCCACTTCATTTATAAACAAACATAAACCTTATTAAGTTGTCATAATGCATGTTACAATGCAAGATAAGTTGAATATAGTCCTTTGACACGCAGCCAATGTGAAAAGCTTTTTTTTTTTTTTTTTTTTTCTCCTCCGGTTTATCCGGTTGACGTGAATTAAACCGGGTGGAGCTCTTAAACTGGACCAAACCGGTTAAACCGGAAATCAGCACAAGCCTAGTTGATAGTGATTCGGCACGTTGTGGTTTTGGCCAATCCAAACAATACCGACTCCAGCCCTGAGTTGACTCTCATGGTGAAATGAGCAGCTGTCTACATAGACCTTTGGCAGGCCTTGGCAGACATTCTCATCATAATGATGATTAGAAGGAAGGACTGGAGTGGTGACAAGGAGAAGTGGGGAACCTGGCTGACACCCTTTTCACAATCAGAGAACTTCACCTCCACACTGCTCAGTGGTCGGCTTGCATATACAACCACCTGCTTGTCAGTGTCATATCTCTGTGCCAGGGCGGCACTAAGACAGTGAGGTGAAAAGCTTGCCTCCAGTTGAAACTCTTTGTCCTTGTCTGGGTAGGCCAGGCAGGGTGCCATGCAGAGTTTCTCCTTCATAAAGCGGAAGGACTGTTCTTGGGGTTCTCCCCATGTGTAGGGCTTGTCTTTTCGGAGGAGCTTGGTGAGAGGTCTTGCTATCTCTGCGTAGTCCTCAATGAACTGGCGAGAGTAGTTACAAACACCGGGAAGGTTCTGTACTTGGACACATTGGTGGGGGCCTTGATGTCCTGGATGGTGCTGATCCTACCAGCCTGTGGCTCAATCCCATCTGCGCCAACTGTCAGGCCAACGTACTCAACCTTGGTGCGGCACCACTGGCCCTTAGCGAGAGCCAGCTTGGCACCTGCTGCGGAGAGCTGGTTGAGCACATGGCGGATCTCCGTCAGGAGATCCTCAAAGGTTTGACTCCTCATGAGGATGTCGTCCACATAGATGAGGTTACCGCAAACAGCAGCGTCACTCATTGCCTTGTGTTGAAAGATGTTGAATTCCGCAGGGGAATTCGAATAGCCGAATGGGCAGCGGTTCCAGTTGTACTGGCAGTTGCCAAAGGAAAACACCAGCTTGTACTGGTCAGCAGGGTCCACCTTCATGGTCCAGAAACCATTTGCTACATCCACGGTTGAGAAGAAACTAGCCCCTTTTACTTTAGCCAGTTCTTGGTCCAAGTGAATCATGGGCCAACGGGAAAGTGGGACTTGTTTGTTCAGTGGGCAGTAGTCAATGGTGAGATGCCACTTACCAGTCGGCTTCAAGACTGGCCAAATTGGGGAGTTGTATGTTGAGTTGCACTCACGGATGATTTGCTTCTCCAGCAATTTGTCCAAGATCTCCTGGATAGACTCATAAGTGGCCAAAGGAATTTTGTACTGGTGTACAAAGGTTGGCGGAGCCTTCGTGTCAGTTGGGATACGCACCGTGTGGAGGTTTGTGACCCCACAGTCATGCGAGTACCTTGAAAAGATCGATTAGAAATCAAGGAACAGGTTCCGGAGTGCATCTCTTTGCTCTTGTGTTGTAAGAGCATCAGCTTTTGCAAAATGTTGGACAATTTCCACTGGACAAAAAGGACCTGGATCAGGAAAGATACAATGGTATACAAGTTTATGGATCTGTCACATATCCATAATGTTTACGGAGAGAATGTGGGGAGATCTGATCCGTCACAGATAATCATAGTGATATTGTCCGGATTTTATATTTGTAATATATCCCTGAGAATACCAGATTCATATATCACAAAGATCACAGATCCGGTAAAATGGCATCAATGGATTATCAAACAATTGCATATACTACAAGCTGATCTCTTCAATCTGTGTACCAGCTTGTTTACATTTTGTGCGGTTATAACATTATGAGTTGCTACAGGCTTTCCCAAGATTCAGTGGTGTACAATTTTCTTGTGTTTCTTGTGTGACGTAAAACATATCATACCACATCCGGTGATATACAATTGTCTTGATCTGTCACATATCTATCAAAGAGCCAATGATATACAAATGTCTTGATCTGTCACATATCTATCAAAGATCCGGTGATAATAACTATCTTGATCTGTCACATATTTATCAAAGATCCGGTGATAATCTGTCACATGTCTATCAAAGATCCGGTGATGTCTTTGCACCAGATTTGACCGTTATCAACCCAACCTGTTGATAGCCACGAATTGAAACAACATTCATGTCAGCAGCCACATGTGCCTTGGATAAATATACACGTGGCATACCCACAGAAAGCTCAGAAACTCTACTACAAGCTCATAGAAACCATTCGTACGACCATCAAACACAGTTAAAACACCAAGCAATCAAACAACGGGGGGCGAAAACACAGCAACAGCATACAGGGATGACCCCCCCAAAAAAGACATTGACTAGCGTAGTCAATGTCATGGAAGCACAGATACAACAAGTCCTCGGAAGCAGAGGCTCCACAGATTCCAACAGTACCATTTTTATCCCTCTACAACCAGCAGCCAAATAAGACAAAAAAACACTCGCCTTTGAAAAACACAACCAGAAATGTTGTCTTACCTTTGTTGATACAGAGCAGAAACATTATCCACAGAGATAAAACCGCTAAAACCGAAGCACTACATCTCCCAGCATACTTTGGGAACACTTTCCTGTTGGTTTGGCCCGGGTTTGACCAGGGTTCAAGGGCTTTGATTGGAGGAAGGCGGTTGTCCGTCGCGTAGTGTCACACATATTTCTCGTCTCTAGTTGTGTGATTGACATAAAAGCGGTCAGAACTTGATCAGAACTTGATTCTATTGGCTCTGGCGGTTCCATAGAGGTGTCAATCATCCGAATTGACCAATGGAGAGTGGGGGACCAGGCATTAGTCTGACGTCCCATAGGTCCGAATACCCATAACTCCGACTACCCGCTAATCCGACCATGCAGGTCTATGGCAAGTTTTATCGTTTTAGTCCCGGTAGTCCGACCACCCGTTATTCCGACCACAGCACTTCAACACGAAGTAGTCTGTGCATTTCTCCCACCACCCTGGAGAGTGGAGATATAGCCCAGCGTAACGGAACGCTACGAAGCTACACTGTAAGAAAAGTCCGTAAAAATACAGCAAAATGTACCATGTAACTATGAAGGAATTTTCCAATTTTTTACAGATGTTTCTTCCGTATTTTGAAGCCCGCATTGCATTATGGGAACAAGGACTTCAGCTTGGCGCGGAAAGTGATAAGGGTAACGGCCATTACCCACTTCGGTTGGACTGCATTGTCACACGTCTGTGGTAAAAACAAACAAACAAACAAACAAACAAATCTAACTTTACATTGTCTAGTCCCCGGTGAAGCAGATAGTGGTCCTGTCATGTCGCTAATCGGCGGAGCTAGCGTTAGCTGATTTTTCAACAATAAGCTAACGTTACCGCTGTTTAGCAACATGGCGGGCTACTACTAAATTAAGAGAAGTATGAGACTTATGTGGACTTTTTAAGGGACTCCAGTGCTTATTTTACAGTGTCGTGGACACCAGGCAGAGGTAACGTTAGGCTATCAGTGCTAATCAGTCAGTTTTAGCCTCAGTGATGTGGTGTTGTTGACTTTGAGTAGCTGTGGTTGCTAAACGCATTGCTGGTGTGTATAGATCAGTTTAATGCCCTCAACAATGGTGGTGGTGCTGACACGATAGTATCCGTGTGTTGATTTTGAATTTGAAACGGCTAAGCCAGGTGAGGCTGGTATTGACAGCTGCTGGTCTAGCTCAGTTGTTAGCCCAGTCAGCTCAGGTGTGTGTGTGTGAGAGGGAACACAAATCATGCTAACCCATTAGCACTCCAGTCTACCGGGATGGACACGCTATCTTCACCTCTTTTATTATTTTTTTCCATACATGTGCTGCTTACTTTGACTCTATTTGACTCGGTGCTGCAGCTCAGCACAGCAGAGTTTACACCCGCTTGAATGTGGTCCCGTCATGTTGCTAATCGGCGGAGTTAGCTAATCGGCGGAGCTAGCGTTAGCTTATTTTTCGCCAATAAGCTAACGTTACCGCCATTTCATATCATCACTGTCATATTCTGGTGAAACATAATTTCCTAAGCTTTGAAAACTTCAAAATTTTCAAATATGCTTGCACTATTTATAAAGTACTCCATGGACTTGCACCACCACCACTACAAGAATTTATTAAACCAAAACCTGTTAATGGCACTACAACTAGGGCCACAATCAGAGGAGATTGTGAGGTGCCTTTCAGACGTACAACTTTTGGCCAAACTGTTTTATCAGTTAGAGGCACTAACATATGGAATGATATACCTCTCACAATAAGAGAATACCCCACACTTGGTACGTTCAAAACTCATCTCAAAACCTGGCTTAAAACCAATCAACATTGTAATCATCACTAATCTGTACAGTTATGTGGTGCGTGTCTGTATGAGTGCAGACCTGCACCACATTTTCTTCTCAATTGTCATACACTCATCCCTTTTGTATTTTGTGTCCTGAACGTTTTCTGCCTTGTCAAATTTGATTGTATTGTATGTTTGGTTTTCTTATACGGTACTGATTAGCAGAACCCCTGTGGCTTGGCCTATTCCAGGCGGCAGGAATGGACTGACCCAACTGGGCAAACAGATTTATTTATATAGTATACTACCTCACATTACGCACTCTAAATAGGCAACCATGCACTTTATAAACTGATACTGTAAATTGGCATTTTGCACTTCATAGACTCATTAGCTGCTATGTTTGAATGTGAAATCCCCTGTTTTTTATTGTTGTTATTTCCTACTTAATTGTGTATGTTTGTTACCTGCCAAGGGACTCCGAATGTGAATTAGCGTTGCGCTAACTTCGGCACATTTACACTGTTTTTACTGTTGTTCATTAATGTGCATTGTCCCTTTTAAATAAATAAATAAATTTAGCGACATGGCCGGCTACTACTAAGTTAAATTAAGCGAAGTATGAGACGAATGTGGACTTGTTAAGGGACTTCAGTGCTTATTTTACAGTGTCGTGGACGCCAAGCAGAGGTAGGCTATCAGTGCTAATCAGTCAGTTGTAGCCTCAGTGATGTGGTGTTGTTGACTTTGAGTAGCTGTGGTTGCCTCTATACTAAATGCATTGCTGGTGTGTAACGTTATAGATCAGTTTAATGCCCTCAACAATGGCGGTGGTGCTGACACGATAGTATCCGTGTGTTCCTTTTTGAAACGGCTAAGCCAGGTGAGGCTGGTATTGACAGCTGCTGGTCTAGCTTAGTTGTTAGCCCAGTCAGCTCAGGTGTGTGTGTGAGAGGGAACACAAATCTCCAGTCTACCGGGGTGGACACGCTATTTTCACCTCTTATGTTATTTTTTTCCATACATGTGCTGCTAGAACTAGAATCTAAACAAGATTAATTGAAAGGTGCCTTCAACACCAATCATCTTCAGGAGTCACGCGTTTGAAAACTGATGGCTGAAACGTACTGCATTCAACGTGCAACTATCAACAAAGGAAGCAGTGTTGCCAGATCTCGCGAGACAAATAAGTAACCAGACCTGTGAAAACAAGCCCAAAACAAGCAACTTTTTCTATGGAGCCCCCCTAGGTTCCGGGGAGAGAAAAATAAATAAACTGTGCGCAAGGTTTTACAATCCGTGGGGACGGATTTTAAACTGTGGGTACAGATTGTCAATATACATCCATGTGGACAGATTGGTAAACTGTGCACAGTTTTGCAAAACTGTACCCAGGGTACACAGTTTATTTATTTTTCTCCCCCCTGAGCTTCAGGACAATGACCACAAGAGGGAGTTAACCACCTTTTAACATTATTTAACATTAGAAAACAGATGGGATATCGAATATAGACTGATATACCAAGTACATTATATACACACACACAGTAAACCTCTGATAATTAAAATTTGCACACACAAATAAATATCATCCTGAATTCACAAATTCTTTATTTATTATTGCTTTTTATGCACTCATCTTCTGACGTTTTCCTAACCAGAAAAAAAAATTGCCCTGCTCTGCCTCTGATTGGCTAGTAGGCTACTCGTTGCCATCAGGGTCAGAGCCAATTAGAAGCAGGATGCGGGTGGGGAAAAACTCTGCTGTCTCTTGTGTGTATGGAGAAAGGGGAGGGACAGAGAGAACAGGCAAGACAAACTATCCTACGTTTAAATAACATATCGAAAATATCTGCTTGACAACTTATTATGGAGCTGGGAACAAGCCCAAATAAGCAACTACACTTTAGAAACAAGCCCAAGAAAACCGCGACTTTACAGAAAAAGAAGCCCAAAGTCACTTATAATAAGCGGACTTGGCAACACTGAAAGGAAGCACTGTAAACACAGTGCTGGAAGAGTGGCCCTTCCTTTTTGAAGCTGTTCACCTGTTTGATCACACTTGTACCCTACTCGGCTTTCCGGTTCACACAAAGATGGCAGACGAATTGTCAAGGAAAAGGAAAGAGCATCAAAGATTTCCTGGACACCAAAGGGATAATGTTTCAACTAGGTGACGATCCACTGCAGCTGATCTCTGGCATCTCGAAATTCTTAAAGGAAAACCGCGATCACCTTTTCTACCAAAATGAGGTAAGTAAAAATGGACTATTTTCCATTCACTAAAAGATTTTTTAATGCTCTTTATATGTGGGCTGTTGGCTAGGTTTTGTCCATATGGCACAACAGTATAAGTATTTGTTTTTCTTCATATTTGATTAGGGTTGGGACTCATTAGGATTTTAACGATTCTGATTCCTTACCGATTCCTCTTACCGATTCCTACATTATATTCATTATACTTGCTATACTTAAACAAGTATATGGGTCAGTGACAAATAAGGGTTGGCAAGATGAGCAATTCAGAAATATCTTCAAAAATAGTTTTCAAAGCATGCATCAGATTTGTTAAAATGTACATTCTGTATTTTTGTTGGTTTTATGTCATTTGAAATGACATTTGCGCCATTTTTTATGAAAAGTAAGACTGAATGCTCCTGAAAATGTCAAATGGTGTAACCACGAAAGAATGATAAATATTAAATATTTTATCCACCTATAGTAGATTTAAGTGTACTTTTAAAAAAAAGTATTTCTATATTTAAATTTTAATGCATTTTGGCAATACTGAGCAGGACATTTCCTAAAAACACCCCTTTTTTTTCTAAATAACGCGTGACTGTGTTAAAAAACACAGTGTTGCACTGCAAAAGTGGATTACATTTATTCCACATTTTACTCCACATTTATTTTCCTGTATATAGTCGTATTTTTATGAAAAAATACCAGTTACACCAAATGACACTGGGTTATGTCAATTGGTGTAACTGGTATTTTTCATAAAAATATGATACATTGCCTGACCATGTTCCTTCTACAGTCAAACACCACTGTTTGGTGAAGGAATTGACACAGAAATTACAACAAACAACAAACAACAAATATGACAGTCAACAAGGTTAAGTGAACTTGTTTTTTTCATGTTATTTCAGTACAGAAAAAAGAACATCTGACAACTGAGCTAATTTCTTCTACTGTAAATTCTTTGCTGAAAAAAACATTTTACAATCATGTTTCATTTTAAAATTTAACTCATGTTTTGTATCTTAAGTTCTGATAAGAAAAAAGTCACCTGACAACAACTCATATGGGTGAACTGGTCTACTATTGTGAATACGGTTGATAAAAATTTAATGAGAGAGGAAGTTCAGAAAAAGGAACAGCTGACAACAATTAACTAATTTCTTCTACTGTAAATTCTTTGCTAACAACAATCATTTAATTTTAAAATTTAACTCATGTTTCATGTTTTGTGTTTTAAATTCTGATAAGGGAAAAAGTCAACAAAAACAACAACTCAAAAGGACGTATTTGGCCCTTGCTGCATCATTAGCATTCATTAGAATCCTAGATTAGACTAGATTAGATTCATTAGCATCCTAGAAACTGGCATCTAATGGGGAAAATTGATTTTATTTATTTAGTTTGATTACTTTAGTTTTCTATAAATGTGAAATACATTAGTAATGAAATAGCAGAATAATTGTATTTTACAGACAGAAATTTTAATGTTTGAGTAACATTTCTACTTTAAATGAATTATTGGATTTTTAGGTGTTTTAAAGCTACTGTACAAGATCAAAAGGAGTTTTTTTTTATATATAATACATATTTAATTAGCATCATAAACTACTGATATCTAACAAATTACTATCATAAACTGCTGATATTTGACATAATTGCCTATAACAGAAAGGCTCTTAATAGGAGTCAAATGGTGTAACCGGTTACACCATTTGACATTTCATTTTAAAATCAAATTTGACAGGCATTACCATGGACACCTGTGTAAGCACATGGCCTTAGTCTCAATATTTCAAACGTAATTTTTAAACATAATTCATTTTAATTTTTTTTATGAATTATTAATGTTTTTCTAGGGTCATACCATTTGACATGTAAACTTACCAAACCTGTCCAGAGTCTAAAAACGTCTATTTATGAGTAATTTTAAGAGATTCTAACCTTGTCATTTTAATTTAATTTTAATTTTTAATTTTTTAATTTTTTAATTTTTAATTTAATTTAATTTTTTAATTTTATATACTTTATGCAGCAGTTGTGATCATCAGGGGTCCTTCTCTGTAATATCTTTTCCTGTCACATGGCCTTCTTTACAATATTAACAAAACGGCCTCTTAAATGGTGGTTACACTACTTGACACTTCATGTAGTTTACTTGACTTTCATAATTCCCCAAATTAAATTTCATATTTAGAACAATTGTATTCCATTACCTTTATTGAATATAAAAAAGTAATAACTTAAAGATCATGCCAAACTAGTTGATATTGTGCTTTATTGAGAATTTTAGTGTTTTTAAGCAAGTTTAATAATTTGGTGTAAGTTTTTATGGTTACACCACTTAGACATTTTTGCCATTATCCTCTAATATATTCTCTCAAAATGAATTAAAAGCAGAAATTTTATACTGGATCCAGACAAAATTAAAATTTGTAAGTTAATCATACATTTATTTTCAAATTTTAACCCTTTTAAATTTGACTAAACCATATGAACACAAAAAAAGTAGCGTCACGTCATTGATCCATATAATAAACACAAATGCAATCATACAAATACAAAAACTTTATTCTAACTGTTGCACAGTATAATTAGATGAAAATACACATTTGTGTGTGGTGTGTATTTCAGATTTAGAGCTTGTGTCATCTCCCTGAGAATATATAACAACAAAAAGTGATTCTCTGATTTCTACAGTAACACTATTACCTCAAATTAACCACAGCAATGTAATAAAAAATACTTATATGCATTCATGCTTGGGCACTGTTATTTACGTGACAACACCTGAACAGAACACACACACACACACATTGGCTGTTTGTTTCTACCGCTCCCCTCGCTGGAAGCCTCTGCCTTGATTAAACGCAGAAAATTAAATAAAAGAGGGAGACAGGTTTTTCCTATTTTATCTTATTTTGTTATATTTCTCCCTCTCCCCTCGCTGGAAGCGTCGAACCTCCCACCGCCCGCTCCCGTCTCAAACACGGAGGTCTCTCCGCTGAGCACCCACGGTGCATGCCAGGCCTGTTAAATAGCCTGTAACCATAACAACTGTGTGACACAAACTCAGTGCTTTAGTAATTAAATAATGTCGGGCTCGGTCGGGTTCGGACAGAAATATGCGGCCCGTGCCACACTCTAATGGAAATGCGCGTGACTTTTTTTTTTTTACAATCTAGGAACCGTTTGCAGGAACCGTTACTCCAAATGTGATGGAACCGGAACTTTGGACCCGGTTCCAAAAAAGAACCGGATCCGGATCCCAACCCTATATTTGACCCATTTTGCACTGCTGGTGCCCTCTGTCTCTCTTGCCTTGAAACATTGTTCATGACATTCATAGTAGCACCCCCTGCATCCTTATCATGGGTTTGTAGTTTTTTGTATCATATTAACATGCTTTCTGGCCCCAGCTAACTTGTAATAGTTGTTCACTTGTTTTTGTTATGCTGCAAAGATAACAATAATGTGGGAGCCAAATTTTAGTGCATTGCTGAAAATGTCTAGTTTGATTTGAAATGATACTCCTATGTAGTTTGGTGAGAAAACAAAATATTGAGAGAAAAAAATAGTTTGTTGTGGATTACCTGTTGAGGGCATTTTACACTCAGTAGAGTACACTGAGTAGAGAACCAAATTATTTTGAGTATGGAAGAACGACTATATTTGGAGTGGTTTTCTGAAGTTGACATGCAATATTTTTCTTTTTGTAATATCTTGTGGTGATGGGCGATTCAAGATTGCTGTCGATCAGGAAGTTGTTAATGACCACATCAACTCCCCTGTTGTGGCCCTGAGCTACACTTTCTCCTTGTTTTATGTCTTAAACATAAAATACCCAAAGGAGGTGTCACTTACTCTGGAATTCATACAAAGGTAAGCAACACATAATGTTTGAAATGCTGTGTATAGAACATATTGTTGTGTTGCTGTTTATTAAATTGGACACTGTTGAATCTTGCTTTCCCAAGGATGAAATATATTGTAAGTCATATTTGCACTGGCAAGCTCAGGCTCACATGACTGAGATGTAAATAGCAACCACTGGAAACATAAGTAGTAGTATTATATTGTATTATAAATACAATGGCTGGATTGAAACAGTTTCAAGCATGACTTGGCTGAAGCATGCACACCATTTAATTTGATCACACTTTATGTGATGGTTTTCTTGACACAGATTTAGCTTAGTTCTGGATTAAACTGTATTTTAAAAGTAGAATCTTCATAGAAAAATCAGTTTAGTCAAGCACTAGGCTTAATCTGTGTCTGGGAAACTGGCACTATATGATTATCATGCAGTTAAATGTGAACATCACTGGTCATTTACATGTGATTCTTCATGTTAGTAAATATAGTTATATCAATACCAAAATAATGATGGTCACGATTATGGTAGTTTATGTTTCACCCAGTCCTGCTAGCTAACTAAATATTAAATGGACTGTTTGGATTATTTGAAGTGCAGTTGTATCCATATCCAGTATATTAGCTACAGAAAAGGGTGTTTGGCACACCTTAGTTTGGAGAATCAGCAGGAGTATTGGTGTAGGAAGCTAAACAATATACTACTTTGGACACAGTCTGCAGCAAACGTACTTTAGACTCCAAAAAAAAAAAATCAATATCACTTTTAAGTGTTACCGACAGGAAACCACCATTATGTAAGCCAAATATCATTGTCTGCAAATCACCAGACTCAATTGGCAAAATCAGTGATTTTACCTTGCAGAACACAGAAGGTGTTTGTGTTATTGTGTGACTTCAGCAGGGCTCGACAGTGCGAGCGTTTCACTTGCATTTGCAACTAAAAATAGGTGTGTGCTAACTGTAAAAAATATTTAGGGGCACATGTGCGCATAAAAAAAACAGCCGAAGCAGCCTATATTTTTGTCAATAAAAGAACATGATAATCTAACTGCAAATGTTGGGGGAACTCCAGCCGCCTTCCCTCTTCCCTCTTCCCCGTGTGACACGGTTATGGGCGGTTTTTCAAGCCACTGTCGGCACAATGAATATAAGCAGGGACGGTTTTTGCTATGGGCAATGTGGGCGACCGCCCAGGGCACAATCTATGTGAGGGCGCACGAGTGCCCTCCAAAAAAACAAAAAACAAAACCAAAACTCGAGGGGGATGGTTCGCCCAGGGCGTAAAACTAGCCTAGGACTTCCTCTGAATATAAGTCCCACTGTCGGCAACGTGGAAATAAGTCAAAGTGTGGAGGAGACGATTTTACCTTTCTGTACATTTTGTATACAAATTCATTAAATAATTTTGCTTGAAAATGTCTATTTGCATCACATTTATTATGGAAAACACATTATTTGATCAATAAAATTCTTTGTGCTCTCCTTACTTTTTCAACCTGTAGCTGCTCACTCAGTCAAAACTAGAACAGTCAGGGATGTGCCTTCCAGATCCCTTTCCTAGCAGCCAGTTAAAGGTGGAGTCTGTAGGATTTTCCAGTTGTTGTTTGTAAACACAGCTGTGGTCAAGCTAGCTAGAGACTGAAGAGAGAGAGCAGCGCTGGCGAGACAAAACTAAAAGTGAAGCTGGGTAATCAGAGAGAAGCATGTATCTGCAGTCTTGTGGTGTGCAGACACACTATTGGAATCAGAGGAATAACACCTTGTTATTTTTTCACCGTAGTTAAGCTGATAAGCACAAATAAACACACCCACACCTCCAAACAACCATGCAGGAAGGGGCTGCATTGCCAGCATTGTTTGAATGCAGTCATCAGGTTTCAATACTTCCAGTCCAGTCCTGCGCTCTGTCATTGGCTGGGGGAAGCACAAGAAACCCGCCCATAAGCGCCCCCCGTGCACAACAAAACAGACACCAAAACATCAAAATATAGGCAGAAGGAAGGGCGGCTGCAGACAGAGTCACCACCACACATGAGTATAAGCCCTTAGGTGATGATTTAGCAGGAAGTCTATATTTTATTTTTAGGAAAATCATACTGACTCCACCTTTAAACCATATATAGTCGATTAGGCTGACCAAACGTCCTCTTTTGCCCAGACATATCCACTTTTCACGTCCCGTCCAGGGCATCTGGGGGTTTTTTATAAACTGATGATAATGTCCAGTTTTCCGTGTGTTTGTGTGTGTTAGAGTGCGGCACGGTCCGCATATTTCTGTCCGAACCCGAACCGAGCCCGACATTATTTAATGACCAAAGCACTGAGTTTGTGTCACACAGTTGTTATGGTTACAGGCTATTTAACAGGCCGGGCGTGCTCAGCGGAGAGGGAGACCTCCGTGTTTGAGACGGGAGCGGGAGGCGGGAGTGGGAGGCGGGAGGTCCGACGCTTCCAGCGAGAGGAAAGGGAGGAATATAACAAAATAAGATAAGATATGAAAAACCTGTCTCCCTCTTTTATTTTATTTTCAGTGTTTAATCAAGGCGGAGGCGGGCGGCGGAAGGTCCGAGACTTCCAGTGAGGAGAGAGGTAGAAACAAACAGCCAGTGTGTGTCTGTGTGTGTTATGTTCAGGTGTTGTCACGTAAATAACAGTGCCCAAGCAATAAACAGGACAGACAATAGGATGTTATGTATTTTTACACTACATTTTCACTGAAAGCTGACCGAATCTGACCCGAGCCCGAATACAATTTATAGCTACATTTTTGACCAAACCTGGCCCGACCTGTCGGGTACCGTCGGGCTCGGATCGCCACACTCTAGTGTGTGTGTGTCCCTACTGGGGCCTATCTGAATTTCTGTCTTTGAGAGATATTATTTTGTAATATAACTGAATTTTCTATCCATACATATAAATTTTAAATATATTAAAATGATAAGGCATCTTTGAGTAAGCTGCGAGTATCATTTAAGTAGGCTATGTCGTGGCCGGGCCGAGTGTCCTCTTTTTTGGAAATCAAAATATGGTCACCCTATAGTCGATATCAGCTACTAATTCCTGTGGTCAATGAAGAGATAAAGTTTTTGCATTTGTGGTGCCACCTAGTGGTTTATCGCTTCCCTCTAACAGTTTTTGCCAACCACTAGCAATCACAAAGAAGCAAGTGCAATAATTGTTTTCTGTTTCAGTTTCTTAATGCATGAAGGGCTGTGGCAGAGAAACTGCTGTCCAAGGAGGATTACATCTACATGAAAGATGCGCCTGCCTGCTTGATGATCGAAATGACGTCACGATCTCGAGCGTCAAAATCAAAGAGAGGATCGACGATTTAATGCTGCCCCCATTTTACATCAGGAAGGTGTTCAAAGACGGAAAAAACACATGACAACGTAGCATATTGTAGCTGGCGCCACCTGTTGTATTGAGTCTCAAACTTTTTGTCTGAAAATGTGTTGCAATAAAAACATTGTGTTGTTGAAAACTTGTTTAGGCCTACTATTATTTGTGACTTTTGAAAGAACAACAATGTTCTTTGAGCAAGCAAAGACAGTGTGTATATTCTTTTTTTTTTTTTACAAGGATACCTTAAAATTTTTAAACTTTTATTCCAGTGTTCGGACTCAAAGCCAGGGTTTGTTTCCTGTGGTGAGGGCTGGGTTTCGCCACTGTTGGAGTCTAGGTCTCCCGGCTGAGTCACAAGGGCGTACACGACCATGTCACCTTCGACGCCCAGAGTTGCGCCACAGATCGCCTCGTGCTCAAGAGTCACGTGGCGGGCGATGGTGATCATTTTAGTCGGGAAAGTGAAAAGGACTTCACTAAGGTCATCACCTCTAGCTAGGGATAAGGGTAGCTCACCACCATGACAGGTACTGACAACTCAAAGTCATGAAATGAGCTATCAACCAGCATGCCTAACAGTTGCCATGCGGTTACTTGAATTGGGACATGCGTCAGATTCTGAACCAGCAGGTAGGTTGAGCAATTGTTCAACTCCAGCAGGGGCGTGCCACAGAGTGTCAGGTTTAGTTCTTGAAAGCGAGGCAAGGGTTGGAAAAATGCTTGTAAGCCAGGTATTTTCTGTCCCTTCAAAAGTGCAAGGTGGATGGGGAACCCCACTGTCCTTGCCGGAACCGTGATGCCTATTTCGCTGGCAACCTGACATGCCTGGGGGATGACCTGGAAGGTGCCTGCAAGGGACCACAAGACTTGGTTGACTGTGTCTAGTTGGACACTGAGCTTGACCAGTAGGTCTGCCCCGATGGTGAAAGGAGGCTGAAGATGAGGGACTACACTGATGTAGTGCATGACCTGTTTCTTGCCGATTCGTACGGTTAGGGAGCACACCCCAGTTGCGTTAAGAAGGGTCTGTGGTGACCCTGTGGAAAGAACGCGATGGCTCCGCTGTACGTAAGCCAAGGAGGGGCTGTGCTGGCACAAGGTCTTGAACAGGTCTTGGTCAATGGTGGACTTCTCGGACCAGAGCGTTAGAATCGCTTCAGGGACCAAGGTGCCATTAAGATGTACACCTCCAATGACATAGGGGCTGTACAATGATGAGCTCACATTTTTCATGGAGCAAAGGAAAGACCTGTGGTCTTGAAAAGAAGTTGGGCTTTCAGACTGCGTTGGCTGCGGGCACACCGGCGGTGTGGAGGGGCCGGAGCTAGAGCTGGTATCCACAAGAGGCATGAGCATCGGCAGGGGTGTTCTGGACTCAGCAACGTTGCTGTCAGAGGCTAGCACACTAGCTGCGGGGTTGAGCGGTTTAGGTGTGTCAGCCTGAGCCCAAATGTGGCCACGGTGGCAGTCAATGAGTGGTGCCAATCTGTCCAGTAGGTCCTGTTCAATAAGCGATGGTTCTGTGTCTAGGATGCAGATGTAGATGGGATGAACGAGTGTCATCTCTTGGAAGGTTACGTCGACCCAGGCACGTCTTGTGATGGGTGACGTGTCCTGCGTGTGGCTGGTGATGCTAATATTGCAGGTCTCAATCTGGAGGGATTTGCAGAGGGAGAGCATTGCTCTAGCAACCTCTTTAAACATGTCAGAACTCATCAAGCTTATCTCAGATCTGGAATCAAGCAGGGCAAGGGTGCTGACGCACCCCCCTATCACCACAGAGGTATATATGCGTCGGGCGTTGCCCTTGCGGACAAGATCGCCCAAGACAGCCAAGAAAGGGGAGTCAGTGAAACAGGGAGTGTCCACTTTAAGGACTCCCTTGACCTCCCCTGGTCTTCTTCCCCAACCGACACAGTAAACTTTGGCTGTGGAGGGGGAAGGTGCCTGGTCTAGTCACGCTGATGGGGGCTTGGTGTCTGACCCTTTTGGAGGGTCATGACATGAGGTAGAATGAGTGGGCAGGTCCAGTTGTCTAACTGCTTCTGCCAGGCAAACTCGAATCAGCTCCTTCATTTCTGACCTCATGCCACCCCTGTTAGGATGGTTTTGGGCCTTCTGGTCACACTTACCCCCTTGCTTTGGGTTCCTGTTAGCTTTCTGCTTTAGTTTGGAAGGGGTTTGTTGTTTCTGCCTCCCCTGCTTCTCAACCCCTTGTTTCTGCCATCCACCCTGTTGGTTTGGTGCTTGCCGTCTCTGGGGTCCTGCTCGGGTAGCAGTCTTGGCACGAGGCATCTCGCTGCCTTCAAGCGCCAAGTCTGCATCTTCCGCTGCTTGGATCCCAAGGACTCTGGCGTCATTCTCAGGCTTCTTAGCCGGGCGCACGCGAATCTCCCATACTGTCTGTGCATACCTCCGGATCTCCTGCATGCTTGCCTGGTCTTGCAATACACCGCGACATCATATCGCACTGTCTCATGGAGGTTGTGCAGAAACAGGGACTTGAAGCCATGTTCCTCCCCTAGTCCTGGTGCATTGCAGCCTTGAAAGTATGGCGCCAGTCGTACTCCTTTGGAGACTCTTGCTTCCTTTGAGTGATGGCAAAGGCGCAGAGGGTGGCAGAGGCGGGGTCTGTGAACAGGGAATACTCATCCCTCAGAGCTTGACAGAGAGCTGAATAGCGGTCTCTGGTCCCTGGAGGAAGTGACTCCATGAACACATTGACACTTCTGGTAGTGGTTTTCCACAGAAGTTTGAGTTTCTCACGAGATGAGGGATGAGGCAGGTCAAGGAGACAGCGCTCAACCTCTCGGAGATAGTCGTCAACATTTGTGTCTCTGTTGCTCGGGTCGAGTTGTTCTATATCCCTAGCGAGGGACTCAAGTTGATGAGTTCGCAGGCCGTGGCCCCATGGTGGGCATGGGCCATCCAAGTCATCCGAGGAAATGTCTCTGGTGCTTCTGTGGCGCTGAGGGCCTGACGCACGTGAGGGTTGAAGGTCCCCTGTGAACGTCTGTCCATAGCTACCTGCACTGCGTGGAGCTTGAGGAGAGATCTCATCACCCTAGCACGGAGTTACTGTGTCATCGAAGCGCAAGGTGGTGCGGCTAAAGACGGACTGAGGTGCACTCTCTACAACTGGGAGCCTTGGGTTCATTGAGTGAGAGGCATGGGGTGCGGAATAGCTGTCCGTTGGGGTAAGATCAGCTGCTGCACTTCTAGGAGTTGTTCTGCTCCCAGACACAGCTGCTGGTTGGTCAGCTGTGTCATGCCCAACTGACTGGGCAGCTTCAAGTCTGTGAAGTAGTTCAGCTTCTCGTTTGTGAGAAGCTTCGAGTTCTGATTGCAGCTGGCTGGTCTCCATGTCATCAGCAGGAGGTTCTGACTCATACTCAGAAGCACCATCTGATGACTCTTGCCGGGCTGCCTGGATAAGTGAGTGCAAAGACTCTTTATCCTGTTGTGTTTGCGCACCTTCCTCTTGTGAGTCAGAGGCTGCGTCTACCCTGGCCTGGTCCAATGGTGGCAGGGACAAATGAATGCTTGAGTCTGTTTGTCTTACACCTCAGCAGAGCATATCTGCGACCAGATGGCAACAGCTTATACTGAAAAAAGAGGGTGAGTGCAGTCGCCTAAGATAGCCTGTGCCTTCCTTGTGGCTTTGACTCTGTATAAGAGTGAAAGATCTTCCAGAATAATGCCAGCTATTTTACTGCACATTCTCACAATGTGTTCCAGCCCCTTCTAGCGCCCATGCCACTAATTCATAACATATACTTGTGAACCATTATCGCAGTGATATTTTAATTATCATTATTTCACTTAAGACAAATTACTGATGATTAATTTATAGCTCTCATATTAAAACAGACTTTACAAATTGCTGCACAATTCGGGATAAAATCAAAAGATCAAGAACAGGGAAATATTAGCTCAGATGTAAGTTAATTTAAAAGAACAATAAAAGTAATCAGGCATAGGCCAAAAAAATATTAGGCTTGCCTTATTAGTTTATACATGTACCTACTAGTAACCTTTTACTCAACACTGTCTAGATGGCAAAATGATAACATGATCATCGATACTGGCACACCAAAACAAACAAGGTTATCTCCCACTGTGTATTTCCACCTTATCCTATCATTCCCACCCCATCTGAATTATACTGCATGGACACAGTGGTCCAAGGAGTTATCACAAACTACTGTTTAGACTGCTTAGTACAGTAATTAGGCATATTATTCTTCAAAGGTGACAGGGGTTAGCCAGTTCAAGACGTTGGCCAACATTGCCAAGCTGGTCCTGGTTCTGGTTCTGCCCCACTCAAATGCTGATGCAGAGTGAGTCTTGGCCCTGGAACCTTCTTGTCAATAATGACAATCAGGATGGCTGGCCTTGAGCCCTGTGTAAAGTGGGAGCCCTCTGCAACACTTATCATGGCCTCAAAGAAGGCCACAAGCCAGTATAACACTGCACACAAACAGGGTTATTTAAGATGTCTACATTAATACTGTACAGGCTCACTGCTACTGCTGTACGATTGTGTTTGTGGAAATAAACAACCCACAAGTTGGTGATTTTTAAGATAGATGTTGTCTGTCTCTATGTTCTTGCTACTTTAGGTAAGGATTAGAAGCTATTTACAGCCATTTCCTATGTTTCATAGTCATGTTTCTTCACTTAAATTACAAATTGAATAAAATGTCTTTGACGTATAGTAGCGACCCTAAAAAGGGCCCCCACCCAACTTCCTTTAAATCTCACTCCAAGGTTTTGTGAGAAGTTGACAGCTCTGCAGCATGTTGCCTGTTCAGTCCTGTGGGCTGCCTTGTTGAGCGCAGTGGCACTGAGAACATTATATTAAACAAGGTGTAAGCTGTAGATTTTATTTTTCAAATGAAATAACAGTACAATGCATCGTTCGATTTGAATGCATAGGGGCCTACCAAACTGAAAGCCTCGTACCGAAGAGTTGCAAATACGTGTATTGTTACACCCCTATCAAGTGCAGTACTTAAGGGCAATTTTAAGGTACTTGAACTGTATTTGGGAATTTTAATTTTTCTGCTACTTAATACTTTACACCATGACAATGCAGCGACAAAGATTGTGCTTTGTATTCCACTTCATTCACTTTGCAGATTCAGATTATCAATACTAAACACTATCAACAAATGAATAAGGATGAATGGTATTATTATAGGTTAAGATAAGACTTTATTAATCAGAATTTTTATTACTCTGAAATGGGCCATTCTACATAATAAATATGTCTATTGGATTATAGCCTATTGTATGAGTTGTGTGAGAGTTTGTTAAGGGATGTTGTTAAATATGGTTTGCAGTCCAGGCAGCGGTTACTTTATCACACCATTATTAAATGTAATTTAGTAATTTACAGACATAATTTCAAAGAGACATAGTGGATGGTCAACCGGCTTAACCTGCTGCAACAGTGACCCAGCCCTGGATGGATGTTAATAGGCAACTACATGCTAACAACCAACCATATTGTGGTAAATGTCGTACATATTTGTGTCTCTCAAACAACCATCACTACAGAATAATATCTCATGTGGCTTTGAGTGACTGGACGCTACACTCTTCCATAAGTGGGTCAAAAATGACCCGTGTTACAATCAATGTGTTTTTATGTCACTCATTTTGGTTAAGAAAAATCATTTGTATTATATTCTATATTATATTTTGGTCCACACAAGAATGATTTCATGGTTGAAATATTTTTATTTTTCAGTTATACCTTAAAACTACTGAGCTTTCAGTAGTTTTTTAGGGGTTTTTTGGTGCTACATGGCCATAAAAGACAGAGGAACAGGGATGTGCCATTCACTTTTGCTTAAGAGCTAAAAAACCGACAACTACCAGCAGTGATGTAAGGTAGTTACCACAGGCCCCAGTACATGCTATTGTGAAGGGCCCTGGTGCACACTAGTTACTAATTTTAAGGCACACACACACACACACACACACACACACAGGGTCCAAAACTAACTTTTTTTACCAGCCAGGCTGATATTTTACCAGCCAACTAAATTAAACTAATAAACTAATAATTTAAAGGAAAAAAAGTCAAGTCACTTAATGCTGCCGTTGGATGAGGCTGGGGGGTGGCAGCAGCGGGAGCAGCAGCAGCAGCAACATTAACCTCCGTCTCTTGGTCGTCGGTTGGTAAAATCTCAGCCTCAGCAGGTTCTTTTGTTTCTTTAATTACTGAAGTATCTAGCAACACAGAGACTTGTGGTCAGTGGGATGTGAGGATTCTTAAACTAACGTGTACAGATGTGAAGCCCTGACTGTATCTAACTGATCTTTAATGAAAGCTGTTGTCTTGTATTTTTTTTCCCTCTGAAAATATGAACCTTTTAGTCAAACATAGTTTATTTAGTCCCTGTAGTTGAGGGGACAGGTCAAACTGATATGATGCTGATTTACAGGAGAATTCATATCAAATGGAGGATAAACTATGAACATAAACTACAGATCACCTGTAAAGCATTTTAATAAATTAATCTATCATAATTAAAACAACTGGAGACTGAAAACAAACATATATGGGTCTGATCACTTTTTTAATGAACTGACATTATTCCAGACAGGATGTAAGTGTGTCTGTGACTTCCTGTACGGACTGCAGGCTGCTGGAAACTGCTGGGAAACTGTCCGATTTCACCGCAGCTTTTTGTCACCGCCCCCCGCTGCGGCCGCCTGCTCTCGTCTACTTTCCAGGCGAGGCGCAGTTCATCTCGAACGAGCCTATTAACAAATTAGTGGAGTGAAAGAGTGGTACATCCTGTCAGCCGAGGGGTTTCTTATCTGTGCAGCCGAGCACAACAGCACCTCCACAGACTATTACATCCAGACGGTCCCGGTGTTTCCTCCGCAGGCTCCACTTCAGTCAGCTTCACTCAGCTGCCCGACAAACCCGCTGCTTCTTCCCACATTAACCTGAATAACAAACCGGGGCTCAGTGATCTAGTTGGATCCAAACGGAGAGCTGGGGCTAGCTGGGAAGCTAGCGGAGGCTAACTGGCTGTGCTTCCCTCCGGTCATGCTGCGGCTAACGTTCCGCTAGCCTCACAGCTGCGCCTCGCCAACGAGCCTAACAACAGTTATCCACCTCGGCACGCTGTGTTAACGTCATGACTGACGCACTTATGTGACCAAAGATTGTCTCTGCCTGAAATACACATTACGCCAGGGCCATACTGCCAGCGAAGTGCTGCGAAGCGCAGCGCACCAAAATTCTCGTGCAAGCCCGTTCACACCAGACGTGCATTTCTCCATGCCAGTCAACAAGTGCTTCTGCTCCCAGCTGTTGTTTCCGTCACATTTGGGACTGTTTTTCCATCATGGGTATCTCTCTCTGTTTGCGTGTGTGTGCCCCAACCCCCACACTCACTCTCTCTCTCTCTTTCTCTCTCTCTCTCTCTCTCTCTCTCTCTCTCTCTCTCTTTCTAGTGTGTGTGTGTGTTAGTGGGTGTGAGTGTGCATGTGTGTGTGTGTTCATCTCTCTCGTGCTTTGTTTAGATACCACTGATTAATATGTGTAGCCTATATTCCTGCCCGGCTTGACACATTCGCTCGCAGCTCGCGCAGAAAATAGACCAGACGCCGAAACAATCGCTGCAGTGCTGGCCACGGTGGATGACACAATGGGTTAACATGGGCGCCGAAAGGAAACTGGCTTCGCTCCTCGGCACTTCGAGGCTATTCGCAGCGCTTCCGCGTCCGGTGTGGCCCTGGCATTACTCTGCCAGGAAACCAGCCGATACCAGCATCGTTCTCCAGTAACATAAAATGCATTTTTCACAAGTGGTCTTAAAAATTTACCAGCCAGAGACAAAATCTACCCGTAATTGGCGAGTGGCAAGTGTTAGTTTTGGACCCTGCACACACACACACACACACACATACAAATTACTGCCGACTGTTTATAAAAAAGCCAAAGGAATCTTATTTAGGGAGCTTTACTACTGTTTCCTCCTATTGATTTCTCTCTTGTCCTTTCTACTGCTGCTTCTCTGTTTAAAAGGCATGACTGCTCACTGGGCTTGCAGATGTGCTCAGCTTGTCAGTCTTGTAAGATTTTGCACCTAAAGTAGCTACAGTATGGTATCGTCTTGTCACATGATCAAATAGAGACTTGGCACTAGGCAACATCAACATACATGTTACCCAGCAATCATCATTGCATACCTGTATATGACAAAAAAATATCAAAGCAAGATAGAAATTAATAAATTATTATAAATTATTCATTTAATGCAACAGTTTTTTTATATATATGTAGTTTTATTCATGGTTTTTTTGGACACTGTAGAATAAGCATAATTTGTTATCATTGCTCACTATTTTACAAGAAATAGAAAGAAAAGAAAAGAAAAGAAAAGAAAAGAAAAAAGAAAATCATGATGGCTATACTCATGAGGGCCATCTCTTGACATCCCTTTGTTGTTGCAATGGCATTTTGGATTGTGAGGACTTTGTTTTGGCCAGTCCTCACAGTGACCCATCTTAGCTGATTTTAGGGTTAGTGGTTGAAATGGTTAAGCCTTACAGTAAAAGGAACAAAGAGTTCTGGTCTGTGTTCCCAAAAGTAACGAAAAACACTGTGTGTCTGTGTTTATTTTCCTCTGCATGGGTGTGCATGCCTGTGTCTGAAGAAAGAAAACAGTAAACAGAACATTTTAACCTCAGTGGGGATGTCTGTAAGTAACTTATTGCTGATTCAGTACCGCTGTGTAAAGATGTTGTTGTCTGTGACTGTGACTCTGTGTGTGTGTGTGTGTGTGTGTGTGTGTGTGTTCCACTGAGCAGAGCTCAGTCTTTGAACTCTGTAACTCAAGCTGCTTTTGTGACATGCATGCCTACATTTGTGTGTGTGTGTGTGTGTGTGTGTGTGTGTGTGTGTGTGTGTGTACACATGGGGGGCACTAAAAGCAGCGAGTATTCCTTTGACTCACATAAACACGTGTGTCTATGCTTCAATGGAGCATTTACCAAATTACATAGAAAAATGTAAGTTAGCTGAATCAACAATGTTCAAAAAAAAAAAAATTAATCGGTAACACTTTATATTAAGGTACTGTAATAAGCACTAATTAATGCTTGATAAGCACAAATAAACAGTTAATGAGCATTTATAAGATGTATAAGATGCTTATTAACATTAATAAGTCTAGACTAAGTGTTTATTACAACATAACTGACTGAGTTATTATTGCTTATAGGAGCATTATTGTCATAACCCTGGCTCGAGAGGTTATGGCAAAGAAGGGAAAGGACTCAGAATACGAGTAAATTAAGTAATTTATTAAAGTAAACAAATATTAACTAATGAGATAAAGAATAAGATGTGTTAAGTCAGTAGGATCAGTAGTGTGCGTGTGGGTGTGTGAGAATGTGCTGCATGGTGTTGTGTGTGCAAAAGGCTCAACAAAACCAACAAGGGTGTTGCCAGGAGGGAGAGAGAGGGAGAAGCACTGAAGCTTCTGCCTTTCATCCTCTGCAGGAGCACCTAGCCCAGGTGCTCCAGATCAGATAATCAGGCCACACCTCAGAGAGGAAACAGAGAGAGAGGGACTGAGAGGCAACATCAAGAACATACAGGCCAGGGCTGTCACAATTATAAGCACTTAATAGAAACTGACAACGGTGACAGTTTATAAACCCATACTAAATATTAATAAGATGTCTATTTACATTAATTATAATTTATAAGGGTTAATTATAGAATAATAACCACATTTTTTTACTGGTTTTTAAGACACTATAAGACCCTATAAGATGAAATTTAATGTGTTTATTAACATTAAAGAGCACCTATTATACTCATTTTCGGGCCTTTGTATTTGATTTCTGGACTCCTATAGAGCAGCTACACACGATTACCTGCACACAAAGCTTTGTAGATCTTCAGGACGCTGTGCCTCTCACTGCACTGCCTCCTTGTATTTCCTGCATCCCGCGAAAACGGTCTGTGTAATTTACTCCACCCCCCGGCCCTCGCCTCCCGCCGAGCCCACTCCGCTGTGATTGGTCACACTCCCGAGGACTTCCGAAGGGCTGCCGAGCACTGCCGGCATGCCCGGGCATGCCTGGGCATGCCCATATAAGTAAGTCCGGCACGCATTAACATCACATGGACTACACTGTTTAAAAAAAGACTGTAAAACACAGCGTGCAGAGCCATCCAAAACAGCTTGCAGGGCTCACTTCCAAATGCACGAACCTCATTATTTGACGCGTTGGCATCGTTTAACACGAGTATGCAACATTGTAACAACATTTATAGGTCAGAAAAGAGGAAAAGCATAATAGTTCTCCTTTAATGAGACTATAAGAAGTTAATATAAATGCCAAATTATGGTTATTAAATGCTTAATTATGCACTTAGTAAATAATAATAGTAAATAATGATCCTTTGCAGCTACTGGATTTAAAGTGGGAACTGTGTCGTATAAAGGTTAATAAATTATTAATATAAGAGATAAAGATAAGATACACCTTTATTGATCCCAGAATTGAGAAATTCCAGTCTTACAGCAGTCAAGGGTAAAGAGTCAAATTAAAGATTTCAATATTTAAAAAACTTTAAAAACTAGGCATGCAGAAAAGAAGTACAAAAAATACAAGAAACAGCAATAAATAATAATAATAATAATAATAATAATAATAATAATAATAATGAGCAGTGGATAAGAAGTGAGCAATGGATTAAAGTGAACATATTTAGTGCAAGTGAAAATTGAATGTGCAAATAAACAACAACATGGGGAACAACAATGCTTATTGTGGTGTTTATAAAGTGTCCATAGTGTCCCTAAAGTGTCCATGGTGCAGTTTACTGTAAGCAGTGCTGGTTATGTAGCCTGACAGCAGCAGGCAGGAAGGACCTGCAATAGCGTTCCTTCACACACTTTGGGTGAATCAGTCTATTGCTGAAGGAGCTCTCCAGAGCTTTTATCTTCTCCTGCAGAAATTGGGAGTCATTAGTTCTCAGAGATGACAGCTTGGCTGTCATCCTCCTTTCTCCCACCACCTGCACAGAGTCCAGAGAGCATCCCAGGACAGAGCTGGCATTCTTGATCAGCTTGTCCAGTCTCTTCCTATCTGCAGCCGAGATGCTGCTGCCCCAGTAGACCACTCCACAAAAGATGGCTGATGCCACCACAGTGTCAAAGAAAGTCTTCAGGAGCGCCCTCTGCACTCCAAAAGACCTGAGCCGCCTCAGCAGGTAGAGTCTGCTTTGGCCTTTCTCGTATAGTGCAGTTATGTGATTAGTCCAGTCCAGTTTATTGTTAAGATGAACACCCAGGTACTTATAAGATGTCACCATCTCAATGTCCTTTCCCTGGATGTTCACCGGTGTTGGGGGGAGGAGTCTGTGCCTGCAGAAATCCACCACCAGCTCTTTGGTTTTCCCCGCATTGATCTGAAGGTGGTTCCTCAGGCACCAGTCAACAAAGTCCTGGTTCACTTCTCTGTACTCCCTGTTGTCCCCATCTGTGATGAGGCCGACGATGGCAGAGTCGTCAGAGAACTTCTGCAGATGACAGGTGGGGGTGTTGTATGAAAAGTCTGCAGTGTAGAGGGTGAAGAGGAACGGTGCCAGCACTGTCCCCTGCGGGGCCCCCGTACTGCAGACAACCAAGTCTGATACACAATCCTGGGTCCTGACATACTGCGGCCGGTCCGTGAGGTAGTCCAGGATCCAGGATGTGACGTGATTAGCCACCCCTATGTGCTCCAGTTTGTCCCTCAGAAGCGCAGGCTGTATGGTGTTGACAGCGCTGGAGAAATCAAAGAACATGATTCTCACAGAGTTTCCGGGCTTCTCCAGGTGGGAAAGAGCTCTATGCAGGAGGAGGATAACGGCATCATCCACCCCAATGCCAGGCAGGTAGGTAAACTGCAGCGGGTCCATTGAAGGGCCTACTGTGGGGCAAGGACGAGACAGGACCAGTCGCTCCAGAGTCTTCATGAGGTGTGATGTTAATGCCACCGGTCTGAAGCTGCTGAAGTCCTTGGGGTGCGGAGTCTTGGGCACGGGTACCACGCAGGATTGGGGGGGCAGGCTGATCAAATCTATTGAAGAATAGATTCAGATCATTCACCCACTTCTGGTCACCTCTGGCCTGGGAGTCTGGTTGTTTGTGTCCTGAGATGGTTTTCAGACCTCTCCAGACTCCGCTGACGTCGCTCTGCTGCAGCTGTTCCTCCATCTTCTTTTTATATTCTTCCTTTCCCCGCCTGATGTTTCTCCGTAGCTCCTTCTGCACGGCCTTCTGCTCCTCCTTCGGAGTAATCCAGGGTTTGTTGTTGGAGAAGAAGCGTACAGTCCTGGTGGGTACGGTGTTTTCCACACAGAAGTTAATATAATCCATAATGCATGATGTGAGTCTGTCAATGTCCTCCCGATGGGAATCGCTGAGTACCTCCCACACAGTGGTCTTGAAGCAGTCTTTCAGGGCCTCCTCGGCCTCCTCAGACCATCTTTTCACAGTGCGGGTGGTTGCTGGTTCTCTCTGCACCAGAGGTCTGTAGACAGGCAGAAGATGAACCAGGTTGTGATCAGCTCTTCCCAGGGGGGGCAGGGGGGGTGAGTGGTATGCCTCCTTGGTGTTGACATAAAATAAATCCAGTGTTTTATTGTCTCTGGTGTGGCAGGAAACATAGTGGGTGAAGATGGGCAGGGTGGTGGATGGACAGGCGTGGTTGAAGTCCCCAGAGTTCAGAAGGAGGGCCTGAGGGTGCTGTGTTTGCAGCCTACTTGTAACAGAGTGGAGAATATCACAAGCAGACTCAGCCTTTGCAGACGGGGGGACATACACTGCTACCATAATGACATGAGAAAACTCCCTGGGTAGATAATATGGTCTCATGCCAACAGCCAGCAGCTCAGTGTCCCTGCAGCAATGCTGTTCCTTAATAGTGATGTGCCCAGAGTTACACCATGCTCTTATTAACAGCTCATAATGCATCTTTGCAGCTACTGGATCTAAAGTGGGAACAGTGTCATATAGAGGTTAATAAATTATAAATATGTACTTATTAACAGCTCATAATGCATCTTTGCAGCTTTGCGCAAGACCAGCAAGCACGTGAGCACACATGTAGGCAGTGCAGATGTCTCATAGCCTCGTGCAAGCGCACACACGTCAGCACAGTGTACACAGAGGCAGTTAGAACTACAGGCTACAGTGAGGCTAAAAACAGAGTTCAAATGATGTTTTTCCAAACAACTTTTTATGTCGGGGCTTCAGGACACTTGGCTCACTACGGACGAGCAGTATGGAGATATTTTATGGTTTCAGTTCTGTGTTCTTGGACGTTTTAATGTGGGTCGCCGTCAGCCATTATGTGTGCAGTTGTGCTGCTACCCACTTCTCCCTCGGATCTCCGTAAGTGTTGTGAGGACTCTAAAACTTCACCAGAGCCTCCCTTGGCATATGGGTGAGTAGATAATGGCTGAATTTTCATTTTTGGGTGCACTATCCCTTTAATAATTCTATTAATTATGGACCTATTGCAACATCCAGATATCAATCATTATTTCAACATTAAAGAATTCTGATGCGTTCTTTTCACTGTTATTTTCTTTAGCAAAGGATCATGGGAATCTCATTTCCTCAAAATGGCATACTAAGACAAACATGAGTTATTTGAACTTAAAAATTTGAGCAGATTGATTCAGAGTTAGCTTTATTCACTTGTGATGAGATTTCAGCCTACCAGTGGTGGTGAAAACACAACATAAGGACATATTGTCATTGACATAAATCCAGCTGAACTTAATGACTTCAGACCAGTAGCCCTCACTTTGCACATCATGAAGCAACTGAGACTTGAGGTCAAAGACAAACTTGACCCCCTGCAGTTTGCATACAAACAATACATTGGAGTGAACAATGCTGTCCTCTACATGCTTCACCGTGCCCTAGCTCATCTGGAAGAACCTGGCGCTTATGTGAGAATCATGTTCCTTGATTTTTCAAGTGCATTCAACACCATCCAACCCAACATACTCAAAGACAAGCTCACAGAGATGGCAGTGGATCCTTCCTTTATCTCCTGGATCACAGATTACCTGACCGGAAGGCCACAGTATGTCAGGTTGGGGAACTGTGTTTCTGGGACATTAATGAGCAGCACGGTGGCTCCACAGGGGACTGTCCTGGCTCCATTCCTGTTCACACTGTACACGGCAGACTTCAAATACAATTCTGAGTCCTGCCACATCCAGAAATACACGGACGACACTGCTATTGTGGCGTGTATCAGGAATGGACAGGAGTCTGAATATAGGGACCTGACAAAAGCCTTCAGTGACTGAAGTCACAAGAACTGTCTCCTCCTGAACACCTCAAAGACCAAGGAAATGAGGAAAAGGTCCGAGCCCCCTATTCAGTCAGTGAATACCTGTGGGGTGGACATCAAGGTGGTGCCAAGCTATAAGTATCTAGGTGTACACCTGGATAATAAGTTGGACTGGTCCCTCAACACAAACGCTCTCTACTAAAAGGGGCAGAGCCACCTCTTTTTCTTGAGGAAGCTCAGCTCTCTCGACATCTGTAGTAAGATGCTGCAGATGTTTTATCAGTCTGTGGTGGCAAGTGTGTTGTTTTATGCTGCAGTCTGCTGGGGAGGAAGCATCAGACACAAAGATGCAAGGCGGCTGGACAAACTAGTCAAAAGAGAGAGTCAGGTTGGACACACTGGAGGTTCACCGACCGTCTTCTTTTTGACTTTAGGGACAGGCAGACGGCCGCTCCCCTCGGAGCGCAGAGACCGTGTAGGCACCTAAATATCCACAAGTTCTGTTAAATATACAGGTGCCAGAACGTTTACAGCTTTATATGTTAGTAACAGCACCTTAGAGCAGACTTTAAGGTGCTGTTAGTAACAGCACCTTAAAGTCTGCTCTAACCTGAACAGGGAGCCAGTGAAGAGAGGCCAGCACCGGAGTAATATGATCATACCTAGATGATCCAGTTAAAATACGAGTTGCTGTATTCTGAACCAACTGCAGACCTCGAAAACTCTTCCTGGGCAACCCTGATAAAAGAATGTTATAATAATCCAACCTGGATGTCACAAATGCATTAATAAGAGTTCCAGCATCTTTTACTGAAAGGACTGATCTGATCTTTGCAATATTTTTTTGAGGTGAAAGAAGGCCACTTGTGTCACCTCTTTTACATGCAAGTCAAATGAAAGGGTCTGATCAAAAAGTACACCAAGGTTCTTTACCTTGCCCTTGCAATGAATGACACAGTCATCAAGAGATAGGGTGAAATGATCAAACTGGTGACTAAATTTTGACGGTCCAATAGCTATCATCTCAGTCTTAGCTGAGTTAAGTAGCAGAAAGTTTGTTGATAGCCAGGACCTCACAGCAGCCAAACAGGCTGTAAGTTTATCAGAAACAGACCCATTTCCTGCAATGACTGGCATGTATAATTGCAAATCATCAGCATAGCAATGAAAAACAATCCCGAAAGAGCGCATGATCTGACCTAGTGGTGCCAGGTACGTTGAAAACAACAGTGGACCCAGGACAGAACCCTGTGGGACTCCGTGCTTAACAGAACAAGAGTCAGATAACATGTTGTTATAAAGAACACGTTGAGATCTCTCTGACAGGTAAGATCTCAACCAATTAAGCACCTGACCCGAGATGCCAAAATAATTCTCGAGCCTGTCCTAAAGTGTACAGTGGTCCACAGTATCAAATGCAGCGCTAAGGTCCAACAACAGTAGAACAGATGTTGAGTCTGAATCTAACGCCAATAATAAGTCATTCACCACTTTTGTAAGTGCTGTTTCTGTAGAATGGTTAGCACAGAAAGCAGACTGCAGTGGCTCAAATAAATCATTCAATGACAGAAATTTTAAAAGTTGGTTGGAGACCACTTTCTCAAAGATTTTCGATAAAAAAGCTAAATTTGAGACAGGTCTATAATTGGCAAGAGAGTTTACATCCAGATTTGGTTTCTTCAATAAGGGTTTAACCACAGCGGACTTAAAACAAGCTGGAAAAACTCCAGTGGACAGAGAGAGGTTAAGGATAGCTAAAACATAAGATCCTAATGTTGACCAAAGCTCCTTAATAACCCATGCTGGTAGCGGGTCCAGAGAGCAAACTCAGAGGAACCTTGTCCTGCAAAAGTGGGCAAAGTGGCAACACAAATCCTGTGATAGTCTAGAAACAGTGTCAAATAAACGCCTTGAATTGTGCTTATTATTCATCATCTCAGACTGGTAAGTGGTCAGACTTTCATGCCATGCTTCAGGCCTGGAATTTCGTCATTTTAGGGGCAAGGCCACTTGGCCTTTAATGTTGTCAATTTTTGAGGGCGCAAAGGCCAAAAGCCAGGGCAGCAAGGCCATAAAATAAAACAATGATTTTAAGTCCACGTCTATAATGAATTTAATTTAAGGACTAAGGATGTATAACTATCTGTGAAATGAATAAATAAAACGAGCTCAAGTAACAGTAATGAGGTTAATAGGTGATAATGTGATTTATTTAATAGTACTAATAAATCCAATGTGTTTTAAATATAGAACAACCAGGTTCATGTATTTATAAGCAAACAATCTTAAATATTAGGCCTAAATATTTTTGAGTGTACATGATAAACTGATTCACTGAACAAGACTGGCTGACAATTATTTTTGATGTGTTGTTAGATAGCTAACAAACAAACTACAGCAGGGCTATTCAATTACTATTTCAACTGGGCCACATTTAAAAACCAGATAATGTCGATGGGCCACATTTTTAGCAGCGAGCAACCGGTCCACTTTTTTTTTTTGCATACATATTTATAGGCATGGCCCTCCTTAACATAATGCAGAAACAGAATAAAAAAGAGCTACCAATGCACAGAAGCATAATAAGTGACATTAACAGTATCTAATAACACACACTATCTCTCTACCAGCATCTCCCTCTCCCCTCTCCTCCACACACACACACATACACATGCACAGACCTCACCTCCTGATGCTTTCCTTATAGGTCAGTTACACAGGATATAGTTTTATACAGTCCATGGCAGCAACAGTCATGTTTACAACAACAAAGTCACTATATAAACCCAATAATATCTCACTGGAATATAAATATTCCTCCTGACATCACAATACTGAGTGAAGAAAGTCACGTTATCTCAGCATGAAGACAAACATTTTTTTATTTTTTTTTTAGTGAATTTATTTATTTATTACAACTTGTAGAGTTTGAGTACACAAACAATAACTCATACACATAATTTATACATTGAATAAAACAATAGTTAATTTCCTTTCAGTTCTGAAAACCAAAACATAAATATCTACAAATGCACTGACCGAAAAGGTATAGGCTGAAGCCTTAGCTTATTTTGCCTACCCTTCTAATAAGGTTTTGTCAGCTCCCTTTGGAAAAAAGATAAAAAGAATGAAAGAAACGAAACAAAATGTGTATATTGTGTACACAAAAGGTCCCAATGCAGTTGGTGAATGGTGTGAATATGAATAGTGTTCATAATTCTGTTTTGTATTTACTAATAATATTTTTTTAAAATATCTTTTTAAAGCTATGAAGCATATTGCATAATTTCATTTCTATTTCTAAATAATTCCATAAGTTTACACCTTTTACTGTTATACATCTTTGCTTTACATTAGTTCTTGCCTTTGCTTTTTGGAACATGCAAATCCCTCTTAGTTGATATTGACTCACTCTGACCTGAAACATCCTCTGGATACTTCCTGGAAGCAGATTGTTATTTACTTTATACATAATTTGTGCAGTTTTAAAGTCAACCAAATCAGTGAATTTGAGGATCCGTGAATTCATGAATAATATGTTTGTATGTTCATGATAATCAGCTCTGTTAATTATTTCTATTGCTCTCTTCTGTAATATAAAAATTAGGTTTGTGATTATTTTGTAAGTGTGTCCCCAGACCTCCACACAGTAAGTGATGTATGGATCTATGAAGGAGCGATACAATAGATGTAATGAATTTCTGTTGGGAATGTATTTTGTTTTGTTCAATATTGCAATAGATTTTGATATTTTGTTCTTAATATGATTTGTATGTGGTTTCCAGCTTAATTTGTGATCTATAATAACTCTTAAAAACTTATTTCCCAGACTCTTTCTATTTCAATGTTATCTATCATAATTTGTGTTTGATTTTGAGTTTTACAATATCCAAATATCATATATTTAGTTTTATTTAAATTTAATGACAGTTTATTAATATCAAACCATCGTTTCAAAGTTTCAAGTTCTTTTTCCATTGTATCCAGAAGTTGCCTCAGGTCAGAACTGGAGTAAAGCAAATTTGTGTCATCGGCAAACAAAACAAAGTGCAACAGTCTGGACACATTACAAATATCATTAATATACAGAATAAATAACTTTGGACCAAGCACAGATGAACTGGGGAATGAAGCCTTGTGGAACCCCACATGTAACCCTCAGTAAGTCAGACTTTTCATCATTTAGTTGTACATATTGATATCTATTATCCAGATAGTTACTGATCCATGAGTCAATGGGTGTGGCCAGGCGGATTTTGCAAGTTTGGCACACCGTGCATGCTGGCGCGGCTACTCCTCTTTCCCACCTCCGTCCCTCCTACCTGCGCAAGTCGGAAAGAGGGAGGAGAGAAGGCGTGAAGTGGGTTTTACACAGCTGATTCGCTGTGAGGGTCCAAAGGACAGAGGGATGTCGTATGCTGTAAAGCCCTGTGAGGCAAATTGTGATTTGTGATATTGGACTTTATAAATAAAACTGATTGATGATTGATTGATTGATTGATTGATTGATTGATTGATGATGCAAAGGTAGCCTGGGAGGAGGTCACCACAATTGTAAATCAATGTTGCGTTTCTCTCGTGCGCGCGCGCTCTCTCTTTCTCTCTCGCAGTCTCACTCTGTTTCTTTTCTTTTGACTTTTCTAAGATGACAGATGCTGAATATATACTCCCTATCTGATGCTGTGGCTGTTTGTGGTTGGCTGAGAGGGATGTGAACTCATTAGTTTGCAGCTGTGTTAATCAAATCAGGTTGGGTTTCCATTACGCGTGCCAAATGGTGCCAATCCCCTTTGATCTGACATCAGATGTGATGGGACAGTCGATATAGAGATACATTTATGTGCTGATTGCAGATAGTTGCATTGAATAGTGGTTTTTGTGGGTATTTATTGAATTCAAATAAACACAAGAAGTTTGTGCTCTAAAAAAAAAAAAAAAAAAGGATCAGCACTCAGTGAATAACCTCCTAAGCCCTACGATAAGCTATTATGGCAAGGCTTAACTATACAGACCAGTGAGCAGTGATAACTAACATGTCTTTGGGGTCATCGGGTGGGAACCTCCTTTCACCAGTGTTTCGTCTAGTTGGTCCCACGACACCTCCAGGAGGCTAGACAGTGATCTCTGGTGTCCCAGAGACACTCCCCTAATGCCAGGTCTCACTGCTCCCCACACTAACCGAACAACCTCCTTTACCTTACCTATACTACCACAGAGGAGGTAGACCCAGGGAAGGAAGCCTTGTTAGGCTATCACACTCCCCCGCCGGGTTAGGCTGTACAGTCTACCTCCCCAAGACGAGCCCTCACAACAATGACACCTCCAGGAGGCTAGGTAGTGATCTCAGCCCAAACAGCACTGCCACCTTCAACCAAACCCAGGCTCCGTTTATGCGAGCTCCAGGCAGAAGCAATGCTGATACTACCTTTACTAGCACATTCACCATACTCTATTTCACACGCTACATAGCATAACTACAATGTAAGCTAAAGTTAAAGGAGATAAATGAACTCACAGGATCAGCAAACACACTCACTTTGCAGCATGGTCTCAAACAAAATGGATTCAAATAGGCCACTCCCACACTTAAATAACCTTCCTCTTCCTGGATTTCCTCCTTACTTACACATGGCTTTCTCAGCCCAAACAGCACTGCCATCTTCAACCAAACCCAGGCTCCATACATGCGAGCTCCAGGCAGAAGCAATGCTGATACTAGCTTTCCTGTCACATTCACCATACTCTATTTCACACACTACATAGCATAACTACAATATAAGCTAAAGTTAAAGGAGCTAACTGGACTTACAGGATCAGCAAGCACACTCACCTTGCCGCATGGCCTCAAACAAAATGGATTCCAATAGGCCACTCCCACACTTAAATACTTCCTCTTCCTGGATTTCTCCTGACAGGAAGTGGATCTCTCCACCTGATCTCAAAGAGTTATGTGCCCTGCTTAGTAGTTCCCCCTGCTGGCCCCCAGCTGACATTATTTCTTCTGTAATAGATAAACTGGCTGCATTTAATTGCTTCATCTGACATTTCCCTCACTGTCTTCCTCAAACTCTGTCCCCGCACTCCGAGTTCCCCCAGGAGTGAGACAGTTGATCTTGCTATGAATCCCCTACACCCCACTTCCACTGGACAAATCCTAGTCTTCCATCCTCGCTGCTCAGCTTCTGCTCCTAAGTCTGCATATCTAAGCTTTTTTCTTTCATAGGCTTCTTCCACTGAGTCTTCCCAAGGAACTGTCAGCTCAATGAAATAAACTATCTGTTGACTCACTGACCACAACACTAAGTCAGGCCTCTGCCTGGTACAGACTATTTCCTGAGGAACAACAAACTTTCCCCCTAAATCTACTTGCATTTCCCAATCACAAGCACCTTCTAGGCAGCCACACCCTTGCCTCCTCACTAACTTATCCCTTCTGTATTTCTCTCCCTCACGGACAAACTGAATTACTAAGCTCCTATCCTTAACACCTTCTGAATTCACCTGTCTTCGTTTCCCTTCGATGCCTGCAGCTAAACATTTCAACACCTGATTATGTCGCCATGTATATCGGCCTTGTGACAAGCTAACTTTACAGCCTGACAAAATATGCTTTAAAGTTGCGGTACGTGAACACAATGGGCATGATGGGTCCTCATTTACCCACAGTTTTAGGTTCTGGGGGGTTGGTAAGACATCGTATGTAGCCCCTACCAGGAATCTAATACGATTCTCCTCCATACTCCACAGGTCCCTCCAACTAAGCTTCCTCTTCTCTACACTTTCCCAATTCAACCACTGTCCCTGTTTAGCCTGGACCACTACCTTTGCACCCCTTACTATCTCTTCCTGTCTGCGTATCTGTTCTACAACCAGCTTTCTTTTATCTTTGAGGCCTGCTGTATTCCATACCGGTTTACCTGAGCCAAGCCCCAGGCCTCCCCGGCCAAACTGAACATTACCTACAATCTCTGCATGTCTAAGAGCTGCCTCTGCCTCCTGAACTGCCGATCTTGGGTTCCACTTCCTCCCCTTGGTTGGATTTGGAACCACACTCCTAACTACCACGTCCTTACTCCCAGATAACAAGAGCTCTGTCCTGACCTTGGTAAATTTAAATTCCTCTGTTAAACTAGATACTGGCAGCTGAAGTATCTCTTTTCCATACAATGCAACACTACTTAGGCACCTAGGAGCGCCCAACCACTTCCTAATGTAGGAGCTAACCGACCTTTCAATTCTCTCCACAACAGATATTGGAATTTCATGAATTGACAGTGGCCACATTAACCTAGGATATAGCCCAAATTGCAAACACCACAACTTCAACTTTCCTGGAAGTTCTGATTTATCTATTCTATCCAATCCTTCAGCCACATCTTTTCTAAATTTCACCACCTGTTCCTTATCATTCAACTCTACATTGTACAACCTACCTAAGCTCTTTACTGACTTTTCCCTAAGTGTTGGGATGTCCTCATCATCTATGACAAACTTCCTATCACTTAACTTCCCTCTACATATCGAGATGCTTCTAGATTTACTAGGCTTGATTTTCATGCTGGCCCACTTGAGGTTCTTATTTACCTTCTCTAGTAGCCTCTTTGTACATGGCATTGTTGTGGTCACCAGTGTCATGTCATCCATGTAAGCCCTAACTGGTGGAAGATGCAACCCATTCTGCCGTCTCTCCCCACCTACCACCCACTTAGAAGCCCTGATGATTACTTCCATTGCCATAGTAAATGCTAATGGAGAAATTGTACACCCTGCCATGATGCCTATTTCTAGCCTCTGCCAACCTGTTGTGAAACCTGCTGTACTTAGACACAATCTAATATCCTGAAAATATGCTTTCACTAAGTTAACAACTACCTGTGGCACTCTGAAGTAGTCAAACGCACTCCAAATGAGGCTGTGCGGTACTGAACCAAACGCATTTGCAAGATCTAAAAATATTACATGTAGGTCCCTTTTGTTAATCTTCGCTGCCTGAATCTGGTGCCAGATCATGCTAGTATGCTCTAAACACCCTGAAAAACCTGGTATTCCTGCCTTCTGCACCATGGTATCTATTAAGCTATTCCTTTCTAAGTAGCTAGCTAGTCTCTGTGCTACTACAGTAAAGAAAATCTTCCCCTTCACATTCAAGAGAAAAATCATCCGGAACTGGCTAAGGTCCACAGACTCCTTCTCCTTAGGAATGAGGACACCCCCTGCCCTACGACATGCTCTTGGTATAATTTGTTTTTCCCAAACTATTCTTAGCTGTTTCCACAAAAATTTAAGGGTATCAGGCACACCTTTATAAACCTGGTAGGGGACTCCATTAGGCCCTGGGGCCGAAGAAGCCTTTGCACGCCTGACCACCTCCTGAACTTCCTTCCACCTAGGTGGCCTGACATCCATCTCATGCTCTATCCCTCCTAATGGAGGGATATCAGGTGGGAAACCTACTATCCTATTCTTCTCCAAATCTGAATATGTGTTTCTCAAATATTCTTCAACCTCTAACCTTTCTGCTTTAAGCTGCCCTCCCTTTTCCTGGCTGAACAATCCTTTAACAAACTTAAAAGGGTCCCTGAAAAAACCTGTCCTAGCATATTCCTTCTTCCTCCTCTTTTTCCTGAGATGCTCTGCCCTTCTAAGAACTGCTAGCCTGCTTCTCAACTCCTCTTGCAACACCTTAATTCCCTCCCTTTCTTCTTCTGTAGCCCTTTTCCACTGCTTTCTTAACTGTCTCCTTTCCTTGACTAACTTCTCTATTTCTCTCTGCTGCCTAGACTTACCTGACTGTACCCTCTCACTCCTCTTTCTCTCATGCACCCCAAACCTCTCTACACCATATGAATACATTATATCTCCCATCTTTTCTAACCTTTCTATTGCATTTCCTCTAAGCCTACTCAAGATTACTGACAAATCTCTATTAACTATCTCCCATTCTTTACTGTCATTTGCTCTAGGCCATCTAACTCTAACCTTTTTCTCCATGGTTCTCTCTCTGGCTAGCATACTGGCCTCAGTGTCACCTGCATCCTCTCTTACTACCCCCTCCTCCTCAGTGGCAGCATTACTGATATCCTGCGAACTGTGGTTTTCTACCTGCCGCTGGACTTCATCCGACTGACTCGACTGACTTCTTAGGAAGTACTGATCAATGCGGCTACTCTGCCCTTTCTTTGCCACACACTTCTTCTTTCCCTGGTGAGTTCTGAGGCCTTTCACTGATGTTACTTTCTGCCAGCCGCAAGGACAAACCTGAAGCATCTTGTTCTCAACTGTGCTACTTTTATCCTCTACAGATGCGCTCACCTTGCCCTGAGTGCTGCTAATTCTAGCACTGGTGGATAGGTCCGTGCCCCTATCCTTCACTGAGTCACAGATCCAAGTCATAGTCGTGTCCGTTCCAATGTCTGTTACCGTGTAATCCACCTGTGAGTCATCTTCCACCCCTGCTCTCGCTGACTCTTGGGGTATTTTTCCTATGTTGGCTGTAGCTAATTTTGGTTGTAGTAAGGCTGCTAGGCCTCACCACTGCTACCATGGGTTGCTAACCCATGCCAGCACCGTTGGGGTCTTTTCCCTCCTGTCAGCTGTCTTTCCAAGCGGTCACATGGTCTTTCCCTTGTTGTCAGCTGCCCTATTCACAGCAGTCACTAGCTGGGCTAGTTCTGAATTCAAATAAACACAAGAAGTTTGTGCTCTAAAAAAAAAAAAAAAAAAGGATCAGCACTCAGTGAATAACCTCCTAAGCCCTACGATAAGCTATTATGGCAAGGCTTAACTATACAGACCAGTGAGCAGTGATAACTAACATGTCTCTGGGGTCATCGGGTGGGAACCTCCTTTCACCGGTGTTTCGTCTAGTTGGTCCCACGACACCTCCAGGAGGCTAGACAGTGATCTCTGGTGTCCCAGAGACACTCCCCTAATGCCAGGTCTCACTGCTCCCCACACTAACCGAACAACCTCCTTTACCTTACCTATACTACCACAGAGGAGGTAGACCCAGGGAAGGAAGCCTTGTTAGGCTATCACACTCCCCCGCCGGGTTAGGCTGTACAGTCTACCTCCCCAAGACGAGCCCTCACAACAATGACACCTCCAGGAGGCTAGACAGTGATCTCAGCCCAAACAAGCATGGTCTCAAACAAAATGGATTCAAATAGGCCACTCCCACACTTAAATAACCTTCCTCTTCCTGGATTTCCTCCTTACTTACACATGGCTTTCTCAGCCCAAACAGCACTGCCATCTTCTTCTTCTTGCATTGTTAATGTGCCTGACATTCTGGAAACCTGCCTGTGAGGTTTTGGTGACGTGTGCGCATTGTCCTCCGGTCAGCCAAACTTCCACTTACACCGGCTGCGCTCCGCCTGCGCTGACAGTAGACCTGGTTTCAGCTGGCGAACTTTTAGCGCACCTTTGGCAAAGCCTTTTGGCACAAAACTGTCGCTGCGCCAAGCTGGATCTGTCAACACCTCCCCCTGCTGCATCGCCACACCCATCTCAGCGCACCTCCGTCTGCCAAACTACCAAACTGAGCGCGCCTCGGGTTGCGCTGCTCGAAACTAGCTCTGCGCAGGGTTCACCACCCTGCGCCACGCCGGGAAGCTAGAGGCCAAAGTGTTAGCCTACATACAGACAGCTTTCATTTTAGTTTGTCTTTAACACTTGGTGTTAGCACCGCGTGCGCGATGTGCTTGTGTCGACCACGATCGTAAATCATAATAGCGGTGAATGAGAGACTGCGGACAGAGCGGATTGAAATATGGCTTTCTACATGCTGATCACATATATTGATAAAGTATTGGCTTTTTACTGGCAGAGGTTTTACTGCACTTACTCACAGTAACAAGTGTAGTTGTCGTAATCTTGAAGTTATATTCCCTTCATCTGCACCGCGGCCTCTCTGCTGTTGTCTGACTTCACTCTGTTGTGTGTGTGTGTGTGCATGCGTGTGCGCGCGCACGCTGTGAGGAGGTCAGCCCTGACATGCAGAGAGCAGGAGAGAGGCTGCAGAATGATGATGAAAATGAAACTTTCAAAAGTAACGCAGATAATAACTGCAAAATCACCTGGGCAGTGTGGGCGGGGCATCATGGCCACTGTGGCCTTAGGGCAGATATTATTTTCAAGGGCACAGGGCCAAATTAGGAGGGCACGAGGGCCATGGCCTTAGTGGCCCTCGTGAAATTCCTGCCATGCTTGATAATGAACTTCCAGTTTAGAGTGACGCCACTGGCGTTCAATGTTTTCTACAGCTCTTTCTGAGAAGTAATAAGTCGTCATCTAGCCAGGACATAGGATTTTCTGGGGACCCCTCCGAGTCTTTGCTGGAGCAACTGAATCCAATAGTACCCGGAGAGAACATCATGTCTCCATTTGTAACCCTGATAAAGACCCAAGAGGTCAAAACCAGCCAGTTTTTTTAAGTGTCTTTGTACAAGCCATAATAAAATAAAGGCTTTTTAATGAAGTAATCAAGCTACCTTTTTTCTTTCCCTGCTCCATGCAAGAGTGCCTGAAGTTTGTTTTTCGTCTTTGGTAAGTACCCGGAGAGCATTATTAAAATTTTCAGTAAGACATTTGACTGAAAAAGATTGACTAAAAACTAAGTCGACCACATCCGGCAGTCCCAAGTTAAAATCATTTAATGCTCTGGGGCCAATGTAACAGGATGATCTCAGAATTGAGGATGTTCTCCCAGGGACAAGAAGGTGAGGGATAAAAATATCAAATAATATCAACAAGTGATCCAAGATTGGCAGAACACAAATTTCATTAATTGACACAGACAAGCCATAACCTAACACCAGATCTAATGTATGCCCACGCTGATGTGTTGGTCCAGATACAAACTGTGTGAGATTAAAAGACTCAATGACATTTAAAAAGTCTTTGACCAGTGGCTTGTCATCACAACAGATGTGAATATTAAAGTCACCAACAATCAATATCCTCTCATATTGCAAAATAAATCTGGAAAAGAAGTCTGCAAACTCTGAGATGAAGTTATCATTGTATTTTGGTGGACGATAGATCACAGCAATCAAAACAACCGAAGGTTTGTTTATCGTGAAAAGCTGTAATTCAAAGCTGGTGTAGGGATCACAATAAGAAATCAGTTTGCATTTAAAACTGTCATTAAAAAGTGAGGCAACTCCCCCTCCTCTTCCAGTCAGTCTAGGGTAGCTAAAAAAGCTGGTGTCAGGAGGACAAAGTTCCATTAGGGGTGCTACTTCCCCATCACGCATCCAAGTCTCTGTGATAAATATTAAATCCAGAGCATGGGAGTTACAAAAGTCATGAAGGACAAGTCTTATTAGATAGGGACCGGGCATTCAGAAGAGCCATCTTGACTTTTATCTCCTCATCAGCTGATCGGGTAGTGCAATCCAGCAGATGTAGGTTTTCCACACACACACCACCACTCCTGCCCCGCCTCCTCCACACACAGAGCTGTGACAGCTGATCAAGCTCCACAGACAACGGGTAAACAGGCAGGATGCACCGCAGCCGACACGTCGAAACCAGACGATCATGACAAACACTTGCGATCGGGTCCCCATTTAAACTCCTCAGCCACCTATTTTTCTTCACACGCCTGCCAGCGCGTGAACCACGAGCATGCCGGCGTTACCTACAGATCCTCCTCTGAGGCAGTAAGGCTGGCTCACGGCGAAGCAGCTCCTCCGGTACCGAAGCCAGGAAAGGTGGAAGTCTTGAGGCATGTTCTCCACAGTCAAAGTGAGACAACTTCCCAGCTGTGTCCCAAATATCCAAAAGTGCCTGGCGTTCATAAACCAGCACCGATTGAGTGTTTGTAACAAATAAAGATGCCACAAAAAGCGCAACAAGCGCCAGAAACAGTGAGGACGGGACAAACATAGAGACAGAGAGACGGCGTGCCATGACAGTCGGTGCCATCATTCTCATTTTTTTAGCCATGTTGTACAATGGCAGCACACCACACCACAGCCAAAGTGTGCTTTACTGGGCCAGAGAAATAACCACGTATGGATCCCACTGTATGTCCAAATTTCATCCTTAGATGTTATTTCTCACTCTTGTGCCCTACTCAACTCTTGTGCTGACAGATAATTGAATTTCCCCTTGGGGATGAATAAAGTTATTCTTATTCTTATTTCCTTGATTTTTAATGCAACCACTATCGTCAAAAACAGGAAAAAAGGATTGGAAACCCTTATAGTTGAGTTCTAAAAAAAAACCAAATCTGAGTTAATTTGGCTTTTTCAAAAGTTTTGTTACTTAGATTGACTGTTCGTGAATATAGTGTTCCACAAAGCTCAGGCCAGGTCAGTGATGTCTTCAGGCCAGTTGCTTAGGTCAAACATGGTGGCAGCAGCCTTCAAGACACCCTCATCAAGGTTGCCAAACCGCATGGTGAGGTTGTCACAGAAGCCATTGATTTGTTTATCTTTCACTTTGTGGAAGTCATCACCATCCACTTGTTTCCTGTTGAGTTTTACACCAGAGAAGGTGTTTCCGGGAAAAGGTCCCACTTCATCCAGGAACTGCTTCAGATGCTAACCTGGGACTGTCTGAAATACAGAAGAAAAGATCTTTCACTGTCACGATTGCTAGACATACACCGTAGCATATTAATTCCTCTATAGGGAGTTTATTTTGTTTACCTGCATGGCTATAAGAACCAGGGTCGTCTTCTGCAGTCCATCTAGCACCATCTGCAATGTCAGCCCATCCCTCTGAAAGAGAAGGCTCAGAATTAAACCCATAAACACATTTAATCTAACTTCCCTTGTTTTTAATCCACAGCCTAGTACTGAATTACTCTCACAATGGTTTGTGGTGGTAAAACAACTGTTTAATGAGCAGTTTAAAGAAAAAAGTCTTCACACGTCAGCTGTCTTTCTTGAGTTTTAATAAGCATTCATGAATGGAGTCACACATATACAACCGCATGAACAGTCAGTCAGTGAGTGAGTGCCTAGCAAGTCCTCTAGCCCTGCTATCTTTATAGTTCCCATAACACATGTACATCAACAGTCAAAATATGTGGCGCCTGAAGTAGATAGGTTGGTTCGACATTCCTAAGACACAACATCTCTTGAAACTAACAAGGACACTTTGTTGTTGGAGCCTCTCTGGCTCGTAACCTTTAACCTACTTCCATTAGGCCTCTGCTGTATCTAACACTGCTATCACAGTAGGGGTTAAGTGAGCAGCACATATCATTAGGTTAAAAGTTCAGTTTCATCAAAACAAGTAAACTTATACAACACATTATAGGTTAAATATGTTTAAATACCAGAATTGTCCATCACATTCCACCCTTTTTAGCATTCAAATGCTAAACCATAAGCATGGAAAATTATCTTACACCCTTATGTCCTACGAGTTCCACCCGTACCAGCCAAACGCCAGTACTGCCAGCCTCCAACATGGGAGAAGTCAGGCAGAAGTCACAGGCCACAAGCACAGGCAAGCCAAACATCCCCCTCCCTATATGGCGAAGGAGAGGGTAAAAGACTTGTCCGTCTAACTACATTACCTAATAAGGGAAAAAACCTCTATATGATGAGGACAAAAAAAATCCCTTAAATCCCTTAAATCCCTTAAACTAAACTCTAAGCTAAAGCAAGATAAGCATAAATGAAAAATCTTTAATGAGAATACACAATCAATAAAGGGAACACTGACTGTCATGCAAATGTTTATATAAAAGCAAATGAAGATGAATGATGAAATAATAATGAAAAATGAAAGATAAAAGTGAAAGTGAAAATCAAAAGAATAAATTGAGTAAATATGGTGTCTACTAAACTAATGCTAAGTGTGTAAATATGGTGTCTACTTATCTAATGCTAAGTGTAATCAATGTGAAGTAGTGAACTCACAAATTGGAATTCCCCACCTGGGAATTATCAGAGTCATCAAAGCCTTCGCCACTGCTGCTGCATCCTGTTTAGTTGTGGGAAAAGCTTCAACCCATTTTGAAAACATGCACACAATCACCAAAACAAACTTTTTCCTTTCACTTGGTGTTAGTTCAATGAAATCCATTTGCAAGTGATCAAAAGGTCTTTCTGGAGGTGGATGTGCAGCCTGTGGTATTTTGATACCCCTCCCCACATTTTGTAGCACAGATCACACATCTTTATTATTAATTATTATTAATTTAGCAAAGAAATGAAGAAGGTAGTGAGGGAGACAGGGCAGGCCATCAGGGCCCATCCACACTTTATCAACCACAGTACATCCAGCTTTTTTCCAAACGGCCCTCTCCGCCAGAGAGGCCCTTATGTGCAGGTCTGTTATCTCAGCCGTAGCCACGACTGTAGGAGTAGAAGCAGGAGTTAGTGAGGTGGCATGCAAGGCTGAAGACAATAGCAGCTTTGAGGCTGCTTTTGCAGCTGCATCAGCTCTTCAGCTCTGGCATTACCCAGAGAGATGGGGTCAGTGTTGTTAGTGTGAGCTTCACATTTACACACAGCTTTTTGTTTTGGCAGCAAAACAGCATCCAAAAGAGCAGACACCAACACATGATGAGCAATAGATTTTCCTGTTGAAGTTAAGAAATCCCTATTCTTCCAAATTTGCATATCTGCTGGCTGTGTAAATGTTAACAGATTTGCCCTCAGCCAGTTTACATGCCTCTGTCAGAGCCACCAATTCAGCTGCTTGAGCTGAATGTGAGGATGACAAAGGACGTGCGATCACTGTCTCCTGCAGCGTTGTGACGGCAAAACCTGCAACATTTTTACCAGTGCTGGGGTCTCTTGAAGCTGATCCATCAACAAAGAATTCAAAATCAGCGTTAGCAATCAGTGTGTCTCTCAGATCTGGCCTGGGGGAGCAAGCAGAAGTTATCACAGCCACACAGTCATGTGTGTCAACTGCAGCAACACTATCAAGTTTAGATGAAATATAAGCTACAGGTTGCTGTTTCCCCCTGTGTTCTTGTAACAGTACAGAAGTCAAGTACCCACCCTTTTCGTCAACAGTCTGGGTAAATGGTCGTGTACAGTCAGGCAGTCCAAGAGTAGGAAGCGTTTGCAAAGAAAGTTTCAAATCAACAAAAGATTTCTCTGCTTCAGGAGTCCAAATGACATGATCAGATGCTTTCAGGCCTTTCCCATGAGCAATTGCTGCTAATGGTGCCTCAATTTCAGCATAATTAGGAACCCATTGCCTGCAGTCATCCCTAAAAATAACATGACTTGTTTTTTAGTCCTCAGGTTTTGGGATCTTTTGAATGGTCTCAATGCACTTGGTCAAGAGGGTCTTTCCCTTAGGAGAGATCACATGACCCAGGAATGTGACCTCTTTTGCAACAAATTGTAGTTTTGACAGGCTGGCTTCATGGCCCTGTTCAACCAAATGAGTCAGCAAGGTGAGGGTGTCTTTAACACAGCCCTCTCTGGTTTCACTCACAACCAAAATGTCATCAACATACTGCAACAAAGCACTTCTTTTAGGCAGTACAAGAGTTTCCAAACTGTCTCTCAAAGCAGAATTTCAAATCAAAATGCAAACCAGAATTGTCTGTCTGTGTGTACTGGAACACTGAAAAAAAAACATTTGATAGATCAACAACTGAAAACCATTTGCTATCAGCTGGAACTTGGGGCAGAATTGTATGTGGATTTGGGACCGTAGGCGCCCTGGCCTGCACAGCAGCATTTACAGCTTGCAGGTCTTGCACAAATCTCCACTCTGCAGGTCAGGGGCGCAGATGGGATTTTTGAACTGGGGGGGGGCCAAGCTGTCAGCAAATGATTCCAACTCAATTAGTTATTTTGTGCTAATACATACATACATACATACATACATATACATATATATATATATATATATATATATATATATATATATATATATATATATATATATATATATATATATATACTGAAGCTGCAATAAACATTAGAATCGTGAGTTTTCTGACTGAATGAACATTGATGATGTATGGCTAGTGTTGATCAGGTAGGCCTTTGTTTACCAAACTGTTGGTGCTTACTAAAATAACATTTTACATAAAAATAACAACAATAAATATATTCACCTACAGCCTAAAATGCAGTCATTTTACATTTAGCCTACTTCAGGTAAGTCCAAATGCCTTCCTATTATTGTCAGACTAGCTACTCAACATTACAAAACAAATATTTGCCACATCTGGGAAAGTCAACAGACAACAGGCACAGGATATTTACATCTTTTGGTTCTTGAAAAAAATGCTATGATTATTTTTCTTTCTTCTCTGGCTTCATGTGGCAGAAAAATCGCCAAGTCAGTCATTAGACAGTTGTATATGATCACTATGGTTACCGCTACAGGCACAGGCACAGCTACCAGCTCCTCTTAGGACCCCCATGTCTTATGGTGCGTTACATTTACATTGGAAGTCAGAACTCGGAGCTCCGAACAACGTAACCTCCGAACTGAGTGCTTCTCAGTTTTAAAACTGGGACATGGAACATGGAATTTGAAAAAAATGGACAGTTAATGAAATGAAACGAAAAACCCAACGTTTATGCTTGTAGATGCTAGATTTCAATGCTTTTCCGACTTCAAAACTCCGACTTACGAGTACAACTGAACGCACCATCAGTCGTAGCACAAACACCAGGCTATCAATGGATCAGCTGTGCAGTGTTATTAACCGAGAATTATGTGGAAAATTGAACACCTTGCTTTCCCAACTCAGAAAGGATCTGCTCCAGCCTTTCCCCTTCTTGAATCGGTGTAATGTGGACTGATCACTGACAAGGCTACTACCGCTGCCATTTCAACTTTGTGCTGCAATGTAAGTTAGCCTAACTAACAGAACATTGATCCCCTTTTTGTGGGGGGGGGGGGGGGGGGCGTGGATTGGGGTCACTATAAATCTGGGGCGGACCCCCGTCCCCAGTGCCATCTGTGCACATGCTGCAGGTTCGCCATCAGGTCGTATTTTACGCACAGGAAATATGGGCATTCTCACAGGAGAGTCTACACATGGAACAATCATGCCCACTTTCAACAGATCATCAAACACAGGTTTAATGCCTTCAACTGCTTCACGTCTGAGAGGATATTGATTACGACAGGGTCTGTAGTCTGATTTAGGTGTTATTATCACAGGTTCGCAGTTTTTGATCAGACCAACATCATGTTTACTTTTGGCCCAGAGATAAGCGGGAACCTGCTGTAGCTCTGCAACAGATTTAACCATGCACACGTCAGTATCAAAACTAGTCTTGTCTGCAAACACGACTGAACGGGAAGTCTCAATGGCACAATTTAGTTTCTTTCTGTACATCCTCATTTCCTCATTAAAATCAATATGAGGATCAGTTGTAGACTTCCAGCATGGAGTGGCGTTCAGCTCCCGCACCCACAGACCCAGGTCTGCACGGTTGTGATTTACCAGTGAGCAGAGCATGTGAGCGGAGCGGGTGAAAATTTCCGCTCCTCGCTCGCAGACCTGTCACTTTGCGCCGCTCGTCCGCTCCGCTTGGTTCTGCGCATTCTTCGCACCGCTCCACTCCATCATAAATTTTATCCCACTCCACTCGCTCACCACTCCACTCAAAACAACTGCGTTGTACTACCCTAACCTGTAATCTTCTACTCACAAATTAAACGGGGTCTGCCCATTTTTCCGACAGCCCATTGGTCCGACCATATGAAACCCATTGTTCATGATGCCCTGTGGTTAAGGTCTGGTTAGGTTTAGGCACAAAAACCACTTGGTTAGGAACAGGAAAAAATCATGGTGTGGGTTAAAATGAAAAAGAAAGTGGCAAACACATAAGCCGTGAGCCTGCTTTGCTTCAAGCCTTTCCCAGCTGACTCAGAGCAGGTCGCGGCGCACCATCAAGGCAGAAATACACCCGCTGGCAGCCGTTCAGCACCGCGGAGAGCTCCCCACACAACCCGGACCCCAGAGTTAATAACTGGAGGTTATGGTGTTTCATTCATCTATGACATTCGTGACCTCGTTCCTTTCTTCTCCAACGGACTTTCTTTGTTTTCTATTATGTATCAAAAAACTCAAATACTCAGAGATCAAAAAAAATCACTGGAGACACGTAGAATCAGATGCAACTGAGTTTAATGTGCTTGCAGGCAACAAAACACATCAACTCAATGAGTCAAGCTCCGGAGCAGGACTGGAATTTCTTTGTCTATGCACTCGATTTTATTGTGAAGATTTCCGCTGAGTCGTCTTTTTCTTAACCCTTCCCAGTTGGCGCTGATCGTAACGGTGTCACATTTCTGCTGAGTTTCCACTTTTTCTTTAGCCCTACCCACCATAACGGTGTCACATTTCTCCATTCTCCCCCTGAAGGCTGCCTCTTTACTTGCACTCATACATAATAGTATCCCCGCTCTCCTTTTCTCCCTTGGAGCCAATTTCACCGTGTAATGCTTTTCTGGGCAGTCTAAGCCCGCCTCCTCTAGAGTCATATCAGGACAAGCTGGAATTTCCCCTAACTTTCCACCAATGTTTCTGAGCCCATCCTCATGCTATTTTTGTCACATGATGCACAGTGAATCCCAGGTACTTCTCCACCACAATGCTTAAGTGCTAAACAAGTGTATGTGTGTGTCATAGGAATACATGAAATAATAAACTAGTGTGTGTCTTGTCAGTGCACAGAGTACATTGCTTCAACATGTATCTTTAAAGGTCAACTTAGTGTGTAACTTACAGTTACACACTAAGGTTTTGCTAACACATACTACTGTTATCTGGGTGTTCATTAAACTCAGCTTACCTGTAGGAAATTTAGAAACATGACTGGCTACTAGTTCAAGTATGATCTTCATCTCAGTAGCTAGAGTTGCTAGCCTAATTATTACTGACTGAATGAACCGAGTACACCTCTTCTGATTAACTGTAACGTTGCAGTCATTATCATAAACATCAAAATTTCAAACACAGTCACATTTTATAACTTTGTAAGGCCCCCAGATAACAAAATAATATTGAATCAATGTTATGATATGGTCATGCAGAAATATTGAATCTACGCTGATACCTGACATTGAAACCAAATTGAAAGCACTCATTATGATTGGTGTTGAATAAATGTCAGATTTTCAACCACAACTGACACTGAATCAATATTGATTCAACACTCACCTAAAAATCAGTCTGCTGCTATATTTTAGTTGATTTTATATTGAAACAATGTTAATGAATCAATAATGAGACAACCATCATCTAAATGGAAGTCTACATGTAAATTTGAGACAGATAAGCTATTTTGGTTCAAAATTACTTCTGCATGCTTTGCAGAAGCAAAGAATGATAGAAAACAGGTTTTCAATGTTCCCGTTTATTCTAAAACACATTCTGGAAACATTTCACAAAAGCTTGAAGCTACCAGTATCTTTGTCAACATGTTAAACTACTAGGTCTGTCATCCCCACAAACATTATGTGAATATTTCACAGAATGACCGCTTTAAAGTACCAGGGGCCTCATGTACAAAGACTTGCGTGGATTTCCTACTGAAACATGGCGTACGCTTAAATCCAGAAAACGTCGTACGCACAAAAATATCCAGATGTATGAATCTGTGCGTACACATGAATCCAAGCACATTTTCTTTGTACATCCCAATCAACGTGGAATTGAGCGCACATGTTGGAGAACCCAGCCCCTCACCATCCAGGCCCCCATTTAAATATGCAAATCATATTTAAATGGCCCTGCACCTGAGATTCCCCTCTCTGCACGATCAGAAAACTAAAACAAAAGAATGAATAAGACGGGAAAAAAAGAAAATCTTCACAGAATGTGAATTGGAAACGCTACTCACTTAAGTGGAGGCGCGCAAAGATGTACTTTTTGGCACACAGTCCTCCGGCATCAATACAAAACGCAAGAGGAGTGAGTGGGAGAGTGTGTGTGAGGCTGTCAATGCTGTGGGGTCAGAAAAGCGTACACATGCAGAATTAAAAAAGTGGTCCGACATTAAGGTGGATGTGAAGCAGAGGAGGGCTGCCCACCGCCAAAGTGTGGCCAAAACAGGCGGGGGGACAGGAGAGGAGGAGCTCACCCGTTTGAACAGAGAGTAGCCTGGGGTCAATTGAAAGCATACAATTAATTATGTGAACTGGATTTACAGTTTATATTTGTTAATTTTATACACCACTTACACGGATCACACACTATTGTTGTAAATGAATGCAGAAGTGCGCCGGGGAAAAGATGAGGCTGATTAGGAATTGTCGCACTTCACGCACAGGTTTATTGACATGAGTACTTTACACACAGAGACAATCAGGGGCTGTTAGAAAGCTCTGAAGCTGTAGTTTAACCAGCAAAAAACAACAAGTCACTAACTTTAACCACTGACTAGTACTGATGCTGTGAAGGCAGGATAATATTTGGGGGCGCACATGTTCAGTGCACATCATGGGGATTGATATTAGGACAATTAAACAAATAAATTATTTACTCACCAAGAAGCCACCCATCGCGCACAATGCCAGCTTGTAGTCTGTTCCCAACCATGCTGTTACTCAGAATGTATGAATCGTGCGATGAACCAGGCCACCTCGCCACAATGTTGGTTAATTGCATTTGCCCATCACATATGATCTGTACATTGATCGAATGAAAATGCTTCCTGTTGACAAAAACAAATGGCAGTTTGAGCAGATGGCGCTTTTATAATGTGTGTGCAGTCCAATTACATTAGGAAAACCGGCTCTCGCTGCACTACTTTGCGCATGCTTTTATATCCACTCATCTAATTGCAAACACGTGGGTGTGTTAATTGTTCATCAGTGTTAATTGTTCATGTGTCTCTGATGTGCACATCACTCTTGAGGACTAATTGTTTTCACATTTATTTATTATAACAGTTTCCCAGCATCACCTCTAAGTGTCGCCGAAGAATCAACAGCTGTAGAAACGTGCGCACACCAGCCATGAAGTTGGCGTGAGGCACCGCACATTTCCACGGTCATTTCACTCTTGAGACATCTGAACTTTGCCGTGGAAAAGGACGTACGCCACGTTTTTGTGTGTACGCACCCTTTGTACATGAGGCCCCAGGTCTGTTATAGCTTTAAACTACCCTATTTTTCTTTTTGTGTCCTTTCGATACCTCCCTCCCGCTCTGGAGCATAACACAGCCACTTTTTAATGGTATTGCTGAAGTCTAGGTAGGATAGTTTGCGGTCAAACTGTCGAGCAGCAGCTGAAAGAGATGAGATATAAATAAAGAAATGAATACATTTATATCAGTGTGCTGAACAAACATATTTACTGAACATGATTGTGATGAACTGTGCCTTTATTTTCATTTTTAGGATGCCAACTTTACATCTGGTCAGGTACTACCTTTGATGACTTTCAGTCTGGATTTCGAGCATATCACAGCACTGAGACTGCACTTGTAAAAGTTTTAAATGACATTTATCTGAGCAGTGATGCATCAAAGATTTCGGTTCTGGTATTACTGGACCTCAGTGCTGCATTCGACACAGTCGACCATAAGATACTGCTCGACAGACTAGAAAAGTTTGTGGCACTTTCTGGCACTGTGCTAAATTGGTTTAAATCTTAATTACAAGACAGGGATTTCTTTGTGTCACTTGGCAATTATGAAACAAAAATTACAGGTGGAGTTCCTCAAGGGTCCATTTTTGGGCCTCTTCTGTTCAACATCTATATGCTCCCTCTTGCTCAGATTATGGAATATCATAACATCTCCTACCATACTTATGCAGATGACACACAACTTTACATAACAGAGTCACCAGATGACTACAGTCCCCTACATCTGCTAAATAAGTGCATTGACGAAATCAATACGTGGATGTGCCAGAATTTTCTACAACTAAACACAGACAAAACTGAGATAGTTGTTTTTGGCCCCAAAAAACAAAGATCAATAGTCAGTGCTCATCTTGACGCCATGACACTAAAACCTACAAATCAAGCCAGAAATCTTGGTGTAGTTCTGGACTCAGACCTAAATTTCAATAGCCATATTAAGACAATTACTAAATCAGCCTACTACCACCTTAAAAACATAGCAAGAATAAAAGAATTTCTGTCTAAACAAGATACAGAAAAACTTGTTCATGCTTTCATTTTCAGCAGGCTGGACTATTATAACGGTGTCTTCACAGGCCTGAGTAAAAAATCAATCAGACAACTGCAGCTCGTCCAGAACGCTGCTGCCAGAGTCCTCACCAACACCAAGAGAGTGGAGCACATTATACCAGTGCTTAAGTCACTGCACTGGCTTCCTGTGTGTCAAAGGATAGACTTTAAAATCTTGTTACTTGTCTATAAAGCACTAAATGGTCTCGGGCCTAAATACATCTCTGATTTACTTGTACGTTATGAAGCACCCAGACCCCTCAGATCATCTGGAACAGGTTTACTCAGTGTTCCCAGGATCAAAACCAAACAAGGTGAAGCAGCCTTTAGTTTCTATGCTCCCCGCCTGTGGAACAAACTTCCAGAATATCTGAGGTCGGCTGAAACTGTCAGTTCATTTAAAAACGGATCTTAAAACATTACTGTTTACTGCAGCTTACCAGTGAACTAAATATCTAACTTATTGTTAGGATAATCTGTAGCTATTGTTTTTATATTTGTCTGCTGTTGCTTTTGCTTTATGTTTGCTTTTTAAATGCATTTTCTGCACTGTTTTTAACTATTTGTCTTGCTTTTAGCTTTTGTTTTTAATGATCTCAAACACAATTTAATGGTTCCTTTAATGTTTTATTTTAATGTATTTCTCTTGTAAAGAACATTGAATTGCCTTGTGTATGAATGGTGCTATAGAAATAAAATTGCCTTGCCTTGCCTTGCCTTGCCTACAGATGAAAACTAGCCTTTTGGCTAATTCTGGCATGTTTACAGTTTTGTTTATTAACATGCACTGTCCCTGTCAAATAAATGAATAAAATAAAAAAAATAAAATTAAAATAAATGATTGACACATTTAGTGTCTGAGAATTTTGGCAGCTGTAATAATTAATGTAGTGTCTTTAGGTTGGATTTTGTGTTTCTTGGTATTTGTCTAATATTATAATTTCCTCTCTGCTGTACAAATCCATAATCCGCGAATAGTCATTAACTATAAACACCACCTCCCTAAACTTAACCCAGTCAGGGTATATACAGGAATCTTGAAGTTAATTTCAATACCTTTTTAAGACTTTTTCAAGACCTTCTCAATATTTTTTAATACCTCACCGCCACTTTGAGCTGTAACCATTTACATCAGTGACACCTTTAACTTAACAGTTTTAGTTTGTGATAAAGACTATAGACCACTATTATACAACAGAATTCAAATAGGCTGGGAGAATAAATCAAAGGCAAAGTTTATTTTACTTTTTTTTTTTTTTATTCGTAATATGCCCTGAGAGCGCCAGTACTCTGTGTGCTCTCTGGTCTTTTGAAAAGTCGTTTGTGCCTCTGAATTTTTGCCTGAGTGCGCTCTGGCACACATAATAGCCTAGTTTTTTTATGTTACCAGATCATCTTTGTTTTTTAATAAAACAAATAAATTCATGCACTTTCACAATGTTTTTGAGGACTCAAACTCTTTAGACAGCTAATTCAGAAAAATACCTTCAAAAAATACCTTCAAAATTTAAGACCTCTTTAAGTCGTGATAAGACTTTTTAATACTTTAAGGGTCTTAATTTCCCCAAAATTGATTGATCAACTTTTAATACTTTTCAAGACCCCGCGGACACTAGGGCTGTCAACGAATATTCTAAATTTGAATTTAAATTCGAATTCGTGGAAGTGCTGCGAAGCGCAGCGCACTGAAATTCTCACGCGAGCCGGAGCACTTCCGTTCACATCAGACGCGCATTTCTCCACGCTGGTCGACAAGTGGTTCTGCTCCCAGCTGTTGTCTCCGTCACCCGGCTTGACACATTCGCTCGCGGCTCGCGCAGAAAATAGACCAGACGCCGAAACGATCACTGCAGGGCGTGAGCCAGCCACGGAGCTGCGCGGCGCGGTGCAGCCAGTGTGGATGACACAATCGGTTAACATGGGCGCCGAAAGGAAACTGGCTTCGCTTCGAGGCTATTCGCAGCGCTTCCGCGGGCGGTGTGGCCTGACGGGTTAGAGAGGGGGGGCGAGTAAGAGGTCCGCGGTCGTCTATAACGTAATGTTATAGATAATTTTTTTATGTGTTTTAATGTGTAGATATGTAAATGTTCATGTTGAAATAAAAATACCTACAAGTAGTTATGTTTCCTTGTATTAATACATATGAGTATGTTTCCTTGTATTAGTTTGCCCTCTTGTGGACATAATGCGAAAAAAATTTTTTTCGAATGGTTCGAGCCTATGAGTTATTTTTAGAAGGAATATTCGAACGTCATTTTTGAGCAATTTTGACAGCCCTAGTGGACACCCTGCCAGTAAACCATTTTCAGGTGAGCAAACATATCAAACATGCAGCCTTGCATCACTGTTCGACTGAATGGCTGCTTGTTTCCTTTGCCAGCCCAGTTGAAATGACAGGCCAGGGAGTTGGTCAAGGCAGTTGACAGCATCCGTCTAATCATAGAGTCTGATGAGGTGCCCCCAACCAAAGCCAAGCAAGCAATCTAGAGATGAGAGAGAGAAATGGTTGTCTTCATGATGCTGCCTACACAGAAATCATTTTATTTTTGCATCAAGAATAGAGTTGCCACCCGTCCTGTTTTTCCCAGAATTGTTCTCTTTTTTCATCAGCTGTCCCGGGGAAAAAAAAATCTCTCCCGGGACACAATTTGTCCTGTTTTTTGGGGAAAATGCTGCAGTAGCAGGCCAAGCAGTCCATCCAGAATGACGCATAGTGCGTCCAAATTCACACCTGTTCTCTATGGTTTTTATCCGCGACCGTGCGTCATAGTGAGAAGCCAAGCATATCACGTGAAACAGCGGAATCGTAGCTTTCCGAATGTTTTCACAGCGAAAAAAAATGATAAAGTTACACTAAAATTATGTATAACAGAGCTTTCATACAGCTTTGCACACACATTACTCTTGGATGGATTACTCGCGAATGCAGGGTTGCACAGAAATGCCACGCATATCACATGAAAGCGCAGGAGCAGAGCTTTCCAATGATACCACACACATCATTGTGCTGTCATCCCATCACGCTATAAATATAGATCAATTGTCTACCAAATAAAATCCTGATGAATTTCTTTACAACCCATGATACAGATCTTGTTATCAGTCACTTCATATAGTGAGGAATATCGTATCTTACCACGTCTTAGGCTTGTGTGTGTTTCTCCCTGTCTATCCACACTTGTAGTCCGGCTTTCAATATGCAAATATCTCCATATTGTCCAGTTGACACTCCATCAAACTTTGTATGACCAGTAAGACCAGCCACTTCACCTTTGCGCACCCAAACAACTGCAGCCTAATTATGCATGTTGACAGGGCCGTACTCACCATATACATTGAGGGGGACATGTGCCCCCCCCCCCCCCCATGCCCATTTTTTTTTTTACTGCAATCAAAGTGGCAGATATTATCTTGGAGGACATCACTGCACTTGGGTGACTATTTTTCTATGATCTTAGATGTATGTTTCTTTCAGATAAAACACATTTTTGACTTGTGAATGAGTCAATGGAATTTCTTGCAATAATGAAAAAATACTGTCAATCATGTCCGCCTGGCACAAACCACATGTTTTGGACAGCTGTGAACTGAAAGAATGTCCCACCATCATGGTTCTTATATTCAGGGTATCTGCAGGTTTCAGTAAGTTAAATTTAAGACTTTTTAAGACCTTTTTAATGCCACCTCGAATGGAATTTAAGACCGAAAAAACTATAAATATAAGCGATGGTTGGGGGATCCCGCTGTACTATAACCAGTGCTTAATTTGTAAAATTAGAAGTGGGGGAACACTTTTTTAAGCGGCACCCGAGCCGCTTCACTGCGCAACTCCAAATGGAATGGTTCTGACATCTAGTGTTGTCATGGTACCAAAATTAGGACCCACAGTACGATACCAGTGAAAGTATCTGAGTTCTGAGTAGTATCATGATACCACAGCAAAAATGAGGCAGATGTGCCTTTTGTCATTTATAAAAAGATCACTTTTCTATAATACATCAATGATATTTCAGTGGAATAAATTACTTATTGACTTATTCATACTTCAAAAACAGCATCAATAAGTGATTAACATAGGGGGGATCAAAATAAAATAAATAAATAAAATAAAAAATCAACCAGCCACCCTCCTCCCCTGACAAGTAAAGAACAGTCCCTTCATAAGAACAGTCCCTAAAGTGCAGTGAGGTTTGTGGGCCGTTACCTGCCACAGAGAGAAATGTGAACGGCAGTCATGACGCCAACAAAAGAGGAAATTAGGCTACTGGACCTGGGGTCGGATTTCTCTGTCACCGCCAGTAAGCTGTTATTTTGCGCCGCAGAGCCGCCGTAGGCTATTTGACCACCGTATTCCTGTCTGTTACCCCCGTTCAACCCACAACCAGCAGGATTCGCCTTTCGTTTCTGCTGCTGGTTGAAATCTGTACTTGCACAGCACTTGCTGAATGATTTATTTTGCAGGCACAAAACTATTTTTAGTCGCAAATGCGAGTAAAATGCTCGCACCTAGAGCTCTGTGGAAAACAAATCACTGCTGACAAGTAAAAAGTCATAAATAATAACTTTTTACTACTCAAAGATACTCACATGTCCGGAAAACAAACCACTACAGCAGCATATTGAGTGCCAGGTGGCCAGTGTGCGCCGTTAAGCCCTTTTCACACAGAGCGCGCAAAGCGCAGACCTCCGCCATTGTGTATGTGCTACCGCCAGCACGCACCGTTATTGGACGGCGCACGGATACTCACAGAAAAGTGCCGTGAGAATAAAAAAAAGAAAAGAAAGAAAGTCAGATTAAATATTCCTTCCGCAACAATTTTAAGACCTTTGAGTAATGAATTTAAGACCAATTTAAGACATTTCTAATGAATTTAAGACATTTTCAGGCCTTACTTTTAGATACATGAATTTAAGACTTTTTAAAGGGCCAGTGTGTAAAATGGGTTGAAAACCGTTGGAAACAGTGACATCAGTGGTCAAATTCTAGATTGCGGGGCTCACTCGCTCACCCCTCCCGTCGGGTAAATGACAGTGGCCTCGTAGGGACAAAAAGCCTTGCGCATGAGTTTTTCAGGAGTAGGTCTATCTAGCCACGAGGTGAATGTTTATTTAGAAATCTAAACCATGTTATGATATTGTAATGAATCCCTCATGAGCAGGAGACCAGAGGAGCGTTCGGGAAAAAGGCCCGTTTATTTGAGCACTCCAGAAACTCCGGTAACACACCACTCCGTCCCAAACTCTGACTCTTCTGGCGTAACAGACACACTTCTAACTTTACACACATACTCGTTTACGATACTAAGTGAGGACCCCCCTCCCCTCTCTGCTCCACCAGTCTCCAGCCCGCACACTGACTGACAGCGTAGCCGGTAAACAGTGCTCAGCTGTTTATTTAGCCTAGCAATATCTCCGGACTATAGTAGCTGCAATGGACGACTTTGACCGCGATTTTGAAGAGTTTCTTGTAGCGGACACAGACCCAGAGCCATACCTGTTTGAGTCGGAGCACACAGATGAGGAACTCCATGCGTTTGATGCTGAGCGGGTGAGAAGAGAGGCTGAATGCACAGAATGGGATTCGGTGCTACTGCTGCCATTGTTGGGGAGATATCACCAGGAGGAAAAGCGCCGCAGAGAGTGCATCACAAGCAGTGAAGTTGCGTCTTCTTTTCCTCGCAGATGACAGTTCGGGTTCATTCTCTCCTGTTGCGTGGTAAGTGTGGTCCATTCGCAAACTTTATAACTAAAAAAACTTTTCACCACCCTCTATCGACGAACTACTAACACTCTGCTGTTTCCTCCTCCTTCTTCCTTCCTTCCGCTGTCTTCGTTGGTTCACTTATACACGCAAAACGTGTTCTTTGGCTGGCTGGATTGTCCACTCGGTCTGGTGTACACACATGGCGGCGCAAGATGGCGATCTCTCTAAAGCAAGGCCCTTACCATATATATATATATATATATGTAAAAGCATAATTATAAGGCTACGAAAACCAAACAAATTTTATTTTATAGCGATCATACACTTGTATAAACATATTAATGGGTAGAATATTCAGATTCAGATTCAGATTGACAATAAACCATGCCAAATATTACACACTGGCCCTTTAAGACTTTTCAAGGATCCGTGGGTACCCTGTATATTACCAGATTCCAGAGAGTCTCCCCTTTTCATATATGGCAGAATATGTCAACTTCCAACTTGCTATGGTGAGATACATGTAAAAATGTAAGAATTTAGTAACACAGATTTGTTTTTTCATTGATATAAAAATTAATATAAAATACAGGCACATAGAAGGACATGGAATGATGGCAAATCTGGTCTCCTATGTCCGAATTTCATGTTCATTGGTCAGTCTGAACTGTTAATAATGGCCGAGCCCTCCGCCTCAAACATTTGGTCGAGTGTCCCTTTTTTTCACAAATCCAAGGTGGCAACCCTAATCAAGAATCATTTTATCATTGAATCGTGGCCCTCTCAATCAGAATAGAATAGAATTAGAATAGAAATGTATTTATTTAAAACAGGGACAATGCACAAATAAACATTAATCTTATAGGAACAAGAAAAGATGTCTTGAGCCAGGTGTTAGCATGCTTTGCAAATTTCCACCCATAGTCCCTAGGCAGGTAAGGAAGGAATTGAATCGTGAGGTACCCAGAGATTCCCACCCTTAACTTATACTGTGCTGTGATATATGAAAAGTTGTTTCCTATGTATATGTTTTTTTTTCTATGATACTGTACAGGCAGTTCAGTTTGTCAAATAAATTACCATGCTCTGACAAACTGATTCATTCTTCAGTGATGATTCTACCTCACTGAAGTTGTCTTCATTCATGATTGGCAGGTCAATGGGAGTCATCTCAAGGGTTGTGCCTGGCGCTGGTCCCCTGTGACCAACTGGAGTAAATCTGGCATCTGCCAGTTCACTTTTGATGAACTGCACATCTCTTGACATTTCCTTTACTACCACTACTACTTAAGCGAGCATTGTGGTCATCTTCTCGATGGAAAGGTCTTAAAAAAAAGAAAAAAAAAGAAGAAAATTGTAAGAGAGAAATTAAAACTTGCAAATTATTAGGGAATTACACAATTTGAAATAGACTTGCCTTTCAAAAGCTACCTGGTGTATTGACTTTGACCTTGACCTTGCATGTGTGTGCTTACACCTAGTATAAAACAAGCATCCACACACCTTAATCTCTGCACACATTGAAAGGCATTATTTAACTTCAAGTCTGCCATGGCCACCCACATATAATCCCCACCTCAGCCCACTTTAGTTTTGATCACAAAAAACATTTCTATACATATTTTAGTTCCCTCTTAAGATGTCTGGAGGTAGGAAAAACAAAGGTTCCAACAGATACACAAAAACAAGACTGATTTAATTTGTTCAAATAATTTTATTTTACTTTAAATTAATAAATTGTGGTTATTAGTGAGGAGTGCAATCACATACCATTTTGTGGAAGTTGAGGGCAACTGTGGGGGGTGTATTGCCTCGAACTGGACCCTGCTATATCTGTTGGGATATATATATATATATATATATATATATATATATATATATATATATATATATGTGTATATATACATATATATAATTATTATTATCTTATCTCCTTACATCTTATATTATTAACATCCAAATTGTTTACTTGGCTGTAACTCCTCCTCCTGGCTTGTATTGGAGGCTGAAAGAAAAACAGAATGGGTTAATTTTTTATGTTGCAATACCACAGAAAATAATTGTTGGAATAAAGATATTTATCTAACAAAATCAATGTAATGTAATCAATGTAAATCAGTGTCCAGTGCCAGTGAATTGCTTTTTACTGTTGTAATTTGCTATACACGTCATTATGGCCTCATGTGATTTTTCATCAGCATTTTAGTAGCATGTAATCACAGTAGTAATGAACAAACAAAACAAATATAAACTGAAAATACAATAAACGTAAGATAAAGCAAAAACATCTGCTGTTTTTTCACTTTCCTCCATAAATTAAATCACACTGCTGACATCAAAATACTGAGTGACAGAAAGACTTAAGACATTCAAAACACAGACAATTTCATGTTTCGCATAAAACTGTGTTTTGAATGATTTGTTTTCAATCATGTAATAGTTTTTTTTATATTACGTTGAAAATAACCGTTAGATTTATACCACACTTAGGCTATTTCATGTATGAAAATGCAGTATACAGTTGTTTTAAATTATGTGTGGTTTTTATTATAATTTTATTTTATTTTTATTCTATTTATTCCATTTATTTATTCATATCACTTGTTACAAATTTCAGAGGACCCTATTTGAATTCCAGGCGACCCCACGTGGGGTCCTGACCCCAAGGTTGAAACACACTGTCCTACAGTAACGTTAGCGCAGGGCGTCCTCACCGGTCCTCACTGCTAGTTTAGAAAGCATAAGTGTGTTTCAGTGTAGAGGCTTGTTCTCCGCCGCCATTACATTCAAACGAATTTAATGGCGGAGCCCGCGTTAACTTTAGCCTGCTCAAATCACAACCAGTGGTGTGGCGTGGGGAAAATTTTAATCTAACAGACACTTCAACACACGCGCGCTCGCGCGCACAAACATCACTTGCGTTTACTGATACACAAGCTCTCTCTCTCTCTCTCTCTCTCTCTCTCTCTCTCTGTCTCTCTCACTCACACACACACGGTCCTCCAAAACAACTTAACGTTAAAATCCATGCAACTCCGCTACCCAAATGCGTGGCCGGCCGCTTAATACACAGTACAAATTTGATAATGAATAAAAAAATCATTCATTCATAAACTCAATCAGGGAGATGTTTCAAGTTTTATGTTCACATTATGAAGTATCAATAAGCTGCATCTATCAAATACATGACTTACAAACCCCGATGTATGTGCTTGATAATGTTTATAATGTCAAAAGAGGCTATAAACAACCTCATCTATTCAGGTAACCTGGCCCTGTGGGCACTGTCCGGGGTGCTTACAGTAAATTTTATGTATGTAAACAACCGCAATAAAACAACTACTTCAGTGGACTGACAACACATACAGCTAAATCCAGGCAAGCAAGGCACAATAAGCAAATAACCACATCAAAAAATGCACACATAGCTACATAGGCTGTTCAATCAACAGTAAAGTCACAGAGAGAGGGAGTGCATTTAACTCACCCTATTTGAAGAGGAAGGCCATTCTCCTGTCTCCTGTACTGACCCAAGGATTGTTCAGCGAGCATGTATCCTTGTCAAAAAGAAGACAGGGCCAGCAAAATAGCTGCTGAAGGTTAGCGCTACCAGCTAGCCTGGACATAATTTTCCTCATTGAAAGTCCAAGTCCCTTTTTTTCTCTCCATCTGCAGCTCTAGTTTTGGTGTTGGTCTGCCATCTAATTTAATTTTAAGTTGCTGCTGTAAAGGAAGTTTCGCAAAATTGTTTTTTACCAAAAACTCCAAATCGCCACCCTCCATGACTGCAGTAAAGTTGCTAACGGTTACCTTGGTTACCTCCCGGCGTTATTTGATTTCAGTGACATTGATAACGTGCTATTTGATTGGTGTGAAGCCAAAGGGCGGCTGGCTTCCCTTGGCATAGTCCTGACTAATCACAGTTTGACATTGGCATGACAATAACCTCATCTGATTGGTTAATATTTCATTTTTTTTTCACCAAGGGATGCCAACTTGGCCTGGCTTCCCCGCAGACAAGACAGTCTACCGGAGTGCAATATAAAGTGCAATACTGTGTTTCCCCACACATTCATTTAGAGGGGCGCTGTTTCACTCATTGTAAAATACTCAGAGAAGAAATGACAGCAACAGCACGGAAGAATTACCGAAACTGTTAAACAAAGTGTTTTTATTAAAATGACAATTACAGTCTGAAAAAACAGAGGAAGCTTGGCTTCCCTTGGCCTCCAGGAGAAAACGCCACTGATCACAACACAGAAGACCAGCCGCTTTTTTCAGTTGGTCTACACGCTAAAAGCCTTTAGCAGGTGCTGAGTGCTACTTTGGACTCTTCGTGTATCATTAACGTTACTCTCAAGGTTAAATTAACAAAGGATTTTACCATGCACACTAAGTTATCGTTAGCCGAAATGCACTGTTAGGCTAAAACTGATGTGGCTAAACTGATGCTGTATGCTCGAAATGTGCCAGTTAACGTTAAAACAAAACGTTAAAAAATTTAATAAACTCCGTTAAGCACAAAAGCAGCAGTTATCATTCATAGAATCAATAAAATCAGTAATATTCCCAACTTACTTGAGCAGTAGCCGAGCGTGGGCATAGGGGAGGAGGAGGAAAATGGCTGCTTCTTCTTCTTGGCAAACGGAACGGCAAACCCAGCTCCTTCTTGGCGGCTGTTTAACGTTACCTGGGATGTACCATTTCATTAGGTTTAAAGTTTGGAGTGTTGGGCTGTTCCACTCCTTGCTGTCACTGTTCAAAAGCACCTTTTAGATGTCTTTGTCATTATAAATTACACACAAACCTTCAGAAGACTTTAACATAGTAAAAAGTTATGTCCACAGCAAAAGGTGCTTAAATTAAAATGTATGAGACCCCCCCACCCTCTCATTATATGGTCTCACCCAGTTCAGTACATTGAAACAGCATTAGTCAAACAATATTGATTCAGTGTTGACATTTCAATCTACAATCTCAACCATCATATAATGTGGATTCAATGATATATTTTCAACATAAAAATTTTAGAAGGTTGATCAACCATTGATTTTTCAACCTTAACTAAAAATCAACCTTTTTGACCATAACTCAATGTTGATTTAACATCTTTTGCTATCTGGGCCATCATGTACATGATAGCTGCTAGTGTTAGCTATCGCAAATAACTAGAACTAGCTAAAAATCAACAAGCTAACGTTAGCCTATAGCCTACTTTAACAAACTAACTTACCACAGGGGCAGAAACAGATGAAACATCGTCTTCAGAGTCCCAAAGTGAAGTGTCGCATCCTACTCCAACTGGAGCAGCACGTGAGGGGCTTGCATCAGTTGTTTCAACCATCTCAGCATTGCTAGGTTCTGTGCTCTGATGTGGAGTGGTGAGCATTGGTGGCGAGTGGCATCCAGCGTGACCATCATGCAGTGAGTTGAGTTCCGTATGTGTGCATGCACACGCATGTGGACCCAGATCAGGTGCAGCAAAAGCCACTGTATTTTTGCTGTTTGTAAGTTTTTATTGAAATTATTCAAGCGATAAAAGCGACGTTCAGATACCCATACGTAATGACGTTGTAAATAACACCCATTTCAATATTGCTTTGACTTTTTTTTTTTTTTTTTTTTTTGCTGTCCTGGAATTGTCCCAGACACATCATCATTGTGTCCCAGTAGCAATTTTTATAGTCCCTGGGACATTGGGACACCGTTAGTTTCGAGCCCTGAGAGCATATTAATAATTGATTAACCTTTATACGACACTGTTCCCACTTTAGATCCAGTAGCTGCAAAGGATCATTATTAACTATTAACAACACCTTATTAATTTAATCTCATAGGGTCTTATAGTGTCTTATACACAAGTAATAAATGTGGTTTATTGATTAATATTTAGGATAGCTTTATAAACTGCTATCAACTTTCTATTAAGTGCTTATAATGCTCCTATATGCAATAATAACTGTGTTAATTATGATATAATTAACACTTATATAGTCTTATTAATGGTAGTAAACATCTTATTCTGTATATAAGTGCTCATTAAGTGTTAATTGGTGCTTATTAAGCATTAATTAACGCTTATTACAGTACCTTAATATAAAGTGTTACCAAAAAATCCATCCCAAGTCCCATCTCTCTCATTGTCTCACTCCATTTTTTCCTCGTTCTGCCATTATTTCCCAAATGCTCCATTCATATTCATAATCACTCACAATTGAATTTTCTTCACCATATATTTAAATAACATGCAGCTGTGATAACTGCATTATTTTACAGTATAATTGTTTGTTCTCTAAGGTCAGTCATTATGATTTTATATCATGTAACCATGAGGATCTTCTATATACAGACCACATACTGATGACCATATTATAGGATATACTCATAACATTATTACACAATTGTGACCCTGGGCACTACTGAAAACTAAAGTGGTCTCAGCATGAAAAAAAGGACAAGCAGTTAATTCTACCGTGCAGTCAGCTTCTGCAGATAGACAAGCAGGCAGACGAGAAGTTACACAGTCATACAGGATGAGAGAGATGAATGCACCAAGACTTCATTTAAATCTGGGCTCTGATTTGATTCCTTTCCACATGGTCCATTATTTTTTGTCCTTGCTTCCAGCTTTTTAATGAGTGTTTTCATTCCGCATGCCACTGTCTGAAGCTGTGCTCCAAGCAACAGATATCTTTACACTCCACTACACATTACAGAGCCAACGCTCTCTGTCCTCATTCTCTCTCGTTCCTCATTTTCTCAGAGAGTTGCCAAATCCGTGTCTGTCCAATGTGCGAACCACTTTAAGTGATATGTTCCTGCCTCTCACCCGTGTTCAATATTTTCCTCTCAGAAAGGCCGTCTACTCCTCTCTTCTGACACCCACTGCACCTTCTCTCATGTCTCCCCTCTGTCTGCACTATCTGCTCTTAGTCCTTTGTGGCTACATTCTTACGCTAGCTGTAAATTCATATTATGAATGTATGTGTGTTTCCACAAAACTTCAAGACTTTAAGTTTTCTGTATTTCTGAAACTGTCTGTACTCTGGCTTTGAATTTAACGATGCTGCAAAAATATGTTGAGAATATTCCTAAGGCAATTGATGCTTTGTCTCAGTCCAGCAGAAATACAGAAAAGATGGCATGGTAATGCCTTTCCTGCTCAGGTTATTCAAATCTTGATGGAAACCCAAACCATTATCTTTGTTTTTTTCTTTACTTGGCAGTTATTAAAATTGTCTTAAAAAATCAGCAGAAAAGGAAGTCATACTGAGCTGAGAAAATAAATCTGCCAAAGGAAAAAACACATAGCATAGCAAATAAAATCACAAAGTAATGCCTAGTCTAAAGCAACAAATATGGCAAGAAATAAAGGACAAGAAAAACTAGAGATCATCTTGTGATGGGATCAAACCAGCTGGGCTCCAACCCATGACTTAATATGAATGTGGACCAGGGGTGTAAAGTGGGAGGGGCAAATGGCCTCTTCACTTACACTTTACTCTGACCACACCCATCTTCAAAGTTAGCCTTTACTGTGATCCCAACCATACACCTGTAATGTTTATAACTTCAGGGTTGTAATTGTATCACAATGACAAAATCAGCCGATTTGGCTGTTACCAAACCATTAAAAGATCATTATCAGTGGTTATAAGCATCATATGGTACAAGGGGCCTGCCACTCCTACTGTTAGACTCAAAAGGCGATCGTCAGGCCATGTAGTGGCCTTTTTTGTTGAATGTTAGGTGACAACCTCTTGTGGCCTTAATCATTATGATGGTAACAAGAGAGAAACTCAGGTGACATAGTAGAAAGTGTTAGAAAGTCCATGTTGGGTGGGAGGGGACAACACGCACTCATCCTAAGTTCGTCCCATATCTCCACTTTGTCTGGTGGAATGGTGGTATATCATATTGCTACAGAAGGTTAAGTCTGGCTGCGTTACAAATTGACACTGCCTGCCAGCATATTATACTGCAGTGAAAGATGGGTTTTGGAGTCAGATGTCTGACACTGAAATCACTGACAAAGCGGTGGTTTTTGAAGACTTTGGAATGAGAATGGGCTGGTGGGGAAGGAGCTGTGGTGGATGGGTGGATTAAACTGCAACTGTTACACAATGCTGGATATGCAAAGGGACATTAAATGGTCTGATGAAGGCCTTTGAACCTAAAAGTATGGCAGGCCCATTCTAACCTATACCTACAGTATGAGGCTAAAAACCCCAGATAATTGCCATTTAATGGGCTAATAATCATGTGATCAAATCTGTCCACAGACCTATAAACCAGGGTTTGACCTAACCAGTGGCCAGGGGCCAGTAAAGGTTTATGCTTGCCATGTTGATTGGCCAGTCATTAATGGAGAATCAGAGTGTGCAACATGAACAGTGTCCTCATTGTCAACACATTACACAACCAACGTATCCTTACAGAATCGTTCGTATGATATCCCAAGAAACTGTGCCTCATGAATGACGCTTCATCCTTTACATACTGTTACGTAATTAACGTAAAGTTATGGAGGTTAGGTTTAGGCAATAAAAGTTACTGAGGTTAGGTTTAGGAAAAAAACAAAAAACATGGTGAGGATGTACCTTAAAATGACTCAAAATTCACACAGATCCAAAAATGAGACTCCAGGAGAAAGACCCGATTGACAGTCCATTTTTTCGTGACGCACCACCACCCCAACCCGCCTCCTTACAAGTGCTTGGTACTGCTTCCTTGTTTATTGTTGTCATAAGCTGTCATAAATTTGACATGAACATAGTCAGGGTGATCCTGAACAGGAATCCTGTGAGATTTTCATATAACCTATTAAGGGTTTTTAAAGTATTTTTTAATATAAAGAAAAAAGAATTTGTTATAATGTAACTTAAGGCGACTTTGCCTTTCTTTAAAAAAATAAAAAATAAAAAATCAACAGTAACAGCATATGGACCTTTGTATGGTCATGGTCATAGTCAAGGTCATCCTTTCAGCTAACCCACAAGGAATGACAAGTCAAAGATGATTAGGCTATTTGATGATATTATGGCCTTGGAGGCACCTATTAAAAGAAAAACAAAACAGTACAGTAGACTTACTTGAATTTTATTATAACTGAATTTCATCGTTTGGGCTGGCTAACAGTAAGGTTAACTGACATAAACAGTAGGGCTGAGGCTCTGTACTTGCAGCCCCCCATAGCCTGTTGTGGTAGAACTACTAGCCCACCGATAAAGGGTCATAAATGTGCTGCCTGCCCATCTGTGCTGAGCAAGTAGTGTACACTGATTTGATCAGAGCTTTTTCTACGAAAGCAGCTTCCTGCTGTGTCTGAAAATGAAGACAAAACAAAATTAGCCAAAACTGTTTGAAAACCTCCATAAAGCAGCAATGTGTGATAATTCTCTGTGGGTTTGTCACCGCAAATGGTCCCTTTCATATTACACAGAGTAATCTGTATAAAGATATATTGATAAGTGCAGCTTCCAGAGATAAACTACAGATAGCAATTTCTTGAAACACTTTGCTCAACTGGACCTTTTGATGAGACTCACTGAACAAGTGCACACAGGTGAAGACCATAATTCCTTGTGCTGTTAATCATTCATAAATAGTAGCAGGAAAAAAACAACCCTCTTTTTGTTCTTCTTTTTGTGCTCTACATTTTCCTCTCCTTTATTCTCCATTATTTTGTCCTCTCCTTGCCCTCATTCTTCCCCCTCCTCTTGTTTATTAGTCAGTCTAGGGCCTCGGGTCAGTTTGGTCTGCCTGTTCTTCCATTCTTTATTTCCTGCTCTCTTGCTTGCCCCCACCTGTCATCCCCCCTTTTTTTAAAATCTGTCTGCACTTGGTCATTTCCTTCTTTACTTCCTTTCCTTGTCAGATCTTGTCTTGTCTTGTCATATCCTCATGTCTTCATAATTACACATGGTTCTCAGGTCACCTAGCTATCGTGACTATCGGGATATTCTCTTCATTTCTGCCTCTGTCATGCTGAACTCCGTCACCTACCCCCTTCCTAGTGCCCACAATCCTAATTTGTTTCTTCACTCAATTCTAGCCCCACCCCCCTACACACACACACACACACACACACACACACACACACACACACACACACACACACACTTCTCTCTGTTGTGTTGATTAGTAAGAGTTGAAGGCCTGGAGTCTCTGGCTGATGGACACATTTGTCTACTCAGCAATCTGCTGCTCTGCCAGAAGAAGCACAGACATACTCCAATCCATGGTTGCACACACAAGCATGTAGACACACACTTGCAAAGACACACACACACACACAGACACACACACACACACAATCTGTCAATCTACACCTACAGTACAGGCCAAAAGTTTGGACACACCTTCTCATTCAATGTGTTTTCTTTATTTTCATGACTATTTACATTGTAGATTCTCACTGAAGGCATCAAAACTATGAATGAACACATGTGGAGTTATGTACTTAACAAAAATGGTGAAATAACTGAAAACATGTTTTATATTCTAGTTTCTTCAAAATAGCCACCCTTTGCTCTGATTACTGCTTTGCACACTCTTGGCATTCTCTCCATGAGCTTCAAGAGGTAGTCACCTGAAATGGTTTTCCAACAGTCTTGAAGGAGTTCCCAGAGGTGTTTAGCACTTGTTGGCCCCTTTGCCTTCACTCTGCGGTCCAGCTCACCCCAAACCATCTCGATTGGGTTCAGGTCCGGTGACTGTGGAGGCCAGGTCATCTGCCGCAGCACTCCATCACTCTCCTTCTTGGTCAAATAGCCCTTACACAGCCTGGAGGTGAGTTTGGGGTCATTGTCCTGTTGAAAAATAAATGATTGTCCAACTAAACGCAAACCGGATGGGATGGCATGTCGCTGCAGGATGCTGTGGTAGCCATGCTGGTTCAGTGTGCCTTCAATTTTGAATAAATCCCCAACAGTGTCACCAGCAAAACACCCCCACACCATCACACCTCCTCCTCCATGCTTCACAGTGGGAACCAGGCATGTGGAATCCATCCGTTCACCTTTTCTGCGTCTCACAAAGACACGGCGGTTGGAACCAAAGATCTCAAATTTGGACTCATCAGACCAAAGCACAGATTTCCACTGGTCTAATGTCCATTCCTTGTGTTTCTTGGCCCAAACAAATCTCTTCTGCTTGTTGCCTCTCCTTAGCAGTGGTTTCCTAGCAGCTATTTGACCATGAAGGCCTGATTCGCGCAGTCTCCTCTTAACAGTTGTTCTAGAGATGGGTCTGCTGCTAGAACTCTGTGTGGCATTCATCTGGTCTCTGATCTGAGCTGCTGTTAACTTGCGATTTCTGAGGCTGGTGACTCGGATGAACTTATCCTCAGAAGCAGAGGTGACTCTTGGTCTTCCTTTCCTGGGTCGGTCCTCATGTGTGCCAGTTTCGTTGTAGCGCTTGATGGTTTTTGCGACTCCACTTGGGGACACATTTAAAGTTTTTGCAATTTTCCGGACTGACTGACCTTCATTTCTTAAAGTAATGATGGCCACTCGTTTTTCTTTAGTTAGCTGATTGGTTCTTGCCATAATATGAATTTTAACAGTTGTCCAATAGGGCTGTCGGCTGTGTATTAACCTGACTTCTGCACAACACAACTGATGGTCCCAACCCCATTGATAAAGCAAGAAATTCCACTAATTAACCCTGATAAGGCACACCTGTGAAGTGGAAACCATTTCAAGTGACTACCTCTTGAAGCTCATGGAGAGAATGCCAAGAGTGTGCAAAGCAGTAATCAGAGCAAAGGGTGGCTATTTTGAAGAAACTAGAATATAAAACATGTTTTCAGTTATTTCACCTTTTTTTGTTAAGTACATAACTCCACATGTGTTCATTCATAGTTTTGATGCCTTCAGTGAGAATCTACAATGTAAATAGTCATGAAAATAAAGAAAACGCATTGAATGAGAAGGTGTGTCCAAACTTTTGGCCTGTACTGTATGTCCAAGAGGAACTCATCATAACTAATGCCTGAGGAAACCTACTTTTGTTGTTGGCTATCTCTGAGTTGTGACATGATGACACACACATACACACACTCACACACCCCACGCATGAGCACACAGAAAAGCCCCCCCCCCCCACACACACACACAGGATATAGATTGATAGAGTGGTGCTGGCAGTGAGCTCAGACACAGAAGGTCCTATCTCTGAAATCTTGTTCCAAACCAGCATCTGAAAAAAAGGTTTCTCTAGCTGCTGACAAAGGAGGTAAAAGGCCCATCAAATACCATCACAGCTATAAATGTTTTGAACTAAAACACTCAAACATCCTTCCGCAAAGATAGAAAAGATGAGAAAGAATGTGCGTAGTCTGCGTTTTATGGAAGGGGAAATCCTCGATGAAACAAGGGATGGCGAAAATCCAATTTCATTTTGGAAAAGCAGAACTTCTTTTGTCCATCAGCAAATATCTTTTGATGGAGATCACTTACTGATAAGAAATGCCAGTCCTTGATTTGAACCAGTGATTATAAATTAATTTCAAATTGAGAAGTTTCATTTTATACCACACACCATAGGAATGATGGTAATTATTTAATATATTGTTTATAGAGTACATAGAAATTTGGCCTTTTAAGAGTATTTCATAATCGCATTTCTTTCATTTATATGGACTAGAATAGAATATAATAATAGAATAAATCGCCGTAGGGAAATTCAGTTGTCCAGCAGCTTATAAAAGACAAAAAAAAACAACACACTTCCCCTCATCAGTAATAATAGTATTAGAAATAATAGACATAAAATAAAATAAGATAAAGCAAGTGCATAGATTAAAAAAATTAAATTGCCCATTTCACAATCTAGTCCAGTTGTGGCTAATGTGATATGTGTGAGTGTGTGTGTGACTGGATTCCTGAAATGCTCCAGTCTGCAACACAGTGAGATGAGCCACTGCAGATGCTCCTGTCACTCCAGGAGGCTTTGGAGAGGGTGTCTGCTATTGTCCATTATAAAGCCTATGTCACATTTTACTTATTAATGTCACTTTTTATTTCATAATGTACATTTTCCCTCTGCTCAGAGGGTAAGGAGCTCCTGGACAACTGTCATATGCTTTTTAGATCTCCCACAGTTAGTCACACAAATATCAAAACATCACACCTGTCCCATCAATGATCCCTTCCTACTGTAGCTATCCCTTTAACACACAATTTGATTCAGTGTGGTTACTACCTCCAATGCCTGCTAAAAGGCAAGACCCCCCATTCTGCCATTGTACCTTTTATACAGAATGGTGAGGCAGAATTATGGCTCAGAATTCCTGCCTTATGCCCAGTGAGACCAAAGATTTGCAACAAGTTGAAACGATTTTAGAACACTGCAGAGAAAAGTTGCAGCGGTGTGAACTGGTCGATCTGACCTTGACTCAAGCAGACTGATGGTGACATCTGTAACTCAGCTGGTCAAAGCATTGTTGGCCGGTTTTAGAACATAATGTACATCACCTGTTTCAACCGCCAATCAGCATGTAGTGAAGTCTGCTGGTCAAGTCAGAATGACCACAGACGCCATGTTCGCTTGCTCAAGCACTCTGTTTACATCCTCACAGTGTGCAGGTGTCGGGAGGTGGGTCACTGCTGCTGCTTGCTGTATGTGCTTGTGCCCTCTCCCACACACACACACACACACACACACACACACACACACACACATTCTCGCTGACTGAGTCATTGGCGCTGATTTTTTAATTTTATTGAAGCATATTTATTATGAATACAGTGGATCTGATGCTGGTTTTGTTCATTTTTTTCGCTGTTTCATCACTGCTACTAATGCAACTGTAGCCAGTATCTCACTACCACTATCCTCGTTCATATTTTAAGAAGCTACAAATTATATTCAGCCACAAAATAAGCCTTAAAAGCTGGAAATCAGAACAGAAGTACAGAGAGTTGTTTCATAGAGATGATACACCATCTCATCTAGTTGCACTGGTGTGAACCAGCAGGTTTTTCATAGAAGTAGTTGCTGTAGTAGTTGTTGTTTCAAGTCCTCGTGTCGCGAATCTTTGGTCTGAACTGGATTTTAAACAGGAAGTGTACTTGTTATGTTTGGTGTATGTAAGGTTCATAGTGCCAGGGGACGTGATTGATTGACAGATAAAGGGTGACAACACCTCTGTCCTGGAAAGTGAAATTGAAATATGGCACTGTCACTGGGAAAAATGTTATAAAAATTAGTTAAGTTTCAATTATTTTCCACATTATTTCAAATCTACCAGTTTTAACCGTTCACAATTTATTCACATCGTTATTTAATATAATAATAACTTTATTTATATATTTACAATTAATGCATAAAATGCAACACAAAGTGCTGAACAGAAAAGACAATCAAGACATTTGTTAGAAATAAAAACAAAATACAAGCATGAATAAAAAATGCCTAGTTAAGGCATAAATACATAAAAACACAAGAGAAAGCAATGGTGAAAAGGTGTGTCTTAAGATTTTGTTTGAAAGTTTCAACAGATTTAGAGCTCCTAAGACCCTCAGGTAGACTGTTCCAGAGTTTAGGGCCATAAAAAGCAAAGGCTGCCTCTCCATGCCTTTTTGTTGTAACCTTCGGAACAATCAAGAGATTTGAATCTGAGGATCTTAGGGACCTTGAAGGCACATATATTTTGAGCATGTCAGACAGATAAGATGGGGCAAGGCCATTTATTGCTTTAAAAACCAATAAAATAATTCTAAAATGTATTCTTTCACTGACAGGTAACCAATGTAGTGATTTTAAAACTGGAGTGATGTGTCTCTGCCTGTTTTTTGTCAGAACTTGTGCTGAAGCATTTTGCACAAGCTGTAACTTAGAAATAGCTTTCTTGGACACACCAGACAGAAGAGCATTGCAAAAGTCCAAGCGGCTGGAGATAAAAGCATGAATCAGCTTTTCTGTATCTGCCTGGGAGAGAAACGGTCTGACTTTGGCAATGTTCCCTAGGTGATAAAATGACACTTTAATTACATTTTTAATGTGATGGTCAAAGTTAAGATCAGGATCAATTTTTAACTACAATCCTATGTCAGACATACATGCGATCAGGTTATTGATGGAATTGTAGTCTTTTGAATTCACAGAGATACATAGCTGAGTATCATCTGCATAGCTGTGGATATTGATGTTGTGATTTCTAATAATATTGCCGAGTGGTAGAATATACAAACTGAAGAGAACTGGTCCTAAGATGGAGCCCTGCTGGACACCGCATGTCAAATTAGTTCTATGGGAGGAATAGTCATCCAAGGCGACATAGATCTGCCAATCAGTTAAATAAGATCTGAACCATTCAAGAACTGTTCCAGAGAAGCCAACCCAATATTTAAGTCTGTCCAATAAAATATCATGATCCACTGTATCAAATGCATCGCTAAGATCTAGGAGAATAAGTACAGAGAGCTTTTTCTCATCAGTGTTCATTCTGAGGTCATTAATAACTTTGACTAGAGCTGTTTCTGTACTGTGCTGGGCCCTGGGCCCTAGGCCCCTCGCATAGAGGTTTTTAAATGTATCTAATATTCAACACTTTTGGTTTCCATTGCAACAGTACACTGCTGTTGGTCCCACCATTTCCCACCGTGGATGACTTTCTGACTGCATAAAAAGTACCCCTTGAAGCAGTCCCAAGCTGGGGAAGGTCTGGCAACAAATCACATGAGACACATTATTACACTATCCCACACCTACTTACTTTTACAACATTTGAGAAAGAATCTGCTGCAGCAGCCACTGCAGAGCTACTGACTGATAGAAGCAAGATGGGGGACTTTTTGATAGCTACCACAGTGTATTGATGCATCCACGACATCTCTCGGGAGTCTACATTCACGGTGCAGTTGACTAGTTAAAATAACACACAAGAAACAGGCATTCTCCAGCTGTTTCCTATTGAGGAGCTTCCTCGTCATTTCTCGTTGAAGTCAGTTGGGGGGAGAGATGATTTGGAATAGTAAAATAAAGTGAAAAAAAGAAAGTGGAAAATCAAACACCCTGGCTGTATCTGTATGTCTCCTCCAGTCCATCCCAAGAGGAGTAGGGGGATGAGAGTAGCAGAGGAGGAAGAGGAGGTTTGTCTGAATCAACATGTTTTTTAAGAGGGATGTGAGAAACTGGGACAGTGGTGGCATCGCTGATGTCCCTGGGCTCAGTGTGCCACAAACACAGGACACACACACACACACACACAGAAATGCAAGCGCGAATAAACACACATTTACACACGAAGACATTTTCACACCCTTGGGGAGCCCCACTTTCAAAGTGCTTTCAAATGGTGCTGTGTCGAATCTCCATACATTACAGTCAGAATTTATATAAAAAGGCTCTATTTGCATAAATGTAGTCACATAGGGACCATACACAGCAGAGAGAATATTCAAGTGGCTTGGCTTGTTCATCCCTCACACACACACACACACACACACACACACACACCTATATTTACACATACAAACACACATATAATCACATATGCGCTCACTTACAAAAGACAAACCTAGTGTACCATTTGAGGGAAAAACACATGATGGCATATTTCACCCATGGACCTGACAGGTAAAACAATTTGACTGGCGTGTGAGTGTTTGAAGAGTGATCTCAGGAAAAAATTATCTATTTGGTATCTGATTGCATTAGATATGCAAGTAAAGCCCAGCTGGATCCAATCCTGTCACACCTGTGGGTCCTTGAGGTCCTGCAGCGACAAACCAGAGAGGTATGATTTTCATGATGTGCTCCAATATGAAGGAGACCGTCATTCATTAGAGTTAATGTATAAGCATATGATTATAAAAATTCCATGAGTGTGTTGATTTTAGCTGTGGAAGAATACCTGCGAAGGACAAGGAATGAATCTTCATCTGGATGGGTTGATGGTGTCCCCAGGGGTGAAAGTAAGGTGGTACAGTCCGGTACTGCGTACCACTAAAAGATTCAGTGGCGGTACGCAGTACCAGGAGAGCGGCTGCCTGCTAAAGCCCACATTCAGAACCAGTCACGGCCGCACTTTAGGCCAGAAAAAAGATCTGATAGCAATATATGCAGTTTTAAACACCACTTTGTTTGTTTATTAATTGCTTTTAACTTGTTCCGAATTGCTTCTGAACCGTCTGTGCTGTGTTTTGGTCCATGCTGGATGGAGCCTTGTCCAGACATCTCCCTCTCTCCCCCAGCCCCTCCCCTGGGAGAGAGTCCGCTGGTCCACTCCTATGAGCCCAGCCTTCAAGACGTGCAATACTCATCAAAAAATATCCCAATTAAAATCAGTAGCATAGTAAGTAGATATGTTCCATGTTGTGCTGTTTAATTTCAACAACACAGAGAACAGCTTGAACAAGCTGCATGTGAGCTAATGATCAGGGATTTCACTCAGCAGTACGTGACTGCGCATGCGCGTCTACTTCCGAAACACAGCGGTTGGGGTGCGTTTGATTTATTGTACTTGGACATTTGATTTTTCCACAACTGGACCACTGACGTCAAAAAAACAATAAATGAAACCAACGAAATTCCACACATTCTTGTGGTTGGCTCAAACGCTGTCAGCATGATTTAAATAGTAAATATTTAAATAGTTTATTGAGTTTATTGCGGCTGTTGATCAATGTTTTTTACAACAAAAAATAGGTAAAAAGGTAAAGAGAAAAAGAAAAAATGACATGCATGGTTTTAAGTGTTCATTAAGGTTTCATACATGCCAGCACTCTAAACATTAAAACGAATATTTTACTATACATGTTGTGAAGTGTTTCTAATTTCTTTCTACTCCATACAGGTACAGTAAAATATTGAAATGTTTTTATTTGTTTGTTTGGTTTTTGACTTTACTTTTTAAAAATGCATGAAGCGAGGATAGGTGAACAATATGAAGCAATCAAGATTTTGGTAATAGTACCGGCAAGAATTTAAAACTACTTTCACCCCTGGGTGTCCCTCATGCATTCTGAGCATACTGTTTTAAAGTGGGCAGGTCATGCATTTGACTGATACAATGTGTACTATATGAATGCACTCTATCATAGCTGAGCTGCAAACAAGGTGCACATGTTCAAGTGACCAATGAAGGTAAACAGTCAGTTAGCTGGTGCCAATTTTTCCATGCAGACATTAGTCAAACAGGTCTCCAGATGTAGGCAGATGATAGTGTAAAGGGAGTAATAAGCAGTTGATTAGTCTTCATCATTGTTAGTGTTCCCTGTCCCTGCCTCCAACAACAGTACACCATGCAATAAAAACAATACAACAGATCTTAGCTCTTTACTGAGCCTTACTCACTACTTATCCTTATGTTCTTTTTGACCTTTTCTGTTTCACTGTTAACCTCCTGCAGCTCTGCATCATCCATGCTGTTCGCATTGACTGTTTGTGCATTTTCCCACAAAGAGTAATGCACCCAAATCCATACATAACCCACGACTTTTGATAGGCTACAATCACATGACCAATGCACTGACGTGGAGTAAACTAGGAAGCAGTCCCGAGCGGTCTGTAAGGAGGAAGGTTGGTCTGCAACAGTGTTTGAGTGGGTGGAACATGTCAGGTGGTGTCCACATGAATGCCAGAACCAAAGATTTCCCAGCAGAGCAATGCATCAGAAAAAAATAATCAAACTTATTCACTTCACCTGTCAGTGGTTTTAATGTTTTGGCTGATTGGTGTACTTATGGCGACTGGGGCTCAGAAGTAGAGCAGGTCATCCACTAATCAGAAGATTAGCAGTTGATTCCCGGCTCCTTCAGTCTACATGTTGAAGTATCCCTGAGTAAGATACTGAACCCCAAATTGCTCCCAATGATACTTTCATCAGTGTGCAAGTGTGATAAAAACAGGTGGCACCTCACTTGGTAGTCTCAGCCACATGTGTGTAAATGTGTGTGTGAATGTGTGACTTGGTGAATGTGACTCATAGTGTAAAATGTGCTTTGAGTGGTCGCATGACTGGAAAGGCACAGGTCCATTTACCATTTCCTTAAATTTGTTTAACTTAGACCAGTTGTACTCATTCATGAACACTTTTTGGTGCCATCTTGTGGTAGCAAAACCACAATACAATCCATGTAAAAACAAGAGGCCGGCCATGTCTGCCAAGTGAATCTACAGCTGATCCTGACACATAAGTGGACGAGGTACAAAACCTGATCAACCAAGTTTTATGGTTGAAATTTGTTTATTAATGCTTAACAACATTTGTAGTTTTATATGACACACAAAGTTGACCAATTTTAGCAACAGTAACAAGTTAAGACAATGTTAATTAGAGGTACTCATTTGAGGACATTGGGAATGTATTTTTGTGTTACTGCAGCATTTTAGGTGTGACAAGACCATTCCTACTGACAAAAAGGACATTCCTGGCTTGGAGTGTGGAGCAAGGAAAAATTCATACAGCATTGCAAAATGAAAAAAAAAAATCACGAGGCTTTTTAATATGATGTATTGTTTGTAATTTTGTTTTTGCACAACAACGTTCAGGCACTGAAATAAACAGTTTTATACTTCACTGCACACTTGTGACTATTAAAATCAAACCCAGTGTCCCCTTATGAGAACATTACTTTTTAAAAAAAAACTACTTACTGTTCAGAGATGATGCTTAACAATAGTAATGCAGTAAATAGCTAGGAGAAATTAAAAAGGGGTCAGTATCACAAGGCAAACAAACTAACAAAGAAACGGCTGGAACGCTGACTCAAAGCACAAGATGAACTGGCACAGACAAAGGGAAACACAGAGGCTAAATAGGGGAGACAATGAGACAGAGGTGTGACACATTAGGACAGGTGCAGGTAATCAAACAGACGGGAAACAGGGGAGCAGGAAGTGAAGAGACCTGAAACAAGACAAGATGCGAGTTTCAAAATAAAACAGGAAACGCAAGACAAGAAACATGAGAATGTGACATGGTTTATTTATTCTGATCAGTTGCACTGGGCTTTTAGGATGCTACGCTTCAAACAACACTTACTGCATACTGTTAAAGGGGCAAAAAGCAAAATCGTTTCACCGCTAGGTTTGCTGTTGTGCACTGCCTGTAGACCAAAACAAAGTGTGTCATGAGGCACACCTCCCTCTACCTCTGCTCTCCACCCACCCCCCCACCCCTCGCCTCGTTACCTATCTGCGTAGCCGAGCACCGCAGCACCTCCATGGACTATTACATCCAGACGGTCCCGGTGTTTCCACTGCAGGCTCCACTTCACTCAGCTGCCCGATATACCCGCTGCTTCTTCCCACTTTAACCTGAATAGTTTAGCAGTTAGCAATGTCTTTCACTCACTCTCGGTCTCTGCTGTGTTTAGCTATTCCCCTGCCTACTTCAATGATGATATGGTACCTGTAATAAATGTAATATATTTGCTTAGATGGAGGCAAGGCTCAGTGACTAGAAGAGCTGGTAGAAGCACTCCATAGCTGTAAGTTAACGTTACTCCAGTAGCCGGTGGCAGCCGACTAGTGCTAACTGCTAACGCTCCCGGGAGCTAACGCTAACGTTCCTACTCTTCTCTGTGAGCCCGCCAGGCACGGGCTCACAGGCTTGTGAGCTGGCTTCTACGTGAGCCCGCCAGGCCCATGAGCCGGAGAAGGGTAGGGACATTAGTGTTAGCTCCCGGGAGCATTAGCAGTTAGCACTAGTCGGCTGCCACGCTAACGTTCCTACTCTTCTGCGTGCTCACAGGCTCACGGAGAAGAGTTAGCGTTAGCTCCCGGAGTTAGCACTAGTCGGCTGCCACCGGCTACTGGAATAACTTACAGCTATGGAGCGCTTCTACCAGCTCTTCTAGTCACTGAGCCTCGCCTCCATCTAAGCAAGTATATTACATTCATTACAGGTACCATCATGCCATCTGCCATTGCTCACTGGCTGTAGCCTTTTATAGGGAGGGAGGGCCAAGGGCTCAGAGAGGAGGGAGGAGGCGGCGATTCACATGAACATACATGAACACACAGCCGGACCGGCTTGTAAACAAGGGGCTGGAGATCAACACAGAAAGAGGGTGTGTGAGGTCATGCTATACTCCAGATGAAATTACACCTCTAGTTCTTCACATAGCGATTTTTTAATATCTTCAATCTAGAAATGATGAATTTCACTTATTGCCCCTTTAAAATAAAGGCCCTCCTGGTGAAGAGAAAGGAATTATGCCCCACAAATACAATAGATAAATAGAACCTCACCAACTGATTCACTGTTGATGGAGATGTGACAGCCGAGGGTGCTGGGCTTATTGCAGGTTTAAGGAGTTTCTTAGTCTTGGTGTTATTCAGGAGTAGGTGGTAGGGCTAGGTATCGCCACTAAGTTCCTGAATCGATTCGATTTCGATTCACTAGATCCCATTTCGGTTCAATATCAATTTAATTTGATTCAATTCAATTCAATACCAATTTGATTGGGGATATTTCAGTTACAATAAAAACTTTTGCTAGTATGTGAAAGAGATGCTGAGAACTAATACTGTAAATTTTACAAGGATTTTTTTTTTTTAAAGGAATACATTCAGAATCATAAGAAAACTAAATATTTTATAACTAAATGTTGTTTCTAGCGCAGCAACAGTAATACTAAAAGAGCAGAGTCACTATATAAACTCACTGGCCTCTAGTTTCCGGCGCAGGGTGGCGAACCCCACGCAGAGCTAGTTTCAAGCTGCCCGACCCGAGGTGCGCTGAGATGGGTGTGGCGGCGCAGCAGGGGGAGGTGTCAACAGATCCAGCTTGGCGCAGCGATAGTTTCGTGCCAAAAGGCTTCACCAAAGGTGCGCTAAAAGCTCGCCAGCTGAAACCAGGTCTACTGTCAGCGCAGGCGGAGCGTAGCCAGTGTAAGCCAAAGTTTGGCTGACCAGCGGACAGTGCACACACATCACCAAAACCTCACAGGCAGGTTTCCAGAATGTCAGGCACATTAAAAATGCAATAAATAGCCACAAAAAACACTATTCAAAGCAGCTATCTGCAATCAGCACATAAATGTATCTCTGTATCAACTGTCCCGTCACATCTGATGTCAGATCAAAGGGGACTGGCACTGTTTGGCACGTTTGGCACGCGTAATGGAAACCCAACCTGATTTGATTAACATAGCTGCAAACTAATGAGTTCATATCCCTCTCAGCCAACCACAAACAGCCACACCATCAGATAGGGAGTATATATTCAGCATCTGTCATCTTAGAAAACTCACAGGAGGGGACACGCTTGGAGCTGTGTGACCAGCGCAACAAATTTGTCTGGTGAGTACAATGTAATTGACAACGACGATATCGTCGTAGTAGCTAGTTAACTTTCAGACAGTGGGATATGTGAGGGCTGGTGACCATATTTCATAGTTCACAGTTTTTGTGCTGCATTTTTATGTATGAAAAGTGCTTTATAAACAAAGTTGGATTTGATTTGATAGCTCATGATAGTTTCATGTAAGCTAGTACTGTCTCTACTGTCTTTGAGGGAAACACTGTATTCAAGGGGAGACATAGGGAGATGACAGCAGGTGTGTGTGTGTGTGTGTGTGTGTGTTGTGCATGCACCCCCGCTCCACAGGCGCTCCTTGATGGGTTTTTTTGTCTAGCACGCATTGAATAAGTGCTTCCAGCGTTTCTAGCGTCTTTGAAGCGTCCACGTCTCTAGCGTCTCATTTCTGTGTGATCGCCCCCTAAGAGATTTGCCTGCAGCGGAAAAGCAAAAAAAAAAAACAAAAAAACAAATGCTGCCCCTTCTTCTTAGAATAATTTACAGAAAGACAAGTCAATTATAAAGGATCGAGAAAATAGCACACTTGGCCAATGTGACTGCTACTCAAATTATCTCCAAAGAAGTTAAGTAAATTTACATGTTTATGAATTCAACTGTTTTTTATTGCATTTTAACTGGATGCTGTACCTGCTCTTTTGTGGTATGTGAAAATTGTATAGGTAAAGATACATGGCAGCACAGGTTACGAACAGTTCTAGTTTTTTTGGTGGAGAAGTGGGTTAAGACTCCTTTGCTATGCTACAGCACTGTGAGGTTGTGCTTAGGAATGGCAGTGCTTTGTGCTTACTGCTCCTCTCAACATGCTGAGAACCCTATCACTCCATGTGTTTAATACAGATTATGACTTGAAATGTTTTCTGTAATGTACCTCTACTTACTGGATATTTAGATAAAATTGTCCATGATGTTCATTCAGAGCTGATGTTTTAACTTTAATTATATACGGTATCTATTTGAAATTTAGAATAGAATAGAATAGAATGTCTTTATTGTCATTGTACAATGGTATTGTCCAACCTCCCCAGTGCAAATAAAGTAAAAAACAGCTTATAAAAACAACATCAAACTATAAAATAAAAAGTAAAACAGTGATGAATATTTACCACAATTTTAATCTACTCGATATTTATATATTTTAACATTTTTTAATATACTGAATGAAAAAAAGTATGTTAAATTTAAATCTCTTTTGGTGATATGACATGTAGTGACTATTGTCATTTTGTTTGAAGTAATTTGAATGGCTGTGGTTCCTGCCACTGTTTTGTTTAAAGTTTTGATGTGCTGAAGGCCTCTTGATTGTTTTTTCTCAACCTAGTGATGGAACATGATTATCTAATTACCATCTGGTGTGTGATTAGGGTATTGCCTTATAACAGATCTGTGCCTGTGTCTGACTATGATTGTGGATCTTGAAGAAGACCTAAGGGCTGAAATGAGAATAAAAGAGGACCACATATGAAGCAGTGTGTGAAAGGCAGACACAGTTTTATCCAAAGTTGTTACATATGGCCACTTTGCCAGTGGACGTGCAGTCTACATATTATGCGCTAGGTATACTCTTGCGTCTGTTGTTGATGTTCTGGGATGCTGCAGGCAATGCCAGGATGGCAATGAAAGCAAGTGGTTAATGTAAAAAAAACAAAAACATCATGGTTTGGCTCTACATTCACACAAGAGGCAAACCCCAGGCTCCTGGGTGAAGTCTGGGGTTTTGGACCCATCTACCACCCCCTCCCACCCACCAGATATTCCATCTCCTTATATGACATCATTACAGGCAGCATATCATAACACCGCAAAAGGTTCCATCTGACAGTGTATTATACCATTGTGAGAGGTGGCTTTTGGCATCAGTATCTGACACCAAAATCAGTGACAAAGCAGCGGTATTTGATGATGGCTTCATAATAACAATGTTTCCTACCTTCAACTTCAGCATGCTCACATACTCATAATGACAGTGCTAACATGCATGCAGGCAGGTTTACCATTTAGGAATGTCAGTAGTTATGCACAAATTTCATTGTCGTGTAAAGCTCTTGACGCTATGTTGGTGCTAGATGAAAAGTCAAAGGAACAACAAAAACATTACAGGTGGACGTGTCGTCAGTCATGTCAGTACAAAATTCCATGTCTGCTCATGTTTCAGGTCCATGATCCATTAAATAGGCATTTCCCTGAAATCCACAAATGTCAACCTCATGGTGGTGCTGGCAGAAAGGTCAGTGCATCACCACAGTCATTAGAATTCGTCATTTTGGGACCATGGAAGTCTGTATGAAATTTCAGGGAAACCCGTCCAGTACTTAGTGAGATATATCACTCTGGACCAAAACGGTAAATTGACAGACCAGAATTATACACAACCTGATCTCACAGAAATACGTGAAATGACCACGACCTCTTAACACCGCATTCCATGGTGGCAGCACATAATGGGTTGAAATTACGTGCCGGTACCACGGAAACAATGCCAATGTAAAATCAATTAGGATCCTTTGTTGTGGTGGACACACGGATTCCCTGATTCAACGTCACATCAAACTTGTTTTCCTCAATGATATCTTTAACATTCCTGTATACACACAAAAACATGGAAGTGTCCTTGATAACTCAACAATATGACAGGTTAATGTCAAGGCCATAAAATAAATTAAATGTATTTTGCCAGCTTTTGATAGCGTAGGGCTTTAAGAGCATTGTGCTGTGGGCGGATGGGACGCGTTCCACTATTGTTTTGTAGCTACTGTCTGCTGTCTGTGGGCTTCATTCAATTTCAAATTGTCGTCTGTCTGCCATAACCGAATCCAAACGCCACTAATAAATAAATAAATAATATTAAAAAAAAAAAAAAATGCTGAGCACGGAAGAACCAGAGAAGAAATACCATCACATGGAGGGAGGCGGCCGCCCCCGGCAATTCAGCCACCCTCCACTCCACCAGAGGAGGGTGGACCCCAAGCCAGCGCAACAGAACCAGCGGCCGCCCCCCGGTGCAGACAGCTCCCACTGAGGAAACACTGGAGTTAAGAAATAAACTATGATAAATTACATAAAATATTAAGATGTAGGCCGAACATAAAATAAATTCGTTATTAAATAAATTAAAACATGTAGCCTACAGTATATAAAAGTAGAACATGCTAAAAGTAAATACACTAATAGGCTAAATAGTATCTAAGCAATAATGAAGTGTCTAAACAATAATCAATAGTATCTAAGTTATCTATTAAGCTACCATTCCACTCTGTAAATAGATTTTAAAATTTCAACATAATTTTAATATTATTTTAGCTTATTTCATTAATGTTAATACTGGTTTATTTTTTTAGTAGTATTATATTGTCTGAGAATGACTCATTTTAGTATCTATCTACAGTAAAAAAGAAAAAAAAACAAGCAAAGAAACAAACAAAAATCATTTTATACACTGGGCCTTCAAAGTGCTCTCTGAAACTACACTTGGCATGGCTTGTGTTCAAAAAATGAAAAAATCTAAACTTTGTTGTACAGCTAAACCAAATACATCATTGGAAAGGTCTCAACCTGGAGAGTAACATATGTTAGTATGAAGATTCTACATGGCTCCTGCTTTGAGCCACTGACCATTTGAACCTTGACCTCAGTGCATGTTTGAAGGCTTATAACTCAGCAACTAAAGGGGGTACAGACATGGGACCAACTGTTATAGAGAGCTCTTGACCTCAGCTATCATGTGAGTGTAGTCAACAACCGGGGGTGCTGTCAGATATGGATAAAATATGGATAAAATTAATTTTCACCCATTTAGAAATTAGATATTTAAAATCTGATTACACAAGTGTGTTTACCATCCCCTTAAAGTCCACAGTATACTCTCAATTCCGTATTTACAACTTCCAAATCTAGGAAAAACACTTATATTTTTTAAAAACTACAATTCCCTAGGACCGCGCCAGGCAGCTTGATACATATCAGCAACATAGTTGTAGTTCTTCTGATTTGCAAAGTAGGGTTCTAAATAGGGTTGAAAAAAGATATATCTACCCAATATATCTAATATTTAGTAAAGCCGAACTAGTTATTACACTGCTCCTAGATGAACTATGTTAAGAAAAAGCAAGGATGTTGGCTAATTTCAGATATTTTAGATAGTACTCTAGAAACGGCGTTTTTGGGACGGTAGTTTTTTTGCGGCTTGTTGTAAAATAGAGTCGTAAAAGATACATCTACTGAATATATCAAGTGTCTAGTTAAGCCAAACTAGTAATGACACTGCACCTAGATGAAATATGTTAAGAAAAAGTAAGGATGATGGTTCATTTAAGATATTTTAACAAGTTCTCTCTCTTTGGGATTGTGATTGTTCCGGTTGTAGAGTTGTCAAATAGTGTTGTAAAAAAGTAAATCTACTGAATATATCAAATATCTAGTACAGCTGAACTATCATGTTATTATTATTATTATTGGTGGGAAATTGTAACAGAGGAATATATTTGCCGTTTTAATATCAAGAACACTTTCGTGTTTTTGTGTGTATACAGGACATTGTTGAATCAGGGAATCCGTGTGTCCACCACGACAATGGATCCTAATCGACTTTACATTGGCATTGTTTCCGTGGTACCGGCACGTAATTTCAACCCGTTACGTGCTGCCACCACGGAATGCGGTGTTAAGAGGTCGTGGTCATTTCACGTATTTATGTGAGATCAGGTAGATTATACAGCTGCTAGCATGGCTAAAAATGTCATTTTCATCAGAAGCTTCCTCAGAGGCACAAATGTTTCCTTCATAAAGTAACACACATGGAAATGGAAAGGAAAAATCATCACAGAAGCTAGTCAATTAATATAGAGGCCTATGAGCATAATTACAGAGCATATTGCATCCAAAAAGCCTAAGAGCTGTGCCAAGTGGTTTCAAAGGTCAGGCTGATCTGAGGGGAGGCTTTCAACTGGATGATACTGGATGTAAATAAACAGTACTGGCCATTCATTATGGTAAGCTACTTTGATTTTTCTGATGAATATTCTGCACACGGCAATGTACGGAAAGGGACCAGAATGGGCAGAAATTGAAAAATGAGGGGTTGCCTTTGTTAAAAATAAATACCCTGCTTTACACAGTGGGCTCATAAAATATATGTGGGCACCAACAATGAAGATTGCGGATGTCTCAGTGAGTGTTCCTGAATTAATAACAAAGAAAAAGAGGTGAACTACAAGGAACCACACGCTTTATACTGTTTGTGTCTTCTACCCCTGATTAAAATACTATAATCAAATTCCAGTCAAAATAGTGATTATCTGAATAGACAGTAGATTTTCTTCAACCTCTGAAAGAAACAAGGGAGAAACTGTCCCAGGCACTAATCCACATACCAGCCATAATTGAAAAAAACAAAACAAAAACATCAACAATAACATTATAAAGATGCTAAATTCATTCATGTGGCTAGAAACATCCAAGACTGTTTTCTGACCCCTCTCTGTTAAATGAAAACAATGTTAAATTGCCAGTATGTCTTGTTTCTTCAGACTTCAATGATCCAATCCACCAAACAACACCAAACAAGAGTTAACAGCAAAAAAAAGCTGCTTGGCATTGGCAGAGAAGATTTGACAAATTATTCAGGTGCAACCCATATACTCAGCTTTACTGCTCATCCCACAAATGCATGTTCGTTACAAATGTGGCATCATTTAAAGGGAATTAAACAGGCTTTCCAATGGTATAAGATTTACGGTACAAGAAGCATTGTTACAACAAAGAAATAATCTACCAAACACAAATTTCCTTACCTATTGTGCTTAGTTTATATCCAAATGTGAATGACAAGTGTGACTGATGTCATGCCTCCCCATGACCTCAGTAACATAATTATTAACTGCCCTAAACTGCAAAACTATTGGGATTCAGTATTCAAAAGCCCCTCTGATGTTCCCAAGACTAACCAGCAATCAATGCCCTTAAATTGCTATCATGAGTGTCACTACAGATTTATCCTTATTAATTTCTAAACAAGCAGACACTATCGTTTTCACATCTTTTTTAGCCACAGAATTCTTCCCAATTCGAAGTCTGCGCAGCCATTCTCCACTTATACTTAGCTTAAAGATGTGATGTTCTTTCTCAAGCTTGAGAAAATTAAGTATCACTAAGGGATTCAAATGATAAATTTGTTACAAAGTGGCAACAGTTTATATCATTTTTCAATGCCCTTCAGAGAAGTCCTATGGATGAGGGTCTATAAGTACTAACATGTATGCAAGTACTGAGTTACATTACTGCTACTGACTCTATGTTGTCAATACACAGTATAAGTAATTTGCTATCTTATTCTACTCATTCGCTCACTTATTTATTTTATATATCTACTTCATGTCCCTACCCCAGCTGTTCTCATACACTGTTTGTACATTTTCCCACAAATAGTAATGCACCAAAATTTATAAATATCACACGTTTAGCAAGTAATTTGTCCAGAAACCTATCTATTTTGGAAGGCTGGGATCACGTGAGCAATGTGCTGATGGTAATAAAGAAAGAAGTGGTCCTGAGTGGTCCAGTTAGGAGGCAGGTTGGGGCACTGGATAATAATAAGCTTTATTTGTATAGCACCTTTCCAAACAAAGCTACAAGGTGCTTTACAACAGCAGAATAAAAAGGCAGAATCCAATAAAATGATGATAATATAAAAACATTATAAGAACATAAAAAACAATAAAACATTAGAAAATAGAAAACATTACACATTATTAGAGAACATTATTAGATGATAACAGCAATTAAGTGAAAGCACATTTAAAAAAGTGTGTTTTTAAAAGAGATTTAAAAGAGGACAGAGATGTGGCTCGCCTGATCTCCTCTGGCAGGTCGTTCCAGAGCGACGGGGCCCTGATAGCAAAGGCCCGGCCGCCCTTGGTTTTCAATCTAGATCTTGGAATCTCTAATAGGGACCCACCGGAAGATCTCAGGCTACGCCTTGACTCATAAAGGACTAAGCAGTCTTTGATGTACTCAGGGGCCAGTCCCATCCGGGCCTTAAAAGTGATCATTAAAATCTTAAAATCAATTCTAAAACGCACAGGTAGCCAGTGTAATGAAGCTAAAATCGGGGTTATGTGTACTCTTTTGTTTGAATTTGTGAGGAGTGTGGCGGCAGAATTTTGAATAAGCTGAAGGCTGGAAAGATTATGTTTACTTAGGCAGGAGTAGAGTGAGTTACAGTAATCTAGACGGGATGTGATCAATGCATGAATGACAATTTCCAGGTTCTTGGGAGACAGAAAGGACCGGATTTTGAAGATTCTGCGTAGTTGGATGAAACAAGACTGGACAGTTGTTTTAACATGCTGATTAAAGTTGAGATTACTATCAAAAATGACACCAAGATTTCTGCAGCTGGGGGTGATGCTGGTGGAGAATAAGCCAAGTTGTGGTGAGATGTGATTGTGTGTGGTGCCTGGGCCTATGATTATGACTTCGGATTTGTCTGGGTTCAATTGAAGGAAATTATTAGACAGCCAGATTTGAACTTCATTTAGGCATACCTGGAGAGTGTTTAGTTGCTGGTTGATGGTAGGGTTGACAGAGAAATAAAACTGTGTGTCATCTGCATAAAAATGGAAACTAATATTGTGTCTGCGGATTATGTGTCCTAGTGGTAACATGTCGAGTGAGAAGAGCAACGGGCCAAGGACTGACCCCTGAGGTACTCCACAAGACAAAGATGCTGTGGAAGATCTGCAGTCACCTATTTTGGAGATATGAGTAAAACCAGTCTAAAACAGTGCCAGAGATGCCAACCCACTTCTTGAGACTTTCCAATAAAATCAGGTGATCCACGGTATCAAAAGCTGCAGTGAAATCTAAAAGGATAGAATAAAATAGATGAATGGCCAGATTCAGCTGCTAAAAGAAGATCATTTAGCACTTTGAGGAGCGCAGTCTCTGTGCTATGGCCTGCTCTAAAGCCAGACTGGAATTTTTCAAATAGGCCATTTCCGGTTATAAATGAAATTACCTGTTCTGCAACAATTTTTTCTAAAACCTTGGCCAGAAATGGAAGTTTGGAAATGGGACAAAAGTTGTTCAGGGTGGTGGGGTCTGATGAGGGTTTTTTGAAAAGTGGTTGTACTAATGTCTTGAAGTGGTCGGGAACTATGCATGATGAGAGGGAAGAGTTAAATATAGTTAAACTAAAAGGACAAACTAAATGCAAGACTTCTTTAAGGAAACGGGTGGGGAGGATATCAAGAGAACAGGATGTGGGCTTCATGTTGGAGATGGTTTTACCAAGATGTTCTATTGAGACAGTGTGAAATAAATTTAAAGAGCACGACAGATTAATGGGTGGATCGAGTGTTACAAGAGGCAGTGGGGTGATTTGATTTCTTATTGTAAAGAAAGATAAAAACTCCTCACATGTCTCCGTAGACGACTCAATCACAGTGGGAGGGGCATCTGTAGTGCGGCTGAGAGTATTAAAAAGCACTCTGGTGTTATGCTGGTTTTTCTCAATAATATCGGTAAAATAGTTTGCTCGAGCATTTTTAATTTTCAAATTAAAATCTTTCATTAAAATTTTTAGACTGTCAAAGTGGACAGTTAATTGTGTGGCCTTCCATTTCCGTTCTGCTTGACGGCAGATTCTCTTTAATGAGCGAATTTCCTCATTTATCCAGGGTTGAGAGGTATTTTTAGGCTTTTTGGTTATAAAAGGTGCAACTCTGTCTAGAATGTCTGAGCAGGTGCTGTTAAAACCATTTAAAATATTGTTAGTGTTCATTAAAGAGCAAATTTGGAACTTGACAGAATATGGAGGCAGAGGTTGAATTAAAAATGCGGGAGCGTGTCGGACTTTCAGGTTGGTTTGAGATAATGGGCAAGGTGGTGTTAAATAAAATACAATTATGATCAGTGACCCCAGTATCAATACAGAGTGTGTTGTTTACAGTAATTCCAGTATATAAAACGAGATCCAATGTGTGGCCTTTGGTGTGAGTAGGACCAGTAAGAGCGAGAGACAAACTAAAAGATTCTACCAGATTTAAAAACTCATTAGCTGAGAAATTCTCAGGGCAACAAATATGCACATTAAAATCACCTAAAATTAAAATATTATCGAATTTGGGGATAGCAATTGACAATAATTCTGAGAATTCTGTGATAAAACCAGTTGTAGATTTTGGTGGTCTATAAATAAGAATACAGAGTGTCCGTGCGCTACCCGAAACAGTGAAAGAGAGGGATTCAAAGGTAGTTAAAGACCCAAAAGTGGTAAAACAGTTTTTATAGAAAACAGCTAGACCACCTCCTCGGCCAGTTAATCTGGGTTGGTTCAGGTAAGAGTAGCCAGGGGGACTCGTTTCTATTAAAGGAGCTATGTTATCCTGGGTCAGCCATGATTCAGTGATTAGAAAAAAATCAAGATCATGGCTGAAAATAAAATCGTTACATAAAAATGATTTAATAGAAAGGGATCTTACATTAAGAAGACCAAGTTTACTGTTAAAAGCAGTGGGATGTACGCTTTCTGGAGTTGGTGTACAATCTCTTTAACTCCGTTCGGACGCCGGCGTCCGCGCTCCCTCCCTCCTCTGTTAAATGGGATCTCACAGGCGCACTACGTCATCAAACCATGTGATGTTTGGTATCACCGGATTCAGGAAGCTCTCGGCTTCCTGAATCCGGCATCATTTTTCTTTTATTCCTTATAGATTTCGCACCAGAGCAGCCTAAACACACGAAGTCCAAAATCGCGATGAGTGGTGACAAGCCATGTCATGCCGTTTTTCAAGGGGAAAAGTTAAAGGATTACTCGCGATCTCATGCGGATCTGTTAGTGGGCGCGTAGCTGGTTTATAAAAGGTAAGCGTCTCACTCCTCCCACTATTTTTGGCTGAGATATACCGCCTAGAAAGTAGGATCACAACTTTCATGTTTCATATGGCTTTTTTGTGATATTTTATGGTGTTTCTGTCATAAACAACATCAGCTATCATACTCACGCCTGATTTCAATAAGGTACAATGTTTGAATCTGGCTGAGTGTTGTTTGATCACTGATAGTACTGTTTTGAAGCGGAGTGAGCGCTCTGTCATCTGGAGCTCCGCCTGGATATTTTCATGGAAAAAACACTGTAGAATGGTCGTACTTGGAGCAATTTTCTTCAAACTTGAAACAAATGTTCATTGATAGTGTGCCTACAGCCCCACAGTGTCATTTATCTGCTCAGACGAAGCCACAGACAGTTATTCATCCTGAAAATTATTTTTTATTTTATTTTAGGCAAAATCTTCAACTTTTTACTGACTTCAGAGGCCCATTACTCTGTCTCTGTATCACCTAGAGTGTTTCTGATACTTTCACAAGGAACTTCAGAGAGTTTGCTTTCTGGCAAGACCTCATGCATGCATGTAGTCAGAGCAGTTCAGAGGCTACATTCATTTTAATTTGGGTATGTTATTTTAGGCGTTTTCGCTACAAAATGGGGGTGGAGTGAGGTTACTATTGACATTTGATTTGTTTTTATTCTTAAAATCTGACTTAGCCTTTGGCAATCTGGGTTGGTTAATGATGAGCACAGGAATCACAGAAGGCCTATCAGGAATAGGGGCCTGCAGAGAAGTATGTCAGTCAGATAGATGAGGTAGATAATTCCTTATGTTTGCTGAAAATTGTTTCACACCATGTCTGGACAGATGAATACCATCCCATTTGAGTAAATAATCTTTCCTCCAAAATGAATCAAAGAGGTCAATAAAACCAGAACCAGTAGCAGTACAGAAAGTATGTAGCCAAGAATTCAAACTAAACAGGCGGCTAAAACGTTCAGATCCCTTTCTCAGTGTAGGAACAGGACCAGATAGGATGCATGTTTTACCAAGGCTTTCAATAGTGGTCGCTAAAGACTCAAACTCATAGTGGAGTTTAGCTGATTGCCTCACCATGACGTCATTCATTCATTCCCAGGTGAACAATTACAGTGTGGACAGAGGGATGCAGATCGATAATAGCAGGGGCTTGTTCAATCATATCAGCAACTTTAAAACCGGAGAAACAATATGTAATGGTGTGAGGAAGTTCAACAAATCTGACCATTGAATCGCCAAGCAACAGAACTCCATGTTGAGCGTCTGGGGAGTCCACATCGTGTCCGTAGACAGCGAGTTTGGGTTGAGCTGCCCGGTAGGCAGCTAGCACCCTATTAGCAGTGCTAGCATGTCGCTGGTTGTGTGTGTGAGTGAGATACCTCTGCGTTGACTGTGAAGGCGAGGACCGAGGAGCCGCCGGGCCAGGCTCAGCAGAGTGTGGATGGTTAGATGCTCGTACGGGGGGAGGCACCAGGCCAGCAGCAGGTGGTTGTGCTGGGGGAGGCAGGTTGTCTGGCTCCAACCGCTGGAGTGACAAACAGGGCCGTTTGGAGGCCAATGGCAGGGACAGCGAGTCCGTGGGTGAGGTTGGATTTTTGGCTATGGAGCGCTTTCTCTTGGCCGGTCCGACACGGTGTACTCTGCGTTCAAGTGGGGGAATAGGGGAGAGGACCGACTCAGAGGAGAGCTCAGCCAGAGGGGAGAAGAAGTTTGTGAGGGGGATGTCATCACCACCACCAGTACCAGACGGGTCATAGAGAGGAAGAGAGAGCCTTCTATTGCCCTTCACTACAGAGGACACCAGGAGGGGAGAGAAAACAGCAAGCCAGGGACTTCGGCAGCACCAGCCGCCACATCCGCAACCAAGGTCCGCTGGTTACCCACAGGCTCGAGATATGACAGCCGGGAACACAGCTCCGACTGCCAATGGAGGAGGTCCTCGATGAGCCGCTCGATGGACTGGAGCTTAGTCCTCATCCCAGTGACCTCAGCCGCCGACGCGGCCATCGGTAAAGTTGTAGAAGAAATAAAACCACAGCCAGCAAAATGCCAGGACGGGCAAACGGCGAGATGTGTGGGACTATTTGCAGCAGTATGGATATCAAAGCAGCGGCGAAAAGACTTACTCGCTCGGGCTCCGAGAGGAGCCCGCAGCGGTGAAATGACAGCTGTCCAACCCAGGGAATAGCAGAGAAACTTACCACCGAGGGCCCAAATCGGGCCCGCTATGGATGAATCAGCACTGGTAAGTTTCAGATGTCAGATGTTATGTTGTTTTGTCAGCTGGCGGAGATTTTCAATGCTGTCAACGCTGGTCGCGTGGTGTTAAACAAATTAAAAACGCTGGTGTTTAGACAATCCGTGATTAAAAAATAAAATCCAGTAAAGGAAATAGTTAAAAACAACTCAGGTCCAATAATATGGCTTAAAAGTCGCTTAAAACTTAAAATAAAACAGTTAACAGTTACGGTTCAGAAAGAGCACAGACGAGCAGCAATGGATGGGTTAGAAAACAGGACTTTCCCCCAGAACTTACCCCAGGAGTCTGGTGTCTGGAACCATGTAAACTTTGAATGAATTTTAGGTCATTTTAGGTGCTTTCTCACCATGTTTCTTTTCCAAAACCTAACCACAATAACTTTACTTGTCCAACGTTTGTCACTTTTCCTCAATTACATGACTTTACATTGAAAACGTAACATCATTTGTAGGGTGCTAATTTATAGGATATAATGTGAAACGTTGTATGATGATAGTTGACCTACCCCATAACTTCCCATTCAGTTTGTGACTTCCTACTCATATGTTACATTACACTGGAAATTAGTTGTGGGTTCATGTATCATGGTATAAGTGATGGTTTTGTAATATGTTGAATTTTGTGCATGGCCTCTCGCTCTTCTAAAAGTTCACTTTCCCACTACCTCTACCTGCAGATACTGCTCACAATGTGACTTCTATGATTTATATATTATTTCATACATATTTATTTGTTGTCATTATTATTTATTATTTATTTTTATGCTCCTTATCCTGTTGGAGGGGGTTGGGAGGGGCTGTTGTTGTTTGTTAAAAAAAAAAACAAAGTTAAAATAAGTTTAAAAAAAAGAGAGAAAATGAATACTGTTGGTCAGACTCAGGGATAAGTGTCTGAAATGGTTCATGCAAAAATTATAGTTTATTTGAAAAGCTTCTGTGGGGTCATGCTGTGTGCTATGATTATGCCTGTGTCCCAGGTGAAAAAGTACTGGAATTTCCCTCTAATTTATGAAAAAAATCTTATTAATTTATTTATCTCTATTATAACCACCTGATTTGCTTCTTCCTGGTCTTTCCACACCATTGCGACACCATTTAATACCCCATATGTGCTGGTGCTCAGCAAATCTGACTGTTTGTAGGTGTGTGTGTGTGTGTGTGTGTGTGTGTGTGTGTGTGTGTGTGTGTGCGCTGGTTGGTCAGTGAGGTGATACGGGGGTCTGTCCTGGAGGTCTGAAGGGGATGCAGGTGGCACGGTCTGCCATCTGCCATGCCACCGTATTATGATGGTATCTTACCACCTGCTTGGTCGAGATCAAAACCCACACATCCACCCACACATACACACAAACAGCTGCACACTGATGTACACAAACACACACAAGCCTGGGGGGGTAAGAGATGAAATATCCTCCTCATCAGTCTTACACTGAGACCCAGACCTGGAGACCGTGATCATACATCTGACCACATGACCCTGATGACACAGATACACTCCCAGGCCACACACAGAGATGCACACACACACACACACACACACACACATATATTGTTCTTTATGTTCTCATTTTTGCTTTTTCTTCCCGTATCTAAAGCAATGCTGTGGTTTATGTGTTCTGAATGTGTGTATTTGAATATCACAGCTTTGAAGAAACATTCTCCTCTATCTCAAACCACCTCATTCTTGGCCTCCATACCATACAGACAATAGATGCCATCAAATCCTGACATGTGGGTGCATGTTTGTGGGTGTATGGTTGTGTGCCACCACAATGTCACTGTATTAACCAGATCAGAAGTACAATGAATAAATAGGTCAACCCTTTATTGCCAAGACTGATGAAAGGGCGTAGGAAGGCATACATTATTTTAAACCTTATTAAATGGGCCAGTGTCTGTCCCAGAGACTGGAACAATGATGTTGTAAAAATGTTATCAATGTAGTTGTAATATGAGCTACAGTGCTCATTATGCATGTGACGATAAGTGGCCAAGATGCTGACACATTTAGGTATATTTTGTGGTTGGCTGTATTACCAAACAGCGTAGTTTGTTTTTAATGATCCCCTGCTGCTCTTTGCATTTATCACATCACTATTAGAAATGTGTTAATGGAGGGAAATGTCTCTTTCTGATCTACAATGTACTGCAGTTGTTTTCAGTGTATCAAAGTCCTCCACTGCTACGTGCTGTCGATAAAAAAACTTGCATCTTTGGATACTTTTGAAACATTTAGTGCACTGCAGAAGCAGTTTTGTCAAGGTGTGTTCCAATTAACATTTTGGTGTGCCTATTTATCCTCAGACTATCTGTATGTCAACTAATGACTGACAGTCCTCAAAAAGGGGAGTGGACTTGCAATCGATAAGAGGTATACTATATTGGAATAGTAATGAAGCAAGAGGAAATCTTTTGTCAACAATAGGGCATGTTTATGAAGCCTTTGTTTTACAGATGTAACTGTAAAAAAAGTGTCACTCTTTGGGAAGGTTTCTCAATGACTCTTTGATCTGTTCATCTCTGGCCAACATATTCTCACTCCGACCTTGTCACATATCGATTCTTGGTCTTGGACTTTCCACATCGAGATATGACATGCAAGGTACCCTGGGTGCGTTGGTTGTTGATGTTTTGGGATGCCGTGTCAACCTCAGCCTGTTTTCAAAATACACTTCTTTTGCATACAGTGTCTTTCACATAAACACCACACCAGAGATTGATGTTTTTTTCCTTCAACAACAACCTCACATGGTTGGGTTTAGAAAAAACATAACACTGGTTGGGCTTACAATCATACTGGAAGCGAACACCAGTGCCCTGGGCTGAAGTCGGTGGTTGCTGGACCCATCCACTACCCCTGCCATACTTGGACTTTCAACCCCTTAATTTACATTGTTATCCTGCCACATTTCTCCCTAATGCCGCTAGGCGCCATGAAACAATAACGGCACTTGGCCGCATGTCATGCCGATGTGAAAGGACGGCTTTATCGTTGGTGTCTGAAGTCTGCCTAAATGTTGGTATTCGAGGACTTTGGAGTGAGACTGGGTTGCTCTGGCAGGTGATACAGGACTATACACTCATACTGTACACAACCCGAATGACTAAGAGCTTTCCTCCCATTTGTTTGATACCAGTAATGCATATCTTATCACGTTTATAAATATATTGGAGTGCATGTCTTAATCAAGATAATTGCTGTTTTTTTTGTTTTGTTTTTCAATATTATTTTATGTATAATTCTTGACTTTATCTGATAATCATAGTAAAATAGCAGAAGCACTCTCCATCTCTCTATCACTCTTTCTACATAATATGGCGGCACGCATAGAAGCAGCGGCTCGGTGCTCTCAGAATGGCAGCAGTTTTTCTATGTTATTGTGCGTCTTTTGTTTACTTTTTCGAGCATAAAGTATGGGCGAGCCGAACTCCTCGATATTGGAGGGAGATATCAGTGCTTCGCTCCAGAAAACCTGGACTTTATCCCACCGGAAATCCAGTCGCGAAGAGACCCTAGCGGAGTTATCACCACACAGCTGAAGAGACATCAGAGGCGGCACAGGGGAAGGAAACAAAAGCGGGGTAAGAGGAGTGGCCTGCAGGCTAGGCTAAGAGCTAACCTGCACAGACCAGCCCCAGACTGCGGATCTCCTCTCAAAACGTGAACAGTTGTGCGATGCTGATTACAGAGACTTGGCTGGACTGCACCATTCCCGACGCAGCTATCAAGCTAGCGGGCTACTCCGTCTACCAAGCAGACAGAACAGCTGCGTTCGGTAAGAACAAAGGGGGAGATGTTTGCGTCTACATCGATAACAACTGGTGTACAGCTATGGACATTGTTTGGACATACTGTTGTCCAGACCTGGAATACCTGGCTGTGAAATGCAGGCCATTTTACGTGCCAAGAGAGTTTTCTGCTATCTATATCACAGTTGTTTACACACCACCACAGGCTAATGCTAACATAGCCATGAAAGAGCTGCACAGCGCCATCAACAACCAGCACATCCAGATGGTGCTGTGATAGTAGCAGGAGACTTCAACCACAAAGATCTGAAGACAGTGCTACCCAAGTTCCATAAAAACGTCTACCAGAGACAACAACATCCTTGACCAAGTCTACACAAATATTCCTGGAGCCTACAAAGCCGCACCATCTCACTCATCTTTTGAAAGCACACACTGGAAAGAGAGCAGATCTAGAGGAATACACCTCAGCTGTCCTGGCCTACGTTCACTTCTGCACTGAGACTTAACCATGAAAACCATCAAGGTGTTCCCGAACCAGAAGCCATACTTTTATCTTCCTTATTGCTGCTGGACTGACAGTCACCAACAACGTTTCATTGTATTTCTTACAATGACAATAAAGTCTCTTATGTCTTATGTCTTATCTGTTAAAAACTCAGCTAGCTATCAAGCATGCAATTTTTAAAACAATAAAAGGCAAAATAATATAAATATAAAAATAAACATACCTAACAATTTACTATCAGGAAATGATATTTGTTACTCCATTATAACTAACCTTTGAAGGATAGGTTCACAAATTTTCAAGTCTGTCTTTAAACAATACTCGGTTGTTGATAAATCAAACTTTTGCCAAATCCAGTCGGAAGAATGGAAAAATCATATTTTCCTCTGAGAAACTCTGCGAGTGCATACTCTTGTTCTTGTTTAATTGTTGGTATTGACTCTATTTTCTGTAATAAATTCACTTATTGCTTGTTTAGTCTGTTAATGTTAGAGTTAGCACTTGTTGCTTATGGAGCCACCATTACTGTTCTGCATGCTGTAGCCTGCATTTTACATTATCAGCTACAATGCAGTCCCCGAATGGCGGCTTACATTGTCGACTATAATCTATTTATTGGCTCCGATTGGAATTTAAGTTCTTTTAATTTTCCGGTTTGGGTGGCGCCAAGTCCAGACCAATACAGAGAGTAAAACAAATTGTTGAGCTCACATCATCAGGATGGTCTTACCAGGCTAGGTTTTGCTTGCTGTCATAATTCTTCCTGTGTTAGTTAATGCGATGCTTCAGCATTGTGAGTTAAGGAATCAAAACTAACCTATGGAGCTACATTTGTTTCTTTATTATTCAATCAAACAGAGTAGGTTTTGCAATCAAAAAAAAGATTTGAGAGCAAAAGTATCAATATTGCAATCAAAAAATGTTTTATTGCAAGTAAAAAAATGATTGATTAAAAAATGCAAATCCTAAAGTTTTGTTTGCGAGTCATTTTTTTTCATTTGCAAGTCAAAAAGTTTTGGGGGTAAAAACTTGAACCTGGTGGGCGGGGCCTAAACTGAAAGCTGTAAGACACGTCTCTATTGGCCAGTCTCAATCGGAATGACAGCTTGCAAAGCAATTTTTTTTTCTTCTTCTCTCGGTTTATTGGCGGATTGCAAACAATTTAAAGGTGCACACTGCCACCTACTGTACAAGAGTGTGCAACAACATGTCATTTCGCCTGTTTCTTAAATTCTACTCATCAGCCTAGTACGCTTGCAAAGCAACATGGGAGTTCTGTAGTTCACAGGGAATTCAGTGCGGGAGCTGTGGCGAAAATCAATTCTGAGACTGAAGTTTTTCGGGCTCCAGTTTCCAAAAAAATTCGTCCACACGAGTGGTGTGATAAAAAATATGATATCCACACAAAACCGCAAAACCCGCAACCAAGTGATGTAATACACATGTCAAAGCAGTAAGTGGCGATGTAACTTCTAACAGAAAGGCCCTTGTAACCAATCAGAAGTCAGAGTCAATACTGGAATAGGGAAGTGCGGAAAATAAACACAACCCGATTCACAAAAATAGCGCAACCTAATTCAACAGCAGAGGTGTCTGACCGACCAACTACAGTACCACAAAAGTAGTGACGGGCCTGCCAACGGAGGGCCGACCCGGCCGGATCCAGAACCTCCATTGGCAGGCCCATCGCTGCTTTCATGGTAGTGTAGTTGGGCTAGCTAGCAACAGGAGCAGCCTCCTTCTTTGCTCATTAGGCCGAGCAGCTGGATATGCCATCCAAAGAGAGCAGATAGCACGCTCACAAATAAAGTTAGTGTGACATATAGGGTATTTACAGTACAGGCCAAAAGTTTGGACACACCTTCTCATTCAATGCGTTTTCTTTATTTTCATGACTATTTACATTGTAGATTCTCACTCAAGGCATCAAAACTATGAATGAACACATGTGGAGTTATGTACTTAACAAAAAAAGGTGAAATAACTGAAAACATGTTTTATATTCTAGTTTCTTCAAAATAGCCACCCTTTGCTCTGATTACTGCTTTGCACGCTCTTGGCATTCTCTCGATGAGCTTCAAGAGGTAGTCACCTGAAATGGTTTCCACTTCACAGGTGTGCCTTATCAGGGTTAATTAGTGGAATTTCTTGCTTTATCAATGGGGTTGGGACCATCAGTTGTGTTGTGCAGAAGTCAGGTTAATACACAGCCGACAGCCCTATTGGACAACTGTTAAAATTCATATTATGGCAAGAACCAATCAGCTAACTAAAGAAAAACGAGTGGCCATCATTACTTTAAGAAATGAAGGTCAGTCAGTCCGGAAAATTGCAAATACTTTAAATGTGTCCCCAAGTGGAGTCGCAAAAACCATCAAGCACTACAACGAAACTGGCACACATGAGGACAGACCCAGGAAAGGAAGACCAAGAGTCACCTCTGCTTCTGAGGATAAGTTCATCCGAGTCACCAGCCTCAGAAATCGCAAGTTAACAGCAGCTCAGATCAGAGACCAGATGAATGCCACACAGAGTTCTAGCAGCAGACCCATCTCTAGAACAACTGTTAAGAGGAGACTGCGCGAATCAGGCCTTCATGGTCAAATAGCTGCTAGGAAACCACTGCTAAGGAGAGGCAACAAGCAGAAGAGATTTGTTTGGGCCAAGAAACACAAGGAATGGACATTAGACCAGTGGAAATCTGTGCTTTGGTCTGATGAGTCCAAATTTGAGATCTTTGGTTCCAACCGCCGTGTCTTTGTGAGACGCAGAAAAGGTGAACGGATGGATTCCACATGCCTGGTTCCCACTGTGAAGCATGGAGGAGGAGGTGTGATGGTGTGGGGGTGTTTTGCTGGTGACACTGTTGGGGATTTATTCAAAATTGAAGGCACACTGAACCAGCATGGCTACCACAGCATCCTGCAGCGACATGCCATCCCATCCGGTTTGCGTTTAGTTGGACGATCATTTATTTTTCAACAGGACAATGACCCCAAACACACCTCCAGGCTGTGTAAGGGCTATTTGACCAAGAAGGAGAGTGATGGAGTGCTGCGGCAGATGACCTGGCCTCCACAGTCACCGGACCTGAACCCAATCGAGATGGTTTGGGGTGAGCTGGACCGCAGAGTGAAGGCAAAGGGGCCAACAAGTGCTAAACACCTCTGGGAACTCCTTCAAGACTGTTGGAAAACCATTTCAGGTGACTACCTCTTGAAGCTCATCGAGAGAATGCCAAGAATGTGCAAAGCAGTAATCAGAGCAAAGGGTGGCTATTTTGAAGAAACTAGAATATAAAACATGTTTTCAGTTATTTCACCTTTTTTTGTTAAGTACATAACTCCACATGTGTTCATTCATAGTTTTGATGCCTTGAGTGAGAATCTACAATGTAAATAGTCATGAAAATAAAGAAAACGCATTGAATGAGAAGGTGTGTCCAAACTTTTGGCCTGTACTGTATATGTATCTGCCTACTCAATTGTGACATTGTGTTATGCATATGATATCGATTTTGTATCTTTACAGATACCATACATATACCCCCCATGCCTTTGCACGAGAGAAAATCTGGGTATATAAACAGCTGGTTTGCGCTGCGTTCTTCAGTTGGCAGTTACACCTAGAGTAAAGCTACTGAAGACCAGCAAAATCACCGTTTGTTTTCATTTAATCTTTCAGGTGGGTAAATGTCACCTAAGCACCTTCAGATTTTATCAGTAGTGTACCAATAACAAATAACTTGTTTATATAGTTTGTATTGTGCTTCGTGGTGTTGTTTGAGGGAACTGTAACGTAAGGTAACTGCATACGAGTGGATGAAACCGTCACTAATGCTAGCGTAGTTCCTCAGGGATTTAAGCTGTTATTACTTTAATTTTGACAATCTAACCTGTGACAACACATTAGCTAAGGTTGTAAGGACTGTAACTGTTGGTAGCTGTTGTTGATTTTGTTTAAATATGTTGAATCATAATTTTATGGGTTATTGTTTGTCGGATGATTGAGCTAAGCTAACTAACGCTAACGTCAGCTGTCACTTGTTGCCATAGCAACGGTAAACATTCACATACGGGCTAAGTGCAGAGTGCAGAATCAAGCTTCATTGTAAATATTGTGTGGTTTTTGTGGTTGTGGTTATTGTGGGGTTTTAGTAGTTAGTAAATTTTTAGAAAAGAGCTATTTACTGTCGCTCTGACGTCAAACAATGGAGACAGGTGTTGGGACCTCAGCCACATGTTTTAAACAATAGAGAGGCCTTGAAAAAACCAGCCAGTCTAAGAACAAAGGAAACGCGCCAAGCTTCCATCGGTCCGGTAACTATAAAAGTGTAAATCACTTTGGAAATTCAAACTTTTGCTCCCTATTGGGCGACAGCAGCCAGGTTCAGATGGAGTCAGAAGGAACCCCCTATGACGTCACTGAGACTTTAATTGCCGCTGCGCGCTGACGCCCCTTGCAAGACCCGAGTGACAAGTTGCTGGAAGGAAGCCAAAGTTTTCTGTGCACAAGTTACTGCGAGGGAGCACCTCAAACGTTTGAATTTAACCGACCTAGGCCGCCCTTTTTGTTTCTTGACTCGCTGGATGAGGAAAAACACTTTTTCTTTTTGTTTTGTAACACTCCATGGAGCACCAGAGGAACGCCGCGCACCCCCGCCGTTCCTCAGCATCTGCAAGGTTTGGAGAAATCCCCTTTTTCTCCCGTGGAAGACGGAGCCACCGAGGCCCCGTTTCTTCAACCGAGTCAACTCAGCTGATCCCTCTTCTGCCACACCAAGGACAGCATCTTTCATCCCGCTGTAGCCGCGCACTCATCCCGCAGCAACAGACGGGACACACGTCGTCGCGCCGTGCGACTCAAGTAAGAGAGCTACAGTCTGGACAGAGACTTTATATTTAGTGTGTGACTTAAGAGTGACTTTTAACTGTGATCTTGTGAACTTTGAGGACTGCCGCGTCCCTTTCTTTGATAGTCTATTCATTGATTGCTGCTTGTTGTTGTGCTTGCCAGAGCAAATTGATTGTGCCATTAGTTGTGCCGGTTGTGCACTCACAATGCGCCGCATTCCTATCTGTAACAAGGACTAGTGGACGGTAGGCTGACCCAGTTAGTCTACCCTCTGAGGGATAGGAAAGTGACCATTATGTTCATCCACGGCCGCTTTTAACTCGTGCTGATTCGTAATCAGCGACCCACTTGCATGCTTTGATTTGTTGCTTCTAGTTAGTCAATTTAGTGTAGTATGTTTATTAAGTGAACAGCTTGTGATTGTTGAATCATAATTGTTTAATAATCATTTGTGACTTTACTAGAGCAGTCCTCTGTGGTGATTTGTGCATTGTTTTTTGTATCAATAGCTGGTTGTGATGGTCAGTGCTCGGGTTCACGCCTTCTAAATTATTTGATTGTTAATATTCACCCATATTAGCAAACTGAGACGAGGATTTTTCCCTATTTGTCTAAAAACCGGTTGGTCATTGATCCCTGTATCCAGGGTGGTGCCCCAGAATTGTTAATACACATTAATAATTTAATTTCTTAACTAATTACCACTGGTAATTAATAATCAATAACCAACTTGCCTTCAGCAAATCCCTACACAGGTAATAAAATACTGTGGTTATCCTATCTACACACAACCGCTGGCACCGGAGTCTTCCAAAAACTTCACCCTGGACTCCAGTTTCAAGGAAATGTGTTTCCAGTGGGAGAGAGGGAATCGTGAGTGTAGCCCACTCTGTATGGAGCCACGTCAAACCCACCAATAGAAACTCTTCTCTCATCCATCAGCGTAGGCCCCGCCCATTAAGTGCAGTTGAACTTGCAAGCAAAACTTTAACTCGCAAGCAAAGAGGACTGATCTGAAGGCAAACGTTTTTAACTGGCAAGCAAAGATGACTGATCTGCAAGCAAAACTTTTTAACTTGCAAGCAAAGAGTACTGATTTATAAGCAAAATGATCATACGTTTTTACTTACAAACTTGATTTTTGATTGCAGTTCAAGAAATATGCTCTCAAAACAGTTTTATATGATTGTAACAAAAAGACACAAAAATACCTCCATACCAACCAACTAAATTATTTTTCCTATGAAATTCACACTCTTGGTTACTCTCCCTCCACTGCAGCTCAGCAAAACTGCCCAGGAATGGAAAAAAAGGAAGATAACCATTGAACCACCACCTGAACTAACCACTGAATTGACTGACTGACTGCTAAAGCCTCATATAAGCTTCAGATAAATTTGAAAAATATATTTCTACACAGAATGAGGACTGTGGATTTTATCCCCCATCATTTATATTAGAATTACTTTAGGAGGGGATCTCTTTACAACCCAGTATGGAAAGGAAGAATGATTCAGTGTATCCTCTTAGAATGGTTTGTACCAAAATACAGACCCAACAGTTCATATGATATCCCACAAATTAGCACCTGAAGAATGATTACATCCTTAACGTATGGTTATGTAATAAAGTTATGGAGGTTAGATTTAAGAAAAGAAACATTTATATATTTATTTAACAGGGACAGTGCACAGCTACTTAGCTGCACCAGAGATGGCTATAAGCTAATTTTCATCTGTAGTCCCAACATGGTTGAATGTCTTTAGGTTTAGGCAAGTGAAGTTACAGAGGTTAGGTTTAGGTGAGGAAACATGGTGAGGACATACCTTAAAATGACTCAGAGTTGAAAATACAGCATATGTAAGAGTAACACACACACTGAGACAGTAGCTAGCTAATGCTAGCTAACACAACAACAGTTAGCTCTAACATTAGCTAAATCGTGGGATCACTTTTATCTGGCTGTTTTAAGTTTTCCTTTTAACGATCGTGCTGTTTTATTACTCTGGACTATCATGGCCGAGTGTTCAGCACGGCCAAGTTGAAGGGAAATTTCAGTTTATTTCAGCCCGTCTCCTAACGTCCTAAATTTGTTTCAAGTCACTAGTGACATAGAAATAATAGTTAGCATGTTAGCCGTTAGCCTAGATACAGCCGTAGCGTCAGACCTGTTAAAACATAATTGAACCGGCATCCTTTCAAGTGCAAAGTTAGTCCACTAAACAAGCTTTTTCTCCACAAAGACCGCCTCATATTGTTAGGATAAATGTCAGAGAACATATAGAAAACGACATGTAAATGTGTTGTCTTACCTTACCGGTGTGGTGCCATGTTTGTTGTTTACCATTTAGCTAAGGCTGCAACTGGTCCCATTCCTTGCAACAGAGGTATTCCTCTTCTGTGGGCACTGGGGTACAGCATTCACAGGTAACGTTATACCACCGATCTCCAGAGCTAAATCCTTCCAGCAGCCATTCTTCCTCTCTCGTCCTCTACCTGTTGCGCCTCTCTCTCTCTCTCTCTCCTCCTCTGTTCTTCAGTTTCACGAAGCTCTTCGTCAGTGTATTCTGGCTCAAATAAATAAGGGCGGCCATCGCCTCTCGATGTGGAAAGCCTATATACTAACATTCCACATTTAGGTGGTCTTAAGAGTTGTTGTCTTACCTTACAGTGTGTTTACCGTTTACCTCTGCTTCCCAAAGCGCGGCCGAAATATCGCGAGAACAAGCCGCAGCAGCTGCAAGGCAGAACCGGACAGTAGCCTGAAAGGTTCATTCATTTATTTTATGAAAGATTTATAGAATAATGGCTGACTTTTTGCCAGACTTCGACTTTGTGGAGGAGGAATTTGATTTTGCAGAGTTTGATGGCGGCCCTTATTTATTTGAGCCAGAATACACTGACGAAGAGCTTCGTGAAATTGAAGAACAGAGGAGGAGAGAGAGTGAGGCACAACAGGTAGCGTTAGAGGATGAGAGGGGAGGAATGGCTGCTGGAAGGCTTTAGCTCTGGAGATTGGTGGTATAACGTTACCTGTGAATGCTGTACCCCAGTGCCCACAGAAGAGGAATACCTCTGTTGCAAGGAATGGGACCAGTTGCAGCCTTAGCTAAATGGTAAACAACAAACATGGCACCACACCGGTAACGTAAAACAACACGTTTACATGTCGTTTTCTATATGTTCTCTGACATTTATCCTAACGATATGAGGCGGTCTTTGTGGGAAAAAAAGCTTGTTTAGTGGACTAACTTTGCACTTGAAAGGATGCCCGTTCAATTAAGTTTTAACAGGTCTGACGCTACGGCTGTATCTAGGCTAACGGCTAACATGCTAACTATTATTTCTATGTCACTAGTGACTTGAAACAAATTTAGGACGTTAGGAGACGGGTTGAAATAAACTGAAATTTCCCTTCAACTTGGCCGTGCTGAAAGCGTGCTCTCTTTTAAATAAAACTTTTGTCATAAATGACCTGATTTTAGACAACAAGATTGACAGTCTTCTCCTAACAGAGACATGGCTTGGCACTGATGCACCAGTCATAGGCCGCGGAACCGGGGCCCTGTATCACGAAGCAGGATTAATGTCTTAGCGAGGTAACTTCAGGGTTAACCCTGGGTTTTCGGTCTCACAAAGCCGGTTCAGTTCTTATCGGGGTAGATCACTATGGTAACTTACTCTGAACGGCTATCCTGCTCCGGAGCAGGGTAAGTTCAGGGTTGAATCTGATCCTATAAAAAGCACCACCCACTGGCCAATCAACTTGTCGGAAAAAAATGACTCCGCTGACAGAAATGCAGCCCAGTCATGACGGGAAGTTTAATTAATTTGATTGATTTTGATTTGAAAGTTTATTTTGAACATTAAAAAAGAAAAGAAAGTATTAGCAACAGACAATGAAAAGATTGTTCAAAAAGGAGTGTAGAGAAGTCGAAATTTCATCCCACCCCTTCATAAGAAAGAAACTGATCATTTGTGGACACTTAATAGCACCATTAATTAGTGCCAACATTTTTTTTGTTGTTGGAGGAAATGATCCCTGTTAAAGATAATGGGCCTAATTGACAGCTTTGCTGCTGGAAATGTGGAAAGTAGCCTATCATGTCTACACTTCATGGTGTTTGAGGGATTTTCCTTTTTGTTTTTTAAAGAGGGACACTAGGTATATTTCTGCGCAGCTGTTAATTTCTAACACAGCTCAATATCAGGATGATTTTATTCAGACTATCAGTTTGGTGTTGATATGATTTAATTGTGGCGTCAGCTTCAAGCTTTATTGTAGCATATATAACGTTATGACAAAGAAGACCAATTTATCAGATGCAATGATGTTAGATGATAATTGTAATACACGCAATTCATCTGTGCAGCATTGATTTCATGGGATTCAAGGGTGTGATCAGTGTCAGATGTACAGGTACAGGTACTGTAGCTACTTGAACCAGTGATGGTAATTTAACTTACACATAATTTTATTTGCTACCTTGTTTTGTCTTGATTTTTCCCTCTCTCCTCCTCTATTTCTTCTTTCTTCACCCATTTTTTTTCTTCTCTATTATGTGATTTCATTGATGTTTTGACAGGGGAATTTCTTTGATAAGCTTTTAGTGGCTTCTAACCTCTCCGGCACTTTTCTTTTTTTAATCTTGTAAATTTTATACTGTCTGTTTTTAACATTATGTGCAAATAAACTAATCTAAACTAAAATTAACATTATTCATCCCGTTATGTGTGTGTGCGGCTCTGCACATCAGTCTGATATGAGTGCTGACTTGTGATGATAATGAATATGATGTTGATTTAGATTCAAGGCAGCAAGATGAGTTTTGGTTGTGGACTGGATGTACTTTGTTTGCTATAGTTTCATCTGTGCGTTTATGTGTATATAGGCTTGGCCTGTTGTGTGTGAATGTTAGAGTGGGATCAGAGGGGTTAATCTGAGCAAGCATGTGTTCGTATTCATGCGTGTACTGTAGATGTGACTGTGTGGCGTCGGAATAAAAAAAAGTGCTCCGCAACGTTATTTAATACATCAGTAGGCTAATATTGTTTGTTTCAATGCATATGCCCCCCCACCCCCTCTGCTTGACTTGAAATTATGCCCCCCCCCCCCCCCCCCCCTGTTCAGATGCGTACCACGGTCCATGGCACCAGTTGTTCTCACTGAGGCTTGCCCATCAAATTTTAACTCTTTATTCTCTGCCAGGGGGAAAAAAAAGGAGGCGGAACTGATTCTATCACTAAAAATACGCAGAACTCAAATAAAGTTTCTTTTAACAGCTACACATCATTTGAGTATCATGTCTTTGTTTTTAGCAGTCCTCCTATTCTTTGCATCACAGTTTACAGACCACCCCAACATTCCACCTCTTTTATCAGTGAATTCTCAGAACTATTAACAATCATACACACCAGCTATAACAGAATTTTGATAAATGGTGATTTTAATTTGCATGTGGATAATATTTCTGTCCAGAGAATTTTTAAACCTCATAACCTGCATGGATTTTAAAAAACATGTCACACAGCCAACTCACAACAACAGCCTGGACCTGGTCATAACCTATGGCCTGTCCACTGGTGTGTCTCCTGGGGAGCGTGTCTATGTTTCCCGGGTTCTATGTTCCCCAATTAACCCTGCAAAAAAGGTTCTATGTTCCCCGATTACACAAAAAAGGTTCTATGTTTCCACCTTTTTTTTTTAGTAAGTGGGAAACATAGAACCCGGGAAACTTAGAACCTTTTTGGGTGGTAAATGGGGAACATAGAACCTGGGAAACACAGGGATGACCCCTGTCTTCTGTTGTTGACCTGGCTGTGTCTGACCACCATTGTGTGTATTTTAACATCAGTTTAACAGTTTTAGCCATCAGGAGGCCCCGGTGAGAACGGTGAGGAAACGCTACCTAACTTCTTAAGTGACTTTTTACAGAGCACTCCTGATGAAATTTTACCTGCACCCTGTGATTTTATTGTGGACAATTTTAACAGTAAATTGAAGTCAACACTTGACTCAGTGGCTCCACTTTTAACCAAAACCATAAAAACAAAACCTACACCCCTGTGGAGAAATGATGATATCAAAAAATTGAAAAGAAAATGCAGGAGTGCAGAGAGGAGGTGGAGAAAAACTAAACTGTCAGTTCATTATGAAATATTACGTCAACAACTCAAAACCTATAATAATACAGTCAAACAGGCACGAATAACCCACTTTTCAAAACTCATCACAGATAATAAAATCCTTTTCTCCACCTTGGATCTTTTAACCAACACTGATTTTAATAAATCATCCAAGTTGACAACAGACGCTCTCTGCGAGGACTTTGCAGACCACTTCAGAAGTAAAATCAGTGATATCAGATCCAGTCTTTTATCTCAACAGAATGTAATTTTTACACACCTGAACAGTTGCTTTTATCTGAGGAAACACTGGAGAGTTTTGCCCTGGTTGATGCGAGGACACGCGACATACGAGTTTTTTCCCAGGAAAACCCAACAACCTGCCTTTTAGATCTGATTCCCACATCACTTTTAAAAACATCTTATGGATTCTTTGAGGAACAGATTTTAAATATAGTAAATTACTCTCTCCAGACGTGTGTCTTCCCCGCTGCCTTCAAAACGGCGGTGGTGAAGCCCCTTCTGAAGAAGAGTAATTTAGATCCCAACATTTTTAATAATTATCTGCCTGTATCCAGCTTACCATTTTAAAGTAAGATTTTAGAAAAACTGTTTTTTAACCAAGTAAATGATTTTTTAAATAGAAACAATATTTTAGAGAAATATCAATCTGGTTTTAGGATGAACCACAGTACCGAGACAGCCCTTTTAAAGATTTTAAATGACATCAGGTATAATGACGATTCACAAAAACTCAGTCTTGGTACTACTGGATCTAAGTGCTGCTTTTGATACAGTAGATCACCACATTTTATTAAACAGACTCAGAAACCTGGTCGGCCTCTCTGCTACTGTTTTTAACTGGTTCAGCTCTTATCTCACAGATCGTTGTTTCTTTGTAAGTATGGATACATGTTCCTCCAGAACACATGAAATTGCCCCAAGGGTCAATTTAAGGTCCAATTATTTTTAACCCTATGGGCCCTAGGCCTTTTTTGGGGTATTTTTACTGCCTTAACTTTTAAGCTCATATCACAGTCATTATAAAGGCTGCATACACATGCTATATCCTGTATTTTATATGTTTTGGGACAATCTGGGCTATCCAGATTTTTTATTATTTTAGATATTACATGTCCTTTTGTGTGTCTTAATTTTTATATCAACAAAAAAAAAATATGTGTTATATAATATAAGAACCATGATGGTGGGACATTCTGTCACTTAACAGTTGTCCGAAACATGCTGTTTGTGCCAGGCGGACATATTTGCCAGTATTTTTTCATTTTTGCAAGTGCAGGAGAAATACCTAGAGTATTTGCACTCGTAATAAAGTTTGGGGCACTGCCCTCCTAATGAGGGAAGCGATTAATCAGATTAATAACTCCGTAAACCAATTATTAATTTGTCAGCACACTTATCAATAATTAATTAATCTCAATATCTGGGTTATGAATTCTCTATACAGTGATCTTAGTTCCTGTTCAAAAGAGATATACACAGACAACAACTTGGCTATAAATGAAGATTTATATAAGCTAAATGTGTAACAAGTAAATAAATAGCAAATGATAATGATATGAAATGACACAAAATCAACAGTGTATATATATATATATATATATATATATATATAGACTTCCCAGCAGAATGAAATCTGCCGGAACACAGTGGTGGGGCAGCAGTTGAGCCTGACGGCGACATCCCTCGGGTGGTCCTCAAACGGTGGTTCTCATAGGGGCCGTTTATACGACAACGATTTCAGTAAAAACGGAAAAGTCTGTCCTTTGCGTTTTAAAAAACTTCTGCCTTTATATGACAACGTTATTGAAACGATCCCCGTTCACACGGAGCCGCAAAATCTACTGGAAACGCTGTAGTATGCAGGCCAGGTCAATGGGTGGCAGTGTAAATTTGCAAAGCAACACCACGGCATGACGCCACGCGCCTGTGCTGAAGCGCCTTCCTCTCCAACGCCGTGATTACAAACCAATACGAAGAAGACATACTGGCGAAAGCATGCACAGATAACTTTGTCTGGATGGATGAGGTGGAGTTGCTACAGTAACAGATCTACACTTAACTTCAAATCAACAGGGTGAGCAGCACAAACAGAGCTCAGCATTGTTGTTGTGACGGTCGGCATGCCTAGTGACTGGAACCGTAATGCGCATGTGCGAAAAGTCTCCATTTTCAGAGGAACTGCATATTGCAAGTTTACATGACAACGGAGACGCTGCCGTTTCCAAAACGTTGCACTCTGGAACCCGTTTTCAAATCGTTGTGTTTTCAGGCACCCAAAATGCTGCTGTCGTGTAAACGATCGGCCAAAACGCAACTAAAGTTTACCATTTTCAGTTGAAATCGTTGTCGTCTAAACGGGGCCTTAAGCTGCAGAAAGTCTCTGGGTTTGGCAACAGAACCACTGTGACAAGTGCCTGGCTGGAACAGGCGCTTGTCTACTTTGTTATGATGATTACTCGCTTATAACAAAGTTGAAAACAATCTCGTTGGCCGTTAGATCTTGTTATCAAAGTTATTATTAACGCACATAAAAATGTTGAAATCAGCTGGCTTCGTCACTTCAGGTATAATGTTACTGAAGGCACTGGAGATTAAAGAGAAGATGGATGAGCAAAATTTAAAAGTTTAAATGGGTGGTGCCCCAAACTTTACTACGAGTGCAAATATTCTAGGTATTTCTCCTACACAAGAAATTGACTCATTCACAAGTAAAAAATGTGTTTTATTTGAAAGAAACATGCAGTATGTACATCTAAGATAATAGAAAAATAGTAATAATATTATTCCTCACTATATGAAGTGACTGATAACAAGATCTGTAAAATGGATTGAAAAAACAAAATTTCAGGTTTTTATTTTGTAGACAATCTGTATTTATGGCGTGATGGGATGTCACCACAATGATGTGTGTGGTATCATCGGAAAGCTCCGGTTCTGTGCTTTCATGTGATATGTGTGGCATTCGCGAGTAACCCTCCAAGAGTAATGTGTGTGCAAAGCTGTATGAAAGCTTCATTATACATGATTTTAGTGTGTTGGAGTCACAGGACCACATATGATTATTTGTCATTTGGTAAAATCTAAACTGGACATTTAAAGGCTTCCTTCTCTGCATGCTGTTTGTCTTCAAACAAAGACAGCTATTTGACACCCATCTCCAGGAGGTCTCACCTCACACCTCAGTGAGAGACAAGTCTCACAACTTGATTGGACAGGACGTCTACCGTGACATGTGACTCTGTGATGTCACAGGCCGTAGAAGGTCTGCTCCCTTCCAACAGATCCCTCTCTTGCTCCAGCTGCTGAGCAGCCCACACCTCTTCCGGCTGGGCCTGGACCAGCCCAGATGCTCAAACCCTTGCTCCTTGCCCTGAACCATCAAAGGTGGGGCAATTGATGACAGACTCTCTAACCTGAACCAGAAAGTTAGAAGTGCAAGCACAAGGTTTGCAACTAGCTTTCCAGAAACAAGGAACTAAGTGAGTTAGCACCCAGCGTCTAACTCTGCAAGGACCCCGAGCAACTGGCTTCCTCGGATCAGAACCTTTGGAACAAGGACACAACAAAGACTGCAGCTGGAACCACAGCTCTTCCCAGCCTTCTTCTGCCGGCTAACAAAGCAGTACACCACCAAGTGACTCTCTCTCCCATCCACTCAAGGATCGGTAAAGTAACAACTCGGCATAGCTTCATCACAGCTTTACAGGCTAAGCAAGACTGTTTAACTTGTGATATGTGATTTAATGCTGTCATTGAGTTATTGTTGTGATTGTTTGCAGGTCATTGATTAGTTGGCTTCACCAAAGCTAAAGCCCAGCATACACTGTACGATTTTTGACCGGATTTGACCCAATTTTTGAGACGCACGACCTGCCGACGCTCGGGCCAGATTTCCGCTTCGTCGTGCGTCTTTTGCCGTGCAGTGTATGGGGGGGGGGGGGGGGGCGAGGGCCAATCATCTGTTCCAGAACCACGGTTGGACGGTCGGATGAATTTCTGACATGTCAGAAATTTTGGTCGGCCAGCACAGACATTCGCACAGTTGAAGCAGAGCCACGAACCAATTCGCCAACGTCTGTCTATTTATCCCTCACTGCGCCTGCGCGAAGACATAGATCACCATGGCGACGCGTCGGTGGACTGAAAATATGGAGGCCAGGTTGGTTGAGCTGTCGCAACAGTATGAGTGCCTCTTTGACGTTTCTTCTTCCACCTACCACGACCGCTATCAACAGGAGAAACACTGGCAGGAGATAGCAAATATTCTTTAGCTGCCTGGTAAGTTTTTTCTACTTTCATATTCAAGCAAGCGCAACAAACATAGGCTACAAGCTAGCGCGCTAGACGAAGTAACGTTACAACGGCAGTTACAATGGTTACAGTTATACACAGACACACACACACAGAGGGTGCGCACCCTCTGTGTGTGTGGGGTCCATGTCATTGGACCGACAGCCCATTAGTCCGACGTCCCGTTGTTCCGATATGTGATTATTACTGTATTTGTGTACCTTAGAGGATCAGCAACGCAACAAAAGTAGGCTACTGGTCGAGATACAAGTGCCATAGAGAAGAGAGAATGAAACACCATAACCTCCTGTTATTAACTCTGGGGTCTGGGTTGTGTGGGGAGCTTTCCGCGGTGCTGAACGGCTCCCAGCGGGCATATTTCTGCCTTGATGGTGCGCCGCGACCGGCTCTGGGTCAGCTGGGAAAGGCTTGAGGCGAAGCAGGCTCACGGCTTATGTGTGTGCTGAGGGTGGCGGACACCAACAGACTCAACAAACTGATCCGCAAGGCCAGTGACGTTGTGGGAACGGAGTGTGACTCTCTGATGGTGGTGTCAGAGAGGAGGATGCTGTCTAAGCTATGAACTATCTTGGACAATGTCTCACACCCACTCCACCATGTGCTGGTCAGGCACAAGAGTACTTTCAGTGGGAGACTCATACCACCAAGATGTACCACTGAGCGCCACAGGAAATCATTCCTGCCTGTGGCCATCAAACTGTACAACTCCTCCCTCTGAGTGGCCCTGAGACTTTTTCCCACACTGCAATAATTTAATTTAACTTGTGCAATAACCCCATTCACCCTGACTGTATATATTCTGTTTGTGTAAATAATCTTGTTCAGTTTACAATATATATATGTATATGTATATATATATATATATATATATATATTTATTTACGTTTATGTTTGTTAATAATTCCTGTTTTTTTAACTATATATTTGTTAATAAATAAATTTCTTATATTTTCACGTATCTTTCCTCTCTTGCAAGGAGCACCTGTAACATAAATAATTTCCCCTCGGGGATCAATAAAGTATTTCTGATTCTGATTCTGATTCTGATTCTGATCAAGCTAACAGTAAAGTAACGGCCGGCTTACCTCCAACTCTCGTTGTAAAATTGACAAACCATACTGTCCACGTCCCTCAAGCCATCTGGGAGTCCATATGCATCGACGCCTCTTCTTTTTGGACGTTTCGGCACACAGTATAGCGCAAATCATTAAAGCAAACCGCTTGTCCTGCTTCATTGGCAACATCGCTTCCGGAACGGAGCTTTCAAATGTATCTTTATTGACAGCTGTCAACGGGCAGAACAGTCAGCAGGGGCCGACGAGCCGTTTTCACCTGTACAGTGTGAGCTTTCTGATCATGCTTGATGATCGGAACGTACAGTGTGAGCACATAAATCATGAGCTTTGGCCGCACGTCACAGACGATTCACTCGAACAGTGTGAGCTGGTATTAACAACAAGATTTAAAAAATCGTACAGTGTATGCTGGGCTTAAGTGTTTAGTTTGCTAATACTGTTCAGAAACAGATTCTTGCGCACAATTAAACAATCTCTGCACTAATCCAGACTGTCTGCAACACAAATCACATTGACATAGACTCATTAACAAATAGGCTTTCAACAGAGCTACATCCAAACAGGCATCTCAAAGTTCCCGCTTCTTTTCCTTTGTCTTTGTCCTGACCACACGGTCAGACAAACACCTCCCCCGACCTGAAGCCAGCTTTGATTCCGCCATTTGTAGTCCTCTGTTGTCAGCCATTTTGTTTTGTAGGCCAAACAGCTCTTTGATCACCACACCCGCCTTTGTCTTTCTCTTCTTTCGCTCTCTCTCTCACACACACACACACACATATACACACCAAGCTTGTATATAGTTAGTTAGAATTTGTGTGTTTTGGTTTGCTTTGCTAGTTTGTGAATAAATATAATTCTTTGGAATCATGCCTGCTGTCTGTTTAATGTTGCACAAGAGTGAATGAATAGTCAACCTCTGCTGCGTCAAGAACTCCGAAATCCTTCAGGCGTTACTGTTAATTTTGGTTGTTGTTATTAATTTAATTATTAATCAAAACTCCAAATTAATAGTTTAGCATATTTTATGAGACTGATATCTTTAACTGGCCATCATCTTTCCCTTTACGGGAATGGTGCCCCACGAGGTGATTTAATGTTAATTAAGTCACATTATTTAACATAATTATTAATTATTATAAATAATTGTTAATTATTTCCAATAGCCAATTAAATCCCTACATATTTGGTGCCCCTTGGTGAGACCTAATACATTGATCCCAACATATTTGGTGTGAGACCTAAAATTATGTTCCCAAAATATATATGTTGATCCCAACATATTTGGTGCCTCCGTGTGAAGCCCGAATTTATGTTCACAACAAGTGTAACGTTATAATTTTTTCCTTCCGGAGAAAATCTAATCTATATATGCTTCCGCTTGGGGACGTCATCAGGACGCACGGCATCAGCTTCCAAAGTTACGCAGATGATACACAGCTGTACATCGCCGTGTCTCCTGATGACACAAAGCCAACTGATACCCTTTTTAACTGAATTTTAGATATCAAGTCATGGATGGCAGTGAATTTCCTACAGCTCAACCAGGACAAAACAGAGGTCTTAGTTATTGGTCCTGAAGGCAAGAGAAAGAAACTTTTACCAGAACTACATGATTTTAAACCTTCTCAATGTGTAAAGACCCTGGGCGTCATTTTTGACTCTGAGCTTCATTTGATTTCACACATCAAAAATGTAACAAAGATAGTTTTTTATCATCTTAAGAATATAGCCAGAGTCCGCCCGTTTCTTTCTCAGGTTAACACGGAGGTGCTAATGCATGCTTTTATCTCGTTGTTAAGACTATTGTAATGCCCTACTCTATGGTCTTCCCAAAAACACCATCTCTAATCTGCAATTACTTCAAAACTCAGCCGCTCATGTGTTGACGAAGACCAGAGGACGGGCGGGCGCACATTACGCCGATTTTAAAATTGCTGCATTGGCTCCCCGTGTGTTTCAGGATCAATTTTAAGGTTCTTTTATTAGTTTTTAAATGTCTTAACGGTTTTGGGCCATCGTATTTATCTGACGTGCTTTTATCATATCAACCCTCGCGGACCCTGAGGTCCTCCGGCACCGGCCTTTTAATTGTTCCAAAAGTCAGAACAAAAACCCATGGGGAGGCTGCATTCAGCCATTATGGCCCACACTTATGGAAAAGCCTGCCAGAGAGCATCAGGAGTGCAGAGACTGTTGATGTTTTTAAAAGGAGGCTCAAGACTCACCTTTTTAATTTGGATTTAACTGATTTCTTCTACTCTTCCTGTATTATATTTTATGTTATTTATTTATTTTTTTCAAATGTCTAATGATCTACTTTTAAATCTTTATGCATGTTATTATTAATTTTTAAATCTTTAAATGTTTTTATTATTTATTTTATCATTATTCTATTTCATGCCTGTTTTTATCCTACCCTATTGTCTTTTAGTCTTATAGTTTTTAGCTCTTTGTATCCTACCTTATTATCTGTTAGTCTTTTAGTTTTTAGCTCCAGTGTTTCCTCATGGGGGGCCTCCACACTGGGAGGTGTGTTCGGTCTGCCCGCGGGGACATTGTCCTGGAGATCCCTCAGGCCCAGAGGACTGGGGGGCTCTGCACCATGTGTGGATTCCACCCCGGTCTATCTGGGTTGGGGTGGTCTCTGTGGCTGCACTCCCTGTGGCCGTCGGCTGTGGCACCTCTCGGTGTGGATGGCTCCCCATAGGTGGTTCTTTCCTCACCTGGTGTCTCTTTTTGTAGGAAAATGTACCGTTTATGCAAACAGCCTAAATGATTACAGTGAGGAAATGTTCAAATAGACACCCGAGTTTTGTTTCGGATGAACCTATCGTTTAACATCCTTTAACCCATCTTACGAAACACTATGTTCTTGTTCACTGATATGTAATGATAATTATGACTGTAGAACTAATCTACAGTCATAGTGTTTCAAGTGCCAAAGATCTCATTACCAGCAATGGGAAGCTTGCCATATAACCAATCAGGCCTTTTGTTTCTACCAATAAATTATCTGAAAATTTAGTCAACAGTTAAACTTTTTGTTGCACAATTTCCTCCTTCTGGCAAAGATGTACACAGCTGAATGGAAGCATGTCTTGTTGCTCTTTTCTGAACATAATAAGTCATTCGTGTGATCTTTTTATTTTGGAAAATGAGACTAAAATGGAATAAGCAAATGTGAATTACCAGACTGGACTGTGTTTAATCCCAGTGAGAAGCTGCAACAGATTTTTCTGTAATAAAACTATCAGAGTTTGTGCTGCGCATGATAGGAAATGATGGTGAAGAACATTTTAATAAGGTCATGGTTGGAAAATAGCATGCCTACAGGTTATTCATCACAGCAGTTGTTGGCTATGGCTGGTATTGTCTTTGTAAATAAAGCTATTTTGAAATGTTTTGAAACATGAAATGTAATAACATTCAACCACTTTTGGGTCACTGTCACAACAGATGTACTTCTGTATTTTACTGACAAAGGGCTCTTATCATCAGTCTAAAACTTCCACACAGATCATTTTAAAAGAATTTGCCAAAATCATGTCTTCCGACAATAACATTATTGAGGTTTATGGGGCACACTGATATTTTGAGTGACAGGATTAAAACAAACTTTTTTAGAAACAGCCAATGGCCATGGAGAAAGAGGTAAACTGGGGTGATAATTCCAGCTGACACAGGCTGTTCACTTGTACTGCAACGGTGAACTGAGATCATGTATTTAGTTTTAAACAGTTGTGATTTAGGCAGCACAGTTTGGGCATTGCTGCCTCAAGGGTTTCAACAGTTGTTGGCACCGCATGCTGTGACATTGCATATGTCAGAAAATCAAAAACCTAATATGTTGGGACTTTAATTAGTTATGTGGGGCTTTTTTATTGTATTGATGAGAACTGTATACAGTAACATAATTATAAGGCTTTTGGGATTGAATCTGCATCTACACTAATCCAGTGGTGGAAAGCAACTAAGCACTCAAGTATTGTACCTAAATGTACATATGCAAATATTTTACGTTATTACATTAATTTGACAGCAACAATTACCAGTTAGTAACTGACTGGCTGCTTTACAATATGAAGTAATAATATGAGGTCGTTCATATGAGTTTGGAATCAGCTGTAATATTGAGGTTTATCTTTTCTATTGTTTGCTTTGGCCCCACAGGAAGAATGAAATGATTGAAATTTCCTTTTAGTTGATGTCCCCACATTGTTGCCTGATGGGAGAATACTGTGTGAACCCGGACTTTAAATTTGTTTCCCAGTTCAGAAAATCATTAGTGACCCTTGATCCTTATTTAACCATAACGGTGCAACTGGGCTCTAAATATGTTAGTCCATTTTTTGTTTGACCCACTGTATTTTACTCAGTCCTTAGACTGAACAGGTTTAAACTGATTTCTTAGTCCATAGTTGGTTCAGTTGATGTTCCAACAGTGCTAACCCTAGACTAACCTTCTATTTCTAATGTAAAGGTTAAGGAACAGCTTTGCTAAAGCAACATGTTGCCTGTTAATTCCAGCTTATCTTTGGCATTGCTTTGTACTTGACACTGAAACGGGAACCTTTTCCTATTTATATCCAGAGTTCTCACACATTTTCATGGACAAAATTTCAAAACTTTTTCATGATTTTTTAAGGAGCCATAATAAATTTTCCAAAACCATTCACAATGGCTCCCGGAGTCGGGGAGTGACAGTTGACAGTTTGTTCAGCCTGTTGGCTGATTTGTTTTTTAAAAAACAATGTTCAGGGGTGTCGGTGGCTTAGTGGTAGAGCAGGCGCCCCATGTACAAGGCGTTGCCGCAGCAGCCCTGGTTTGACTCTAGTCTGTGGCCCTTTGCTGCATGTCACTCCCTCCCTGCCCCACCATGCTTGTCTGTCCTATCAAATAAAGGCTAAAAATGCCCCAAAAAATATCTTAAAAAAAAAAAAAGAATGTTCAGCTAATATTCTCAGTCTGAGAATATTAGCTGAGCCAAATATGTTCGCTGATCGGCTTGGGCTGTGGGAAAAACAAAACGATTAAAACACACACACACACATACATATATTTATTATATTATTATGAGGTCTGGTGGCTTTTGACCAATGAAAAAAAGGAAAAAATGTACCGCACACCAAGTCTCAGCTCCCATTGAAGGCTTTTTAATTTGCGCTGTGACGTTTCAAGCACAAGGCTCTTTCTCAAACTGCTGTTACATGGATAGACAGAGAGTTGGTAGCTTAAGAAGATACCCGCTCATATATGACATGTGATTTAACACACCTGGTGTCAATTGGTATCAATCAGTTTGGAAAAATACTTAGAAAAATATATAGAAAAATATTGTGCAAATACATTTCAAAAATACATTTGAAAAATATTGCAAGGTACATTTGTGAAGTACATAGAAGGTACCTAAATATCAAAACAATATAAATCTACCTGCAGACAATATGTGGACACAATTTAAATTACATAGCATATTTTACAAATTTACAACATCTGGACCTCCTTTATAGTAGAGTAAGGTGGGATCAAGCTAGAGCCATCATAAACTACGAACTATAATAAGAGGCGCCTCTGTCTACAACCAGGATTTAAAATAGGTAATTTGAAAGACAGATAAAATGCATAGTAACATCAGCATTGGACTTTTGACCAATGACCAGCCTAGTGAAACAACTGAGAGGGTGGGGTTAGGGAGCTCCTCCTCACCCCAGAAGGCTGGGAGAGAAGGAGAGGGTGCAGCCAGGCTCTGTGCCAAGCTCTCTGTCCTTCCTCTCAGCCAAACCAGGGAGCGCCGGTGTGGAGAGCTGGTCCATTTTCCACTGGAAATGCACATGGTTTGCATCGCCACACAGCCAGTGTGTCCCAGGCATTAGAATTCAAGTAGTGCAGGCTTGGGGTCAGTATTTTATGTAATGATCTCGGATCCTCCGAGAACTGTCACCTTAACGTGGTGGAGGAGTTTGAGTGCCCTAATGACCCTAGGAGCTATGCTGTCAGGGGCATTTTGCCCCTGGTAGGGTTTCCCATGGCAGATTGGTTCGGGGCGAAGGGTCAGACGAAGAACGGTTCAAAAGACCCTTCATGATGGACAAAAGCAAGGACACGTGTACCCAGCCCGGAGGGTTACTGGGGCCCCGCCCTGGAGCCAGGCCTGGGGTTGGGGCCCGTGGGCGAGCACCTGATGGCCGGGCCTTCGCCCATGGGGTCCGGCCAGGCCCAGCCCTAACCGGCTACATGGGCTCGTCCCCCTGCAGGCCCACCACCCACAGAGGGATCCAGAAGGGATCCAGTGTGGACTGGAAAGCAGACCAAGGCGAGGGCCTTGGCAGTCCGATCCTCGGCTACAGAAGTTGGGTCTTGGGACATGGAATGTCTCCTCTCTGGCAGGGAAGGAGCCGGAGCTTGTGGAAGAGGTTGAGCGCTACTGGCTAGATACAGTCGGCCTCACCTCGGCACATAGTTCCGGCTCTGGAACCCAAGTCCTTGAGAGGGGTTGGACTCTCTCCTTTGCTGGAGTTGCTCCGGGTGAGAGGCGGAGGGCTGGGGTGGGCTTTCTGATAGCCCCCAGACTCTTTGCCTATACGTTGGGGTTCACCCCGGTAGATGAAAGGGTTGCTTCCCTGCACCTTCGGGTTGAGGAACGGGTCCTGACTGTTGTCTGCGCTTATGCACCGAACAACAGTTCAGAGTACCAGCCCTTTTTGGAGTCCTTGGGACGGGTGCTGGACAGTGCCCCGACCGGGGACTCCATTGTTCTGCTGGGGGACTTCAACGCTCACGTTGGCAATGACAGCAGGACCTGAAGGGGTCCTCCTAGCTCCATCGAACAGTGACCTCCAGCTCTTGCTGGGACGGTTCGCAGCCGAGTGTGAAGCAGCTGGGATGAGAATCAGCACCTTCAAGTTGGAGGCCATGGTCTTCAGCCAGAAAAGGGTGGATTGCCCACTCCAGGTTGGGGGGGAGGTCCTTCCTCAGGTGGAGGAGTTTAAGTATCTCGGGATCTTGTTCACGAGTGAGGGTAGGATGGAGCGGGAGATTGACAAGCGGATTGGGGCAGCGTCAGCAGTGATGCAGGCGCTTAACCGGTCCGTTGTGGTGAAAAGGGAGCTTAGCCAAAAAGCGAAGCTCTCGATTTACCAGTCGATCTACGTTCCAACCCTCACCTATGCTCACAAGCTCTGGGTAGTGACCAAAAGAACGAGATCGCGAGTACAAGCGGCCGAAATGAGTTTTCTCCGCAGGGTGGCTGGGCTCAGCCTTAGGGATAGGGTAAGGAGCTCGGACATCCGGGAGCCGCTGCTCCTCCACATCGAGAGGAGCCAGTTGAGGTGGTTCGGGCATCTGGTAAGGATGCCTTCCGGATGCCTCCCTTGGGAGGTGTTTCGGGCATGTCCAACCGGGAGGAGACCTCGGGGCCGCCCCAGGACACGCTGGAGGGATTACATCACCCGGCTGGCCTGGGAACGCCTCGGGGTTCCTGCGGAAGAGCTGACGGAAGTGGCTGGGGAGAGGACTGTCTGGGCTTCTTTGCTGAGGCTGCTGCCCCCGCGACCCAGACCCGGATAAGCGGAGGACGATGAGACGAGATCTTGGATGGGCCGGTTCGCACTGCACGGTTCGGTTTGGGTTGTAATTTTTCAACCCCCTGAGAACTCTGATGCTCTGCTCCTTAAAACTACCACATTCTACTTTGAGAACAGTTCAAATGAAAACCAAGGTGTACATTGGCGCTCTGAGTAACAACTAAACACCCTAGGGTACCTTTGTCATTTGCTCAATCTTGAAAATGTGGTACAATTCAAAAGTATTAGTGAGGCATGAGTATGGAAATTTTGGCACCCTATGTGTTAAATCACACTGTCACAACAATATTTTTCTTGCCCCACATGCCCAGAATTATTCAAGCATAAATCCATCTAACTGGCATATATAAAGGGAGAGGCGGAATGTGGGGAAGAAATGAATAAACACATGTAATAAACATAGCAAAACCTCACACACCAACACACATTAGAGCTACACTGTAAAACAGTTACAGAAAATAAATTTGCAGTTCTGTTACAATACATGAAAGTCAGGGATTTTACTGATTCCATGACATTTCCAGGTCTGAAAAATGAGACTATGGAATTCTAGGACTTTTCCAGGTTTTCCATGACGGTGGGGACCCTGTAAATCTGCACAAATTTTCATGCTAAACTGTCAGTGTCTTTTACCAGTGAGCGGTGATTTCTTCTATTCTTATTGAGATGTTAATATTCAGAATGACCTGGACATTGATGTTGTCAAAGCCACAAGTCAAACTTGTATAATAGGATGCAGTTTTTTATTTAGAAGCTGCACTGTATCTGATAAATCATCATCAGCAGCAAAGTTTTCTTCCAGCACACACACCACAGAAACACACACAGGCACACACAAACTGGACCGGAAAGAAATTAGTTCTTCCTACCAGCCAAGCACACAGTCAGACAGAAGTACAGTTGGAGACACCCATAAACACAAATGTATTTACCACACACACAGACACACACACACACACACACACACACACACAAACAGCTGAGAATTTCCCTACCCCTGATGCAGTGACCGCATCCTGAACTTTGCTCTTCTGGAACGTAGTGATTGACATCCTCCTTGTCTAACATCACCTGAGGCCTATTTAAAAGGCTCTGTACAAGTTCACAGCTTTTAAAGTTTAATTAGACAGGACCAGGCCAATAGACAAATTATCACAGAAGTCCTCTGGTGTACTGATAAGAATACCAGAAGACTGGCTTACTGCAGGTTTTATGTTACCTCTGTGGAATGCAGTACATTCTTTTGGGAGCCCATCAAGAAACATTTGCTATTTTAGGGTAGTGGACCTCACAAAGCAGTTTTGGGTTATGCTCTCAGCCTGTTTAGTTTCATTGAAATTAAACCTTGTGCAATTGCACCACCAGGACAGCCTGAAAAGACAGTTTCGTGGTTCACTTCAGAGTGTACTCCAACCTCTTTGCACATCACTTTGTGAGGATTTAGTTCACTTCACTCTTCTCTACGGACTGTTCAGAGTTATTCAGAGAATGCAGAAAGTCTTGAACTCAGGTAAAGGGAGTTGCGATGGTATAAAAGACTCCATATCCATTCCCTTAGCTCTCTCTAAAAGTCCCTTTACATGCAGTTTGCACAGAACTTTTCAACTTCCAACTAATTAGTCACCGTCTCAAGTCTTAAGCTATCAGCCATCATTTGCAGCAACCACCCTAGCTGAATGCTCAAGTGCTTCTCTGACTCTGCTGAATTATCAGTGGGAAACTGTGTTGATAGTAATAAAGCCAATTTCATATAATTCTAATGAGGTGGAAATCTATAAAAGTGTTGTTTTATTTATCAGGAATTGTAGCATGTGGTCACATTCTTACTTTATGTTTTTCAGACACTGTCGATCTGGATGGCCATGAACAGATAAGCCAGCCCATTCTCATTCTGAAGTCGTCAAATACTGCCCCTTTTGTCAGTGACTCTGGTGTCAGACACCTGACGCCAAAAGCCACCTTCATCAGCAGGATGGCACCTGACACGGCAGTATGATATGCAGACGGGCAGAGTCAGTTCATAACACAACCAGATGGCACCTGTCGCAGCGGTATAAAATGCTGCTGGACGGTGTCAGATTAAGACGCTGATGGTAACAATGTCATATAAAGAGCTGGAACGTCCCTATAGAGCGGATGGGAAGAGTGGTGGATGGGTCCAACAAACCCGGGAGCATATATATCTTACAGACTTGTACATCTTCGATATGTGACAACTTGGTATGAGAAAGTGTTTGATCATCATTGTCTGAAAAAATAAGTAGATCAGATCAGATATCAGTGTTTATAATCAACCAGTGCTACCATTATATGGACAGTGTTTATTTACTAGAGGAGTGCCCAGAGGGAAAATCTGCAGCTAACAACTACACAAGAGCCTCTTTATCTTATGGGAAAGAAAATGAGATACTAAGATTACTGATTTCGGGGCTGTTACTCAATAGCCCCACTACCCCAGGAGAAATGAGGAAAAAATGCACACTTCCATTAAAGACAAATAACTCTGGGGAAAAGAGAAGAGAGAGGCAGAGAGGCAAAAAAAAAAAATCCATTGCAAACTGGGATGTACAGGATTTGCTGCCAGTTGCAGTGGCGGTCACATGCACTAATGTTATTTGTTTATTACAAAATAAATGACAAGTCCTTAAAGTGTTTCAAGAAATCAGAAACATCTACAATTCCATGACAACTGGGCAAATTCCATCTGTTCAGGGAAAATATAAAAGAAGGAAAGGTCATGATTTCAGTGACAGAGTTTGAGGAGCCAGACTTGGTGTTAGATCTACTGGTGTCAATGGGGCTGGCACTGCACATCACACTGTAATGCATCATATCTTTGTTTTTTCCAGCTTTAACTGAAAAATCTTTACAACAAATTAAAAAACACACATTACGTGATATTGACTGATGTTTTTTATCTGACTGTGCATGTTTGTTTTTCTTTGTTTGGTCTCCAAACAGATCATGGCTTTGTCCATCAGCTGCACCTCACCTCCTGTTTGCTCCAAGATAGCTCACATTTCATCATGATGCATAAACAAACGGGGCAGCAATCCGTTTCACAAAGCAGGTTTAGTGAAAACTCTGAGTCTGTTAACCCTGAAATGAGGGAAACTCTGGGTTTTCCATTTCAGAAAGGGAGGTAACTTAAACCAGAGAAAGCGGAGTAACTCCAGCCCATTTCAGAAAGAGAGGTAACTGAAGCTCGGTGTCAGTTACTATGGCAACTGACTCTGTGAACCTAACCTGGTCGGGAGCAGGTTTTCTTCAAAGAACCTCGAGTTTCTAGCGGTCTCCTCCCTCTTACGCCACACACGCAGTGATTCATTCATTCATTTGTTTAGTGTCACGCGCCTTTCGGCGAGTTTCATCATCTGTCCTCAAGGTAAAGTTGGTTCCTAAAGTGTGTTCTAGTTCTAAATCTACTTTTTTCGACCATGGCATGTCCGTTCTTGGAGGACCCTGTGGACGAAGAGGCAGTGTTACTGAGGAGGGAGTTACGCATTTGTCTGGAGATTATTCACAGTCCCAGAATTGACGTATTATCATTTCCAGAACATTTTCTTTTTGAACGGTGCAGTTTCACATCACAGTCCATCATTTATATCCATAACCTCATCCATCGTGACATAACCAACGTCAACCGAGGACGTGCACTTTCATTCATTCACCCAGATTCTTTGTGTTGCTCTTCGTTTTTTTTTGCAAACGGCACTTTTCTGTATAATATCGGAGATGCAGAAAATATCAGTAAGGCCACTGTTTGCAGAGCCATGAGAAAAGTGTCCCTACCTCTGAAAAGTTTATTAAACTCTTTTGTTGTGTTCCCTGGACATGAACCTGTGAGGCTCATCAAGGAGGAGTTCCACAGGATTGCAGGTGAATGATGTAGAAATCAGTTAAAATTTATGATTATAGCCTAAATCATATTCAGTTAATGACATGGTGCTGCAACCTCAGACTGGGATTAGTAATTTTCTTTTCTGTTAGGATTTCCCGGTGTGATAGAGTGCATTGATGGAACCCACATTCCCATCATTGCTCCCTCACAAAATGAAGGAGACTATGTGAATAGGAAGTTCATTCACAGCATTAATGTGCAGGTAGATTGTCTCAAAATGTCAGACTGCATCACACTGCAAAAACTCAAAATCATACCAGGAATATTTGTCTTATTTCTAGTCAAAATGTCTCATTTCTAGTCAAAACAAATCACACCTAAAAGTAACTTGTTTTTAGACCATTTTCACTTGTTTCAAGTAGCCTACATTTTCACTTGAAAAATAATTAGGTGGGATTGCATCTAAGTGAAATAAATTTTAGCTTTAACACCATTCCACCTGTTTGCATCTGTAGCCTAATATTATTGTGATTGCATAAATGTATAAAATAAATTTAAACTTAGGCTACGCATTGACTTGAGCAGTAATTTTCTCCTATGCTGACTCCCGTTCCTTCGCTGCTGCAGCCGTGTTACTCTTCTTCCTGAAAACAGCTTCAAATTCGCTGTATGAGCGCATTAAAATATCCAACTCCAGAGGAGTAAAAAATGCAGAACTTTTCTTGTCACTTGTTGCCATGGTGAATCGTGGTATCGGGGCTCCATTGATGACGGCTTTTTAAAGTTGTGGTGCACGTGCTTAACTCAGAGTGAACAAACTGTGTTGATTGAGCCGATTGAAATCACCTGTATTGGAACCCGTAACCCAGAGTTTCCCATCTCAGAGTTACTCAACTCAGAGTCCAGGGTTAGGCTCAGAGTTTGTTGAACCTCCTTTCTGAAACGGACCCCAGGTCTGACTTGTTATCGCTGAGCAGAATACAGTTATAACCCCAGCAGTGCTTTACACTTTTCCCACCAGAGGATTATTTTTTAAGTTGCCAGCCAGAGACCCACAAGTTGTTCTATGAATATGTAAACTGTGTAAACACGAAACGATAGACGAGACCTTCTGTTTTTAAACACGAAAAACCATTTTATTCTATCTTATTCCATTCCTTTCCTTTTTTTATCAACACTTTTTTTGTTGACTAATTTTTTTGTTTCTTCTCATTTCCTTGTCAGTTTGAATTGTATAAATGAAAATAATTATACTGCTGCTACTACTACTACTAATACTAATAATAATAATACAATAATCATCAAAATGATAATGATAAAAAATAATATTCTCTTTGAGGTAAAGTAAAGCACGTTGCCATGTTCAGTGTTCGTTAAGTGTTCTGTTGTCTCCCTCTCCTCTGTGGTCATTTTGTCCATGTGTCACTGTCACAGTCATCGAGATCCCATTTTGTCCCACCAAACACATTTGCTTCTCTGTCCAAATCAGATTCAAAATTATGATTAAAACAGGAATTGTCAGAGTCTAAGTCCATCAACATCTCCAAGGCTTGTGCAGCCATAAACTCTTCCACTGGCGCCAGCATTTTCATGCAGTTTACAAATTGCAACATCATCTTCCAGTTTCCAGCAGATCTTTTTTGTTTGTTTTTAGACACGGCAGTGCTGTTCTGTTTTACAAGATGTGAAACAGCGCCTCCTATCATATAACAGTGGAAACACAGATTGCCAAAAAATCTTGTCAATGGTGGGGAAGCATTGTGTCATGACGGAAAATTACGGGAAAAGATTTAATTCTGGATGGACTTCATGATATGGCATGTCAGTTAGATAAATATCTGCCAAAGTAGGACTTGACTGTATGCTGTAATGCCTCCCAGTTTGCCTCAGAGACTTACAGTACATTTGAACTAACATTAGTCATCTAACATGAGTTAGTTAGCACACATATAAGAGGCTGCTTGAGAGGCTGTAACACTTGCTATTACTCACCGACATCACGGCTTCCTGTCTGTTTCTTTGACACCTTAACAGGATCATTGCTTACTGACATTTACTGTCCAGATTAATGTAGGGTGACTCAAACAAAGTAATGCTGGATAACGTTAGCTAAACAAAGTGCAAATGCTAACCACCATACGGCACAAGTAAGTGACAGAAGTCCAGATTTATAATAATTTGTCAATTACAGTGAAGCATCAAGGACACCATCGATGTCACTGTGGACCCACACCAATGTGCGTAGTGGAAGAACTGGTCCACGGAGAACACCATTGCCTCTGTGCTTCACACTGCCCTCACCCATCTGGAGTGTAAGGACTCCTATGTTTGTATGCTCTTTGTGGATTTCACATCAGCCTTCAACACCATCATCCCACAGAACCTGATGTACAACCTATTTACACTTGGACTGAGCCCCTCCCTTTGCAACTGGGTCCTGGACTTCCTGACGAACAGGCTGCAGTCTGTGAGGATCCACAACGTCTCCTCCTCCCCCATCATCCTGAGCACGGGCTCCCCCCAGGGCTCCACGCTGAGTCCCCTCCTGTTCACCCTGCTAATGTATGACTGCTCGGCACAACACCCAGGCTGTCATATTGTGAAGTTTGCGGATGACACAGCTGTGGTCAGGTCCATCATGAATAATGATGAGTCCGGCTACAGGCAGGAGGTGGAGCACCTGGAGGGTTGGTGCGGAAACAATCTCTGCATCAACGTTAAAAAAACAAAGGAGATGGTTGTGGACATCAAAAGGAAGTGGTCTCCAGTTACAGGTACTTGAGTGTGCACCTTAAATAACGACCTGAAATGGCGTACCAACACCTCCAGTCTGGTCAGGAAGGCACACCACCACCAGGGGAGCTCAGTCCTATCCTCCTTCTACAGGGGCACGGTGGAAAACGTCATTTGCTCTTGCATCACCATGTGGCATGGTAGCTGCTCTGCGGCAGAGAAGAAGGCTCTGCAGAGGGTGGTGAAAGCCACACAAAGGACTGTAGAAGTAAGCTTCCCCACCACCACGGACATTTCCACCTCCAGATGCAGGAAGAGGGCCTCCTGCATCACAAAAGACCCCACTCACTCGGCACACAAACTCTTTGTCCCCCTCCCCTCAGGCAGGAGGCTGCGGAGCATTAAGAGCAGGACCACCAGACTGAGGAGCAGCTTCTTCCCTGAAGCTGTTAGATTGTTGAACTCTGGTGGGGCTCTTTAGCTCTGTTCCTCTGTAGCTCTGCAGCTATGGAGTTACAACAGCTACCTCCTGACTTTTTTGCACTGGACTATTTTCACCATTGCACACCATGAAAGGTTACCTTAGCCATGCTGCTGCTGCTGCTGTTGCTGTTGTTTGTCTATTTATTTGTAACTCTGTCACTTTATGTGCCCTTATTACCTTCTATAACTCTGTCACTTTATGTGCCCTTATTACCTTTATTACCTTTTATGTTTGTCTTCTTACTCATCTTTTATAGTTTCTTACTTATCTTTTATATTTGTCTTCATATTTTTATATTTATTGTATATATTTGTTGTTTACAACGTTTACATGGGCTATACCGGGACCTGAGAATCGGAATTTTGTTCCACTGCATGTAAATGTGATGTGAATGACAATAAAAGATTCTTTAATCCTTGAATTATCTAATGTTAGCCCTCCTGAATCACATCAAATATAATTAACAGTTTAAATTTTGGTTAGCTGTTGATAACAGAATAGATGTACCTGCTAATAGAAGGTAGCGTTAGCTGTCTTGGACCCCACAGGGGCTGAGATGCAGCTGCTGGACAGTGCCATGATCTGTTTGGAGACAAACAAGGAAACAAAAACAAGGAAAACAAACATGCATATTGAGATTAAAAAAAAAAAAAACTAAAGAAAAGAAAAACAACATAGAATTACTGCCCTGCAGTTTTATGCCTCCAGCACCAGCACAGTTTCAAGGTAGACACTCAAAAGTAGAGTCACCAGTTCAGTATCTGACCAAATGTCTCCCCTTCTGTTCCTGAGATATGACACTTAATAAGGTTTTATGCAGAAATTATGATGTCACAGTGAGACTGACCTTTGACCTTTTGGATATAAAATGTCATCACTTAATTGTTTTATCCTATTAGACATTTGTGTACGATTATCCTCACAATTAGAATATCAGTTATTTAGTTACAGTCAAAAACATATTTTATGAGGTCATATTAACCTTGACCTTTGACCTTCTACCACATAATTCTAATCCATTTCTTCCTCAGTCCAAGTGGACATTTGTGTCAAATTTAAAGAAATTCCCTTAAAGTGTTCTTGAGATATTGTGTTCACGAGAATGAAACAGATGCAAGGACACATTGACCTTGGCTTTTGACCACTGGGTCCGGGTGAACCTTTGTGCCAAACGTGAAGAAATTCCTTTGAGGCGTCCTTGAAATTTCATGTTCACAACGATGGGACGGATGCACAAACGTATGGAGATATGGATGTACAGATGGACAACCTGAAAACATAATGCCTCTGGCCATGAGTATCACTGGCACAGAGGCTTTAAAAAAAACATCAGTAAGCATTACATAACGTGTGCTTTTTGCAACCAAAGTTGAAACAACAAAGTTATGGTGAGCTACAGCCTAACATGCTGCGTCCGCCACATTCACTTCAATTTAACTGACACCAAAGTATCACTCCTTGAACGCTGTCACTGATGTTATAACCTTTCCTTCTTTTATTAGGGACCTCAGCCAAAGGCTCACGGATGACACCACCATGGTGGGGCTCATCTCGGGAGGAGACGAGTCTGCCCACCGGGCCCAGGTGGAGCACTTGACGGCGTGGTGTCGGGATAACAACCTGCTCCTGAACACATCTAAAACCAAGGAGCTAATTGTGGACTTCAGGAGGAAAAAAATGGACATCCAGCCTCTCCACATCAGGGGAGAGTGTGTGAAGAGGGTCTCAGTCTTCCGTTTCCTGGGAGTCCACATCACAGACAACTTGACATGGTGCACAAACACAGCAGAGCTGGTAAAGAAGGCCCAGCAGCGACTGTATTTCCTGAGGATTCTCAACAGGCACAACATCCCTCAGAAGCTGCCAGTGTCCTTCTATCACTGCTCGATTGAGAGCAGCCTGACATACTGCCTCTGTGTTTGGTTTGCCAGCTGCACAGTGGCACAGAAGAATGTGCTGCAGGGGTGGCCCAAAAGATCATCGGCTGCCCTCTGACACCACTGAAGGAGCTACACAGCTCCCTCTGCCTCAGGAAGGCCCTCACCATATCACAGGACTCGTCACATCCCGGAAACAATCTGTTTGAACTGCTTCCATCAGGCAGACGTCACAGGGTCATCAAAACACGTACAAATAGACTTAAAAACAGTTTTTACCCCACAGCCATTGTTACATTAAATACTGATGGACATTGAGTGACTTACAAAACACATGCACTTCCCCATAACCGGTCATGCACTTTATATGCACTTTATGATACCGTCACTATGTCTTCTTATATTGTTTTTGTGTTACTTATCTTCTCTTTTTTACTACTTTTTATACTGTTTATTAGCTTGTTTTGCACTGTCAAGGACTGCACTGAAATTTTGTTGTACCTGTTACAATGACAATAAAGATATTCTGATTCTGATTCTGATTCTATTGTTTTTGGAACGTTTATTATTAGGGGCCTCGGCTGAAGAATTACCTTGTTTTTGGTGTGTTCATTATTGTTCTTTCTTTCTTTCTTTCTTTCTTTCTCTCTCCCGCTGCCTCCTTGAGGTTGAATTTGACCCCCTAAACATGCCCACATCCTCACCAAAATTGGCACGCATGTCAGGACTAGCGAAAATTTGATAAAATGAAAAAAATAACCCCTAAAGTGTCAAAAGTGAGCTATTTGCCCTTTCAAAGTAAGATTTTGCCTCAAAAATGCTCTTTTTCAAAAAATATCTTCTTCTATACCGTTTATCGTATCAGCTTCAAACTCGTACACATGACAGATGAACCCCTGCTGAACAAATCCTCTGAACAACTTTGTCATTACCCGAACGATTCGGATTTTATGGGCTCCTAAAGGTGACGTGCCACAAAACCTCCTGACGATTTTCGCGCCACCTAGACACACTAAAATGGCCGCTGCGGCCCGTAGGAATGTTGTAGAAAGATCAAACCAAAACTGGCTTGTTCGTCTCATCAAGACCTACAAATCACACCCCTGACCTAAATCCAACAGGAAGTGAGCTATTTGCCCTTTCAAAGTAAAATGTCATTTTTCAAAAATTCTCTTTCTCAAAAAATATTTTCTCCTACACCGTTTATCGTATCGGCTTCAAACTCACACACATGACAGCTCTACCCCTGCTAAACAAAACGTCTGAATAACTTTGTCATTATTCGAACGGTTTGGATTTTATGAGCGCTCAAAGGTGACGTGACACAAAACCTCATGATGATCTTCGGAAGAAAAGATGAGGGCCAACACATCTTTAACCTGCCACTAAGATCGCATTTTTGACTCCACAAACATAAAAACTATATGCCTGCATTCGGGACAAGTGTATCTCTCTGCTGGTATGATCAGATTGACAATTGGACCCACAGTTTGGGAATTCAAGGGAGGAGTTCGAGAGATTTTAATCCCACGTTAAAGTGCTTGGGCTGTCACCTTGTCTCTCTCTCAACTGCATGCAGCTCATTAATCAGCATAACAATGGCTTCACTCTGACAGACACAAGCCTGTCTTCTGCAGGTTTTCAGAAGCTATCGAAGTTCCAAATCATGTTGTCTGCCTTTCCCTATGTAAGTAAATTTATAAGGAACAACACTGAATTTTTGTGGGTATTTCTCATCATCACACACACCTGACATTACACACATTGACCAAACAGACCAGCTCATGTGGCTCATTCCTACAACTTCCTAAATAAATGCCTGATAGCAAAAACATGTAAATACAAGATTTCTAGGTCAAAATCTTTTGCCTCATTTAGAATTTGAATCAAACCTGCAGCTTTTTCCACTGAAATTAACTAGTATATATTTGTGTCTGCCTGTTGTTACTTATATCCTCACAGCAGCCGGTACACATCAATCAAGCTTTCACTAGGTCACATGATTTCAAATGAATATGGATGTGACGTTTGATCATCACACATGTCAAAGTTTCAGTAGGTCACATGGGTTATGTCTACAACTTTCAAAATATAAGCTCACACCACCTTCATAAGAACCCGTTACTTTTTTAAAAATGAACCTGAAAATGACCTTAAAAGTATTTCCATTTATTTTCATCAATATCATTTCTCTGAACCCAACTGAATGACCTGGAGGGTTACAGCAAATTACCTAATTTCAGGAACGAGTCCATAACAGAGTGTTACAAACATCAGGGAAGTACGCACATCTTTGAGGAAATGTTACACTCCAAAATTACAAGCTCCGTTGTTTGATCACCACTTTAGTTTTTGTAAAAATTGTTTTCTTTTATGATTTACTCTCCTTTATAATTCATGTTTTATCCATGTTAATATTTGTTATCCTGTTAAAATGTACTGTATATTATGTATTTATATATTTCTGTACTTACATCACAATGTGTTACACAACAAACCAGGAGTACTGTCACCACAGACCTTTGTCTTTTACAGTACATGGGGAACACCTCAATTCTTAACAGTATAACAGACACCATTTTGTTGTTAACATTATATAATTTCTTTATTACATTAGAGTGTATTTCATTTTAATGTGGATGTTTTGAAGAAGACATTTTGTTTTCATAGCTGACATATCACAGTTACATTTTTGTTGATACAGTGGTTGAAAATGTGGCGAAAGACAAATGTCAGGACATTCATTTACATAACTAATTGTTTCACTTTATTGTTCAAGTGGAAAAAAATACCAATTAACAGTCCTACATTCTCTCCCTGTCCCTGCTTTCAAACAACAATTAAGATGGGATTACTGTTTGAACTTTTGTCATGTCCCTCACATAGACTACAGGATAGCCGGAGGCCGAGACGGTGAGAGTCAGAGGTCCCTATTGTTTCTGGTACGTTCATTATTATTATCATTATTATTAGGGACCTTGGCTGAAGGCCGATGTTTGAAGGGCAGGGGCGAAAAGGAAAAATGGACACCTACTGCATGATATGGGGCCCCATTGGTGCGAAAATGGCCACTGCCGCCCGTAGGAATGTCGTAGAAAGATCAAACCAAAACTGGCTTGTTCGTCTCATCAAGAACTACAAATCACACGCTGACACCCCTGACCTAAATCCAACAGGAAGTGAGCTAGTGCCTCTGAAAGTAACATGAGCAAATGTTGAGAAATTGTCAGCTGTGAGCTAGAGTGGAGAGGGGTCTAAAATCGTTAAAAACTTTTGTCTTTAACTGTCTACGTGAGCTGGAGTCCAAAACGGTGTGAGTCCGAGGTCCCACCCAACGCTGGTTGCAGCTTTAATTTTTCCTTGCATCTGTTGAGGAAGATCATGTGATATGACTAGATTGGTGAGACTGTTTTACTAACAGCTGTCTACAAGGTCAAATACTGTCGTATCTACAGACCAAGAATTAGTTTACCAGCAATCAGAAAGATTGTCCTTCAGTGGTGGAAACACATTTGCTAAATGCACTGTCAATAACAAAGGCAAAGTTGTAATATGATGATATGAAATCCCAATTGTAAGTCAGTTTAGTTTATTTATCAATCTTAATGGTACCTTGTGAGCAGGGAAAAACGACACTACAGGTGTGGAAAAAATCAAACTTACACGAGACAAGAGTGGATTATTTTTCAGGAGCTGAATTTAAGATTTACAAGAAAACTCAAAATCTCCTTCCAACGTTAAAAGAATCTTTGTTGTCATATGTCTGGGAGAAAATACCTTAACACTGAGAGAACTTTCCTTTTTCTGGTAAGGCTTTAACTGTTTGTTCATATAACTGGAGCAGGAGTGAAATGAGCACTCAGAGTATCATCAGCACAGTTCCCAAGCAACTCTTATGCAAACATGGTGACTGGATTGAAAAGGTTCACATACATAGCTGTGTCTCTCTGTGTAATGAAACTCTTTATGAGAAAAGGCAATGACACATTAGTCAGACACAGAGAGTACACAGCAAATATGGTGGGATATGGTGTTTTGGTGGTGTTTTGAAATGCTGGGAGCCAACAAGCCCAGTGCTGCTGCTATTCCTCCATTAAAAATCAATCAACTTCATGCTCAGATTGAGTGTAATGACACAACATCCCCAAATAATTACACTGTGTGTGAGGTGTAGCTTTACACATTATACACTTGTTTATGTCATTTTATCAACAAACTACCTGCTTTAAAGCTCCAGTAGGCAACACTGTTTTGGTATAATTGAGTGAAAATTTCATAATATCCTCTAAGCATAATGTAAATCAAGTGGTCTGAGCAAACAATAGGTTTCTGCACCTCACCATGGCTCTGTGTTCAGCCTCTAAAGAATCAGTATCGTGCCGATGTGCACCAACCAATCAAAGGTCAGTTCAGACCACTGCATTCCTATTGGCTGTTCTACTGCATATGCGCGTTCCCGTGCCACCGGCAGAAGGGGAGAGCAAGCGGCAATGGCGACCAGTGCACCTGGTAAAGTAGCTATTCCAGCATTGGCTACAACTGCCTACATGGCTAAACAACCCAAAAAAAGGAAGACAGAAGTAGAAAAGAAAGAATATAAAAGAGAGGCTGACAAAAAAAGGAACAAAAGTCGTGTCAGTATCGGCAGTGCATTACAGAAATGGAGAGAACTGCGGGATAGCCTAGGTCTTAAGTTGGATTCGGAGCTGGCCACTCTTCTCTTGGACAGGTAAGTTGCTAAATGAATAACCTTGTAATATTTGTTGTAATGTGTTGCGGTGACAGTTATTTTGTGTAGTTAGATTTCATGAAAGCAGATGACAAACGGCTACTGGTATGCTGAATGCTGCTAACAGTTTAGCCGTCTGCTAACCGTAAGTAAAGATTACGGTTGAAACTGTTAGAAGTCTGTGTTTAAGTTCTGCTAACTGTAGCTAAAGCTAACGTTTGAATCTATTTGGCGTCCGTGTTTACGTGGCTAGTGAGAGCTGCGAATCACAATATACCATATCCAAGGGCTTGTACGCCTATAAGTTCGCCAAAACAGCTTGAAGGTAATTCTAGCGTTATATGGCGGTTATGGGACCTCAACTGAGAACGTGATAATCAAAATGAATGACAGTTACGCATACTTCTAAGTTATATGTTGCCATATAACCCTAATCAGTCATCCCGATTGCCATATAAGCTAACGTGATACTATAGCAGATGAATAAATGTTCTTTGGGGCAATGTCAAGGAAGTCAGATCAAATAGTGCATCATGTTATTTTTTATCTTCTTGGATAAGTAAGCCTGTAGTTGTTCTCATTTTGTGTTTGTCATCAGTCAGTCAATATTGTTTCTTGTCCCATGGAAGAAATGCATTTTCCCTGAGATGTTCTAGTCTCCGTTTTGATATAATAGAGTTTCTTCTGTTTAATTTGCTTTCATACTTCCAAAACATACAGACCATAAAACAGAACCCATCCCCCAACTCAGCAAAGTTGACATGGTGGATAGTTGTTTATGTTGACAAGTTTACAGTCACAATCTGAACAGGCCTGACAGCTATTAGAATCTAGTAAATATGTAAGATGTGACCAATAAAGCTAATTTTATCTGTCAGAATTTCAATCTGTGTTGTTTGTTATATATTTCCTTGCAACAACACGCATTATCAAAAACTATAATGGTATTGTGTGTATGTTTCTTGCAGTTATGACAAAATAAGGTTAACCTCTACTCCATGGAAGGGTAGCTATAGTGCCAGACTGCCTGACCCAGCAGAGTCAAGTATTCTCTACCTGACCGGTGAGTACAACTTGTTTTTGTTTGCTATTGTGAAAGCAGAATTGGCCCAAATAGCCATTTCCATTGGTGTCTTCACCTTAAATCGGGTGAAGGGGTGAATCATCAGCTGAATTTATCAAGACAAATGCCATCTCGGGTTCATTTTAATTTCAGAGATGATGACTTCTCTGTTGTTGGAGTAGCAGAGCTGGACTCCAGCAACAATGAGGACGCATCACTGAAGCAACTTGATGCAAGGTATATTTTCCATTTATTCAAACAAATATTCTGGTATCAACAGTAGTAATGTAGTTGTGTGAAGTTATTCTCATATTATTTTACTGTGCCTAGTATATCGCTGGATCTAAATGCCGACACGTAAGTTAATGTATTTGTGAATTTCTTTTATGTTTTGGCCATGGGTGGCTCAGTATATTGGCTCAATATAACGTCAGTATATATTTTTTTATTCTACCTCTAGAATTGACTGGGCAGATGACACCTGGTACCCTGGTAAAGACTCTGTCTTGTATTTGGAGGAGGAGGAGACTAAGGAAATTGACAGTGATGACAATGATGACAGTGACAGCGATTTTGTCCCCCCGTTTTGTGTTCGGTAAGTCACACATACCTTTTCTGTGGTATATGTTACAATCTATGATGTATTTTCTTTGTTTAATTTGTATTTTTTTCATTTGTGGTGTTAGAGCCTGTCATCACGTTGTCTGAGTGTAAGGAATGTAATTCAGGGATGCACCAATTGACTGACAACCAGATATTTTTTAGCGTGAATGGCCCTGACCAGAGAACAGCCAGTCAGCATCACATATCCAGTTATGTACAGTTTAGGATTTAATTGTGCTCCCTTTGATAATAATCTGGTAAGGCCTGGCTGTAACCTGGAGCACTTTCGTAGAAAATGTAAGAGTTATTATAGTCAGTGTGTTATTCTAAACATCAATTTAATTTTACCTTAAACAATAGTTTCTAAAATGTTTGTGTTACAAAAGTTACAAAAATCTTTTTTTATTTCCTTAAAAATGGAAATCATAACAGCCCAAGAAAATGCCAATTGATGCATCTCTCATGTAATAAAATAACTATGTCCTATATATCTGCAATGATATGGCTTTTTGATAGTTCAGTGTTAGTAGTGCCTTATACCGTTCCAACAGAACTGGTGGTGCTCTCAAAACAAGCATTCACTTGGATGCATTTCTAGCCATCAGTATGGAGGACACAGTGCATGATTCCTCAGACGTGGATCTAACTTGTACAGATGCGCCTGAGATGCCTGAGAAGCTCCAGCCTCAGAGTGAAAAAGACATTCGCCAGCGAGCTTCTATTGCCTATCATCTGAACTTGAAGCTGAGTACCTTCAGCTGCCCATTCCCATGTGTACTGCCAAGGACCCTGTGACCTTTGCGGAGTGCCAGACCCCTGGACCATTTCAGGTGAAGGTCACATCCAGGGCCACAGCAGCCACAGTGGGTGGGTACTTATTTTTCAGTATTGATATTATGTTTTTTTGTAATGTTTTCACTTTTTGTCAATGTTATGTATAGTTGTATGGCACTAAATATATGCAGCACAAGTAGCTGCAGTCTCTGTCTTTATTAGGAACCATACAATACCTTGGTTCATTTGCTACTACACTACCTTTACATTAAGCTTTGATTTGCCCACTAAAACATTTTGCTTTCTTTCCTTTTTTTCCTCAGGTGTGTCCCTTTGGTCACACTGTGTGGCATTGGAGTTCACAGCCCAATCTCAAGTATGGGATGCAGGGGGGGACTTCATGTTGGCTGTGAATATCCTCCTCTCTGGAAATAACCATGCAAAGGTGGCACTGCTCTTCAAATTCATGAACATGGGGATGGTGGGAAGGTCGACCTTTTTCAAAATCCAAGACACCTGCTGTGTAGACACCATCAAGCAGTTCTGGGAAGAGAAGCGAAGTGCCATTATTTCCCGGCTACAGCCAAAACCCAGTGTTGTCGTCCGATTAGTTTTAATGAAGGCTATTAGTCAGTGTCATATTGTTTACAGTGAAGCATAAAAAAGTGTGGTGCAATTTCTGAATATTTTATTTGTATTTTGTTTTAAAGGAGATGGTCGGATGGACAGCCCGGATTCTGTGCACAATACTGCACATACAACGTAATGGAGAATGACTCCAAAGAAATCATCTCTATGGTGACAGTGGACAAGCAAAAAACAGTACGGAACAGTGTCATAATGGAGAAGGAAGGATTCATCCGGACTTTTGACGTACTTTGTCAGGACCTGGCAAATCTGAGTGAAATATGTACTGACGCTCATAACCAGATAGCTGCACTTAGTAAGTATATAGTTTATTTGTTTTGTTCATTTCTCATTCATGTGTTAACTCATGTAGGAGTGCTACAGATGTCTATACTCATACATTTATTTTGTTCAATTTTCATACAGCCAAAGTCATATATAAATCATGGGAAGTTCATCATACCCTTGACATGTGGCATGGATCGAAAAACCTTGGGAAGAAGATCCACCAGGTAATATTATGTAATGTACTTTGTTTGATGTTGTTGTCATTGCTCCGCAGTAATAGCCTGTTTTCACTAATAATTTTATCTCATTTGGTTTTTTAATTTCATTATGTGTTCAGGCCGGCCAGAAGAAGGGGTGCTCCATTTTCCTCCATTGGACCAAGGATGTGTATAACCACTTTTGGTTTAGTGCCAAAATGGCAGACAACTATGACGGTTTCTTTGTAAGTACTACATGAAAAGTAATTTATGATGCTACACATGATAGCCAGAAATGCCTGATAAAACCTCTGTCATTTTAGCTGTTAATGTGTAGAAATATTGCTGATGTGTCATTGTTTTCATAGGGTATGTGGACAGGTGTACTCCACCACGTCGCAGGAGAACACGAGTGGGCTCTTGACGCCTGTCACCATGGTCCCTTGTCAGACAACAGGGACAAGGAGTAGATACAGAAGGGATCTGTGGCACACGATGCACTCGCCGAGATAGTGCTAAATGAACGCTGGCTGGGGGAAGTTGAGAAGTACCTGAGTTTTAGGTAAATTGGCGTGGATTGTACATATTTATCTTTATGTTCACAAGTGTTAAACAAATCAATCATTTAGAGCACGACACCCCCTCCTGACAAGTCTCTAAAATGCAGATAATTGTAAATCATACAGTACTTGATCACGTGCCTTTTTTATTTATTTTTTTGCTGTTCACAACTGATTGTGACAGTATTTTTCAATCAAAATGTTTTTATCCCTTATAGGTTCATGACAATATGAAAGAGCTAATCGTGCGTTTTCACTGTTTAGGTCTACAGCAGAACTGGAGTCCTTTCACAATCACATACTGATGTATGCCAGCAAGAGATTCAGCTTCACCCCACCTGTGTATTCAGCTCGCACCCTACTTGTCGGTTTGGATTACAACCATCATGTCCATCAACCAGTGCAGAGAAAAGCAGATGGCTCCGTTGAGTAAGTGCTTAAAAGACAGTTCACCCAAAAATCAAAATCACATATTACAATACATAGAGATGTCAGTCTTCTCTCAAATACAGTGGGTTAGGGTTAGAGCTAAATGGCACAAATCTTGTGGTCCTCAAAGCACCGAAAAAATACATTTGAAAAATTCAAAACCAGTGTCTCTTCACAAAAATCACAACCTGGTTACTGAAGATAATCCACGGACGTTGTGAGCAGTTTGATGTAAGAAATATTCTCTGTCTAGTAAAAAGAAAGTAGTTCAGGTAGATTTAAAAGTAATTCTGGTAGACTCTACTGCAGAAATAAAGTACTTCCTACATTGCTCACAACAAGGTCTATGGATTATTTTGAGGAGCAAGGTCATGACTTCTGAAAAAAGACACTGATTTGATTTTTTCTCACATGTATTGTTATGGTGTTTAGAGCAACACAGGACTGGTGCCATTTAGTCCCAGTATATTTGAGAGGAGGCAGAAATCTCGACGGTCAATATCTCGAAAACTTGGCAGCTCACACCAAAACAGTCAAGATGGAGAAATAACACTATAGGCCAGATAATTTTTCTAAACATTTTGAAGTGAACAGTCACTTTGGTTATGTATTGGACCCCAGGAAGAATATCGGCAGCATTTGCTGCAGATAATGGGGATCCTAATAAACTAAACTAAACTTTAAAAAAACAATACACCTGCTAAGACATTGGTGTGTGAGCTTTATAGAAGCTGAAAGTATGAAGCACATGTGTTGAATAATTATAATAAATGTCACTCTTACATTTTAGCAGTTTTCTGAATTGATTTTTGCGGTAACCATCTTTTCCCTGTTTTGGTCAAATTCTTACTTTCATCATGTCAGATACAGGAAGCTGTTCAACAAGAAGTCACGGAAGTGGAGCCTGTATGCCATGAAGGTTGAGAAGGACTACAGCTACATTCCTGAACTCCAGAGGGCCATCCTCCAAAGCCGTACTACAGCAGGCAGAGGCATGCCACGTGTGAGAAGCCAGAGGCCTGATGACCCCCGACAGTATGGTGGGCTATGTGGTATCTCACCTCCAACCACAGAGGAACTGCTCCGGACACAAGTCAGCCGAGGAGCAGATATATAAGTTCTTTGAGTTGACCTCCTTATATGCTTTTTCTGAAACCCAGTCCAAACATTTTCATCCCAAATCTGACATACACCACCTGTCATTCATTTTCATCTTGGGACAAAATGTAGACATGCCAGAGCACTCTTGCAGAAGTCACATATTTAAATTTGGGACAGGGTGATATACATGTATTGATTCATTCTTATGAAACTAAATACTGGCTTTGAATTTGTACTGCTCATTTGACTTGTCCAGATTTCATTCGCTGTGTTACAGTAAAATGAATCATCAAAAATAACAGAGGTTATCATTAAAATACCAAGACTGAGATATTTTGGTCATAGATATTGAGCTATTGTTTTTGTCTACTTCATAAATCCTGAATATGACTCACCTACCACTTTGTTTGCACTTATTTGAAATCACATTCCTTGACCATAAAGATTATATTAAATTTTTACCAAAATACATTTAAAATTCATATTTACTTTTTGTTATGATGCAAACTTTGAAAAATGCTTGACTAGGTCAAGGAGTGGTGGGATAAAGGTTGTAGCCTCCATAAAATAATTGACAGAGGTTGCCTGTAGATTTTATTGATTACAAAAATTTTTTCAACACCTATAGAGATCTATTATCCTTTGTGCTCCACTGTCTCTCAGGTTAACTCGTATTGCAGCGGTGCCTGGATAGTGTGATGTGTGTGGTTGTGCTGCTGCCGTGGTCCTGCCAGATGCCTCCTGCTGCTGCTGTTATCATTAGTCATACTTCTACTGTTATCATACACATATGATTATTGTCACACATGTATACTATCAGATAATAATATATTATTATTAATTATAATATTATTACTTTCATTAATGTTGTTGTAAGCTACTGTCATTACCGTCTGTCCTGCATCTCTCTCTGTCTCTGTCTCTCTTTCTGTCTCATTGTGTCATACGGATTACTGTTAATTTATTATGTTGATCTCTTCTGTACGACATCTATTGCACGTCTGTCTGTCCTGGAAGAGGGATCCCTCCTCAGTTGCTCTTCCTGAGGTTTCTACCTTTTTTTTCCCCCGTTAAAGGGGTTTTTTTGGGGAGTTTTTCCTTATCCGCTGTGAGGGTCATAAGGACAGAGGGATGTCGTATGCTGTAAAGCCCTGTGAGGCAAACTGTGATTTGTGATATTGGGCTTTATAAATAAAATTGATTGATTGATTGATATTATGATTCATATATTAAAGTCATGTTGGGGTCAACACATTTTAGGCCTCACCACGGGGCACCATAAATGTTGGGGTCAACACATTTGGCATCACACGGAGGCACCAAAAATGTTGGGAACATAAATTCGGGCTTCACACGGCAGCACCAAATATGTTGGATTTAATTGGCTGTCAGAAATAATTAATAATTATTATTAATAATTAATAATTATGTCAAATAATGTGACTTAATTAACATTAAATCACCTCATGGGGCACCATTCCCGTAAAGGGAAAAATGATAGTTAAAGATATCAGTCTCATAAAATATGCTAAACTATTAATTTGAAGTTTGATTAATAATTAAATAAATGACAACAACCAAAATTAACAGTAATATCTGAAGGATTTCGGAGTTCTTGACGCAGCAGAGGTTGACTATTCATTCACTCTTGTGCAACATTAAACAGACAGCAGGTATGATTCCAAAGAATTATATTTTTTCACAAACTAGCAAAGCGAACCAAAACACACAAATTCTAACTAACTATATACAAGCTTGGTGTGTGTGTGTTGTGTGTGTGTGTGAGAGAGAAAGAAGAGAAAGAAAGACAAAGGTGGGTGTGGTGATCAAAGAGCCGTTTGGCCTACAAAACAAAATGGCTGACAACAGAGAACTACTAAAATGGCCGAATCAAGGCTGGCAGTTTAGTTGTATGCAAGAATCTGTTTGTAAACAGTATTAGCAAACTAAACACTCAGCTTTGGCGAAGCCAACTAATCAATGACCTACAGTAACTGCAAACTATCACAACAATAATTGAATGTCAGCATTAAATCACATTCAATTCAATTCAATTTTATTTATAAAGCCCAATATCACAAATCACAATTTGCCTCACAGGGCTTTACAGCATACGACATCCCTCTGTCCTTTGGACCCTCACAGCGGATAAGGAAAAACTCCCCCCCAAAAAAAACCCCTTTAACGGGGAAAAAAACGGTAGAAACCTCAGGAAGAGCAACTGAGGAGGGATCCCTCTTCCAGGACGGACAGACGTGCAATAGATGTCGTACAGAACAGATCAGCATAATAAATTAACAGTAATCCATATGACACAATGAGACAGAGAGAGAGAGAGAGAGAGAGAGATGCAGGTAATGACAGTAGCTTACAACAACATTAATGAAAGTAATAATATTATAGTTATAGTTCTGGCTACTGTGGTACAATATGTTGAAAGTATGTATTAATATCTGGCAGTATACTTGTGTGACAATAGTCATATGTGTATAATAACAGTAGAAGTATGACTAATGACTAATGATGGCAGCAGCAGCAGGAGGCATCTGGCAGGACCACGGCAGCAGCACAACCACACACGTCACGCTGTCCAGGCACCGCTGTGATATGAGTTATTCTGAGAGACAGTGGAGCACAAAGGCTCCGGAGAAGAAGCCATACAACAAGTTAAACAGTCTTGCTTAGCCTGTAAAGCTGTGATAAGCTATGCCCAGTTGTTACATTACCGATCCTTGAGAGGATGGGAGAAAGAGTCACTTGGTGGTGTGCTGCTTTGTTAGCCGGCAGAAGAAGGCTGGGAAGATGGTTCCAGGTGCAGTCTTTTTTGGGTCCTTTGTGCCAAAGGTGAAACTCCGAGGAAGCTGGTCGCTCAGGGTTTAGTGGAGTTAGACGCTGGGTGCTAACTCACTTAGTTCCTTGTTGCTGGAAAGCTAGTTGCAAACCTTGTGTTTGCAAGAGAGTCTGTGATCAATTGCCCTCCTTTTAGTGGTTTGGTCTATGGAGCAAGGGTCTGGGCCTCTGTGCTGTTCCAGGTCCAGCCGGATAGGGTGTGAGCTGTTGAAGCTCCAGGGCAAAAGAGGAGAAGGGTTGAAAGGAGCAGGACTTAGCTTAGAGTTTGGTGACATCACAGAGGGGCATGTCACTGTAACATCACTGTCCAATCCAAGTTGTGAAACTTGTGTCTCACTGAGGTGTGAGGTGAGACCTCCTGGAGATGGGTGTCACCTAGCTCTCTTTGTTTGGAGAACAAAGAGCATGCAGAGGAAAAAGCCTTTAAATCTCCAGTTTAGATATTTTACCAAATGACAAAACATCTGTGGTCCTGTGAATCCCAACAGTAATAACAACCATATTGACACTTGCTCCTAGAAATGATATAGACACTGCATGGACTGATCGTGGTACTATACAAGAGAAGAAGTTACGTAATTTCTATCAACCAAAAAAGACCAGCAGAGTTGTATTTAAAGAAATTGCTGTCAGCCCATGACAGTCCATTCAGGGCACTACTGTTTTACTTAGAATGATCGGGCTTCGTGTGAAGTAAAATTCATCCTTACTAATTCATACATTACATGATGGCAACTTTAAAAAAAAATGAAAAAGTGCAAAACATTGTAGCTTAGGGGATTTGTGTTAGGAATCATGTAGTAGTTTTGAGTTCACAATTAAATGCAAAACTCTAACATGCTGTTCTTTTTTCATTTGCAAGGTCAAGGACAACCAACAATGCTGGAAAAATACTGACCAGAGGTTGGACATATTCAGCAGGCTCTGACCCTAACAATGATTGTGTTTTTGTTTTTATTGTAAATATTGTTCTCATACTTGTAAATATGTTTGTGTAATAATGTTATTTTTGAATGCAATGAAAGTGTGACCCAAGTCAGCTGTGGATTTCTTTACAGCATTGTAGTGATACTCTGCTATGTGAACAAAAGAAGCAATTGTTCATCCTTCAGTGGATTCATTTAAAAAAACAATGGCATCGACCAGTAAACAACAAAATAAAATGTAATAAATAATAATAATAAATTAGTAAAGAACCACACGTAACTAAATTTTAAACATTTACACATGTAAACTATTTACAGTTCTGTTTCTGACTATGTAATGGCCAAGGGGGCGAGGGGGTGGGTCAAAGCCTTCATGGGATGAAGCCCACATATTGGTGATGGGGGTCAGGGTAGGTGTCACGTATCCGCCAGACACAACAGCTTGGAATAACTATTCTATTCCCTCGTCCCAGGGCGCCATACTGCCACACAACAAACTGTCGGTAAGCAGCATAACGGAATTGCTTATTGTCCTCTCCTGGGACTTGAGGGTCTTCCCGAGCCCGGACATCATTCCAGATTCTCCGGGCCAGGCGAAGGACACCCTCATCGAGAATGTAAAGGTCCATATGAGGTAACAGGGAAATGCAGTGTTGTGGTAACTGACCGTAGCACTTCTTTTCAACGTTACTGGGCATTTCCCTGCACCTCATACAGACACACCACTCAAGTTGGGTGGGGCCCTGGCCCGGAGAACCTGGAGGAGGAATGCTGGCCTGTATGTCAAAAATGAGGCTGGGGTCCCTCAAGAGACACCTGCGGAGAAGGTCCTGACATTGCTGCATGGTCAGTGATTGAATTCTGGCCTGGAAAGACAGTAGACAAGGGAAATGATTATTTATTGTTAGACCTACATAATGATAACTTTGTGATATAAAGTCATGTTACATATTCAGATACCTGTTCAGTCACCAGCTGGCGAGCTCTAATGTCCTAGACTCTTCTCATGTCATCATCTCCCAGAGGGGCCTCAGTCTGAGGCTGTCCTCTGCCCCGGCCAGACCCCCTGCCACGACCACGTCCCCGTCCACAGCCCCTGGCTCGCCCCCTCCCTCTGCCCCATCCACTGGACTCTGACTGCTGCTCTGGGACATAAACATCCCCAGAATCCACGCTGCTCTGTTAGTAATAAATGTAACAAGTGTGAGGTAAAACATTTTCAGATTACGATAAACATCGGCGCAGCCTTACAGAATTTCAAATGTGTGTCTATGCCAATCACACACTAAACGAGACACTAAAATTAGCAGGCTATTTCTTATTTATATTGAGCGACTGCTGTCGCTAACGCTACTTTAGCTTTTGTATTCCTCAGTCAATCAGTATTTTACACGAGCATAAATAGAATTTGCTGGTCGTTCATATGCTCAGAGTTATTCACATTAGCTTTTTGTGGATTGTGAAATAACTTTTTCTTACCTGTGACTCGGACATTACTCAAAATTGTGCTTAGTGGACCGGTATAGCGGCTCGATAGCGACTCTGTCGTCAAAATGCTGTGTGCGCATGCTCGTCTGGTAGGAGGGGCTCAGGGCGGAGACAAATGAAACCTAACTCAGATGAGACTCAAAAATCAACCGTTTTCAGGCTTTCTACTTACTGCAGCTTTAATGCTCACAAAAAAGGTTTATAAATAAAATGCACTTAATGTACACGATTACTGTTGGCTGTGGAAGAAAACTTTCCAAATGACTGGAAATGTTTTTTTCATTTTCTGCCTTTCAGCCCTTCACAGTTAATAATCAGAGCTGTTGCAAAATGTCACAGATTTCGCAGACTGGCCGCCTGCTCCTGGTCTTCTTGTCCACTGAGCATCTTGTTGCAAAGTGAGAGCTCATTAAATGAAGTCATGATTGGAGAGGAGGAAGCTGAGCGAGCTGGTAAAATTGCACTTTTATAATTCAACAGTCAGTTGCCTCAATCATTTTATATTAGAGGGGACTAGATTCTTCTGAGCCTCCATTTTCAGGGGATTTCATGTCCACAAATGTAAATACTGAATGTGCAGGTATCCAGAAATCACATTAGGTAGGATTTCTATTAGAGAATTTTGATTTATAGCAAAAGCAATAACATAATTTAAATTCAAGTATAAATATCCCTTCCTCTCTCTTTCTCTCTCTCTCTCTCTCTCACACATGCACGCACGCACACACATACACTACTCTTGCAGGAAGAGGTGAAAAGCTCTTAGTTGAATTGATTGACACTAAATAGCTCATACTTGAAATCAACCTAAATTACTGACTGGCTAATGTGCTTGAAAAAACGTACTTACCTGATCCTCTTAGGCAACACACATAAATGCGCTTGCCTACATCCCTTTGCTCACTCATGGCAGCACTTACATGTCCACGTAGACACACACACCTGCATGTTTCTGACTCTCTCCTTTGACTCATGTTCGAACACACAAACAGGCATTTTGTGTACAGCGAGGGATGTCAGTGCTGTCTTTTTTTTATCCTTTTGGCCTGCCTCCATTTACCAAGTCATCAAGTTGATGACATGACTGAGGCAGTACTGATGAACAGCCGTGGCTCTCCTGCCAAGCCTTCAGATCCAGTGGATCCAAAATTAACATAAATATAAACATAAATTTTTATGTTTTAACAGCTTGGGTCTTATCTTTATAGTTTTAGCTATTATTTCAATGGGTCATGATAACATTTTAATCATCAGTTTGTTTGCTGAGATCAAGCAGCAACTTCTGGGGCTGAAAAATGAAGCCCACACGGAAGTGCCAAAACCTGCAGTTCGTCTAATGGCCACTTGAGGCTGGCTGCACAAGCAAGTCAGTTCCTATAGACCCCCATGTTAAAATGCTCTACTTTACAGCAGTCTCTACAGCTCATTTCAGCGGGGTTGGTTTTTATATAACTCAGTTGTTTACATTTTATTAAGGCACAGAGTTATGTATACTTAAGGACAAGACGGCGTGATTGACTGTCAGGGAGGTGTTGCTTACTGGTTGCTGCAGTCTGTGAGTCAGACCCACCCCACACTCCTCCACAGCGCCAGCCTGTCACCCTAATATGGTCACTTCTGGCTCCAAAACACCAAGAGCTGTTGTGTGCTGAACTTCTGGCTTCAAATATGCAGTCCACAAACCAATGAGTGGTATCATGGTAGCTACATCCATTATTTATACAGTCTATGCAGGGGCGCAAACGTAGACAAAATTCACTGCTGGACTGTTTGTTAATAGTGATTACTTACGCCTGGCTCCATGTGGGGATCCCTGATGATGCTTTTGTGCACTCGGGCCGCACAGCGCACGCGGCAAAGAGGACAAGAGATTCCGGTTGGAACGGAGGAGGGGGGCGGTGCATATACTCCAATAACCGGTGTACAAATGCAACCATCATGGACACACATTGTTCACCAGATTTGGAGTCCATTACAGTAAAATGCCAGCCCTTCTATATGCATGGGGAGTGTACTGTTGTTATTGTTATGGCTGTATAAACCCCACCTAGTGCTAATACCAAGATAGCACTGGACGCCCTGCTAACTGCCAGTGGAAGATCACAGACTGCATATCCTTACAGGATTTTTACAGTAGCTGGAGACTTTAACCAGGAAAATCTGACAACTGTCCTTCCTAAATTCTACCAACATGTGACTTATCCCACAGAAGGTTCAAACATATACGTCATGTCTACAGTAACATCAAGGCAGGACACAAAGTCTCCACTCTCCCCCACTTAGGCCTGTCTGACCATCTATCCCTCTCTGCATACATACCTCTAATCAGAGAAATAAACCTAATGTGAGAATCCTAAAGACATGGCCTGAGGAGGCTTCTACTCAACTCAAGGACTGTTTTCAACATACACACTGAGATTTATTTGCACAACAGGACATTGATGACTACACATCCACTGCAATGTTTTATATAAGGAAGTGTGTTGACTGTGTTACAGTTGACAAATGCATCAGATGTTTTCCAAACAACAAACCGTGGATGAGTAAGGATGCCAAACTTCTGCTGTTGGAATACAATCTAACAACCTGGCAACAGCGACCTATACAGTGCTGCCAGGTCCACCCTGAAGAGAGCCATCAGGGAGGCTAAGGCAGACTACAGGCAGAAAGCCCTGGTGAAGAAGGCACAGACACGGCTGTATTTCCCCAGGATACTGAAAAGAGCCAACCTGTCCCAGCAGCTTCTGATTTTCTATAACTGCTCCACTGAAAGCATTTTCACTTACAGCACGCTGGTGTGGTTTTTCAGCTGCACTGCAGCAGACAGGAAAGCCCTTTAGAGGGTCATGAAGTCGGCACAACAAATCACTTGCATGCTGTTACCGTCACCAGAGCCCATTTACAGAGCTCGATGTCTTCTTTGGGCCACAAACATCATCAGAGACTCATCTCACTCGGATCACCACCTTTTTACCCTGCTGCCCTCTGGTAGGTGCTACAGGTCCTTAAAAGCTTGCACCTTCAGATTCCTGAAAAGCTTTTACTCAAGTGCCATTGAAGAATTAAACTGTAAATAACCATGCTATAAGACATGCAGTAATATCTAAGGAGAATATCTGTATTTCTGTAATACATGGATGCATGATAATATTGGCATATCATCGGTATGAGTAACTAATGAGGAACTAATGAGAAACTAATGAGTAGTTACTGAGGAACTACAGTACACAAAATTAGAGTAGTTACTGATGAACTAATGAGTAACTAATGAGGAACGAATGAGTAACTAATGAGGAACTAATGAGGAACTAATGAGGAACAAATGAGTAGTTACTGAGGAACTAAGCTACACAATTAGGGTAGTTACTGGGGAGCTAATGAGGAACTAATGAGTAGTTACTGAGGAACTATGGTACACAAAATTAGAGTAGTTACTGATGAACTAATGAGGAACTAATGAGTAACTAATGAGGAACGAATGAGTAACTAATGAGGAACTAATGAGGAACAAATGAGTAGTTACTGAGGAACTAAGCTACACAAAATTAGAGTAGTTACTGGGGAACTAATGAGGAACTAAGTTACTGAGGAACTACGGTACACAAAATTAGAGTAGTTACTGATGAACTAATGAGGAACTAATGAGGAACTAATGAGTAGTTACTGAGGAACTACGGTACACAAAATTAGAGTAGTTACTGATGAACTATTGAGGAACTAATGAGTAGTTACTGAGGAACTAAGCTACACAAAATTAGAGTAGTTACTGGGAAACTAATGACGAACAAATGAGGAACTAATGAGGAACGAAAGAGTAGTTACTGAGGAACTAAGCTACACAAAATAAGAGTAGTTACTGAGGAACGAATGAGGAACGAATGATGAACTAATGAGTAGTCACTGGGTAACACTTTACAATAAGGTACACAAGATTAGAGTAGTTACTAAGGAACTAATGAGGAACTAATGAGTAGTTACTGAGGAACTAATGAGGAACGAATGAGGAACTAACTATTAGTTAATGGTCAGTTCCTCAGTAACTCATGATCAAATTTCAGAGGAGTAGTTACTGAGGAACTTATGAGGAACTATTGAGTAGTTACTGAGGAACTAAGATACACAAAATTAGAGTAGTTACTGAGGAACGAATGAGGAACTAATGAGGAACGAATGAGGAACTAATGAGGAACTAATTAGTTAATGGTCAGTTCTTCATTAACTCATGATCAAATTTCATAGAGGAGTTAATCACGACTTAATAATTAGTGAACTAGTTACTTCATCAGTGCAGAATCATTACTCAATAACCTGTCCATTAGTTAACCTTTTTATGTCCTAAAGTAAAGTGACACATAATGAGTAGTCTTTCATTACTTCATCATCATCTTTACAATTAGTTCATTAACAAAAATAATCAGACAGCAGGATTCTTGAGAAGAGTTTTATTCATTATTTTCAGACCACATACACATTAATATGATCATCCATGTTATTCTGTACGATGATGCCTTAGAAATAAATATGATAGTGTGTCACATTTTAGGTAGGCTAAGCTTAAAGAATTTATCATGGGGGATTCAGTAATCATTACCATTATCATTACCGTCTCACTTGATAATGGTGATGATTACTGAATCATTACCTACTCATTAGTTACTCTTTTTGTGTACCCTAAAGTAAAGTGAGACATCAAAATGAGTAGGTAATGATTTAGTACTCATTACCTACTCATTTTGATGTCTCACTTTACTTTAGGGTACACAAAAAAGGGTAGGTAATGATTAAGTAACAGTTAGTTCCTCATTAGTTCCTCAGTAACTACTCCTCTGAAATTTGATCAGGACTTACTGAAGAACTGACCATTAACTAATAGTTAGTTCATCATTCATTCCAAATTTTCGGCTGATTGAGCATGTTCAGTCGGCGGCGGAGCTTGTCGATGAGAGAGATCACTCTGACTGGCTGTTCAGGTGTTATATCCTCTTCCCTGTAGCAATCTGCCTGTAGTGAAACCGGGGCTAACCGGTGCTTCCTCCTCAGGCTCCACTTGACTCAGCTGCCTGACAGATCCGCTGCGTCTTCCCACTTTAACCTGAATAACAAACCGGAGCTAGCTGGGAGCGGCTAGCGGAGCGTTAGCCGCAGCATGACCGGAGGGAAGCAGCCAGTTAGCCTCCGCTAGCTTCCCAGCTAACGTTAGCCCCGGCTCTCCGTTTGGATCCAACCAGAGCACCGAGCCCTGGCTTGTTATTCAGGATAAAGTGGGAAGAAGCAGCAGGTTTGTCGGGCAGCTGAGTGAAGCTGAGTGAAGTGGAGCCTGTGGAGGAAACACGGGGAGCGTCTGGATGTAATAGTCCGTGGAAGTGTTGCGGTGCTCGGCTGCACAGATAGGAAACCCCTCGGCTGACAGGATGTATCACTCTGTCACTCCACGCTACTTTGTTGATCTCATGCATTCAACGGACTTCCGGTTTCCCTTTTTGCGTTATTTCCTTTCACGCAGGCGCAGAACGTATGTGCTACTTGGCCGTCGGATGTTGTCTTCTTTTTTTCCCCCACAACTTTATTTAAGACAGGAAGTTTACAGAATGCAGATCTTTAACATTACACATATATGTCATATAACAGGGGCCAGGGGGGATAAGAGTTTACAAGAAAATATTAAAAATATAAAATGTTTTCTATGTGAAAGATTTATTATTAATCTCATCTTACTTTTAGCAAGATTTCACATTCACAAATGTAAGTTTACACATAGAAAACCTTCTTTTGTTGCTTTCGTTACATCAGTTCCATCAAATTTTTCCTTAATCCAAAGGCAATCAAAACCATTAATATTTGTGATCATTTTAATATGGCATATGTGATATAAGACATATATGTATAATGTTGAAGATCTGCATTCTGTAAACTTCCTGTCTTATATAAAGTTGTGGGGGAAAAAAAAGACTACATCAGACGGCCAAGTAGCACGTACGTTCTGCGCCTGCGTAAAAGGAAATAACTCAAAAAGGGAAACCAGAAGTCCGTTGGATGCATGAGATCAACAAAGTAGCGCGGAGTGACAGAGTGATACATCCTGTCAGCCGAGGGGTTTCCTATCTGTGCAGCTGAACACCGCAGCACCTCCGCGGACTATTACATCCAGACGCTCCCGGTGTTTCCTCCGCAGGCTCCACTTCACTCAACTTCACTCAGCTGCCCGACAAACCCGCTGCTTCTTCCCACTTTAACCTGAATAACAAACCAGGGTTCGGTGCTCCGGTTGGATCCAAACGGAGAGCCGGGGCTAACGTTAGCTGGGAAGCTAGCGGAGGCTAACTGGCTGCTTCCCTCCGGTCATGCTGCAGCTAACGCTTGACGGAGTACCCCTCTCACCACGCCGGGAGCCAACATGGACGCCTGAGTGAGCAAACGCCTGAGCTAACAAACGGCAACTAGCATTGTTAGCTACGGGGCAGCTACACGACGGTGGCGAGACCAGGGACGGAGAGAGACCCGTGCTGAGTTGTCGGCGAGTCACCTGAAGAGCAGCCTCCCGACGGCGGCGGAGAGGAGTAGCGGTTTCCAGTGGGGAGGCGCCAAGGGCGTTAGGCTAGCAGGTGGCCTGCAAGAGCGAGAGCAGTCTCCGACAACGGCGGTGAGGAGCAGCGGTTTCCAGCGGGGAGGCGCTGAGGGCGTTAGCCTAGCAGCTGGCCTGCAAGAGCAAGAGCAGCCTCCCTTACGGAGGCGGAGAGGAGCAGCGGTCTCCAGCGGGGAGGCGCCGATGGCATTAGCCTAGCAGCTGGACCTTCATCTAGACCACCACAGCGGCTGCACGACCGGCCGTTTACAAAGCAGTGTTAAGCCATGGCGGCGCTTCTGTCCCTGCTGACTCTCCTGCTGGCGGTGGGTGAGCTCGTGGGGAAAAATCTGTCCCCTCTGCCTCCACCTTCCTCGCAGGCAGCATGTCATCTTGTCTACTCCAGAGATGCCCTGCTGGCCCTGTGGGACAAAAACAACGCACCTCCGGACCATCTACCAGAGTACGTGAGAGCGAAGCCTGCGAGAAAATCACAGCAGAGGAAGAGGGGCAGAAGAGGGGGAGTCAGACAGCAGCTCCGCAGGCGAGGCAGCAGACCACCGCTGCCCTCAGTTATACTGAGTAACGTCAGGTCGCTGCGCTGTAAAATGGACAAGCTCCGGGCAAACACAAGGCTCTGTCATGAGTACAGAGAATCTAGCATCATCGCACTGACGGAGACATGGCTCCGACAGGACACTCCGAACTCGCTGGTGTAACTGGAGGGCTTCTCCTGTATCTGTGCGGACAGAAATGACTCCTCGGGGAAAGTAAGAGGTGGGGGGGCTAATTCTGTATGTGAGTAACAACTGGTTCAAACAATTCACTGTGAGACAGAGTCTTTGTGGTCCTGATGTAGAGCTTCTCTGTGTTTCCATGCGCCCTTTCTACCTCCCCAGAGAGTTTGGTAATATCATACTGTGTCTAGCATATATCCCTCCCAGTGGTAACGTTGGTAGGGCTGCTAATCTTGTATCTGATTGTGTCCACTCCCAACTTCAGCGTTCCCCTGGTGCCCCGGTTTTTGTTCTCGGTGACATGAATCGCTTTACCCGGCTTTCAGCAATATGTTAAGTATGCCACAAGGAATTCAAAAGTACTTGACAAATGTTTTGTAAATGTAGCCAGTGCCTACAGGTCAAAAATTCTCCCCCCGACCGCAAATTCAGATCATTCAACTGTGTATCTTATGCCCACTTATAAATCTGTGTTAAAGTCCAGTAAACCTCAGCTCAAAACCGCACTGAGATGGACGGATGACAGTATAGAAACACTGCGGGGTTGCTTCCTCAGCACTGATTGAAGCATTTTTCATAACCTAGAACTAGAAGAGGCCACAACAACCACCACCGATTACATCCATTTCTGTGTGGATAATGTAGTTAAAAAAAAAAAAGAAATCCTACATTTCCCCAACATCAAAGTTTATATAACCAAGGAAATTAAAGCATGTATCAATAACAAAAAGCTAGCTTTTAAAAAAAAGCTCGAGCAGCTGTGGCTGCGGTTCAGAAAGAGCTCAACCACCTGCTGAGGAAAGCAAAAGATAAACACCGCACTGACATGGAACATAGTTTTAGAGAGATGGACAACAGGAGGTTATGGGACTGTATGAAAAACATTATGAACATGACCCCCTGCAAAAAAACAGCTGATAACCTTGGATGACTCAGTAAGAGCAAATGAGCTGAATGATTTCTTTCTTAGATTTGAGGTCCAGGATTTCTCCTCTAGAGGTAGGGAGATTTTAGATTTGTTGACTCCTTCTGGAGAATGTGAGCTCCAGATTACACCTCAGCAGGTGCAGGCTGTTTTTAGTAAAGTCGGCAAAAGGAAATCATCAGGCCCTGATGGTCTGCCTGCCTTCTTAATAAAAAGCTGCTCAACTGAGTTAGCTGCTGCCTGGTGCCCTATTTTCCAAAGTCTTTTCACAGCCACACAGTGCCCAGCCTGTGGAAAAAGTCTGTTATCGTTCCAGTCCCTAAGATTTCATGTCCTGCGGTTGATAATGATTACATACCTGTTTCATTAACTTCAGTAGTAATGAAATGTTTTGAAAGAATCATTGTTGATATGCTTAAATCTGATGTTGCTGGTTGTCTCGACCCCCTACAGTTTGCTTATAGGCAGGGTCGTGGCACCGCGGACGCAGTTATCAGTTATCATCATTTGCTGACTTTAGTTCAGCTTTTAACACTGTGCAACCCTATTTGATCATACAGAAGCTAATTAGCATGAAGGTAGACACTTATTATCAAATGGTTTTATTCTTTTTTAACAAACAGGACACAGCAAGTTAAGGTGAACAGCTCTCTCTCAGCCCTAAAGCAGTGTAGCACAGGCGTGCCCCAGGGCTGCGTCAGCTCCCCGGTCCTCTTCACACTGTACACTGATGAATGCAGGAGTTCACATCCTTACAACCATATCATCAAATTTTAAGATGATACTATCATCTTAAGTCTGTTGGATGTGAATGCCTGCCCCTCTGTGTACTTTAGTGAGATAGCCACCTTCAAAATCTGGTGTGACAATAACTTCCTGGTGTTAAATACCAAAAAGACAAAAGTAATCATTGATAACTGCGTTATTGAATGGGTGTCCTCGTATAAATAGCTGGGCCTGGTGGTGTCTAATAACCTAAGCTGGAATGATCATGTGGATTTCCTCTGTAACAGACTAGCTCAGAGGCTACACTTTCTCAGAAGGCTGCGGCTGTTTGGGGTCCGAACCGAGACCAAGTTAACATTTTATAACGCTGTGTTAGCAAGTATTATAAGATACGGCATGGCAGCGTGGTTCGGTTCCCTCACAGTCCAGTGTAAGGCCAGACTTCAGAGAATGGTGACTACAGCTTTGAAGATAGTGGGGAAACATGATCACTTCCAGTCCCTCCAGGCAGTATATGAGGGTGCAGTCATCAACGGAGCAAATAAGATCCTGAGTGACCCTTCTCATGTTCTCTTTCAGGAGTATGAGCTGTTGCTGTCGAGGAGGCGCTACAGAGCCAGCAGGTGTATGAGCAACCGGTTCAAATTGTCCTTTATTCCCATCTCCATTTTATTATTATCTCTGCCACGTGAGGTGTTTGTCTTCGTCAAGACCCACCACAATGAGAGAGGGCTCACTGTGGTGGACCCACCTCCATTCTGGTAATTTTATATGGAACATATAACATGTGGGCAGGGGAGAGGCTTATGGCTGCTGATCCCCTGCCCGTCAAATTCACCGTCAATTCACCGTTAATCACTGTTTACCATTGCTTATTACTGAATTCTCCTCAATTATGCCAAAAGGTGGTTGCTTGCTCACCTGCTGGCCCTGCGATGCCCCCCTGGTTGAGCCGTATGTGCGCAGGGCTATTTATGCCTAAATGGTCTGGTCATTGTTCTTATCTAATATTGTTTTTATTTGCACTATGGTCCCGCAACTGATTTAAGATACATTTTAACTGTTTTACTGGTGTTTTTCTTTGACCTCTGTATTTATTTGTTTGCACTCACTTGCACTTTGAGATAGGCCAGTGCAATACCTGTACTTCCCTTGTTTGTAACCTTACATACAAGGCAAATGGCACTACTCTTGCACCAGTAGTCTGCAACTGTAACACACTCAGTGCACTATGTTGGCAACTTGTCTGTGTTGATTGCTTGTTTGTTTGTTTGTTTGTTTGTATGTATGTATGTATGTATGTGAATATTGCAGCTGTTTGCACTATACTGCCCAAGACGAATTTCCCCTGTGGGACAATAAAGTTTATCTTATCTTATCTTATCTTATCTAAAAGTTGAATTTACCAACTGGCTCCATTGATCTGGAAAAAGATGGGACTCAGTGAAAACCCAGTGGCTATTGTTGTTTCTCCACTAGTTGCTCTCATGGAGGAGCAGGTCAGGGAAACGACCAAGCTGGGAATCACAGCTATGCAACTCAGAGTCCACAGCGTGAAGGAAATCCACAAAGACGGCAACACTCTTTCCCAGACATCATCACAGCTCCTTTCCGCTGCACTTGCTTGCTGGTCCATTTACAGTGGCGTTGTGCTAGTCTACGTCACACGTTTCGTTTACTCTGATTGGTTTTCCGTCTTTCCAATTGCATGAAGGGGCACTTTGAGTGACAGCCGTTGATACCGCCCCTCGGGCATAGAGGAAATGTACACTCCGTGTCCAGACCCATTCGCGTTTTGCGAATTGGGTCTGGCAACGCCAGGCTAGTAGTACCCCACTAAACCCAGGAATCTTTGCAATTCCTTCTTTGTCATTGGTTGTGGAAATCTCACTACCACCATGACCTTGGTCTGGACTGGAGCTATGCAACCCTGTCCCACCACACGGCTGTGTGCTATGTGTTATGCCCTTGTAACCCTGGTAAATTCATATTTGGCCAAATTAATGGTGAGCTGTGAAAAGCGCACATCTCCCTAATTTTAAAAAAGGGCAAAATCCCAGAGGACTGCGCATCATACAGGCATATCTTCCTGTTGAATGCTGATTTGAAACTCCTTTCCAAAATATTAGCAATGAGACTAGAAGGCTTACTCCCTACTCTTATAAATGATGACCAAACTGGATTTATTAAAGGTTGTAATTCATACAATAATATGCGCAGATTACTAAACACAATCCAAGTCTTTCAACAGCGGTCTTTGAGTGGTCTGGTGCTTTCTTTACATGCAGAGAAGGCATTTGACCACGTTGAAATGCCATACTTGTTTTACACATTACACAAATTTGGCTTGGGTGAAAAATTTATAAGCTGGATAAAGTTACTCTATACTAATCCCCTCTCAGCAGTGCTTACAAATGGGTTGCGTTCTTCTAATTTCCAAATTTTAAGAGGTACAAGGCAAGGATGTCCTCTATTGCCCTTGCTCTTTGCCCTGGCAATTGAGCCACTCGCTGAGGCAATCAGAAAAAATGAAAACATACATGGTCTCACAATTGACACTAGACAACACAAGATTACTCTTTATGCCGATGATGTCTTGATTGTTTTGACTGAGCTTGAGGTGTCTACCCCAGCCCTTATTGAGACCATCAATATGTTTAGTAATTTTTCTGGCTACAGAATAAATTTCAATAAATCAGAAGTAATGCCATTAGGCAGTCTGAAACAGATATCCAAAACTCCATCTCCCTTTCCTTTCAAATGGTCACCAGAAGGCTTTGTCTATTTGGGAATATGTATAACACCCTCCTTTGACCAATTATATAAAGTAAATTTCCCACCCATATTTGAGCGTATAAGGTTGGACCTAGAGAGATGGAACACTCTCCCAGTTTCCTGGTTAGGCCGTGTTGCTCTCCTGAAAATGAACATCCTTCCCAGGTTACTTTACCCAATGCAAATGATCCCAGTTATGTTCCTCCATAAGACCATCAAATAGCTAAATAGCTGGTTTAGTTCCTTTCCCAGATAGCACACATACATCTGGCCGACGTTGGCCCGATGTATCAAGTTTAGATCGTTAAGACGTAGCAGGGAGAGGGCTCATTGCCAAGACGTCGCTGAGATGTCGGCCTTTAATCGAAAATGACCACCACGTGACGTTCAAACGATCAATAAAAGAAGCTGTGCTCAGTGGGCACTCCTTCATTAATATTCATATGCTTCGTTAACTACATCCTTTATTCATTTAGGTTACAGACAAAAGTCAATTTGTGAAACTATCTGATGGCCAGTCCGCTTCTCCTGGCAGCCTGCAAGACACAGAAAAGATGATGAGCACATAACTTCAAGAAACAAATCCCACTTCACCACTGTATTTTTTTTTTTTTTTTTTTTTTAGCATTTCAGCTGTCTTTTAGCCAGATTGAAGGCTTTGGGTCTGTCACTCTGCTTAATTTAGTGTTGAAACTGTTAAATAACGGGATCCGGCGTTAAGTCCACTGTTAACAGCAGATCAACAATCAGTCCTTCATCTCGGAAAAACAGTGGTTTCAAAACTGCGCTATTACCTGTAGCCACCGGGTCAGTTTGCTTTGCAGAGGAGGAGACCTCGACTGATATATTGCCCATAAAATCACATTAACAACATACCGAAGACAATCCTTAAGACATCCTTAAACTTCACTTTTTTGACCTCCGTGCTCCTCTCCGCTCCTGTCACCCACATTTGAGCACCCGTTCTGGGATACACAGCGTCGGCTCGCCCCGCCTTACCTCCGCGGTCCTCTCCGCTCTTCTCACCCACACTTGAGCACCCGTTCTGGGATACACAGTGTCGGCCCGCCCCGCCTTACCTCCGCGCTCCTCTCCGCTCCTGTCACCCACACTTGAGCATCCATCCAGGGCCCCAGAGGTCAGGCCGGGGCCTGCGGGACCACGGGTGGCAGCTCCGGGCACTTCCACTTTAACCCAAAACGAGTGCTCACGATAACCAGATGAACAGATAATGTCAACTAGGGAAAATAAAAAAACACCACAGTTGTAGCCTGTTAGCTAACATGAGCTAAACCGCTAAACTAGCTAACAGCTAACGAAAGATAACGTTAGCTGGTGGGGACCTGCGCTAAGTTACATACACCCAGTCGTGCCTCGCCACTCACCAGGAACCTCTTTTAACGGTCACAGAAGAAACAACATAGCTATTTTCTGCCAATTTATTCCAATTAGCTTACCTGAAACCAACTGCAATGAGATGCTGTGTCCTGTAAGCTCAGTTCCAAACAAAGACCGCGGAGATGAAATTCCGCCTCTGTGGCGACTTCCGTATGTGGGCAGACATTCTATGGCACTGGGCCGACCCAAAGCCAATGTAACAGAGACGTTTGATGAGCTGGGACAAAAGAGTATTAAATTTAAAGATATCCACCCATGCGGCCGACGCTTGTCAGACGTTATAAATTCAGGGCCGATGCGTCGTCCTCAGGCCGACGTCAGCCAGATGTATGTGTGCTATCTGGGTTATATGGTCTAAGAAGAAACCACGCCTCAAAATAGCTACGTTATGTCTTTCCTCCACAAAAGGAGGTGTTGATCTCCCAGACATTAGAAAATTCCAGCTTAGTGCTCATTTGCGTACTATTGCTGACTGGATGTGTAGTAAGTCCACATCTCTCTGGTTGGATGTAGAAAGTTCAATGTCCAGATACCCTTTGAGTAATCTTTTGTTTATTAAAAAAAGTGCATATTTGAAGTCTGCTTGTACTAACCCAATTACAATCTCCACAGTTAAGGCATGGCACGCCATCAGAAAATTAGAGGGTAGATCTCAATTCACCTCTGTCTTCACTCCAATATGAGATAATCCTGATTTCCCTCCAGGAGTGATGGACAATAACTTCCATCTGTGGGTAAATAAAGGGATATGTACTTTACACAAACTGCTGGAAAGTTCTACCATGATGTCTTTTAGTCAGCTGAAAAGGAAATATGGCATTAAACAACAGGATTTCTTTCGATATTTACAAGTAAAAAACTTTGTCACAAGGGACACCACAATCCTTCAGTGCCAAAATATTTCACATTTAGAGAGACAGCTCTTTTTACAGAAATCTGGCAGGTCTATTAGTTTATTTTATAATATCCTTAAGGTGTATAACACCACAAACACTTATTTTTTGAAAGGGTTATGGGAGAGAGAACTCAATGTTGAGATAACAGACGATGGTTGGAATGATGCATGGAAGAGTGCAAAAACGCTGAGTGTGTGTAACCGAGTGAGAGCCATGCAACTTAAGCTCTTACACAGGGCCCATATCTCTCCCTCCCAACGTCATAAATTCAACCCCAATACATCTCCACTATGCCCCAAATGTAAAATAGAAACTGGTAGTCTTACACATTATTTGTGGCATTGTAGGAAAATACAGCATTTCTGGCAGGTCATAGGGCAGGAAATGAATAAGATTCTGTCTACTAATAGAAACAACAACCACTTATATTTGCTACTTGGCATATCTGATTTGTCCATCACTGGCAAATTTAAGAAAACTTCACCAAACACTTGCTTTCTGTGCTAGAAAGTGTATTCTTCTGAATTGGATAATGGAAAAAGTTCCATCTAAGGCTCAGTGGCAAAGAATGACACTTGAATATGTTGCACTGGACTATCCAACGTGTAAACTACACAGCAAAGATGATGTTTTTCGTAAAACATGGGAACCCTTCCTGTCATATATTGGTTTGAATATTTCCACCATTCTCGCAAGAGGGTTTGTATCATAGCCCCGAACGCTCTGCTTCATAAATGACACCTTGCCGTTGATTTGCTTTTATTTCTGTGCACCCCTCTCCGATCATGTGGATGTATCATGCATGGCAGTGTGCCCTCATGCCCTCAATTTATTTTACTTTGTGTGTGTGTGTGTGTGTGTCTGTGTGTGTGTGTGTATGTGCATGTGTATATATGTACATACATATATACGTATATTATTTGTTCACTTATTTGTTTTTCTTTGGGTGGGATGTGACTCCTGAATCTCTCGCCTGTATAAATTTGAAATTTGAATCTTTATGTGTGTGAGCCAAATGTATGTTTGTTTGTTCTGTCACATATGTTCATGTTTTATCTTGAAAATTAAATAAACATATATTTAAAAAACAACAAAAAAAACCCCATCAGAATGCATAATTTTATGTAAAATAGCATTAAAAATTTTCAGTGGCCTCCTGGCCAGCTGTGTATAGGGCCCAGTAAAAATTCTTTTCATGAAGCCCAAAATCCCTGGCGGCGCCCCTGTTTCTGTGTCATAAACAACATCAGCTATCATAATCACACCTGATTTCAATAAGGTACAATGTTTTAATGTATGTTTGATCACTGATAGTACTGTTTTGAAGCAGAGTGATCACTCTTGTCATGTGGAGCTCCGCGTGGATCTTTGCATGGAAAAAACGCTGTAGAATCATAGACATAATAAAGTGTAGACGCCGCATCGACCGCTACTGCCTATTGGCGCTGAGTTTTTTTTTTTTTTGCTGCAAACGTTATAAATGTAGCTATGATACAGGCCACATGGTTCTGCGTATTTTAATATTCATAGTGGGCAAAGTTTGGACACACTTTTCCATTCAAATAAATGAGAAAGCGTGTCCAAACTTTTGACTGGTACTGTGTGTATGTATGTATATGTATATATATATATATATATATATATATATATATATATATATATATATATATATATATAGATATAGATAGATATAGATAGATATATATGACACAGAGTACGTCATATATTATATATATATATATATATATATATATATATTATATATATATATATATATATATATATATATATATATATATATATGACGTACTCTGTGTTTGGTTTGCCAGCTGCACAGTGGCACAGAAGAACGCGCTGCAGGGGGTCATTAAGGGGGCCCAAAAGATCATCGGCTGCCCTCTGACACCACTGAAGGAGCTACACAGCTCCTGCTGCCTCAGGAAGGCCCTCGCCATATCACAGGACTCATCACATCCCGGACGCAATCTGTTTGAACTTCTTCCATCGGGCAGACGTCACAGGATCTTCAGAACACGCACAAATAGACTTAAAAACAGTTTTTACCAGAGATGGGACTAAGTCACACATGTGCAAGTCTCAAGTAAGTCATTTTTTCTTGGGTCAAGTCAAGTCAAGTCACAGGTTATGTCAAGTCAAGTCCTGTAATAGGTCAAGTCCAAGTCAAGTCACCTCATTATTGTAATTTTACATGCAGAATCTGATCTTAATAAAGTGAAAATACAAGATATAAGTAACTGTCAGTAAACACTGACTTCATTGCTGCAGTATTTACTTTGCAGGGACGACCCCCAAGCGCACGCGCACGCACGCACGCACGCACACACACACACACACTAAGCAAGGCAGCGGCCAAAATCACCCATTTAGCTCATTTAACCCGGTGTTGCTCGTTCATAAAACGTACAGCCGGTCTTGTGATGAACCGGTCGGAATGTTCGCTCACATTTTCTGGGGTTATAATGTTAGCAAATAAATTCGAAAACAAGTTCCACCAAACCGACCCACCCCCCCACCCCACCCCCGTATCGTATCAAGCTAATGTTAGCTAACTACCGACTAACCAGATAATATTAGCTAATTGACAAGCACTTACTGGGCAGAATGGCTCTTTAAATGACGAACAAGTTTGAAGTTGTTGTCTGGCTGTCCGAGATGTTTATGCCGCATGTCTTGCACTGTGCTGTTCGTCTTTTGCTGTAATAATGGTAATTTCGAAAGCCGAAAACAATGACTCTCAGTACCCCTCCCGCTGACATGTTGATGCCTATCTGATATAAGAGGGCCTGTTTCTCCAATAAACACGTAAGGTACGTAGAGAGGGCATGACTGATTGACAGGGTAGTGATCCAATCATGACAACACCATTCTCAGCCTAAAAATCAACGTTATTTTTTAAATTACTTTATTAATTTTATATTCTAACCAAAAACATGATGTGAATAACACTCAAGTCATTCAAGTCATCGTGTCTCAAGTCAAGTCCCGAGTCTTTAACTTCCAAGTCTGAGTCAAGTCTTTTATTTTTTGTCAAGTCAAGTCACAAGTCATCAAAACAGCGACTCGAGTCGATTCGAGTCCAAGTCACAATGACTCAAGTCCCCATCTCCACAGCCATTGTTACATTAAATACCGCTGGACATTGAGTGACTTACAAAACACATGCACTTCCGTATAACTGGTCATACACTTTATATGCACTTTATGATACTGTCCCTATGTGTTCTTATATTGTTTTTATGTGTTCCTTCTCTTCTCTTTTCTTTACTATTTTTTTAATACTATTTATTAGCTTGTTTTGCACTGTCAAGGACTGCACTGAAATTTCGTTGTACCTGTAACAGTGACAATAATGATATTCTGATTCTGATTCTGATTCAGATCCTGATTCTGTAGCCAATGCGGCGTCTACTTTTTATTATGTCTGTGTGTAGAATGGTCATACTTTGTGCAATTTTCTTCAAATTTGAAACAAATGTTCATTGATAGTGTGCCTACAGCCCCACAGTGTCATTTACCTGCTCAGATGAAGCCACAGACAGTTATTCATCCTGAAACACATTTTTTATATTATTTTAGGCAAAATCTTCAACTTTTTACTGACTTCAGAGGCCCATTACTCTGTCTCTGTATCACCTAGAGAGTTTCTGACACTTTCACAAGAAACTTCAGGGAGTTTTCTTTCTGGCAAGACCTCATGCATGCATGTAGTCAGAGAGGTTCAGAGGCTACAGTCATTTTAATTTGGGTATGTCATTTTAGGCGTTTTTGCTACAAAATGGGGGTGGAGTGCAAGAGGTTCATTATAGCTTTTCCCGGAGACACATGTTACTTTACCTGGGTAAAATAATAGTGATATTTCGGTGTGACCCAATAGAAAGACAACGTGCTGTATTACCGCGGTTAACATGAGATATTAAGCAATCTGCAGCAGTCTGTCGAAAACCGCATTTCACAGTCATTAATGTTACTAACAAAAAGTTATATTATACTTCACCAAGACCTATGTCATTTTCGCAAAAAATGTAGAAATTACTTACTCACGGTTCAGACGAAGATTTAAAACACACTTTCAGGGCTGGCTAGCAGCAATCAACCTGTAGCGTTAGCTCCACTTTAGCATGCTAATGTTAGCTAGCAACTCCTAACCGTTAGAGCATCGTCTTATAACATTCACACTGACAGGTTTGATTTAGTGACACTTCCTTTTTACACTCGGTTTTGACAACTATTTATCGACTGAGAGTTAATTATAATGGATTTGACTCTATCCAGAGTATAATTAACCCTACTAGTGTATACCTAGCTTAACACGAAGAATTCAACTCTTCTCAATTTGCTGTGCGCATATGATAAGATACAGTAGACACTGGAGAAAGTTGTTCTTTGTCCTCAGAAATAACTCCAAATTCGATTAATTTTGAATTCATGGAGGTAAATATTTTCATTAACACATTTGTTTCCTTTAATCACCACTGAAAAATGCTCAGCAAGCAAGAGCAACTGCTCTTTTGTGAATGCATCAAGGGACTTCTGAGATGGAGCAGCAATAAAAGCCTCAATATCAGACATGTCAAATATTTACAACAGTGAGCTGAGCAGAACAACCTTTACGCACACCACCGCACCAAGCAGACATAGCAAAGTGTACTTTGGGGCACAAAGAGAAACAGTCCTCAACCAGGTTTTTTCCGAGCTATCTGAAGACCCATCCAGCTAACTAAGCTCCTGCCTAGTCTTCATGCAGCTACTTGTGGTGAGTATTTATGCACTGAAGACCACTGACTCAGGAGAGCAACTAGCAAGCCAACAACCCCCCTGAAACCACAGACATTCTCCCAAGCGAAGCTTGCCTCACTCACGTTCACCATAACACTACACAAAATCAACTCAACGAAAACAAAGAGGAACATCGCTACAGCCTACAAAGGAAAAGTCCACACCACATCGTAAAACTACGCACAGAGCAACTCACAAGTGTCACCTGGGCCAACCAATACCAGCAACAACTGGCAAACAAGCTGTTCTCTATCGTAAGGAGGCGTTAGCTCCACTTTAGCATGCTAATGTTAGCTAGCAACTCCTAACCGTTAGAGCATCGTCTTATAACATTCACACTTACAGGTTTGATTTAGTGACACTTCCTTTTTACACTCGGTTTTGACAACTATTTATCGACTGAGAGTTAATTATAATGGATTTGACTCTATCCAGAGTATAATTAACCCTACTAGTGTATACCTAGCTTAACACGAAGAATTCAACTCTTCTCAATTTGCTGTGCGCATATGATAAGATACAGTAGACACTGGAGAAAGTTGTTCTTTGTCCTCAGAAATAACTCCAAATTCGATTAATTTTGAATTTATGGAGGTAAATATTTTCATTAACACATTTGTTTCCTTTAATCACCACTGAAAAATGCTCAGCAAGCAAGAGCAACTGCTCTTTTGTGAATGCATCAAGGGACTTCTGAGATGGAGCAGCAATAAAAGCCTCAATATCAGACATGTCAAATATTTACAACAGTGAGCTGAGCAGAACAACCTTTACGCACACCACCACACCAAGCAGACATAGCAAAGTTTACTTTGGGGCACAAAGAGAAACAGTCCTCAACCAGGTTTTTTCCAAGCTATCTGAAGACCCATCCAGCTAACTAAGCTCCTGCCTAGTCTTCATGCAGCTACTTGTGGTGAGTATTTATGCACTGAAGACCACTGACTCAGGAGAGCAACTAGCAAGCCAACAACCCCCCTGAAACCACAGACATTCTCCCAAGCGAAGCTTGCCTCACTCACGTTCACCATAACACTACACAAAATCAACTCAACGAAAACAAAGAGGAACATCGCTACAGCCTACAAAGGAAAAGTCCACACCACATCGTAAAACTACACACAGAGCAACTCACAAGTGTCACCTGGGCCAACCAATACCAGCAACAACTGGCAAACAAGCTGTTCTCTATCGTAAGGAGGCTTCCCCTCCACCTCAGAGATATTACATATATCTCTACGGGAACCCTGATCCATCAGGGTCAGGTGTGTGGATAATTACTTTAAGACAAACCACCTGTGGAGTGGACGTGGCTATCAATCAGACCGGTTATTTAAACCCCTGTCAACCACGCTCACGTTGATTTTTCTTTTCCACTGGAGCAGCGTGCGTGTTGCTCTGCTTTGAGACAAATCAATTCTGTATCTTTCTGTCTTCTTAGCTAAACAACATTAGCAGTCTGTGCCACTTACCTGATGGTATGAGAGAGTGAGATGTTTGGCTCTCGCAGTGGCTGTTAACGTTGATCCTTTATAAACGTTTGTTGGCGTCTTCCTCGGTGTTGGCATATTGCTTCCATGCGGGGGTTCACGTGCCGTTTACACCAGGTCCTGTCTCTCAGTCCCATTTGGGCGATGAGAGCAGGTTCCGAGTGGTTGTTGCCGAGCTAAGTTTTCTGTACTTAGCGCTTAACGTCCAGTGTTGTGCGTGTTGTCTCCGTGCAGAGGTTGTCACGTATCAGCACAGGTCCTGTTTCTCGGTTCCGTGCGGACAGTGAGAGCAGGGCCACGGACTTTCTGAGCTGTTAACTTAATTATCTGTCTGTCTGTCATTCTGTTGCTCTTGACACCGTGTTGCAGTTGCAACGCTACACCAAGCACACATGTCTCATTACACACATATCACCCAGCAACAGTCTCATGGTGTGTAGAGCCGGATTGTTTTTCCGGGTTGGGATCTTGCGAGGGCTTGACCTATCGCGAGATTTGGTCATGAGTCATAATTGTGTGGTGTGTGGGGTCCAGTTGCCCATTGAGAATGGACATGATGTGTGTGTACGTTGTCTAGGCAAGGAACATGCCTCTGAGGCTGTCTGTAATCCCTCTTCCTGTATGGATTGCTCTATTTTGCCAGCATGAACCTTAGAAGCTCGGCTTTGTGTGTTTGGGGTAAAGCGCAGGATGACTGTTCCACCTGAAAATCCCCAACAGACTAAACGCTGTATGGCAGGGGAATTTGGGGGTAGGTCCTCTGCGGATCTCCACCCCAGTCCCCCACCCATGTGTTTTTTGCCTGATAATACCAGGGCTCAGGAGGAGGATGAGGATGACATTGATGTGGAGGGGGTTTCAGATGATGGCGAGGAGGTCCTGGATGACCACGCCAAAGAAAGCGATAGACAGCAATTCAGGGGTCTAATCGAGAGGGCCTCCCGCCTTTTGGGGCTGGAACTGAGGACGGGTCAGGCCCCTCCCCCTTTGCGCTTTAATGATGAGGATGTGGAGGGGTCACTTGACACAGAGCTGTTTACAGTGCTTCTCCTCCCAGAGGTGGTGAACCTTATGAATAAGGGATTTGAAAAGCCCACAGCTAAGTTAGTCTTTTCCACTACCAACAGACATTTGTCTGCCATGAAGGATAAGGACAAAGTAGGCTGTGGTTCGCCACCTCAGTTGGACCAGTCTGTGTTGGCTCTTTTGTTTCTCGGCCAGCTCAGTACTGGGTTCAGTTACTCTGCCGGGGGACTGTAGGATGCTAGACGCCTCGCTAGTTAAAGTGCATAGGCCTATGGCAATACAGACTCAACTGGCCAATACTGGCTCTGTGTTACGAGCTGGCTCATCGCTTATGGCTTTGGGCGTACCCGAGGTTTCTCTCACTGAGGGCAGTCCATGGAATCGTGCAGCAGATCGGTTGTCCAGGGGGGAACCGGACCCAGGTGGATGGAGACTCCACCCTCAGGTGGTAGCAGGGATTTGGCTCCGCTACGGACGGGCTGAGGTAGACCTGTTTGCTTCACGGGAGAACATCCACTGCCCACTTTTCTTTTCCCTGGGAAGAGCGGATACCCTTGCTCACCCTTGGCCATAGGTCCCGATGTAGGCCTTTCCCTCATTTGTCCTCCTTCCGCCTCTCCTGAGGAGGGTGCGCATGGAGGAAGTGAGGCTGATCCTAGTGGCTCCACATTGGCCGCACATGACCTGACATCCTCAGACATCCCCCCAGTACTGGGTGGGACTCTGTGGAAGCTTCCAGTTCGTTTGGACTTGCTTGCTTCTCAAGCACAGGGGACTCAGGTTCATCCCTTTCCCCAAGGGCTCAGGCTCTGGGTGTGGTCCCTGAGGCTAGCCATGAGGTTGTCACCTTCGGTGGTCAGTACACTGCAGGAAGCGCGCGCACCGTCGACAAGAGCACTTTATGCGCACAGATGGAGGGCTTTTGTGGCCTGGTGCAGGGGACACCAGACGGACCCACTTACATGCTCGGCCCCAGCTGTCCTGTGGTTCTTACAAGGACTCTTGGATGCTGGAAGGGCGCCCTCTACCCTGAGCGGTATGGTGGTGGCGATCAAGGCAGCTTGGGTTGGGAGGTACCAATTGCCTGAGGGTGTGGACAAATTGGTATCCCGGTTCCTCAAGGGTGCTAGGAGGCGTACTGGTTTACGTGGTAGACCACCTCTGCCGCCCTTGGATTTGGAGCTGGTCTTGCAGGCTCTGGAGTGTCCTCCTTTTGAGCCCTTACAGTCGGTGGACCTGAAATGGCTGTCCGTCAAATCTGCCCTCCTGTTGGTGCTAGCCACGGCCAAGAGGGTGGGGGAGCTCCATGCTCTCTCCATACATGAAGATCTGTGCAGGTTCTTGCCGGAGGGGGCAGGGGTGGTCCTGCGACCCAACCCTGCATTTCTTCCCAAGGTCCTCTCTGCATCGCAGCCAGGTCAGGAGGTTATGCTCCGGGTCTCTTTACTCTGCACCAATGCAAGAGGGGGAGTGCGGGCACTCACTTGTGTGCCCTGTCAGGGCCCTTAGGGTGTATCTGCACCGGACGCGGGTCCATAGGGAGACTGACCAGTTGTTTGTGTGCTTTAGGCAGGACCTTCTGGGTCAGGCACTGTCTAAGGCCCGTCTTTCCCACTGGATTGTGGAGGCTATCCAGCAGGCCTATGTAGGGACTGGGGCGCCCTTCTCATCAGGAGTGCGGGCGCATTCGACTCAGGGCATGGCTACGTCTTGGGCGTCATGGCGTGGTGCGTCTGTTGATGAGATCTGTGCGGCGGCTACCTGGTCGGCCTCGTCCACATTTGCTCGCTTCTACCAATTCAATGTGGTGGCTGGCACTTCATTTGGTGAGCGGGTGCTTGGGGTAGCCCGGCGGTAGTGACTTTTCATTTTTCCTGACAGGCAGCCTCGTGGGGGCTGGTCTGAGTGACCTCTCCACCCCTCTGATTGAGCCTTTGTGTCTTGCGGGGCCATCTGGCCCTTGGTTGCGTCTTGCACCACGGCTGGGGTGCCAGCGTCCTGCGTCTTGCGGAGCTGGATAGCTTGGGGGATGTGTATATAGTGTACATTTGTATATAGTTGGTTTGACGCACAGGGTTTTTCTTTCTTGTAGAGCACTTTGGTGGCGGTGACGTCTCATTCGAAAGCCACGCCATACGTGTGGGGTGGTGCTGCTCTGTCCCTTCGCGTTGAGTCTTAAAGCTCTCCCGTAGAGATATATGTAATATCTCTGAGGTGGAGGGGAAGCCTCCTTACGATAGAGAACATAAGGTTACGTGTGTAACCATGGTTCTCTGAGTAGGAGGCTTCCCCTCCAGCGCTAGGCCGGTCAGGGATTCGTTCCAAAGATCTATATCAACGTGGGCGTGGTTGACAGGGGTTTAAATAACCGGTCTGATTGATAGCCATGTCCACTCCACAGGTGGTTTGTCTTAAAGTAATTATCCACACACCTGACCCTGATGGATCAGGGTTCCCGTAGAGATATATGTAATATCTCTGAGGTGGAGGGGTAGCCTCCTACTCAGAGAACCATGGTTACACACATAACCTTACGTTCTCTCCACAAAGTCTGGGTAAGAAACAATTACAAAACCAAAACCAATGGTGTGCTATAACTTTTCTCAGGGATTCGCCTAGTGGTTTTTACAAAATTTGTAAAAAAAAAACTGTGTAAAATTTTCCATTCAAAGTGACTGGAGATTGTTGAGAAATCATCATAAAATCACTCCTTTTTGAGGCCACACTAAATCGCCATACTTTGACATAGAATGATTCAAACTTTAAACGGCTCACAAGACTCTTGACTTTATTGGACCAAGTCAGCATTCTAGTGACTAGTATGATCCAGTATGGTTTTTAAGAAATTACAGTTTACATTTCATGATGTTTTTGAAACTTTTCTGATTTTATCATCGGTGTCTATGGGAAAGAGCTAGAGCGCGTGACATCACCGCTAGAGTGTGGAGGAGCTGGAAGATCTTAAAAATGTCTGAACAAATTGCTCTCATTGCCATATTAATCTACATACACAATTATACCTCAAAACTTTGGAAAATTTGTGCTGGTCACAGAAATGTCCCCATGGGATCACTCACACTTAAACATTTGGCTCAGTGAGCCCCTATGGGAAGGGAGAGACGATTTTTTCCTTATTCACTCCTATGCAAACTGAGAGGAGAAATTTCTGGAAAACAGCTGTGGGCACACAATTTCTAACCTTCGACCAAGATCACATTTTTGACACCACAAACATAAAAATGGTATCCTCATATTGATGACTGGACTCGCGGTTTGGGCATAATAGGAGATAGGAGTTTGAGAGGTCTCATGTCCATTAAAAGAACCCTCTGCTGAGAGCTGCTTTCTGCCTGCCTTGTCTCTGCTCTCTCAGGTGGCCCGTGTTAATTACCATGACAACCACTATGCCACACGGACACACTAACACAAAGACATCTTTGTGTGTGTGTCTAAATCTGAAATACAGACATAAAAAGGAGCGGAATCTCCATTTTAAACATTATATATCAGCATTTTCAATCATATACAACTACAGTCATAACTACTAATACTACTGCTTATACCTTTAGGATTATGAATGTTATATTGTAATGTATTGTAAATACATACAATATTACACACACATACTGCTCAGTGACTGTAGTACATGTGGTACATAGTACATGTAGTATGTAAACTGAAAAGAGAAATTTCTGGAACACAGCTGGGGGCACCAGATTTCAAACCACATTTTTCTAATCACATTTTTGACACCACAAACACAAACAAGACATTTCCTTGTTTGAGAGAATCTCCTCTTTCTGGTGGTATCCTCATATTGACAATTGGACTCATGCTGTGGGGGAAACCGAGGGAGGAGTTTGAGAGGAATTAAATCCATATTAAAACTGCCTGCTCTCTGACCTGTTGACTGCCCCTCTCTGCTCCACTGCTTCAGGTGTCCCTCATTAATTACCACAGCAACAACCACTGACACACAAACTCACAGATGTACGTGTGTGTGTGTGTGTGTGTGTGTGCGCGTGTGTGTCTAAATCTCCATTACACAGATGAGGACAAAAGCTGCTGTCATCTCTACATTTACTAACAGTGAATCCTATCCAATCCAACCACTACTACTACTACTACTACTACTACTACTACTACTACTACTATTGCTGTTGCTACTGTTTGGGCTGTGAATATCAAATACAGACATCATTGGAGCATCTTTAAAGAGCATGTAAACATATATCAGCATCTATTATCCACTACTACTTACTACTTACTTTCTTAATCCTCTTCGTTCCCGGTGGCTGTGACGATCTGCTTCCATCTGGTCCTATCCTGTGCAGCATGTTGTGCCTTGCCCCACGTAATACTACTACTATTACTACTGCTGCCACTGTACCTGTAGTATGTAGTACCTGTAGTAGGCAGCACCTGTAGTATACAGTACATGTAGGCTACCCATTACATGTATTACCTGCAGTATGATGTACCTGAAGTTTACAGTACCTGTAGTACCTGCTGTATGATGTACCGCCGTACTCGTTGGCAGTAGCAGGCACCCCTCAAAATTTCTTGCAAAATTTTCTATTGTAGTCTAGTTTAAAATTCTCATTATTTAGCAGTGAACACATTGGAAAGTGTAAACTATGAGGTTTCTGTCAATATTTTTTACGCTTGTATGACTCTTGTCACCTCACATGCTTGTGTAACTCCTTGAGACATTAATCCAAATAAATGACATATTTATCTGAATCCTGCTGAACTCTGCTGGCACAAGTTTTATTGAAGAGACCGCCCCTTCATGTCCAGCAAATTGTGTGCAAAGCATTTTGGGAATTTTATACCCACTGAGGATCCACACATGCACCCTCCGAATTTCTTTGAAAGAAGGACTCATTCCACTGTGACATTCGGAGGGGTCCTTGACATTGGAACAGTTCTTTGGCAGGGTTCGATGATCTAGCCTCCTTGAAATTCAGATGTTTGAGGATCCTTCCTTAACTTTCGGAAACACCCATAAACTAACCAGCACGGCGACAAGGATAAACAAAGGAACAAAAGGACCTGGTGTGCAGTAAGCGTACCAAACAACTTACGCACAGGTGTCTTAAATCCCACACAGTTTTTAAACAGTGTTTACCATTTTAAAGGACCAAAATGTTCCCAAATTAAACCACACGATTAAGTAACAAACATCCAAAACATACAAAATGGCAAATCTTACCTAGAAGTCGTGACACGAATGGGAAAAAATGGATGAGCCCCCAATTTGTCATTACCCGGCTCCTAGGCCATGACAAATACTACAAACAAAAGAAAAACCAAAGAAAGGCCTAAACGTGAGGATGAGTCCAAGTTGAGAGAGAATTGAGCACTCAGCGCAGATGCTCTGAATCAGCCGCTGCACTCCATGATGCCTTCAAGAACAGACGGGAGAAACAGTCACTGGTAAACCACAACAACCTCAGCAGCTCAGGGGCTGTCACAGGCCACAAGTGTGTTTCCATCCGACTGTTTTTATGTGGATTTTCAGAGACTGGGTGATGACAGTTGACCCGGAGAGGCAGCTGAAAATTCAACCACACATCACCCAGTCCAAATTGAGACTGGACATCATCTTGGTCTCTGAGGCTACAAAACAACTGGTCTTGCTGGAGCTGACAGTTCCCTGGGAGGATAGGATGGAGGAGGCACAGGAGAGAAAGAGAGAGAAGTACCAGGAGCTGGTGGAGGATTGTCAGAGGAATGGTTGGAGGACCAGATGCATGCCAGTGGAGGTGGGCAGTCGGGGATTCGCCAGCCACTCCCTAAGGCCTACGGCACACTGGGCATAACAGGTGCCAACCGAAAAAGAGCCATGAATAACAACGCGGAGGCTGCAGAGAAAACGTCCAGATGGCTCTGGCTGAAGAGGGGAGAGCGGTGGGGGCAGTAGAATGCCACTTGGACACAGGCCGGGGTCTGATCAGCCTTGGTCGGGTCACCTGGATGAGGGTGTCTGTTGTGAGACCCGAAACACCCAGTGACTCCAGGAAACAACACTGATGATGTGTCCAAGGTAGTGCATCAGAAGATGTTTCTAAAGTCAGTTTACACCTAAAAAAACTGATTCTGCTCTGCTGTTTTTTTCTTTTGTTTTAATGCAAATTCCGCTCTGTAACAGGCCCTTTTTAGGGACAGACCTCAGTTTTATATTTGTTTTTGTGGATGTGCTCCCAGCTATAATATAAGACTCAGTAATTATTCAAACACTGGCCTTTACTTGATTCTTTTTGATGTGTCAGTTTGGATATCTTCATGCTTGGTTGCTTGTGACTCTTAAAATGCAATATATAATATGTGACCTGTAGATAGCTTACTTTTTTCCACAGTTAAACACTGAGCAAGAAGGACAGCTAGATGCAATGTAAGAACTTTAGAGAAAATACAGCAGAGATAAATAAGAGAGCAGAGGCAGAAAAAATAAATAAAGTAAGAGAGGGGAAGAGGAGAATTATTTTTAGCATTACCATTTAGACAGGCAGTGACCAATACAATTTAATCTGACCTCACAATAAATAGGCCTGTGTGTTGTTGTGAATTTGGAACAGAAGACAGGTTAGAGGGATAATTGGTAAATGTGAATAATAATGCCAGGCTGCCATTAAGGCAGACAATGAAAGACATTAACAATAAATCACAATATTCCATCTCTCACGTCAGCTGTGTGTATGTAACAGCCGTATTGCACACTTGAGGAGGAGCAGTGCATGAAAGTATTGAAGCATGAGGAAAACTGAACAGCTGATGTAAAACAAGAACAGAACAGCACAGAGTAGAAAGGACAGGAGTAAGAGTAAATACTAAATGTGAATCGCTGTTGAGATTGTAACAACCTGGTTCCATGCTGAGGATGATGACAATCCATCACGAGCACCAGATGTTGTTAAATCTGGGTTGAGATGTAGCCGTCTGGTTCTGCTGTAACATGCGGCTGACTGATGCACAACTCGTCCCCTAGTACACAAAAAGCACCCACATGCACATGCATATATGAACACATCAGCACCTGCTGCCAATTAGCTCCGGCTCTTCACCATCTGAGAGCAGATCACACACACGCCTCTCAGTGATGTGTAGAGCTTCCGTGTAATAACAGTCTCCATTTTGGTAATTGAGTAGTTAAATAGGATACTTTTGTGTGTGTGTGTGTGTGTGTGTGTGTGTGTGTGTGTGTTTTAATTCTCCTGCTAGGTACTTGATGAATGTGTGAGAGGCTCCAGATGTGCTGCAATGAGGTCCTTCAGGGAGAACTTGTTGTCCAACAGCACCTCTCAGCTATTCTGTTTCTATAATTTCTAAGTGTATAACTTCAGGAATTCACAATATGCAGAGACATGTAGTAAGAAGTCCAGAGCTGAGCATTCTGCCTCTTCATGCTCACCCTTAAATTGATTCAATTCAATATTGATGTTCAAGCTTTATTTTCTTTTCAGTAATGAATGTTGTTTTTTCCCCTTCCTGTTCAGTCAAAAGAATTAAACATGGGCTTTTTATCATTACTGGTGGACATCTGGCCATCACATTCTATCTTTGCTACATGGCCACTACTTCTGTTGGTCCAGTATTGTCAGTGCTGTGGACTGTATTGTCTGGTGTCATTTATGATTTGTCCTCATGTCCTTTGTCCTCATGTCCTGCTATCAGAGTTGGGTAAGGGTTACTTTAAAAGTAATCAAAGTTCTTTACTGCGTTACTTTTTTTTAAAAGTAACCAGTTACTTTACTGTGTTACTCCCTGAGAAAAGTAACTCAAGCACATTTAAAGTACTTTTGAGTATTCTACATTTCCTATTGGGCAATAGACCACAGGGCACTAAGCCTACATTTTTTGTCTCCAAAATTAAAGTTATGGACTTGCCCTTCACTAAGATCCAATTCTCCCATCACAGCCGTCACAGTGACCAGTAGAAACACAGAACAATCTGCTGCCGTAGACAACTGTATGACAACAACACCCCAGCGTTTTTAATATTTCCTCTAGGGATGTTACCACACAGAGTAAAAGGGGGAAATGATGGTGTGAAACAGCAAAGGGAATTTGTCAACCCGCTGAGTTAACATTACTGTCATTAGCATCAAGCTAGCAAACAATGGTACATCCTCACGGAGACGGACATAAAGTAATAACATTAAAAAATAGTGGCGGGGCTTTTACTCACCACAACTGCAGAGGCTCCCAGCTTCATTTGAAACAGACTACATTATAGACGGTCCGTTATTTATTAATCCCTCTGTATCTTTATATTTTTACTTCTTATCCGCTCCTGTTGTCTTTATAAAGTTAACATATCGCACCATCATTTCAAACTCAATACTTCCTGAATCTGTTTCAGATTAAAAGCCCCTAACCTCGGCTGAGAGAATCCCTCCATTTTCTAAATAGGCTTTTATTGTGAAACATTTGTAGGAACTTGGTTGTGGAGGATACAGTAGCTTGAATGTTTGTGTACGATACTTCAAATCAAGCTCCTGCCATCTGCTGGCGCTTTTACGTTACTACAACAACATTTTGGCTGGCACATGAACAGACACAGTGACTGAAATAACAGTAAAAGTAATAAAAATAGGACAAGAATAACCTGATGACATCACACATGTCGTGAAAGACTACCGGGGATAATTGGTGAGTACCATTGTGTAGTGTGTCATGTCTGTCAGCCAAGTCACGGCACGATTTTATGATTGACACAGTGACTTTCAGAATGGGCAGAAAAGTCGTGTAGTGTGTACCAGGCGTAATGCAAGTCCTGAGTCTGACCTGTCTGTCAGCGAGTCCTCCCCCACCTGTTTTTAGACTCCACCGTAGACAACAGTAGCATTTCTCCGACCACGTAGCTAGCCACAAGCTTTGTGGCTTCTTTTGGACTGATAGGTTTAACGTTATCTCTGTTATTAGAACCAAAAGACAGTTGTTGCTGTTTCGGAGCTGAAGGACCAGCATTCTAAAAGAATTCTACATTCTAACGAAAGTAACTGATGGCTTGTTTAAAAATGTACTCAAGTATTTGATTTGAGAGCATAAATAGCTTTTGAGCTTTTCAAATGATAACAAGTGTGTACTCATAAATCATCCTGTAAACCTTTTAAAAACTGCTGGAGAAATGACAGTTTGTAAGTGTTAAGAAATTATTTGTAGTTGTAGAAAACAAAACGTGTAAATGAAATTTGTATACAACCTGTCACCTTGATTCTAATTTCTAATACATTAATTGGCACATATATATTTCAAAAACATAATGACTAACAGTTGAATAAAATGTTGTGAATTTTCAGTGACTAAAAATAGACTGGAAGGATAAAAATGATTAAAATGTGATTAAAACTAATAAGCATTTTCATCTAGACTGTCTAAAGCTGTCAAAACAAACAAAGTTATACTCATGAACTGCATTTACTGTCCCATTTTGAAGGAGACGTGCAAATCACTTCAGTTTTTCGGCAAATCAGAGTGAAATCAACTGACTGAATATTATCCGTCATAAATACCAAGAGGATAATGCCTTTTCTAATATGTGGTCTATTAGCTGTAATATACCAACAGTGTAAAACAGACTTTAAATCAGGACCAAGCACAATATATATATTCTTGCTCAACAAGGTCACAGAGGTTGTGTAGATTTATGCTATGAACCGTTCGAGCTCTATAAAATAAAAAAGGTAAAGGTAAATTCTAATGTTCTCATGATGTGTTCAGTGTAATCTTGTAAAATGTAGCCTTTGGTAAGAAACTTGAATAAATACAGCTGTTTGAAGGAGACATTTGTTGATCATTTCACAGCACTACATTAGACAAGGAATTATGATGTATCACATAAAGTAAAAGGGCTTTTTGCTTATTTCTTTAAAGATGTTTTTCATGTGAAAGAAGGTTATGTTAAAGGTTATTTCAAAAATGTGTGTTTTTGAGTTTGTACTAATTCAAAAGGTAGTGTAATGAAGGACTGACTGTGTTTAATACAATTATTTTTTTTAGTGTAGATTTCTGTGTTTCCCTGGCACAAAAGAAGAATAAATAACAGAAAACAAAAGAAACACTGATAAAACAAACAAACAAACAAACAAACAAACAAACAAACAAAAAAAAACATCGGTATCAGCTATTGGAGAAATTGTTATTTAAAACATTGGCATCAGTATTGGCTAAGAATTTCAAAATTGGTGCATCCCTAATTCAATTATAAAGTTAACTTGTACATTTAATTATTATTTCGCAATGTCATTTTTCTGATTGTTATAACATATGTGGGGGTGGGGGGGCTCAGGCACCAAATGTGCTAGAACCGCCACTGAGTACTGTAATTGCACGGTTTCGTTCTGGAGCATGCATGTTACGTTACAGCTATAGAAATGGAATGACTGTCAATCTTTTTTCTCTTTCTTTTTTTTTTATGGTTACGGCTCAAAAAGTTGGATAAAGTGCATTTATAACATATTCCCTAAGCTGACAGTCTGTATTGCTCATACACTGAATGTTGGCTCTATGGTGGCACTCCATATCCCAGTCCTGACCAGGTTAGGTCTGCTCCATAAGTTACCATGGCGATCTAGGCCGGGTTAAAAGAGAGCCACCTTCGTAGAAAGGTAAACTCTGGCTTTAGACTTAAAATACCTTGCTATGTCACTAATCTTGCTTTGTGTTACAGCTCTCAGATTTTCTACTACTGCGTACAAACATATAATTTAGTTTTGGACTCTGTTGTAAGCTGTAGTGGTGTGGCATTCCAGTGGAGGATGCACTTCTTTTGTATTGTTTATATTTCTGATAATTCCAATCATTAAAGCCCATTTCTACAATGTGCATATAGATCATGCATCAGAGTTGAAACTCAGGCATGCACAGTGAATACTGATTGTTGAATAGGGTGACTTAATTGCTCTAAAACAGCACGCAAACACAACAAGTCAAAAGCATGCAGTGGCAACATCAATGCAGCACGTGTTCAGGCCAGTTTGTGACCATATCAACCAAAAGAACAGCTCTGCTGTCAGTGATTTCATGTGACATGACATGATTTCATTCAATTAGCTCAGAGTCGTCAGTTCTCTGCTTAAGTGTTTATACCTCCCTGTAAACATGAACTAACCTCGACAGGGAACAGTCCTTCATGTTTCAGTACGCAACAGATTTGCCACCTGTGAATCTGCTGATCAGTGAATTGAATGGTCTATTCTGCTGTGTGCTTGATGAGTAAAGATTGTGGAATGCTGAGAGAGAGAGAGAGAGAGAGAGAGAGAGAGAGAGAGAGAGAGAGAGAGAGAGAGAGAGAGAGAGAGAGAGAGAGAGAGAGAGAGAGAGAGAGAGAGACCACCTGCTGTTGTTATAGATATAGCGAATTTAGATTTAATACCCCTACTTCCTCCACACACACACACACACACACACACACACACACACACACACACACACACACACAGGGGAGATTGCACATTGTCGTGCTGTCCTCCTTGTGCTGTGACAGTTTATTAGTTACTGTATACTGTGTGTGATGCCCTGTTGTTTGGTAACTATGCAATGGATGGATGTGCCCACACAGTAACTGCTGTGTGTTATGGAGAGATCAGTAGATTCCAGCTGATATATTGATTTCATCTGTTAGAGGAAACTGCTCATACAGTGCATCCTGGTTTAACTAACATGACAACAATGTGCAGATGTGACAGCCTATTTAATGCATAAATTGAACATTATTTATTCAACAAAAATGTAAAAAAATAAATGATCAGATATTTTGTTTTCAAATCCCAAGGAAACACTTTAGCGCAGTGTAACATATTTGTAGATTTTTTTGCTGCTGCAGAGTAAGCTTTTTCTTTTTTTAATAAGGTCAGCTCAGACCAAAGATTCGCAATGAGACTAAGTTGTTCAATATTGAGGGAGGCGGATGCAACCGGGAGCCGTGAAACGAGCTAAAACGGTAATGGGGGCAAATGCGTCCCGTATAAGTTTGTGCATTAAAAGTGCTTTTTTTCGCCACTTACCAGTTCAGATCGCCAGTGCTATCTCTATAAATAGCATACTAAGCGTTTCCCTTACCTCTGGGCTGTCTGTGACGTCATCTTGCAAGAGCTTTGCTCCACTGTGTCTGTAGCTCTCTCTACTCGTGGGACAGCCGTTTTCTTGAGGAAGAGGGATTGGATGTCTTCTCTTCTTCGCCTGGCAATAGTCATCTTGGGAGAAGTGAGCACTGCAGACCCGATGGTCTGCAAGGTGCAGTGTTTGGACAGGAGTGTTAGCATCCATTTGTAGCACAACTAGCCACAACTTCAGCATCTCGCCGTCCGACAAAGGCAGCCTATGAAAGCTGTAGGGGGTGTTGCGCGACATCCTGTTCTTGCAATTCGGATAAGCATAAACACGAACCATTCTTTTCAATCGATGCAGTAAAACTCTCAACTGTACTCCGGGACAACCAGCGCCACTCTGAGCAGCGCTCAGCATGGCTGCTGTGTTTTCTTCCGGCAACAAGCAAAGCTCTCGCGAGATGACGTCACACAGCCCAGAGGTAAGGGAAACGCTTAGTATGCTATTTACAGAGCTAGCACTGGCAATCTGAACCAGTCAGTGGCGAAAAAAAGCACTTTTAATGCGCAAACTCATACGGGACGCATTTGCCCCCATATCTACTGTTTTAGCTCGTTTCGAGGTTGAAAAATACCGAAGTTATCTTTTAAACAATAATATGATAAATCAATAATTAATTCAACAATAATAATAATAATAATAATAATAATAATAATAATAATAATAATAATCATCATCAATTAGTCAATCATTTACATGTCACATGGAATTATACAACGTACAACTCCAGTGAAATGTGATCCCATCAGCTCCTTTAACTTGTGCACTATAATGTAGTAATTTTTTGTGTCTTCTTAGATTAGATAGAATATACCTGCCAAGTAAGAAAGCTATTACCAGGCACTGGCTCAAAGTAACCCCCCCAAAACAGGAATACTGGCTGGAAATTGTACAAGAAATTTAGTAATGGAAAAGTTGATATATGCTTTGAGAGTTAAAGAGAATATATTTAAAAAGAACTGGAAAAAATTGAACATTTATATGAGACATGACACCAACTAAAAGATGCCTAACTTGAACACATTTATATAAATACTGCAACAGTCCCAGACAACCAATTATTCCATTCATTTTAAACCACTTATCCAAGGTTGGGTCGCGGGAGCAGGTTGGGTCGCAGGGGCAGCAGGCGCCCCTTTCCCCAGTAGGGGAAGCTCCTAGCTCCTCCTGGGGGATCCCAAGGCGTTCCCAGGCCAGATTAGATATATATCCCTCCAGCATGTTCTGGGTCTGCCCTGGGGCCTCCTACCAGTTGGACTTGCCTGGAACACCTCTAACGGGAGGCGTCCAGGAGGCATCCTGGTCAGATGCCCCTATAACGGCTCCTGCCGACATGAAGAAGCAGCAGCTCTATCTGAGCTCCCTCTGTATGCCCAAGCTTCTCACCCTATTTCTAAGGCTGAGCCCAACCACCCTACAAAGGAAACTCATCTCGGCCGCTTGTATCTGCAATCTCATTCTGTCAGTCACTACCCATAGCTCATGTCCGTAGGTGACGGTTGGGACGTAGATGGACCAGTAAATCCAGAGCTTTGCCTTCTGGCTCACTTCCCTCTTCACCACGACAGTCCGGCACTGTGCCTGCATCACTGCAGACACCACGCCAAACCGCCAGTGATGGGAATAACGGTGTTATAAATAAATGGTGTTAATAACGGTGCTACTTTTACCAGTAACGAGTAATCTAAAAAGTTACTGTCTCCCCCATTATAATGCTGTTACCGTTACTCACAATAAAATGCGCCGTTACTCGGCTTTACTTGAGTTCACTGAAGCGGCTTTCACCCAAGCAAGCTCCTTCTCGGCGGAGCTCTTAAGTTTTTTTTTTCTTTGGTGAGGGCAGGTGAGGGGGAAGGGAGGGAGAGACAACCGCATAAGTGATGATGATTGGCTTACTACTTAAGTTTAATTTCCATATTAATATATTTTCATCCACTTCATTAGGAACTAACTTGTTTTAATCTCTTTCTTCTTTTTACACGAATAGTACACCAATAAATGCTTATGCAAAAGCAAAAAATACTTGAAACTAGGGATGTACAATATTGGATTTTTTGCCAATATCCAATACACTGATGTGTAACAATTCATTTGGCCAATAACCAGTACCAATATTGATATATCCACTTTTTTCCCCACCTAATTCTAGTGATCATCAAGTCTCTTCTGTAGTTGAGTTAACATCACATTATGCATGCATACTCTTATCGTGATGACCCACCAGTGGATGGAGACATGAAATACAATACTTTGCAATGTATGAAATATTAATCCATTGCAAAATAAAAAAAAAAAAAGCATGATTCTTTATTTTTAAGTCCATATCGGCCCATAACGATAACATTCCAATATTATAGTTTATCCCTACTATAAAGCTTTTAAGTAAGCCTTGTTGTGTAATGTTTCTAGTTATGGATCTTCATTATAAACAAAATATTTAAAGAAACATAACATTACATCCCTATTATTTTAATACTGGTCGCTTCTGCAAAGCCTTATGAAAAGATTATAATAATAAGATACACTTTTAAAGGTATACTGTGAAGGATTGTTGGTTATTGTTTGTACACACGCTCGCCAGTGAAATTCAAACTAAAAGCCAATCTTAAATTCGCTCCCATTTGGTGTTTGGCCTTGCTATACCTGCGTTTCCTCAGCACTGTGCCTCTTGGATGCCTGCTGCTTAGGTTCTGGGACCTGGTTGCTACCTTTTTATAAAGCCCTGACCTCACTTGAGCATTGCAGGCATACACGCCCATAAACATCCTGAACACAGAAAACAAGAAGCAAATAATGAAATCCAGGCAGTGTTTCTGCAAGCAAATACACACACTGAGAGTGGGTCTGAAGTGATGATTGCAGGATTTTCCTAAATAACAATGTATAGACTCATGCAGAGGTAATCCCTCTCAAAGTATAGCTTTAACAGTTGTAATTAGAAATGTAACACATATTAGAGACAAAACAAAAAGCATCACAAAACCTAAAACAAAAATACATTCCAGCCCAACACCAGACCAAAAACTAGTACAGCAGGGCATCTGAAAAGTCACTCAACAGATCTTTTTTTGAGAGATCACTATATAGCACAGGAAAACTCAGGCTGTGAAAAGGGAAAGGAGAAAAATCACTTCAATAATCAATAAATCATTTAATAAATGCAAGAACATGAAAGCGAAGGAGAAAGAAAGATGAGAGAATAAGGAGTAAGGAGGAAGAGAATAATATGACGGTCAGGTCTGATGACTACTATGTTGTCATTTACAATTATGAAAAGTAAACTACTTAATGTAATGTATAATGGCATGACATATGTTATTTACTGTTATCCAAACCTACACAGATAATTGAAATGCTTCACATTGTGTGTTGTGTTTTAAGGTAAATTACACTACAGAAATTACTTTTACTGTTGCGTTGTTACTTTTTCATAGACTTTTTACACTTCCAACAGCCGAGCCTACTACTTGTGGTTTAGCCATATGCAAACTTAAATACTCCGCTGCCTTCTCCAGTCATCCCCACTGAGAGACTGGCTTTGTTGGTATGTTATCTACTCCGTGTCTGGTACATCAGCATCCCATGGGAGTCCACTGCTGACATGTCTTTGCCCAGACTTCCCGCTGGTAATTACCGTCTGCAGCAGGCCATGTTGCGCTAGGCATGTGTTGGAGAGCACAGACAACTGCTACGTGGGCTACATCAACAGGCAGAGCAGAGTTTGGTCCTCTGCCCTGTTGGGGATGGCAGCGAGCCAGTGGCTATTGGCCTCGGGGCACATGTTGCCTCTAAAGGCCCACTACATTCATTACATGTTGAAGGGCACCCCCCCTACCAGATGAGTGGAGGCTTCACACTGAGGTGGTGCTCATGCTCATGATTGGAGGAGAGAATTACCCATAGAGTCCAGTAGGGGGCGCCGCCTGTGCTCATAGAACTAGGGTTATGATATTGTAACCTTTATTTTGAACTAAGCAAAGTATTTGTTGGACTATAGGGCATGTCAAATGCTGTACTTGTTTTACTTAAGTGACTGTGTAGAGGTGTGGGGCAACATGCACAATCAATGTAAATATTTACTACAGAAGAGAGGGATATGAATTATGAATAGGTGGCTTCAAGGGAACACAACAACAGACAAGTCAAGGGTAATAAAACTGAAAAAAAAGAAAAGAATTTAAAACCTTATTTATATTGTTGTATTTAGAGCCTAAAACAGATTGATGTTTAAAATCAATCATTCTGGGATTATCATCACCTGCAAACACAAAATTTTTGACTGTAGATTTACAATAAATTACTGGCTACTAGTTGCATTACTTTCACAGTATGTTACTGTCATTTTAACAGTAAATTATTGAGTATTGACTGGAGCTCCATACTTTGATGTCACAGTAGTTATGCCTGCATATTAGGAGTATGCTCCTGTAAAATTACTGTATTTAACTGTAACCTCACACTTAAAGCCCATTGCATTACTGTGATATATATCAGTTTGTCTCTGTAAATTACTAAATTTAATGGTAACTTCAGTTTATGTACATTGGATAATTAGAGCTACTGTATTTCACTGTAATCTTACAGTTTAACTCCATATATTACTGTGAATCAGTAGTATGCCTCTATAAAATTACTATATTTGCCAGCATGGATTTCACAATAAAATACTATATTTGCTTAAAGTAAAAGCCTGTGAGGTGATAAAAATGTCATTTATTGTGAAATATTTGTCACGTGTCGAGTTAATCCACAGCACAGGAAATCACAGGCAGCAGAACAAGTAAACTCACCATGGAGAGCTGGGTGACTAGCTCTTCAATCAGCCATGGGGAGCAGGCAAAGCAGAGCACATAAGCAGAGCTCTTGGTCAGGGACAGAAGGCTGAGTGATTACCAGGGAGCAGACAAAGCAGGAGAGTCAGAGACAGGCTAGGTCAGCAACAAGGAAGCAGTCCAGGAATAAACACTGGAAAATCTTGCATGGAAATGACAAACAACAATATGGCAAGGAGAGTCTATGAAGCAGGAATCTTTATACCGGCAGGAGGAAATGATCCACAGGTGAGAGCAGTTGGCTTGATGAGTTGGGTGTGGTGGACTGGCAAGAGAGGGAGATGTGTGGACAGGTGGTAGGCTGGCAGGTAGGTGTGGTGGAGAGGTGGGGTTAGTGGAAATTTACTGGTTTAACTGAGAGAGTGGCATGTATGGCAGGTTGACAGTGCCCACTGTGACAATATTACAGTTACACAGTGTAATTTCCTGGAAATTATTTGCAGTGTGGACTTGAACCTGAAGAGGACCTTTGTAGTTTCCTGACTAATCAAAATGCTCTAACACTACATGCCACATTCACCCATTCACACACACATTCATCCACTGGCGGCCAAGGCTACTGCACAAGGTGACAGTTTACCATTCACACACACTTACACTTTAGAAAGTGACATGGGTGTGAATTTTCACTCCTGTCTCATCTCATTCCCATATTGTATTTTTTTTAATCATAGAGAAAATTGATTTTATTCACATTAGAGCTGCATACTTAGATAAAAACAAAGCATATTTAATGAATAAAGTACAGGATAATGCTGAAATAACTCCTCCCAATATAACAGCCTAAACAACTATAATGTATGTTGTTGTTGTTTTTTTTGTTTTTTGTTATATTTTTCACAGTATCATTTTCATAATTTTATTGTAATGTTTATATTTTGTTATATTTTTCACAGTATCATTTTCATAATTTTATTGTAATGTTTATATTCTACATTTATGTTCTTGACTTATTTTCTTTCAGTATTTTGCCCAAGGATACTACAACACGCGGGATGGAGGAGCTGGGGACTGCCTTCCAATCTTCTGATTAGTAGACGGACTGCCCTTCCTCCTGAGCCACAGATGCCCACAATGCGCATATTTCATACAAGCAGCTGTGTATTTCAGTGTGTGGAGTAAAGCTGTCTAATTCTCTGGGGGAATATTTTATCTCCACATCATTCAACTACTATTAGATTGAGGCAAATGTAAACAACAACTTCCTTATACCTTCCAACTTCCACACACGCACACACACACACACACACACACACACTGCAGAACCTCTCATAGCTGCTAGCCCAGCTGCAACACAGGTACCCACACAGTAATGTCTAAATATCTGCCTATGTATGCAGAATCAGTGGGGTGCGGTACAAGATTTTGGTATTTGAAGTGTTCTAGTTTCCATCTGTAGTCCTAGTAGTAACAAAGAATCACATCAGAGCCGCAGGCATGCGATCCTTGTGCAGAGGTGGAATGCATTTGCTGAAATGCAATCTTGGAACCCATCAGGTATGGGCTCATCACAGTTAAGCTTTATATTTGCTTTTTTGAAATCGTTTTTCTGCATTCAAATACAGATATCAGTTTATAGATATGGCCAAGATGCACGGAAAAGAAACACTTGGGTCGGATATTAGCTTGCTGCACCGGATTTCTGAAAATATTAGCCATTGTCCCCAGAGGTTTGTCATTGTAGCTACACATAAAATGCATCAACTTAAAAGGTGATAGATAATATGTCAGTGCTGTGTTTGGTGGTCAAGGAATAATTATTGCAGGTTTGAACATACCTTCACCATACCTGAAGTTTATTTACTGTAGCCAATAGCGAATCTCAACCATACTGTAGTTACTTTACAGTTAATGTAGAATGGCAGAATTATTAAGAAAACTGTAATTGAACAAAATGTTGCCAATAAAGTCAGTTATTACAGCCTCACAGTCAGCTGTGAAAGATTGTTGTTTGCATAATTCTGATTAAATAGATCTAAAATAAGACCAGAATAGACAGAGCATTCAGTCTTTTTTGCTGCAGAAGGCTGACTTGTGTCTTCTCCGTCATCGCATCATGATCTTACATTAACTTACCTTGCATGCAGTGCAAATGTGATATTTCACTGGAATTCCGACGGAATTTCGCTGTGATGGCCACAAGAGATCAGCTTTTACATAATCCTGCATATATATTGATCTGGAATAAGAGCAATATTAGATAGAGCATCTAATATTTTGCTGTAGAGAGCTAAGCCCCCCCCCCCCATCATGACAAATACCACAAAGACCAACCGTCACATCGCTAAACAACAATAGTTGGAGGGGGAATTAATAGTGAACTCATACAGACCGAGGGGGCCATCCTCTGTGCTTCAGTCTTCCCTTCATCCAGGCTACCCCATCTGCTTCCCATGGGTCCACTCACCTCTCTACGTGACAGTTGCCTCCACAAGTCCCAGAAGATCGCGGACCTTGAACGGTGCATTTCCAGCCTCTACTGGATCAGAAATGCAGAATCTCTCCTCGACTCTGTGGTTGCCATAGGCGCCGATCCTCCTGGCAACCCTGCGGATCTGGACTCCACCGTCACAGAGCTTGGTGTCGGCTCCATGGTTACAGCGGATCCTAACCCTGCCGGCTTGGCCCCAGCTGAGCGGAGAGTCTTGGCTCCTCAACTCCAAACTGATGATGCAACCGCCACAGCTACATCCAGACTGGCCTCCTCAGTTCCAGCTCCACATCTCCCTGCTGAGGACTCGTGGCTGTTGCTGGGGGCCAGGCCAAAATGGGTGACAAGGAGTACAAAGGCTACATTCACCTTCAGTCCAAATTCAAGGCTCAGAGCTAACAGCTCCTCTCCCAACCAAGAGTCCTTGTCCACAGAATATGGAAAAGGCGAGATAGGCCAGCCCAATACCTTCCCCACCTTGGGAGCTCCAACTGGAAAACAGGTATGATATCCTGAGTGTTGAGGAATTCCCTCTGCTGCAAACTGTCCATTCTACTCCTGTGACTGATCCGCTGCCAGCAGCCAGGGGTCAGTCTGAGTTGCTAAAAAGCGACTTTAACAGTCTGTTCACTGCCTTAAAAGACTCACCCACACTCAGCTTCGGCGCAGAGCGGTTCAGTAGGCTCCTCCACCTCCATTCTTGGCTCCAGGCCGCCTGCACTATCCACGGTTTTTATTTTATAGAAAATTTTAACTTATTTTGGAACCGCTCCTCCTTCTTTCGGCACGACAGACTTCACCCGAGCAAGTTAGGAAGCCGCATGCTAGCAGCCAACATACAGCATACTGTACACACCATGCCACTCACACATGCGTGACTGTTTACATGCCACACCCCCTCCTCAGCACCCGCTTCCTATTGCCCAAACTACTGGTCTTGTCTCTACCGTCCCTACTGTCCTTCTAAATTCTGCAAACCTCAAAAATCTTGTCAATATCAAATGCAACTCTCATACCTGTAGTAATGAATAACAGACATTACAGACATCAAAACCACACAATCCAGAACTAACGATACCTGCAGCCACTGTCAAAAACATCCACTGTCTGCAATGCTGGTCCCAAGTCCCTCAAGCTGGCATTGTTGAATGCTCACTCGATCTCCAATAAATCATTCATTCTGAACGAATTTTTCATCACTAAGGAGTTAGATTTCATGTGTTTCATGGAGACTTGGCAAAGATATGAAGAATATGTGTCCATGAAGGAGCTATGCCCGCCTGATTGCTCATTCATATGTGCCCCAAGGACCACTGGCCATGGTGGTAGCCTTGCTTTATTGTACAAAGACAGTTTCTCCACGCGGAGAGTGAACTGCGGAACTTTCACCTCATTTGAACTGTTAATTTCCAAAGTTGGCTGCTCTAACCCGTTTTATTGTATTTTAATTTATCGCCCTCCTGGTATTAATGACCCTTGTCTGGCTGAATTCAGTGACTTCTTAGCTTCCATCACTAAATATGAGAGAATTTTAATGCTTTTAATGATTTTAATGTGCCTGTAAATGACACCACAAACAGCTTTGTTAATAACTTTATAAATCTCATCGAATCTTTTAATTTTGCTCAACATGTCAATGGCCCGACACACGTTAAGGGAAACACACTGGACCTTGTTTTTACACTTGGTTTGGACATTGATTGTATCGTCTCTGAGGAGCTGCTTGTCACTGATCATAACTGCATCCTTTTTAACTTGTCTGTTATCTCTGATTGTTCAGCCAGTAAGCGTATGAAACTCTCGGTATGTTAAACAACCTCTCTGCTGAGAAATTTTCCACTGCTTTTGACAGTGGAGTGCAGCCTTTCAGTATTGATGTTGACGTTGATACTCAAGTTTTAACTTTTAACTCACACTGCTCTGCCATTCTTGACGAAATTGCTCCTTTAAAGCCTCGTACTATTCCTGCTGCTAATCCCACTCCCTGGTTAAATGATGACATCTGTTGCCGTCGTCGTAAATGTCGGAGAGCTGAGTGCTTGTGGAAATTAACCAAGCTTCCTGTACACCATCTTCACTTTAAAGAACTGTTAGTTGAATTAAATTCTATGGTTAGGGTGGCCAGAGCCTCTTAATTTGCAAATCTTATCTCCTCCAATAAGAGAAATCCAGGGGTCATTTTCGACACCATAAATAACATTACTGGGGGTGTCGGTGGCTTAGTGGATAGAGCAGGCGCCCCATGTACAAGGCTGTTGCCGCAGCTGCCCGGGTTCGATTCCAGCCTGTGGCCCTTTGCTGCATGTCACTCCCTCTCTCTCGCCCCACTTCACACTTTGCTTTCCTATCGATTAAAGGCAAAAATGCCCCAAAAAATATCTCTAAAAAAAAAAAAAATAATAATAACATTACTGGTGCGCAACCACCTGCGCTGCCTGTGTCCTCTGATAAGGACTGTAGTAATTTTTTGATGTTTTTTGTGAACAAGGCCAGTATAATGGCCTCCTCCACCTTCTCTCTTCCTGATCCTCCCGAACAACAGCAAATAATTGATAATTTCTTGCCTGTCTCCTAACAAGACTTAGCAGATCTTGTGCGTACTATGAAGATCTCTTTCAGTCCATTAGATATCCTGCCCACAACTTTGTTTAAAAATGTTTTCAATCAATCAATCAATCAATCAATCAATCAATCAATTTTATTTATAAAGCCCAATATCACAAATCACAATTTGCCTCACAGGGCTTTACAGCATACGACATCCCTCTGTCCTTATGACCCTCGCAGCGGATAAGGAAAAACTCCCCAAAAAAGCCCCTTTAACGGGGAAAAAAAACGGTAGAAACCTCAGGAAGAGCAACTGAGGAGGGATCCCTCTTCCAGGACGGACAGACATGCAATAGATGTCGTACAGAACAGATCAGCATAATAAATTAACAGTAATCCATATGACACAATGAGACAGAGAGAGAGAGAGAGAGAGAGATGCAGGTAATGACAGTAGCTTACAACAACATTATTGAAAGTAATAATATTATAGTTATAGTTCTGGCTACTGTGGTACAATATGTTGAAAGTATGTATTAATATCTGGCAGTATACATGTGTGACAATAGTCATATGTGTATAATAACAGTAGAAGTATGACTAATGACTAATGATGGCAGCAGCAGCAGCAGGAGGCATCTGTCCAGGCACCGCTGCGATATGAGTTAATCTGAGAGACAGTGGAGCACAAAGGCTCCGGAGAAGAAGCCGAGTTAGTGACATCCAGAATGGCTGAGTTAGCAAGATGCAGTAATAGAATACGAGAGAGAGAGAGAGAAGGAGAGAAGGTGCCCGGTGTATTATAGGGGGGTCCTCCGGCAGACTAGGCCTAAGTCAGCCTAACTAGGGGCCGGTACAGGGCAAGCCTGAGCCAGCCCTAACTAGCTTATAAGCTTATAAGCCTAACTAATAAGCTTTATCAAAGAGGAAAGTCTTAAGTCTAGTCTTAAATGTGGAGACGGTGTCTGCCTCCCGGACCGTAACAGGAAGATGATTCCACAGGAGAGGAGCCTGATAGCTGAAGGCTCTGGCTCCTGATCTACTTTTGGAGACTTTAGGGACCACGAGTAACCCTGCGTTCTCAGAGCGCAGTGTTCTGGTGGGATAATATGGCACTATGAGCTCTCTAAGATATGACGGAGCTTGACCATTTAGAGCTTTTTAAGTTAACAGTAGGATTTTAAATTCAATTCTGGATTTTACAGGGAGCCAGTGCAGAGAAGCTAAAACAGGAGAAATATGATCTCGTTTCTTAGTTCCTGTTAGTACACGTGCTGCTGCATTCTGAATTAGCTGGAGAGTTTTTAAGTACTTACTAGAGCTACCTGATAATAGAGAGTTACAGTGATCCAGCCTAGAGGTAACAAAAGCATGGACCAATTTTTCTGCATCTTTTCGGGTCAGGATAGGCCTAATTTTCGCAATATTACGCAGATGAAAAAATGCAGTCCATGAGGTTTGTTTTAAATGAGAATTAAAAGACAAATCTTGATCAAATATTACTCCGAGGTTTCTTACGGTAGTGCTGGAGGCCAGAGCAATGCCATCTAGAGAAACTATGTCATCAGATAAAGAGTCTCTGAGTTGTTTGGGGCCAAGAACAATAACTTCAGTTTTGTCTGAATTTAACATAAGGAAATTGGTGCTCATCCAAGTTTTTATGTCTTTAAGGCAGTTATGGAGTTTAGTTAATTGTTTACTTTCTTCTGGCTTCATCGATAAATACAACTGAGTATCATCCGCATAACAATGGAAATTTATAGAGTGATTTCTAATGATGTTACCTAAAGGAAGCATATATAGAGTAAATAGGATTGGTCCGAGCACAGAACCTTGCGGAACTCCAAAACAAACTTTGGTACGTAAGGATGATTCATTATGAACGTCAACAAACTGAAAACGATCAGATAAATAAAATTTAAACCAGCTTAGTGCAGAACCTTTTAGGCCAATTAAGTGATCCAGTCTCAGTACAGAGACAAGTCCTTTGTCTGAAGCAATCAGAAGGTCATTTGTAATTTTAACTAGTGCTGTCTCAGTGCTATGATGCACTCTAAATCCTGACTGAAATTCCTCAAATAAATTATTATCATGGAGAAAATCACACAGCTGGTCTGCGACTACTTTCTCAAGGATCTTTGACATAAAGGGAAGATTAGATATTGGTCTATAGTTGGCTAACACCTCTGGATCCAGGGTGGGTTTTTTTTAGTAGAGGTTTAATTACAGCTACCTTAAAAGACTGTGGTACATAGCCTGTTAATAAGGATATATTGATCATATCTAATATATGAGTGTTAACTAAAGGAAAGACCTCCTTAAGTAGCCTAGTTGGGATGGGGTCTAAGAGACACGTTGATGATTTAGATGAAGAAATCACTGCAGTCAATTCTTGAAGAGAAATTGGGGAGAAGCAATCTAAATATATATTAGGTCTTACAGCTGTGTTTGAGGTTAGATAGGTACTATCTGAGGACAGGAGGTCATGAATTTTGCCTCTAATAGTTAGAATTTTTTTCAGCACTATTGGTCCATCTCTGCTCTCCCTAATCAGTTGCTCACTGGTTAATGGTTGTGTCCCATCCCATTTCAAGCAAGCAGCTGGTCAGCCGCTTCTTAAAAAGCTTAATCTTGACCCCTCTGTTCTTAGCAATTATCGGCCCATTTCCAAGCTCCCCTTTGTGTCTAAAATTTTAGAAAAAGTTGTGGCGAACCAGTTAGTCACTGCTTTGGACAGATACCAATATTTCTGATAAATTTCAGTCGATTATCGCCAGTTACATTCCACAGAAACTGCTCTTCTCAGGGTCTCCAGTGACATTATGATGGCCTCTGATGCTGGTAAATGCACAATCCTGGTTCTGCTTGATCTCAGTGCAGCCTTTGACACTGTTGATCCCATATCCTTGTCGACAGACTGAGGGACTGGGTAGGCATCTCAGGGACTACCCTTCACTGGTTTAAATCCTATCTGTCTGATAGATCTTTCTCTGTGGCTGTTGGCCCTCATAAGTCAGAGTCTGTCACCCTCTTGTGTGGGGTGCCCCAAGGTTCAGTTTTAGGGCCTATCCTTCTGTGCTATACATGCTTCCTCTCAGAGATGTCATCAACAATTTTGAAGGTATCTCATACCACATGTACGCAGATGACCTTCAGTTATATTTTTCTTTCAACCCTGATAGGACAGACGGAATAGATGCACTGCAGGGTTGTTTAACTGTAATTAAGGACTGGATGGCTAGTAACTTTCTTCAGTTGAAAGTGTTAATTGTTGCGCCTGACATCTCAGCTTCTAAAGTGGCCAGCTGCTTAGGGTCACTTAGTACATATATGTGCGCCCCAGTCTGAGAAACCTTGGGGTCATATGTGATCAGGCCATGCTTCTTGATGAGCACATCAAAATTATAACTCGATCCTGCTTTTTCCATCTCAAAAACATTTCCAAACTCACATCCATAGTATCCCATTTCGAGCTAGAAATGACCATCAATGTTTTTGTTTCCTCACGTCTTGACTACTGCAATTCTCTTTACCTGTCTCAAAGAAAAACTTTATTATGTAGCGTTCACACCGGGCGCGAATGAAGCGAATTACTCACTCGTAACGTGCCGCGCGTAACGCCCGAGTTTGGACGCTGGACCATTTTGTTAATTTGCGTTATCGCGTCATTCGCGCGAGTAGCGGGGAAGCCGGCTGTGCTAACTGGAGCTAAGCTAGTGCTAACGTTCATAGTACAACCATTCTGCAAACTAATTAAAGACACATATTTACAGAACTTACCAAGTAGACCAGTCTCCTCGGTGACTTTCACCCAAGCCTGCTCCTTTTTGTTGCGGTCTCTGTAGAGTAGACACGTAGTATCATATAGCTCCGGGTAGCCACTGGCGACCATGGCAGAGATAACCACCATTGCTGCTTTGTACCTGCTCTGGAAGTCCCAGATGTGTTGGAGGGCCAAACGCCGTCGTTTTTGGATTCACCCTATCCTGCAGAAGTGCATCCAGCTCGGCGAGTTTCACCACCTCCTCCAGGAGCTCCGTCTGGAAGATAGCCGCTTTCAGCGGTACTTCAGGCTGACTGGGGCCCAGTTTGAGGACCTGTTGGTGAGGGTTGGCGCCAGGATCTCCCGGCAGGACACCAACTACAGGCGCTCCACTTCAGCTGCGGAGCGTCTGTCCATCTGTTTCCGGTGAGTAGCAGTTTATTGTTGTCTTTCGTGGCACAGTGTCACGCGAATTCGCCTCAAAAGTTCAATATTTTCAACTCGAGCGATGAGGCGTTGGACGTGAATTTCGTGTCTATCGCGCCTCGCTAGACGCCTCTATCGCGTCCATCGCGTCGCACTAGACGCGTCCATCGCGCCGCCCGGCACGAATTCGCGTCTAATCACGTCTTTGCATTGACTTTGTATGTAATCTTGGCGCGCGAATTTGCGAATTCGCGTTTGGTGTGAACGCAGCTTTAGACTGCTTCCAATCAGTCCAGAACACTGCTGCTAGGCTTCTGTCTAATTCTCAAAGATTCAAGTCAAGTCAAGTCAACTTAATTTATAGAACAAATTTACAAACAACAACCGTTGACCAAAGTGCATTACAATGGATACAATTATGCACAACCAAGAAAAATAATCAACCAAAACAGTAGAGTTCCTCATATCACAGTCATATCACTCCTGTTTTGGCATCATTGCACTGGCTCCCTGTTAATTTCAGGATCCAATACAAAATTCTAACTATCACTTACAGGGCCCTCCATGGTCATGCACCTGCATACTTGGTAGATCTTTTGTGTTTCCCCTGTCCTGTTAGGTCAATGTAGTCTGCTGACCGCCTTCTACTTGCTGTCCCTTGTACAAAGGGAGTGTGCGGAGTTTGCATGTTCTCCCCATTTCAACGTGGGTTTTCTCCGGGTACTCCGGCTTCCTCCCACAATCCAAAGACATGCAGGTTAATTGGTGACTCTAAATTGACCGTAGATGTGAATGTGAGTGTGAATGGTTGTCTGTGTCTATGTGTTGGAAAAATGAATGAATGAATCAATCAATGCATATATCAGTCTAAAGTAAAAACAATAATAGTTACAGCTTTCATTCTTTTTGCAGCAAAAGCTTTTAGAAAGTTTCCATCCTCTGTGTCATCACATTGTATGCTCATAATGACATCATTGCACTACATAACGTATGTATGATAAATCTATCACATCTTTGCACTCTGGTCATAAAAATGAGCATATCTCAAAAATTAAAATACACATAGTCCAAATAACTTATGGAGGGTTATGGAAAATTTTGTTCACTTTTTACATATTTTCAAGGGTCCATGTCATTGGTCCGACAGTCCATTGGTCCGACATCCCATTAGTCCGACATCCCATTGTTCAAATATGTGATTATACTAGGCTATACTGTATTTGTGTACCATAGAGGATCAGCAAACGCAACAAAAGTAGGCTACTGGTCGAGATAAAAGTGTCTTAGAGAGGAGAGAATGAAACACCATAACCTCCTGTTATTAACTCTGGGGTCCGGGTTGTGTGGGGAGCTCTCCGCGGTGCTGAACAGCTCCCAGCGGGCGTATTTCTGCCTTGATGGTGCGCCGCGACCAGCTCTGGGTCAGTTGGGAAAGGTCAAGCAGGCTCACGGCTTATGTGTTTGTCACTTTCTTTTTCATTTTAACTCACACCATGATCTTTTCCTAACCTAACCAAGTGGTTTTTGTGCCTAAACCTAACCAGACCTTAACCACAGGGCATCATGAAGATTTCGGAACAACGGGACTTCAGAACAATGGGTTTAATATGGTCGGAACAGTGGGATGTCGGAACAATGGGTTGTCGGAATAATGGGCTGTCGGACCAATGGGCAGACCCCATTTTCAAAATCTTTGATGATGATACAATTTCAGTACTTTTATTATATTGTTTTTATGGTTTTTTGACTTACATAGCCTTTTAGCTCCAGTTGTACAGATTATAGTGATTAGAGCATTTGAAGATAACTCCAACACACGGCATCACAATTTGCAAAACAAACAATGTAGGCACTGAACCATTTCTACTGCAGAGTTCAAAGGGTTTATGACCTGCCACACTTAGGTATTTTTTCTATGACAACAATATCTTGACATTAACAAGAGGGTGGATTGGGAGGTCGCGTATGGTGATAAGAGTACAACACTCACCTGCAACATTCAGTGTCGGGCTGATCTTTCTGTCTTTAATGTGATAGTTTGACAGTCTGACTGGCATATCACGCTGTAGCGAAACGAACGGTGGTGACATCACCAGTGCCTTTCTGAAAAGCTGACAAAAACAGTCAACAAAAAAGCCAGAGTGCTCTGTGAAAACAGGCCCCAAGGTGTGTTCTTTTCCTTTTCCATTATCTTTCATCCAGTCCATTTCAGTGACAGGTGTTCCCATAATTATTCCCTTTTCCGACCAGCTATTATTTAAAAATATGTGAGCCAGTGCCAGAGTTTAGATCAAATTGTCCTTCTTCATGAGCAAATAATATAATGCATAAAAAAGTTGTCTAATTAATCTGTATTATCTGGTTGGTCTCTCCTGGTGGCTCTACGACATCAAAAGCAGTACTATGTTATTTAATAATGACAAGCATTGATTGGCATATGCCTTCTGCTGCGAACAGAATAACATTTTTTTCTCAGTAGCTTATAATAACATCAATGGAGTATTGTAGTGTAAATGAAGCCGTGTGTAAATCCAGTCCTTGAGTAGATATAAATACTAATATTTGGATGCAGCTCCTCGTTTCATGAAGGAGATTAAGTTTATTCTACTTGTGGGAGTCGGTCAAACAGATGATGATAATAAACATTGATTTGCTGAAATGAAAGTTCCACATTTTTAGCCTCATTAGCAGTGTGGCTATATTAGGGTGACCATATTTTGATTTCCAAAAAAGAGGACACTCGGCCCGGCCACGAGATAGCCTACTTAAATGATACTTGCAGCTTACTCAAAGATGCCTTATCATTTTAATATATTTAAAATTTATATGTATGGATAGAAAATTCAGTTATATTACAAAATAATATCTCTCAAAGACAGAAATTCAGATAGACCTCAATAGGGACACATACACACACTAGAGGGGCGCGTACCTATGTTCCCCGGGTCCTATGTTCCTCGCTTTGTATGGGACCCCAAAAGGGTCCTATGTTCCCCGCTTTGTATGGGACCGGGTAACATAGAACCCTTTTTAATAATAAGGGTTCTATGTTCCCCGCTTTTCTCCAAAAGGACCCGGGGAACATAGGCCCTTTTTTTAAAAAAAAGGGTCATAACCCCTAACCCTAACACTAACCCTAACCCCTTTTTCCTCAAAAGGGTCTTAAGTTTCCGGACAACAGCAGGGAATATAGAACCCTTTTTCATAAAAAGGGTTCTATGTTCCCCGGTCCCATACAAAGTGGGGAACATATTTCCTTTTGGGGAAAGCGGGGAACATAGGACCCTTTTTTTTTAAAGGGTCCTATGTTCCCCAATCCAGGGAACATAGAACCCGGGGAATATAGGGATGACTCCCACTAGAGTCTGGCGATCCGAGCCCGATGGGTCGGCCGGGTTTGGTCAAAAATGTAGCTATAAATTGTATTCGGGCTCGGGTCGGATTCGGTCAGCTTTCAGTGAAAATGTAGTGTAAAAATAAATAAAATCCTATTGTCTGTCCTGTTTATTGCTTGGGCACTGTTATTTACGTGACAACACCTGAACATAACACACACAGACACACATTGGCTGTTTGTTTCTACCTCTCTCCTCGCTGGAAGTCTTGGACCTCCAGCCGCCCACCTCCGCCTTGATTAAACGCTGAAAATAAAATAAATGAGGGAGACAGGTTTTCCCTATTTTATCTTATTTTGGTATATTTTCCCTCTCCTCTCGCTAGAAGCGTCGGACCTCCCACCTCCCGCTCCCGCCTCCCGCTCCCGTCTCAAACACGGAGGTCTCCCTCTCCACTGAGCACGCCCGGCCTGTTAAATACCCTGTAACCGTAACAACTGTGTGACACAAACTCAGTGCTTTGGTCATTAAATAATGTCGGGCTTGGTTCGGGTTCGGACAGAAATATGCGACCCGTGCCGCACTCTAACACACACACAAACACACGGAAAACCGGACATTATCATCAGTTTGTAAAAAATCCCCGGATGCCCTGGACGAAGACAGGTGAATTCAGAAGGTGTTAAGGATAGGAGTTTAGCAATTCAGTTTGTCCGTGAGGGAGAGAAATACAGAAGGGATAAGTTAGTAAGGAGGCAAGGGTGTGGCCGCCTAGAAGGTGCTTGTGATTGGGAAATGCAAGTAGATTTAGGGGGAAAGCTTGTTGTTCCCCAGGAAATAGTTTGTACCAAGCAGAGGCCTGACATAGTGTTGTGGTCAGTGAGTCAACGGATAGTTTATTTCATTGAGCTGACAGTTCCTTAGGAAGACTTTGTGGAAGAAGCCTATGAAAGAAAAAAGCTTGGGTATGCAAACTTAGGAGCAGAAAAACTAGGATTTGTCTAGTGGAAGTGGGGTGTAGGGGATTCATAGCAAGATCAGCTGTCTCGCTCCTGGGGGAACTCAAAGTGCGGGGACAGAGTTTGAGGAAGACAATGAAGGAAATGGCAGATGAAGCAGGTAGAGCAAGCCAATGGATCTGTGTGAGAAGAAATAATGTCAGTTGGGGGCCAGCAGGGGGAACTACTAAGCAGAGTACATAACTCCTTGAGATCAGGAGGAGAGATCCACTTCCTCTCAGGAGGAAATCCAGGAAGAGGAAGGTTATTTAAGTGTGGGAGTGGCCTATTTTAATCCCCTTTGTTTGACACCATGCTGCAAGGTGAGTGTGTTTGCTGATCCTGTGAGTTATCCATCTCCTTTAACTTTAGCTTATATTGGAGTTATGCTATGTAGCGTGTGAGATAGAGTATGGTGAATGTGCTAGGAAAGGTAGTGTCAACACTGCTTCTACCTGGAGCTCGCATGTACGGTGCCTGGGTTTGGTTGAAGGTGGCAGTGCTGTTTGGGCTGAGAAAGCCATGTGTAAGTAAGGTAAAGGAGGTTAATGGGTTGGTGCGGGGAGTGTCTCTGGGATGCCAGAGATCACTGTCTAGCCTCCTGGAGGTGTCGTGGGACCAACAAGACAAAACACTGGTGAAAGGAGTTTCCCACCCGATGACCCCAAAGACATGTTAGTTATCACTGCTCACTGGTCTGTATAGTTAAGCCTTGCCATAATAGCTTATCATAGGGCTTCGGAGGTTTTTCACTGAGTCCTGATCCTTTCTCTAGAGCACAAACTTCTTGTGTTTATTTAAAAAAAAATACAGCCACAGCCAACCCCCCTCCTCATGTTAACATGAGGTAACAGATTAGGTTTAGACAAATAAAGTTATGTAATTTTGGGTTTAGGAAAAGAGACATAGTCTAGCATCGTCAAGTTACGCACTTAACAAATGTTACAGTGTTGTAACCCTAGTTCTATAAGCTCAGATGGCGCCTCCTCCAATCACGAGCATGCATTCAGCCATTGAAATTTGCATAAATATAGCCAGCCAATAAGCCACCTGAATTCATGCGGAGCTCACAGTATATATAGGAGTCCTATTATGGAATCTGCTGTCCTAAACCCTCTTCAGCAAGTGACATAGGAGTGACAGGGCCCTGCAGTAGAGGGCTTAACCTGTGTTAATAGAACTAGGGTTTCAATATTGTAAACTTCATTTAATCTCCCAGAGGAGCCCCCCTGAATAAATGCCCTGTGACGACATAACATCGACCCAGCCACACTGATCCTAACAAGTTAAAGTTTAGTCACCATAGCTCTTGGCACTCACCCCACTGAGCAAGCACTGCCAGCACTGCAACACCATGTGTAGTATGTGTGCGGACCACAGTAGGAGGGTCCCTGCCTGCCTGCAGGCTTGGGAGATGCACTCACAAAGCCATCTCAAAAAGCATTTCTTAGATAAAGCCTTACCGACCACACCATCACTAAAGCACACTAACAACTGTTCAGTACTTTTGATTGGGGCCATGCTTTCAACATAACATGCCAACATCTGAGGCAGAGAAGATGCAATTTTGCCACCTCATGGGAGGACAGGCATGGTGAAACATACCTTAAAATAACTCAAAGTTCACTTGGTTTCGAACAGTACATGTTCATCAGTCTGCTGGGCAAAAGTCCTGTGCTGTTTGACCCATCCACCAACTCCTTACACAGTGTTTTGCTCTTTATACTACTTCCCTCTTTACTTGTCAGGGCATTGATGATGTAAAATCAGCAGACTTGCTTATTTGTATTGTCATTTTCAGCTGTAACTGTAACATCTGGGGATATATCATGGTGGTCCAGCCTATCTGACATTTCCACTGTGCTTATTTTATGTAATGTGTTGCTTTGCTAGCATCTTGGACAAACCATATCTTCCACCGCTTCAGCTAAACAATGTACTGCTGCAGACGAGGCTGAAGCAAACTGTATTTTAGTCACCTAAAAAAATCAATATCAGTGTCATTGAACACTTTATTTAACTATTTTCTCTGCTTTACTATGCACACTAACCAGCTGTGGTAGACCAGCAACGTCAGTGTTGCTGAGTAAAATGACTTTTTTGTCAATGGACTCTACTGGCTTTGATATAATAGATTGAAATCCCTGTTGGAAAAGGCTGTCTAATGGCAAGATAAATCATTGAAAATATTCTAAGTATAGTTTATACTGATAATGATATTGATTTTTTCAGGTGGAAAAAAAGTAACTCATTGAAGTAGTTTTTGCTCAGTGCCATTTGATTTTATGTGACTAATTACTTTTCTACTGGAGGTTAATGATTAATTTCAGATGAGTAATGACAGAGATGCACAAAAGGGTGTCATATTCAATACAGACAAAGTGCCTCTGTCAAATGGACTGCTGCATTTATACTTATAACACATGAAAAATGTCAGCAGAACAACTCTGAACTATATTATGAATGGGGATGCTGATGAACACTTGTGAAACATTTCCAGTGGACATTGGAACAGCGACGGAGGCACAATTGTATATTCAGCATTGAAAATGTAGTCAAAATCGACAGCGTAGCAAAGGAAGACTCCCACACAGGACAAAACAAAACAAAAAAATCTCCATTTCACATGTTGCAGGGCTATAAAGAAAATTAAAAAAATAGAGATTTTGAAATCCAGACTTCAGTCTGAATCTTGTTTTTGTTCCGTGTGCAAGTCTTCCTTTGCCACATTGTGACCTTTCATTGGCACCCGCTCCAGAAAATCAGACAAACATAGGACAGTTTATGAAGGTACAGCTCATTCCATGGCTACCACAAAGTCCACAGCCCCTGTCATAATGCAGTTTTAAATTTCATTCTCATCTTCATAATGGCAGTTGCATGTAGGTTTATTGTTGGTGTTTTGTCTGGGTAACAAATGACTGCCAGGAGTTGTTTCTTCACTGTGGCTCAGCAAGGAACCACAGGGAAACTTTGCAAGATGTCCACACATTCGGATTTGATTTGGAGTCAGCTAAACTGAAGAATGCTACGAACTATGATCACATGTGGGGTTCCTCAAGGGTCCATTCTCGGACCACTTCTATTCAACATCTATATGCTACTCCTAGCCCAGATTATGGAACATCACAACATCTCCTATCATACGTATGCCGACGACACACAACTCTATGTCTCAGTGTCATCACATGACTACAATCCCTTACTCTCACTGAGTAACTGTATTCATCAAATCAATGACTGGATGTGCCAGAATTTTCTCCAGCTAAATCCAGAAAAGACAGAGGTATTCATTTTTGGTCCTAGAAATGAAAGGGCAAAGATCAGCGCTCACCTTGGCTCTATGTCATTGACAGCTACAAATCAAGCCAGAAATCTTGGTGTTATTATTGACTCAGACCTGAACTTCAACAGCCATTTAAAGTTTATTACTAAATCTGCCTATTACCACCTGAAAAATATAGCTAGAATTAAGGGGTTTCTGTCTAAACAAGACATGGAAAAACTTATTCATGCATTCATTTTTAGTAGGTTGGATTATTGCAATGGCTTATTTACAGGCCTTAACAAAAAATCAATCAGACAGCTGCAGCTGATTCAGAACACTGCCGCCAGAGTCCTTACAAACACCAGGAAACTGGACCATATTACACCGGTCATTAAATCACTACACTGGCTTCCTGTGAGTCAAAGAATAGATTTTAAAATCTTACTGCTGGTCTACAAAGCCCTAAATGGTCTCGGACCAAAATACATGCTTGATCTACTGGTTCCCTACGAAGCATCCAGACCCCTTAGGTCATCTGGAACAGGTTTCTTGTGTTCCAAGAACAAGAACCAAGCAAGGTGAGGCAGCATTCAGTTATTATGCTCCTCACCTGTGGAACAAACTTCCTGTAGATCTGAGGTCTGCTCAAACTGTCAGCTCCTTTAAATCAGGGCTAAAAACACTATTGTTTACTGATGCCTACTCTTAGATTAAATACTTACCTGCTGTATTCTACTGCCCGTACTTTTTAACTACACACTGCTGATTTATGCCTTTTATTATTCTACTTCTTTTCTTATCCTGACTGTTCAATATATTGAGCCTTTTTTTATTTTATGTTACTGTATTTTATTATTATCACTATCATTCTCAATTTCTATTTCCCTTTTTAATCGACTGTTTTTATTGTTTTAAATTGTGTCTTGTTGCTTTTGATTGTCTCTGTAAAGCACTTTGAATTACCTTGTGTTGAACTGTGCTATACAAATAAACTTGCCTTGCCTTGCCTTGCCTAAACTTTTGGGATATCGGACTTGCATGTCCTGTACGCACACCGCTTCAGTAGCCTATGTACTGAAGCAGTGTGCGTACGGGCGTCTTATTTTATCTTTTTTTATTGTCCTAACGTAGACGGATTCACTATGAACTGTACTATGAGCACGTCAGCAGCAGGTCAGAGGAGCCAACTAACTAACTTACCAGTTAACAGTGAGTCATTACGTTTGCTTTTGTGAGCTAACTGACACATGCTGAGAGAACGACGAGCAACATTTGTTTGTAGAGGGAGGTTGTTGTTGTTGTTGTTATTGTTGTAGAGATGTTATTCAGAGGATACGCAGAGTTTTTTTTCATATTCCCCGTTCATTCGACTTGAGCAAGTGTTATAATGATGGGGAAACCCTGCCTTCACCTCCCAAATGACAGCTGTAGTTTTAAAGCTTTGATCTGGGCTTTTAGGCGAGGGATCCTCCAGACAGGGACTGTTTTCAGTGACTGAAATACAGCGGCGAAAAAAAAAAAAAAAAAAAAAAAAAACAGCGGCGAAAGCTGGATACTGATCATAATCACCCAAAACTTAGTAGTTTGACAACGTCTCTTATGTTAATGATCAGTGAGATGACCGAAGTATTCGTGGATTGATAGATGGGGAAATTAACAGTCCTTATTGCTCCTCTGTACAGTGTTCGGTCGTGTCGTTGAACTGCTGTTTTGCCCTCCAGCTGCGCGGGTCACGTCACTGAAAACTAGGAATGATCTTTGCGAACTCTGAACAGTTTATCCATAAATTTACTGATGTTCCCTTTAAAACCGATGCCAGTATTGGTGAAAAGTCCGTATTTCTTATGCTAGGAGCTTGGCCGGTGTTATGCCGAGATCTGCATGCCTGCCGAGAACTGCATGCACCTTGCGCGAGCGCACGCACAGCTGAAAGGAAAGCTACCGTCTTGATTTTTAAAAGCGGTTACTGCACTCAAATTCAAAATACTGCTGCGAGTCTTGTCCACCCCCCCTCCCCTACAGATTCGAGGTTGTTGGACAGCGGCACGCTGGAGACTGATTTGTTGCCGTGGCAGGGCCGCGTCACCGCATCCTTGATCTTTGGTTTTCCAGCGGACCGTTTGAGCAAGTCCGGCTTCTCTGCTGCTAACGCTGCTGCCAGGATACAGCTGAGGAGGAGCCGGCTGCTAATGCTATGTACCGGGACACTGCTAACGCTGCTGCCGGGATACAGCTGAGGAGGAGCCAGCTGCTAATGCTATGTACTGAGACACTGCTAACACTGATGCCGGGATACAGCTGAGGAGACTGCTAATGCTGTGTACCGGGACACTGCTAATGCTGCTTACCGTGTTGCTGTAGCTCAGTCGTAACTGTAACTGATGCTGAGACTCTACTGAATGTGCGACTGGTAGACGGCGGTGGGTGGCGCAACAGACTATTTGCTTTCGATTTCTTACATACAGCTCCTTTAAGGAAATGTACCGTTTAAAAACAAAATAATCTTCTTTGTCAGGTTCATCAGTGATGATCACTGATCTGAAGTCTAGTTTTTTAACGTTTAGCGTCATCAATGTTTTATTAGAATCGGTAACGTTTCCTCGATTGGTCTGAATAGTCTGCTTGATTAATCTCTCATTATTTCTTAATGCCAACTGTAACGCCCGCTAATATAATAATGTCCACAAATGTAATAAAAATCTGCAGCATTTAATGTAATAAACCCACAAATGTAATAAATTTTCCACACACGTAATAGCTGCTGCCTACTACAAACCTAACACGCGATTTCCCACAAATGTAATAACTATTACGTTTGCAGGGATTTATTACGTTTGTGGGGAAAATCTTTATTGTAATAACTTCCCACAAATGTAATGATACAATGAATAATGGTCGTTGTAGTTGTTGTTTGTTTGTTTGCCTATACACCTACTAATACCACTGACTGTGGGTGCAAAATCCAGCTGCTGACTCTCCGCTCTGCTATCACACAGCGGATCCCCCGGCGCCACCAGGGGGTGGCCAGCCAGTTAGTCCAACCACAGCACTTCCAACATGAAGCAGTCTGTGCATTTCTCCCTCACTGTGCCGGCACGGACTGTGAGGACAGTTGTGTTTATCTCATCGACGGGAAATCATATCCATCTGCTATATGTGACGGACATGCCCTTATTTGGATAACACATCCTGGTATTCCCCACACATAAAGCCTATTGACAGCGTAATGCGCTCTGGCTGCAGATGTACAATACAGGCCAAAAGTTTGGACACACCTTCTCATTCAATGCGTTTTCTTTATTTTCATGACTATTTACATTGTAGATTCTCACTGAAGGCATCAAAACTATGAATGAACACATGTGGAGTTATGTACTTAACAAAAAAGGTGAAATAACTGAAAACATGTTTTATATTCTAGTTTCTTCAAAATAGCCACCCTTTGCTCTGATTACTGCTTTGCACACTCTTGGCATTCTCTCCATGAGCTTCAAGAGGTAGTCACCTGAAATGGTTTCCACTTCACAGGTGTGCCTTATCAGGGTTAATTAGTGGAATTTCTTGCTTTATCAATGGGGTTGGGACCATCAGTTGTGTTGTGCAGAAGTCAGGTTAATACACAGCCGACAGCCCTATTGGACAACTGTTAAAATTCATATTATGGCAAGAACCAATCAGCTAACTAAAGAAAAACGAGTGGCCATCATTACTTTAAGAAATGAAGGTCAGTCAGTCCGGAAAATTGCAAAAACTTTAAATGTGTCCCCAAGTGGAGTCGCAAAAACCATCAAGTGCTACAACAAGACTGGCACACATGAGGACCGACCCAGGAAAGGAAGACCAAGAGTCATCTCTGCTTCTGAGGATAAGTTCATCCGAGTCACCAGCCTCAGAAATCGCAAGTTAACAGCAGCTCAGATCAGAGACCAGATGAATGCCACACAGAGTTCTAGCAGCAGACCCATCTCTAGAACAACTGTTAAGAGGAGACTGCGCGAATCAGGCCTTCATGGTCAAATAGCTGCTAGGAAACCACTGCTAAGGAGAGGCAACAAGCAGAAGAGATTTGTTTGGGCCAAGAAACACAAGGAATGGACATTAGACCAGTGGAAATCTGTGCTTTGGTCTGATGAGTCCAAATTTGAGATCTTTGGTTCCAACCGCCGTGTCTTTGTGAGACGCAGAAAAGGTGAACGGATGGATTCCACATGCCTGGTTCCCACTGTGAAGCATGGAGGAGGAGGTGTGATGGTGTGGGGGTGTTTTGCTGGTGACACTGTTGGGGATTTATTCAAAATTGAAGGCACACTGAACCAGCATGGCTACCACAGCATCCTGCAGCGACATGCCATCCCATCCGGTTTGCGTTTAATAACAGGACAATGACCCCAAACACACCTCCAGGCTGTGTAAGGGCTATTTGACCAAGAAGGAGAGTGATGGAGTGCTGCGGCAGATGACCTGGCCTCCACAGTCACCGGACCTGAACCCAATCGAGATGGTTTGGGGTGAGCTGGACCGCAGAGTGAAGGCAAAGGGGCCAACAAGTGCTAAACACCTCTGGGAACTCCTTCAAGACTGTTGGAAAACCATTTCAGGTGACTACCTCTTGAAGCTCATGGAGAGAATGCCAAGAGTGTGAAAAGCAGTAATCAGAGCAAAGGGTGGCTGTTTTGAAGAAACTAGAATATAAAACATGTTTTCAGTTATTTCACCTTTTTTTGTTAAGTACATAACTCCACGTGTTCATTCATAGTTTTGATGCCTTCAGTGAGAATCTACAATGTAAATAGTCATGAAAATAAAGAAAATGCATTGAATGAGAAGGTGTGTCCAAACTTTTGGCCTGTACTGTATATAAAGCATTAATCTGTTCTTGCAGCACATCTACAGAAAGTATTTTGTTAGAGACAAACCATCCATCTCACCTGTACTAACGTTTTGCCTAGCCTTGACCAGCGAATTCATCAGCTTGTAACAATTTGCCAACAACAGAAACTGACGCTTATGTCACAACACTACTTTTACAGCTCACGGGAGGCACAGGTTCACGGTGCCAAGCTGAAACCTCTGATATAACATGAAACCCCCAAAAAACTTTACTCTTTTTGCTTTCAAAATGCAGCAATAAATTGTATAAAAACGAAAAGGACTCATATGGTTAGTTTAACTCAACAACTTTAGTGTAATTAAACTAAATCAAACTCAGATTAACACGTGTCCGGCTCGGACAATTCACTCAATTAACACAGCTCGTCACACCAATACAGAAAACAAATAACCCCCGCTGTGCATTTACTGCTTGTTTATTAATTCCAGTCACGTTTTATGTGTGTGAGATCCTGCTTGTGTGTGCATGCACCTTGAATATCATATGTGAGGCTATTTCATAACTAAAATGGTGGTGAAAATATTTAACTTTGGTAGACGGCATTTCTCTGAGCCATTCGTTAAAAGGAAATCATTTATTTGCTGTGGAAAGAAGACAACATAATGCGGAATTATAGGTTAAACAATCTTTGCTTCCTTTAATTTAGATTGGATAACAGTAGTAGCCTAATAGTAGCTGCAGCAGCAACAGCGTTAGTTGCCAACAGCTGTCTTGTTTTATTTCTTTATTACCTCCACCAAGGAGGTTATGTTGTCGCTGGTGTTGGTCTGTTTGTCTGTTTGTTTGTCTGCAAAATAACTCAAAAAGTTTTGAATGGATTTTGATGAAATTTTCAGGAAAGGTTGATAATGGGACAAGGAACAGATGATAAAATTTTGGTAGTGATCGGTTGAAGCAAAGTGGATAAAATAATAAAATGGCGGGAAATCTGAGCTGCTTGGCGAAGGTCTGCGCTCTCCAAGTGCTTTTCTAGTTACAGATATGCGACGTTATTTGGCCATGGTGATCACCACTTGCTGTTGGTTTGCAGGACTTGTGTTTTTCTGCTGATGTTGTTTTTTTATCCATGTACACTGTCTTGGTTCGTCATGTCAGAGGTAGTGAGTTTTGGATCATAGACATTTGTTTGTTTTTGCATCTTCAGCACCAAGGACTGCGCTTAAAGTGATTTTGTTATAACTGCTGCCTGTAACAGGCTTGGGGACATCTTCAGCACCAAGGATAGCGCTTAAAGTGATTTGGTTATAACCGCTGCCTGTAACAGGCTCAGGGACATCTTCAGCACCAAGGACAGCACTTAAAGTGATTTGGTTATAACCGCTGCCTGTAACAGGCTCAGGGACATCTTCAGCACCAAGGACAGCGCTTAAAATGATTTTGTTATAACCGCTGCCTGTAACAGGCTCAGGGACATCTTCAGCACCAAGGACAGTGCTTTACCACTGCCTGTAACAGGCTCGGGGACATCTTCAGCACCAAGGACAACGCTTTACCACTGCCTGTAACAGGCTCGGGGACATCTTCAGCACCAAGGACAGCGCTCAAACTAACAGTAGTTCTTGTCTGCTTTTGTCATGTGGTGAATTCTACTGTCTTATGGAAAAAATGTAATAAAATTTGCATTTGTTAGAACTTCTTAATGTTTTATTTGTGTGTATGGCATGGCATGGCAGCCAGTCAGCAGCCTAGTGAGTGGCGATGTGCATGCGCTATACAGCAGGAAAAAAAGTACAATGATGTCACTCATTCATTCATTCAGTTGGCAGCCCCCGCTACTTAAAACATCTTCCCGTGTGTGGGGAATACCAGGATGTGTTATCCAAATAAGGGCATGTACGTCACATATAGCAGATGTTGTGATTTTCCGTTGATGAGATAAACGCAACTGTCCTCACATTCTGCGCATAGAGACATTGCAGCTGTTTAGTGGTACCGCTGCTCTGAAAGGGGAAAGTTGCCTGGTCCCCCCTAAAATGTAACTTTACTGCGGAGCGGAGAGTCAGCAGCTGGATTTTGCACCCAAAATTATAAAATGAATTAAATTCACACTGTTGAGCCAAAAGGACCCAGAATATGAGCTGGTAAAATCCACTGATTCACAGATCTCCTGAAATATAATTACAGCCTGGATGCATTATTCGGCAGAGGTGTATTTATTACCTGCCGAGATTTGCATCCCCTGTTTTTTCAGATAGATAAATAAATTACTAGTCTGAACCCATGGTCTGCAGACTGTTAAATCAAAGTTTGAAGAAATAAAAATTGTCCGTTTTTATATGAGACAGATTTTTCTGAGGCCGTGTAGTCTGACGACTTTTTTTCTGATGCCTTTTGGTCTGATGATTTTTTTCTGAGGCCGTTTAGTCTGACGACTTTTTTTCTGATGCCTTTTGGTCTGACAACTTTTTTTTCTGAGGCCGTTTCGTCTGACGACTTTTTTTCTGATGCCTTTTGGTCTGATTACTTTTTTTCTGAGGCCGTTTAGTCTGACGACTTTTTTTCTGACGCCTTTTGGTCTGATGACTTTTTTCTGAGGTCGTTTAGTGTGACGTCTGACAGAGGTTTTCCTGAGACCTTATGCCTTTTCATCTAAGGTCTGACGCTGAAGCCTGACACCTGAGGATGTCCTAAAATGTACGCCGTACCACTGCGCAGTGGCGCTGCCTCATGTGATGTCGGCATGACCAAGGTACCTTTTAACCGTTTGTTTTCTGGGAATAACTGACACAATCACAAACCAGAAACAAGTCGTTTTTTTGTTTTTGGTAAAAAAAAAAAAAGAAAAAACAAAATTCAGCTCAATTTCTTGTTTTCTGATCCTACTGCAAAAAACAAATTTACCACTCCATATTTTGTTTCATTGGCTCTCAGCACTCCCTTGCTTCTGATTGGCTAACGTGCTCTGTCACTTACATTTGGGCTGTGCCCTTTAAAATAAGGTTACCTCTTGGCCTTTACGCCAGCAGTATGTCTCTGCAGACCTGGAGGCTGCAGATTCGACCTACACAGACAGGCAATGAAGTAATGCAACAGCGTTTTATTGTATTGCCTGTAAATATGCAGCTTATAGACCATGAAAATGAAAGCTCTATAGTAAGTCTTCTTCAGGATGTACCGTGAACAGTGAAGTCTGTTCTCAGCAAAACTATCAAGCACGCCAAAAGTAATTATTAAAAATGACCAGCAGGTGTCGCACTGCATCAAAGTTGTCATCAAAAATACAAATATGAATGAATAGCCCTATGTTGACAGCCAGATGGGAAAAAACAGATGTACATCTATGGAAAGGCATTTACTATAGGCTACTATCAGTTAGAGTTAAGCTGTCACTGGACTTTCCCCTCAGTTGTGGTCACATGGAGACACTTGATAATAATAATAATTGTGCAGACAGTTTAGAGATTCACACTACCTGCTATGGTGGAGTAAAAAGAACCATCTAGTTTTTATTGCAAGTGGAAGTTTTTTTGTTTTTTTGTGATATAAGTCTGTGCCTCTGTGCACATGGATCAGACAGCTGTCAGTCTGTCAGAGCAGCGCCTGCACTGAAATGTTTATTGCAAATGTGTAATCTCAGTTAAAATTATGAAAATCAGTGTGAAGCTTTAGACACGTAGGATCAATGAATAATGATCTCTATCGATGTGATTGGTCGCACTGATGGAACATAATTCATATAGTCTAATATTGGAGATTATTAATATTTGTGAGTGAGCAGGATCGTGGTGTAGCTGCAGAATGTAGCCTGAAAGTGAGTTTCTTTAATAGTCTGAACGTGTTTTAACAGCATTGGACAGTTTATCAGATTCCAAGAAACACTGTGTTGTATATAACATGCAGCGTTTTGTACATGTAGCATTGTGCTGTACTGTATATAGCATGTATCATAGGCTACATACTATCTCCTATTCATTTGTACATACTTTCCATTTTATTAATACTTTTCTCACATCATGTGTATATTTTTACTCAAAATTTTATTCTTCTCTTATTTTTATATTTGCACTGTGTGTCAATGCCTGGTTTCAATAAAGGACATCTTAATCTTACCACTTAGCACAATTTTGTCTGTAGCTGCTATTCACCCATACCCTACCTGATGTGGTTGTGATATTCAGAGAAGAAATAATATCTAGGTATGTGTATGAAATAAAGTTGATTTGACTCTATCTGTATCTTTGCCTGTGTTTGCTGAAAACAACAGCAGAGCTTAGTTCAAACGGTTTATTCACAATCAGATGAGAAATATGTCAACGGTTGACGTGGGATTCGAACGCGGTTCCTTTGTTTGGAAGGCGGGGATGCTGTTGTTGGACCACGTGGGCAGTGAGGTAAAAAAAAGTGGGTACAAGTGATAAGGAGGACCGGGGAGAGGACAAAGCTTGGTCAAGGCAGGGCAGGGGAAATCCAGGATCGGACGTCAGCAGAGGAGCGGAGCGTAGCAAGCAGCAGAGAATAGAAGAAGACTGGAGTTTCCCTACTGTTTTTATGTTTTAAGCTAAGCAGGGTCAGGCCTGGAGTTTCCTGTAAGCTAGTTCAAAGGTTATGGCAGCAGATGTAACACTTTCATGCACGTTTTTTATGATGTTTTAATGTTGTGGCAAGCTGTGTTGTTGTTGTCATTCATAAAGTTATTTGTCATATTCGTATGTAATAATATGTATTTCTATGGCTTCAATGGCCGATATTCATTGTTGCTGTATGGATGCAGCCCCTGCATAATTGTGAAACTGTTTTGTTTCACTTCTGGATGTTTTGCATTAAAAACACAAGTTTAGTTTGCATATTTGTGTCAGTTGTACATTTGAACATGTATTTGAACACAGGCAAAGATACAGATAGTCAAATCAACTTTATTTCATACACATACCTAGATATTATATCTTCTCTGAATATCACAACCACATCAGGTAGGGCATGGGTGAATAGCAGCTACAGACAAAATTGTGCTAAGTGGTAAGATTAAGATGTCCTTTATTGAAACCAGGCATTGACACACAGTGCAAATATAAAAATAAGAGAAGAATAAAATCAAAACAATTTGAGTAAAAATATACACATGATGTGAGAAAAGTATTAATAAAATGGAAAGTATGTACAAATGAATAGGGGATACATGCTATATACAGTACAGCACAATGCTACATGTACAAAACGCTGCATGTTATATACAACACAGTGTTTCTTGGAATCTGATAAACTGTCCAATGCTGTTAAAACACGTTCAGACTATTAAAGAAACTTACTTTCAAGCTACATTCTGCAGCTGCACCACGATCCTGCTCACTCACAAATATTAATAATCTCCAATATTAGACTATATGAATTATGTTCCATCAGTGCGACCAATCACATCGATAGAGATCATTATTCATTGATCCTACTAAAGCTTCACACAAATTTTTATAATTTTAACTGAGATTACACATTATTTGCAATAAACATTTCAGTGCAGGCGCTGCTCTGACAGACTGACAGCTGTCTGATCCATGTGCACAGAGGCACAGAAAAAACTTCCACTTGCAATAAAAATGACAGATTTTTTATTCTGAGCTGAGAGTGAATTAATTCTGTGTAATATTTGAAAGTGAAGACAAAAGACGATGTTCAAAGAAATGATGCGCATAAAATCAGTAGCCTAACTTAAGATAGTCCAGAGTAACAAACTAATATCCAGCCAGGGTTTAGATTGTGGCAGACAGTAAAAGCTCCGCTAATTAATGCACTTCAATACAGACTGAATGAATGAAGAAATGAAACAGTGAGAGGGAGGAGACAGACAAAAACTCAGGGTTTGTTGAAGAAAATCTGCTCCCGTCCAGGTTAGGTTCACAGACTCAGTTGCCATAGTAACTGACACCGGGCTTCAGTTACCTCTCTTTCTGGAGCTGAAAACCCAGAGTTTCATTTAGGGTTAACATAGCCTGTTGATCTAGTCAGTCTGCTAGAGTAGACCTGAAAACTAGATGGTTCTTTTTAATCCACCATAGCAGGTAGTGTGAATCTCTAAACTTAAGGCAGTTCATTTTTTCTTGTTAAACCAAAAACAGAAAAACGGAAATACCATGGTTTTCCCATTTTTTCCTTTTTGGTTTAAAACGAAAAAACGAAGCTGTTTTTCTGTTTTTGTTGTCAGAATCAAAAAACGACAAAACCAAATTCAAATAACAGCCCGATTTTGTTTTTTTGCAGATTCATTTTGTCATTTATTGTTTTGGACAAAAAGTAGAACAGTGGTGACATCAGAGGCGGAAGTAACTTCAAAATAAAAGACAGGAAGATAAGACTGCCTATAAAACTTATAAATATCCTATAAAACTTTCCCATGTATCTTTTATTTCCACTTACACCTGATGTTTTGCGCATTTTGAAAAGCTGCCTGCCATTGCTGTGAGGAACTTTTTATTCATAAAAATAGAAATAAAATGTTACAATAGCAAATTTTATGGCTACAGTAAAACTTGTTGTTCAGTCTTGATGCAGCATACTTACCGTGAGGTTACATCCATGGTCAAGTCAAGTTAGAAGGCCCGCCCTCCTGGCTCTGTGATTGGATGGGAAAGCTATATTCCTAATTGGATAGTCAAATGATATGTTAATCTCAGTGTCCCGATTGGCTATTCACAGGAACGTGTCAAATGAAAGTCGAAACTACTTGTACTTGATTTGTACCTGAAGGTTGATCTGTAACTGTGGGACTTAGGTTTTGACACACACAGCTTCAGTTCTGTGTTTACTGTTTTGTACCTGTGAAACTTTCTTGTACCTGTGAAAATTTGATTCACAACTGCAAAATATTTTCATAATTGTGCAAATCTTTTTCATTTGTTCACAAAATGTCATGCACAGCTATGGATCTCTGTACAGATTCAAAAATAAATGCATTTGTTCAAATATTTTTTACAAATTCACGGATTTGAATGCAAGCAAACAAAACTTTTTAACACAGTTATGAAACTTTTCCACACGTTTACAAGACTTATGAAACACCTTTTATTCCATATACTGTACATGATTATATAAGTTGTGAACTCAACATTGACATGTCATATGGTAAACTGTTAGCAAACAGTTGCTTTTTTACACATCCAGCAATTTTGGAGCACCATTATCATTCATTCAGACACGTTTCTATCCAGCCGGTCATTCTAAGCCCAATATTAACTCTCTTTTGGCTCTGGTTTTGGTGTCAACCCACATTAGCTGCTAAATGCTTCACTATATTCAGCTAGTCGCTAAATAGCTAAATGGTGGGTTTTCTTGAGCTTTTCAGCTTAAAACAGTTCCCTACTGTGCTAGAAATAACACTGCTAGAGTTAACCAGAATGGAGAGCTAGACAGTGAGCTGAAACTCACTGTTACGCTCCATAAAGCCAAAGGGAGCTGCAGATTTGGGTAATCTACAGTACAGGCCAAAAGTTTGGACACACCTTCTCATTCAATGCGTTTTCTTTATTTTCATGACTATTTACATTGTAGATTCTCACTGAAGGCATCAAAACTATGAATGAACACATGTGGAGTTATGTACTTAACAAAAAAAGGTGAAATAACTGAAAACATGTTTTATATTCTAGTTTCTTCAAAATAGCCACCCTTTGCTCTGATTACTGCTTTGCACACTCTTGGCATTCTCTCCATGAGCTTCAAGAGGTAGTCACCTGAAATGGTTTTCCAACAGTCTTGAAGGAGTTCCCAGAGGTGTTTAGCACTTGTTGGCCCCTTTGCCTTCACTCTGCGGTCCAGCTCACCCCAAACCATCTCGATTGGGTTCAGGTCCGGTGACTGTGGAGGCCAGGTCATCTGCCGCAGCACTCCATCACTCTCCTTCTTGGTCAAATAGCCCTTACACAGCCTGGAGGTGTGTTTGGGGTCATTGTCCTGTTGAAAAATAAATGATCGTCCAACTAAACGCAAACCGGATGGGATGGGATGTCGCTGCAGGATGCTGTGGTAGCCATGCTGGTTCAGTGTGCCTTCAATTTTGAATAAATCCCCAACAGTGTCACCAGCAAAACACCCCCACACCATCACACCTCCTCCTCCATGCTTCACAGTGGGAACCAGGCATGTGGAATCCATCCGTTCACCTTTTCTGCGTCTCACAAAAACACAGCGGTTGGAACCAAAGATCTCAAATTTGGACTCATCAGACCAAAGCACAGATTTCCACTCGTCTAATGTCCATTCCTTGTGTTTCTTGGCCCAAACAAATCTCTTCTGCTTGTTGCCTCTCCTTAGCAGTGGTTTCCTAGCAGCTATTTGACCATGAAGGCCTGATTCGCGCAGTCTCCTCTTAACAGTTGTTCTAGAGATGGGTTTGCTGCTAGAACTCTGTGTGGCATTCATCTGGTCTCTGATCTGAGCTGCTGTTAACTTGCGATTTCTGAGGCTGGTGACTCGGATGGACTTATCCTCAGAAGCAGAGGTGACTCTTGGTCTTCCTTTCCTGGGTCGGTCCTCATGTGTGCCAGTTTCGTTGTAGCGCTTGATGGTTTTTGCGACTCCACTTGGGGACACATTTAAAGTTTTTGCAATTTTCCGGACTGACTGACCTTCATTTCTTAAAGTAATGATGGCCACTCGTTTTTCTTTAGTTAGCTGATTGGTTCTTGCCATAATATGAATTTTAACAGTTGTCCAATAGGGCTGTCGGCTGTGTATTAACCTGACTTCTGCACAACACAACTGATGGTCCCAACCCCATTGATAAAGCAAGAATTCCACTAATTAACCCTGATAAGGCACACCTGTGAAGTGGAAACCATTTCAGGTGACTACCTCTTGAAGCTCATGGAGAGAATGCCAAGAGTGTGCAAAGCAGTAATCAGAGCAAAGGGTGGCTATTTTGAAGAAACTAGAATATAAAATATGTTTTCAGTTATTTCACCTTTTTTTGTTAAGTACATAACTCCACATGTGTTCATTCATAGTTTTGATGCCTTCAGTGAGAATCTACAATGTAAATAGTCATGAAAATAAAGAAAATGCATTGAATGAGAAGGTGTGTCCAAACTTTTGGCCTGTACTGTATATTAATCACTTTGAGCGACCCCTTTTCACAGTCATTCATACATTGTTATTATCAAATTATTGATAATAGTTGCTTAAAAAATATAATTATATACAACTTTTAATACCCCATGGCCTTTGCCCATGGGGTCTGGCCGGGCCCAGCCCGAACCGGGTACATGGGCTCGTCCCCCTGCAGGCCCACCACCCGCAGAGGGATCCAGAAGGGTTCGGTGCGATGTGGATTGGGCAGCAGACCAAGGCGGGGGCCTTGGCGGTCCGATCCTCGGTTACAGAATTTGGCTCTTGGGACATGGAATGTCACCTCTCTGGCGGGGAAGGAGCCGGAGCTTGTGGAAGAGGTTGAGCGCTACCGGCTAGATATAGTCGGCCTCACCTCGACACATAGTTCCGGATCTGGAACCCTAGTCCTTGAGAGGGGTTGGACTCTCTCCTTCGCTGGAGTTGCTCCGGGTGAGGGGCGGAGGGCCGGGGTGGGCTTTCTGATAGCCCCAGACTCTCTGCCTGTACGTTGGGGTTTACCCCGGTAGACGAAAGGGTTGCTTCCCTGCGCCTTCGGGTCGGGGAACGGGTCCTGACTGTTGTCTGTGCTTATGCACCGAACAACAGTTCAGAGTACCCACCCTTTTTGGAGTCCCTGGGACGGGTGCTGGACAGTGCCCCGACCGGGGACTCCATTGTTCTGCTGGGGGACTTCAACACTCACGTGGGCAATGACAGCGGGACCTGGAGGGGCGTGATTGGGAGGAACGGCCTGCCCGATCTGAACCCGAGTGGTGTTCAGTTATTGGACTTTTGTGCGGGTTGCAGTTTGACCATAACTAACACCATGTTCAAACATAAGGATGTCCATCGGTGCACATGGCACCAGGACAGCTTAGGTCTCAGGTCAATGATCGACTTTGTAGTCGTATCATTTGACCTGCGGCCATATGTTCTGGACACTCGGGTGAAGAGAGGAGCAGAGCTGTCAACTGATCACCACCTGGTGGTGAGTTGGATCAGATGGTGGGGGAAGACGCCGCGCAGACCTGGCAGGCCCAAACGAACAGTGAGGGTCTGCTGGGAACGCCTGGCGGAAGAACCTGTCCAGATGATCTTCAACTCCCACCTCCGGGAGAGCTTCGACCGCGTCCCAAGGGCAGAGGGGGACATTGAGTCCGAATGGGCCTTGTTCCGCTCTGCCATTGACAAGGCGGCAGTTGCGAGCTGTGGCCGCAAGGCCGCTGGGGCCAGTCGCGGCGGTAATCCCCGAACTCGCTGGTGGACACCAGAGGTGAGGGGAGCTGTCAGGCTGAAGAAGGAGGCCTACAGGGCATGGTTGGTCTGTGGGTCTCCGGAAGCAGCTGACGGGTCCCGGCGGGCCAAGCGGAGTGCAGCGGCGGCAGTTGTTGAGGCAAAAACTCGGGCGTGGGAGGAGTTCGGTGAGGCCATGGAGGAAGATTATCGATCGGCTCCAAAGAGGTTCTGGCAAACCGTCCGGCGCCTCAGGGAGGGAAGGCGGCAACATGCTCACACTGTTTACAGTGGGGGCGGGGAGCTGCTGACGTCAACTGGGGACATTGTCGGGTGGTGTAAGGAATACTTTGAGGAGCTCCTCAATCCCACCAACACGTATTCCAGTGAGGAAACAGAGACGGGGGTCTCGGGGGCGGGTCGTCCAATTTCTGGGGCAGAAGTTGCTGAGGTAGTGAAACAACTCCGAGGCAGCGGAGCCCCGGGGGTGGATGAGATTCGTCCTGGATATCTCAAGGCTCTGGATGTTGTAGGGCTGTCCTGGCTGACACGCCTCTGCAACATTGCGTGGACATCGGGGGCCGTGCCTCTGGAGTGGCAGACTGGGGTGGTGGTCCCCATTCTCAAGAAAGGGGACCTGAGGGTGTGTTCCAACTACAGGGGGATCACACTCCTCAGCCTACCCGGTAAGGTCTACTCCAGGGTGCTGGAGAAGAGGGTCCGGTCGATAGTTGAACCTCAGATTGAGGAGGAGCAATGTCGTTTTCGTCCCGGACACGGAACCGTGGACCAGCTCTTTACCCTCGCCAGGGTGCTGGAGGGGGCATGGGAGTTTGCCCAACCAGTCCACATGTGTTTTGTGGATTTGGAGAAGGCTTACGACCGTGTCCCCAGGGGCATCCTGTGGGGGATGCTCCGGGAGTGTGGGGTTGGTGGCCCCTTGCATTTTTTTTTTTTTTTTTTTTTTTTTTTCCCTACTTGTCTGCATTGGTCTTCATAGCTTAGCACCACTAAAGGGTGTAAGCTTCTTGTGAAGATTGATGCACTGTTAATCTTGCAGTCAAGTATTTTATACCCATAATGCGTGGTTGTGACCGTCACCCACCCTCCCTGGAGACTAGCCTATCAGCCTTTATTGGAAAAACTTCCTAATATGAGTCAGAGAGGGCCGTGATACACCAAAGTGTGTCAAGGGGAAAGTAAGGAAACAAGCAAGGGGGAGGGGGCAGGTGCTTAAGTCCTGAGTTATATAGTGACAGTGCATGCAGAGAAGAAGGAGGAAAAACAAACAAACAAATAAACAAACAAATGAAAAAAAAACAGGGGAGAAACAGGCAGTGTAGCTGATGTATTGTGGCCTTGAGGTGGTTGTGCTCCATGCAGATTATCAAAAATAAACATATACATGTCTACTATACTGTACTGAAAAATAAAAACAAAAGAGAAGTCTATACTGAATACCAAAAATGTGAGAGTCTTGGTGGAGGGGGAAAGCCCGATTGCAGAGAAGAGTTGCCAGCGTGGTGTGGTAGGTTTGAGAAGCAAGTGGGCCCCTTTGGAGTGATCCCATCGGTTCTTTGCGATGCGTCACGGAGCTGAAGTATCGAACATGCATGCGTGTATTTGAACCCTCCCAATGTGTTTATGAAAACCATCACCAGGGTCCAGGGCCAGCCCTGCGGGGGAAGGGGGGTGGTATGGCACCCCAAGACCGCAGGAGCGGCCAGACCCCAAGACCAGGGAGCCGCAGAGGCCGCAGGACACCACGCAGGCCCAAGGACCCAGGGCGGCAATGGCCAGCACCCCCAGAGAGCCAGAGACACACCCCAGACAGGCAGGGCAGGAGGGCCCGCCCACCCACCGCCTGACGCGGACCGCCCCCATCCCCCCCAACCACCACCCGCACCCGACCACCCCAGCCACACCACCATGATGTAAATGGGCTCCCGGGCTCCAACCCTCAGCCCAGGAGGGCCGGGCCCCACTAGCCACGCCATGCATATCTACAGTGTGTGTAAACCCACCACCCCCCCTCTTACTATGATTCTCCGATCCCTGACGGAGAAACATTAACCCTACACTGTAAATGTGAATGTGAGTGCCCATAAGTGTGATGTGGTGCATTAAAATTGAGGGACATAGGAGACAGGTGGGGACAAGGCTGATGGCTACAGCACACTGCTGTCCTGTAGCCCGTGCAGCCATAGGCACCTGGAACCTGTTCCCATCAGTCCCACAAGATGTAGGTGTATGTGGTGCTTTAAAATTGGAGAACAGATAAGGATGGGCCGGGGGGCAGCATGGAGGGCTACCGGACACCACTGTCCCATAGCCTGCCCCATCATGAAGCCCCCCAATCCATCCGTGGTCTGCACCTCGAAAAGTGAGTGTATGTGGTGCATTAAAACTGTGGAATGTGTGGTGAGTGAACTAAATGTGGTTTAGGAGGCCAGGCCAGTGTAGGCCTGGCCCGAGGGCTGGAGGGATGGATGGGAGGGGCTAGAAGGTAGCGCCAACCAGACCCCGGCGCCGCGAGGCCCCCAGCGCCCATGGACAGTGGGCCAGACGGGCCCCAAGGAAACCCAACGGGCCCCCACCCAACCCCGTCCCCCAAGCAACTGCAGCGTCAGGCCCCCGCAATGGTCCCGACCTGGGCCACACCGCCCGCAGCAAATCGACCCCCAGCAGAAGGACGAGGCGCGCCACCAGGGTGCACGGACGACGGGCCCCACCCAGCCCCCCCGAATCCCAACGCGCAGGAGCACAGGCCAACCCGCAACCCTGCCAGTACCCCCCCAGACCGCCACAGACCCAAAGCCGGACCCCCAGCCCATCCGACCCACCCCCTACCGCCGGCCGCACACCAACGGGCAGGCCCACACTGCGCAGCACCAGAACACCCCCGCGGGCAGCACCCAGCCCCCACACCAGGCCCCCCAACCTGGGGGAGGACCCCGGGCCTGCCCAAGGCCGGGAGAGAGGAGCAGGGAGGGACGGGGAGAGGGGGGAGGGAGGAGGGAGGGGGAAGGGCAGGAGCGGAGTGAAGGGGGGGGGAGGAGGAGCCCACCCACCCCGCACCACCAGGGGCGGAAACAGCCCCCCAGGGGGGACCGGCCATGCCGCCCCAGGCCCAGGGAGCACGAGGAGACCCCGCCCCCCCCCCAGGCACACAGGGCGAGCAGTCCAGACGCACCCGCCCCCAGGGGAAACCGTCCGGCCCCGCGATCCCCCACAGAGCCAGGGAGCAGGCCCGGATTCAAGGGGAAGAAGGTGCACCTAACACATGCTTAAGACCTTGAGTTCTGATGAACCGCTGTGGTATATTGTGGTGAGAGAGATAGAGGGATTAGGGGTTACATCATTAACAGAAACACGTTACATATTACACAACAGTCTTTCTTGAGTTGTAATATTTATATGTACAGGTGGCATATGCTCACAGGCTGAGTGGCACTATATAGACACGTTTAGTGAGTGAATAAATGGTGACCATTTTTCTGTAAAGTATGTTAATTGGTTTCTGTGGCCAGCAGATATTTTCTCCAGCGAAATATGTTCTACAAGGAGATTCAGCCAATGGTTGATGTTGAGGGTCTGTTTATCTTTCCAGTTGACTAGGATTGTTTTCTTGGCGATGGCGAGAGCTACAAGAAGAGAGTTGCAGTGGCTGTTTGGGAGGTCAATTGTCATCAGGTCACCAATTAAGCACAGGTTGGGAGATAATGGGATCCTGCAGTCCAAAATGGAGGAGAGTTTTTGAGTGACTGTTGACCAGAAGTGCTGGACGGGTGAACATAACCAGAGTGCATGAAAGTAGGTGTCTGCAGTGTTCTGAGTACACTGAGTGCATGTGTCAGATTGACTAAAGCCCATTCTATTCATCTTTTGTTGGGTGATGTGTGTTCTGTGGAGTACTTTAAATTGGATAAGTTGTATATTAGTGTGTCTTGTCATCTGAAATGTATTTTTGCATATCTGAGTCCAGAAGTCAGGGTCCGGTGATACACCCAGCTCTTTTTCCCATTTTAAAATTGGTAAATGTATAGAACTGGTCTTTGACAGTAATTTATAAATCTTAGAAAGGTTCTTCTTATTACTCGGAGAAAGCTTTGTAATATGTTTGGCAAATTCTGGTGGCTGCAAAGTGTCCTGAGGCGCTGGAATTCTCCTCTTGATTGTTTTTATCAATTGTAAATATTGTAGAAAATTGCCATTTCTTATTTCAAAAGTTTGAAATAAGTTTGTGTATGTCATAAGTATATTGTCTTGGAAAAGGTGATGGAGATGAGTTACTCCCTTCATCTCCCATGTGCTAAAATGGAGAGGTCTTTTGTTAATTTCAAAATCCAAGGTAAGGCAAGCAAGGTTCTATCGGAGAGTTTGTGATTTCTAGTGTTTTCCACCAGGCTGATAAGGTGGAAGCAATCATTGGGTTCTTAAAACAGTTATGACGTCTGAGTGTAGTGGTGATAAATGGGAGGTCAGAGAGTTTTATATTGTTGCAGTCCGCCTGTTCTAGTTCGAGCCAGGAGTTGTAGTCTTCGTTAGGATATAACCATTTCAGTAGGTATTGTAGCTGGTTAGCTAAATAGTAATGTTTAAAGTTAGGAGCGTCCAATCCCCCTTCCAATTTGTTTTTCTGAAGGGTGCTTAGGCTAATTTTTGCTGTTTTGTTCTTTGAGTAGAATTTTATAATTGCAGAATCTAATGACAGGAACCATTTCGATGTGGGTGTGAATGGAATCATGGAAAAAAAATAGTTAATTTGGGGTAGAATTTTCATTTTAACTGTGGCTATTCGTCCCAGGAGGGAGATGGGAAGATTATTCCAGCGCTTCAGGTCACCACAGATCTTATCTAGCAGCGGGCTAAAGTTCAGATGGACCAGGTCTGATAGTTTGGGTGAAATATTTATGCCAAGATATCTTATGTTGCCCACAGGGAGAGAAAATTTTTGGTCTGCAGGATTCCAAGAGTTCTCTGTTATTGGCATTATTGTCGATTTAGACCAGTTGATGGAGTAGTCCGAAAGTTTAGAAAAATGTGTTATGAGATTAAATACTTCATGTAAAGACGATTTCGGTTCTTGTAGATAAAGTAAAATGTCGTCGGCATATAGATTAATTTTATGCTCTGAATTGGCGGAATGGATACCTATGATCTTGCTGTTCTGACAGACTGCCATAGCCAATGGTTCAATGAATATTGCAAACAGTAGAGGTGAGAGTGGGCACCCTTGTCTGGTTCCTCTCTGCAAAATGAAGCTTTTAGATGTGATCCCGTTGGTGGTGACTGTGGCCTTAGGGGAACTGTATAAGGCTGATACCCACTGGATAAATGACTCTCCAAAGCCAAATCCACTCAGGGTGGCAAATAGGAAGGACCAGTTGACCTTGTCGAAGGCTTTTTCTGCATCAAGTGACAAAATAATTGCGTTGTACTTTACTTATCAGATTAAGAACTCTTCTGACATTATTACTTGAGTGTCTGCCATTAATGAAGCCCGTTTGATCATTATGAATTATTGATGCGATTATTTTCTCCAGTCTAGAAGCAAGTGCCTTTGAGATAATTTTGGTATCACTGTTGATTAGTGATAGAGGACGGTAGCTAGAAGGAAGTGTGGGGTCTTTGTCTGGCTTTAGTAATAATTTGATTGCTGCTGTATTCATGTGAGGTCTTATACCTCCGTTCTTTTTGATCTCTGTCACTGTCCTGATGAAAAGTGGTGCTAATATTGTCCAGAAATGTTTTATAAATTCGGCAGGAAAGCCGTCTGGACCTGGAGCCTTACCTGTTGGCATTTTGTCTAATACGCTCTGCAGGTCATTAATAGTCAGGGGGGCGTCTAACATATTTCTGTGTTCCGTGCATAACTGAGGTAAATTGGTAAAATGGCCCCTTGCTAAGGGCCATCCAGTCCCTGTACCGAAGGAGCATGAGTCTGGTTCGCGTGGCTGGCAGTAAGTCGGACCTGTTCCCGGTGAGGGTTGGACTCCGCCAGGGCTGCCCTTTGTCACCGGTTCTGTTCATAGTTTTTATGGACAGAATTTCTAGGCGCAGCCGAGTGGTGGAGGGTGTCAGGTTCGGTGACGGGAGGATCTCGCCCCTGCTTTTTGAGGATGATGTGGTCCTCCTAGCTCCATCGAACAGTGACCTCCAGCTCTTGCTGGGGCGGTTCGCAGCCGAGTGTGAAGCAGCTGGGATGAGAATCAGCACCTCCAAGTCTGAGGCCATGGTCCTCAGCTGTAAAAGGGTGGATTGCCCACTCCAGGTCAGGGGGGAGGTCCTTCCTCAGGTGGAGGAGTTTAAGTATCTCGGGATCTTGTTCACGAGTGAGGGTAGGATGGAGCGGGAGATTGACAGGCGGATTGGGGCAGCATCAGCAGTGATGCAGGCGCTTAACTGGTCCGTTGTAGTGAAGAGGGAACTTAGCCAGAAAGCGAAGGTCTCAATTTACCGGTCGATCTACGTTCCGACCCTCACCTATGGTCACAAGCTCTGGGTAGTGACCGAAAGAATGAGAGCGCGAGTACAAGCGGCCGAAATGAGTTTCCTCCGCAGGGTGGCTGGGCTCAGCCTTAGGGATAGGGTGAGGAGCTCAGACATCCGGGAGGGACTCGGAGTAGAGCCGCTGCTCCTCCACATCGAGAGGAGCCAGTTGAGGTGGTTCGGGCATCTGGTAAGGATGCCTTCCGGACGCCTCCCTTGGGAGGTGTTTCGGGCATGTCCAACCGGGAGGAGACCTCAGGGCCGCCCCAGAACACGCTGGAGGGACTACATCACCCGGCTGGCCTGGGAACGCCTCGGGGTTCCCACGGAAGAGCTGACGGAAGTGGCTGGGGAGAGGACTGTCTGGGCTTCTTTGCTGAGGCTGCTGCCCCCGCGACCCGGACCCGGATAAGCGGAGGACGACAAGTACGAGTACGAGTACGAGTACAACTTTTAATAACTATGACTGAATTGGAACAACTGGATGCATTTATTTCAGCTTAAAAGCTTTTGCCTTTCTTTTGTCCAAATTTTGTATTTAATGTTTTACTTAAAAATAATTGTAAATAATTATTAATTCTTATTAAATTACAGTGAATAATATATATAATTAATTATTATATTAGGATAATTTAATATAAATCATTTTAAAGAAGCTATAGCCTTAAAATAACAATTTATACTTTATTGCTTTTCAATAAATATGGGACTGTACCGGTGTCGGTGATAATGTTATTTGTTGATGCCTTGGACTGTTGACCTGGGTTTGTGTGCTGAAATATCTACTGCCTGTGTTGACACACTCCTAGAATTTGTGAACCAGGTGGAAAATATCAAAGTCAGGGGGGAGGGCTGGGATGTGCTTCTGGTGTGAAGCAGCTTAGCTGGGCACAGCTGCTACCAGTGGACTCTCTTCTCCTCTGCTCCTGCCAGGCCGGTCTTTCAGTTCCTCATAATCAACAGGATCATCAATCTGCTGGATTAGACTGTCTCTAAATTGTAAAAAGTGCATCACTCCCACTGCGGTACTCTGCAAAGGCACTGCTGCGTCTCCGGTCCTACTCCAGTACCCCTTCAGAGCTGCTTGTCCATCGTGACATTCTCAGGCGACCAAGATATGTCCATCGTGGAGCTGGTCGGAATTTTCATTACACACAACACACCAACAAAAGCAATATTCCCTCTTTCTGGTCCACTCAGCCCCGCCCCCCTTGCACCTATACCCACACAGTCAAACACAGTATGTTATCCCCCGTTCCCAAGGCAGCCACCTATGTGCCACTCATCTGTTTCAAGCTGGCTCTCTTCAAGATATGATCTCTCACTAGTAAGGCCTTGCTGGTTTCAGAACTCATCTTGGACAAAAAGCTGGACTTCTTATACCTCAATGAGACCTGGCAACAGCCAAACGACTTCTCCCAGCTTAACGCTATATCATGAGAGCATAAAAGTCACTGCTGTTACTGTCCCCAATGTCAGCTTGATCCCCTCACCACTACTGTCCTCAAAGCTTGCCTGCTGTCCATGTCCCCCATGATCACTGCAATAATCAACTCCTCCCTCACCTCTGGAACTGTACCCCCCACTCTTAAACTGGCTGCAATTACACCCACCCTCAAATAATCTGGTGCTGACCCATCTGACCTTAATTACTATAGGCCAATCTTTAACCTCCCCTTCATATCCAAAATCCTGGAGAAGGTGGTTGCCGCTCAACTTCAGTCCCACCTTGACTCAAACAACCTCCATGAACCCACCAAACTCATCAACAGACTTCAAATCATTCAAAACTCTGCTTCCCGGATCATCATCCGCACCACATTTTTCGACCACATCACCCCCATTCTCATCCAACTACACTGGCTCCCTGTTCAGTGCCGGATTGATTACAAAAACCGTCTGCTCACTTTCAAAGCCCTCCACAACTGAGCTCCCACCTATATCTCTCGCTCTTCCTCTGCTTGTCTCCTGACCATCCCCACCTCACGCCTCAGCACCATGGGTGCCAGGGCTTTCAGCTGCACCGCTCCCAGGCTCTGGAACTCCCTACCTCCACACATTTGATAGTTCAGCAGCATAACATCTTTCAAATCCAATCTCAAAACCCATTTGTTCACTCACTCAATCACTCCCTCAACGCACTGACGCACTCGCTCACTAGCTTGTTTGCTGACTTGCTCACTCACTCAATCACTCTCTCATGCATTCACTAGCTTACTTGGTTGCATGCTCAGGAACAAAAAACACACACCAAGAAGAGGGTTGAGAGGACACTGGCGTGTATGTCACCGCTTTTCAATCTGAATCTTTGTCGTTTTTTTGTCGTTTCTTGTGCCTTTTTGTGCCCTTTACTATCACTCTGCTGAGCTACTGTGTGAAGACTACAAAGTTTTTACCAACTCGCTCGCCGATCCGCTGTGGCTGTTATGGTTTATCGATCTGCCCCTCCACCGACGGCTGCTCCTCCATCGACAGCTGTCACCCGACTTGCCGCTGTGGTGGCTATCTTCACACTCTTGCTGGCTGCCAGGTGTCCAGAGGGACTGCTGCGTCTGCCATGGCATCTGGGTGATCCAGACCGCTGGGATTGCTGTGATTCCGGCAAAGTTTGGACTACTTGGGCTGTTTTCCATCCAGCACTAGCGTTAGCCACCGGTAGCTACTGCCCTTCCTTGGCATTGGGAAGGATCCAATACACCTCTACGGAGCCCCCCCCACCCCCCCGGCTGCCTACACTGTCCTCGGCTGAATGCCTTGCATTCAAATGCAAGCTCCCCTTCTCCATTACCATACTCCTCATCTACCGGCCCCCTAAGCCCAGCCCAGCCTTCATCCCTGAGATGCACGACCTCCTCACCACACTGTGCACAACCTCTGCCAGTACTTTAATATTAGGGGATTTTAATATTCATGCAGACACCCCCTCCCTCCGGTCTGCAGCTGATTTCCTTTAACTACTGGACTGTCTCAACCTCCAACAGCACATCGATGTCCCCACACACTCCAAGGGACACACTCTAGACCTGATCATCACAAACTCTGCTCCCTTGAGCAACTTGCAGGTGTATGATCTGGGTGTAGAAAAGACCTATGTTAAATCTCTCAGGGATGCAAGGTCACAGTTTTACTCAAACATCATCAGTAATAGCTCTAGTAACTCCAAGAAACTGTTCTCCACCATAAACCATCTCCTCAAACTACAAGCACTCCCCTTTTCTGAAGCCTCAGAGGAGCAGTGCAACAGCTTTGTCACTTTTTTCAGGAAAAAAGTTGACTCCATCAGGTCTCTCCTCTCCAGCTCCACCTGCCCAGACGGCCTACCCACAGTCTGGGACCGCCCAACCTCTCTGCTGTTTCTCAGACACCACACAGCAGGAAGCTAAGAACATCATTAAATCAATGAAACCATTCACCTGTGCCCTGGACCCCCTCCCCACAGCTCTGGTGAAAGCCAACCTCTCCGACATCAGCCCCCTTATCACCAAGGTCATATATCACTCCCTTCCGGCCAGTCACGTTCCATCTGCCCTGAAAACTGTTGTCATTAGACCTCTTCTTAAAAAACCCACCCTTGACCCTGATGTTTTCTCCAACTATAGACCCATCTCCAACCTTCAATTTATATCCAAGGTATTGGAAAAAGCTGTTGATGCACAACTTCAGGACCATCGTAAACAAAATGATCTGTATGAAAAATTTCAGTCTGGTTTCCGTCCTGACCACAGCACTGAAACAGCTCTGGTCAGGGTCACAAATGACCTCCTGATGACAGTGGACACCGGCTCCCCATCCCTCCTCATACTGTGAACCACAACATCCTCCTTCACCGCCTGCATTCCACTATCAGCCTCACTGATACCATCCACAAGTGGTTCACATCCTACCTCAATGGGCGAATTGAGTATATTGCATTGGGAGAGGCAAAATCACAAGTTCACCATGTCACCTGTGGTGTCCCTCAAGGCTCGGTGCTGGGTCCTACCCTCTTCACACTCTATATGCTCCCCCTCAGCCATGTTATCCGCAGGCATGGAATATCATTCCATTGTTATGCTGACGACACACAACTCTACCTCCGGACAGACTGCTACCCCCTCTGCGCTCCTGCCATCTGCCTCACTCACTACCTGCCTGGAGGAGATAAAGGCGTGGATGAAGCTAAATTTCTTACAACTTAACAGCTCCAAGACTGAAGCCATCCTTGTTGGCACCCCACACCAGGTCAGATCATCCACCCTCACCAGCATCTCTTTCTCCGGTGAGAACATCCCCCTGTCTACTTCAGTCACCAACCTCAGCGTTAAAATGGACCCCCACCTCACATTCGAGACCCACATCAAACACCTGTGCAAGACTTCCTTTTACCACATTCAGACACAGGGGAACATTGCAAAACTCCGTCCACCACTCAACCTGGCAGATGCTGAAAAGCTCATCCACGCCTTTGTCTCCTCCAGGCTGGACTATTGTAATGCACTCCTCAACGGGATCCCTAGTAAAAGCATCCAGAGGCTTCAATACCTCCAGAACAGCGCTGCTAGGATCCTGATGAGGGTTCGCAAGCATGACCATATCATACCCATCCTCAAATCACTCCACTGGCTGCCCGTTGAACTCAGAATTCAATACAAGGTCTCCCTCCTCACACATCAGTGCATTCATGGACATGCTCCACTCGACCTTAAAGAACTCACTCCTCAGACTTCCTCACGCACCCGCCGCACTGCCAACCTCCTTGACCCCCACCAGGACCAGACTCAGCACCATGGGAGATCGGGCCTTCTGCTTGGCCGCTCCCAGACTGTGGATGCTTTTGAACGCAACTTAAAGACTTACGTTTTTACTAAAGCCTTTTAATGTATTTTATCATGTCTGTTTTTAATTCTTAGCATAGCGTATCTACACTGCCTTCTGTAGCACATTGAGATTTGTTTTTATGTAAAGTGCGTTACAAATAAAATGTATTATTATTATTACTCACTCACTCACTCACTTGCTCGATCACTCACATTGTAGAATCAGATGTGAAGCTTATTTTAACACTTTTGGTTTCTCCCGGGTCAGATGACCTGACTGAACCTTAGCGTCCAAGTTTTTTACTGCTAGATTCATCTTTGTCTTGTTGTTGTAGAGGGAAGGAGTGTTGGAATGCAATTTCATACTCTTTCTCCAGAAGCTTTCCTTGTTTGTTTTATACAAAGGTCACAGATGTTTGGATGCCTGCTGTGGTGCCCAGCACACTTAATGGGACCTTTACAGTTTTCGCCCCCACAGAGGTAGCTCTGCTTCTGCTGGTCATAACAAGCCCTGCAAGAGTGTCAAGCTGACTGAAAACAAGGATGTTCAGACATATCCGTGCTCAAACACAAACAAACATGCACGTGCACACATTCTTTATCAAAGTATTACACCTCCACATCGACAGCTGGCTTCCCACTGAATCGCCTTCTGTTCAACAGACAGATTCTACATGTTTACAGCTAATAGATATCAACTGCCATATATTCACATCCCTGGAAGACTGAAACTAAACTCACTGTTTCTGTGTGTATCTCTGTGTGTGGCTTATGTGTACATTTTTATCTATTCTTTTCTCCCGGATGAGATATATTGAGCTTGTGTGCCAATTCCAGTACAGCCATTAACAGAGCAGCCAACATAGAATTCTAATGGCCTCCCGTGAAGGAAAGCTATTAGCTGCATGCTAAACGGTCCAAGTGAAGATGCTAACATTAGCTTGATCTCTCACTGCAGTCATCTCAATGAGCAGTGCCATTATTTACATACAGAGTAATGCACCAAGAATTAATAATTTTTTTATGAACATCTATGATAGAGTACAGGTGCAAACGCTCCTGAAAGTGTTGTGATTTCTCGGGCTTCCGTGCTTTTACAAACAAACCTAACAATGCAGCCATGTGCATGGACATAGGCTACCAGTATGCTGCTAATCCTGTGTGTTTACATTTCCATTTAATGCACCCAAAAATGAAAATTCAGCTATTATCTACTCACCCATATGCTGAGGGAGGCTCAGGTGAAGTTTTAGAGTCCTGACATCCCTTGTGGTGATCCCATGGGAGAGTGGGTAGCAGCACAACTCCACCTAATGCAGGCTGACGGCACCCCAGATTAAAACGTCCAAAAACCACATAATTGAAACCACAAAATATCTCCATACTGCTCGTCCATAGTGATCCGAGTATCCTGAAGCCCCGACATAAAAAGTTGTTTGGAAAAATGTCATTTGAACTCAAATGATGTTTTTCCAAACAACTTTTCCAAACAACTTTGGAAAGTTTATTAAGTTTATTCACTTTATTAATCACCCTGAGGGGAAATTCAATGTTTTCACTCTTGCTTGTCAATTACACACAGGTCTGAAAGACACACACATGCACAAACAGGACCTATACACGCACAAAGTGGAGAGATCTCAGAGTGAGGGGGCTGCCCTTTGGTCAGGCGCCCCGAGCGGTTGGGGGGTTCGGTGCCTTGCTCAAGGGCACCTCGGCAGTGCCCAGGAGGTGAACTGGCACCTCTCCAGCCACCAGTCCACGCTCCATATTTTGGTCCGGACTCGAACAGGCGACCCTCCAGTTCCCAACCCAAGTCCCTATGGACTGAGCTACTGCCGCCAAAAAAAACCCCAAAAAACCTTTAACGGCAGAAAAAAATGGTAGAAACCTCAGGAAGAGCAACTGAGGAGGGATCCCTCTTACAGGACGGACAGACGTGCAATAGATGTTGTACAGAACAGATCAACATAATAAATTAACAGTAATCCGTATGACACAATGATACATGAAGAGAGACAGAGAGAGATATCACCTGACTTGTTCTGGGCATCTTATATTACACTAGATGCTTAAGGGTGTATTTTGTGTCTGTATGAGACACTGAAGGACGTGACAAAGCATTTGCTTTAAATTACCTGGCAATGCGAAAACTCTGCACATTGACAGTGTGGTGTTGACTGGTAGCAGCTCAATTCTATTCCATTTTCATCTGCATATCCGGGACCGGGTCACAGGCACAGCAGGCTGAGCAAGGTATTCCAGACGTCCCTCTGCCCAGCAACACTTTCCAGCTCCTCTGGGGGATCCCGAAGTGTTCCCTGCCTAAATGAGATATATTATCCCTGAGACATGATCTGGGTCTACCCTGGGGGCAACACTGAGAAAACTTTTAATGGGAGGCGGCCAGGAGGCATCTTCATCCCTGATGCCTGAACCACCTCAACTGGCCCCTGTCAATGGGAAGGAGCTGTTCTTCATCAGATTTCATCCTTTTGATCTTTTTTTTATCTTCAGTTTTAGGGTGTTCATTATTTATAAACAGATTCTGATGCCTTATAACAGTGATTATAATTTATTACAGCTATGAAATTAAATTACATTTTGAAGAAATATTTATGAGCGCTTCTAACTACAATTATACAGTGCTTTAAGCATTTTAAGTATCTTGTTTATAATTCATTATTGACATGGGTGTCACATAAAGGCCTCTAGTTTTGGAACTGGGTGTGGCCAGGCGGATTTTGCAAGTTTGGCACACCGTGCACGCTGGCGCAGCTACTCGTCTTTCCCACCTCCGTCCCTCCTACCTGCGCAAGTTGGAAAGAGGGAGGAGAGAAGGCGTGGAGTGGGTTTTACACAGCCGATTCACATCACACCAATCAAATGAGCCCCTCTCCTCGCCCTTTAATGCGCCACGCAAAGGCGTTATGAGAGTTCCGTCTGGGCCTGTCCAGCCCTTCCTGGACCTTCCGGCGGGGGGGTTCAGGATGCTGGAGAGGGAGCTGGGCTCTCTAACCTCCCGGGTCCAGGGGTTAGAGGCCCAGCTCCAAGGAGTGGAAGACCGGCTCCGGGGCATGAGTGACAGGCTGTTCCCGCTGGCGGATGCAGCCGAGCGCAGGGTACGGCCACGGTCCCAGCACCCAGGTGGCCATTAAGGCCAGGTGTCGCTAACCAGAGGAGAGGAAGAAGAAGTGGGGGTGGGTGAATAAAATAAATTGAACGTTGAAATAATTTGTTTTGGGTGATTTGTTGTAGCCTATATTTAATGTGATTGAGTAAATTTACACCATAAATGTGTGAATGGATGTACAGGGAAATGCTCCATTTAAGCACAGAGTTGTGCAGCCAGGTGGTCTCTCCCGTGCGCCCTGATGCTCTTCCTGCTGTTTTGGCACATGCAGTTCAGCCTCTCTCTGCGTAAGTCTTCTTCCTCCTCCTCCTCGCAATAATGTACTCCATCTTTATAGATCACGTTAAGCAAAAACATTTTAACTGTTGTATAGGCAATCACATGAAGCACGTAAACCCTTAAGACACAGAACATAACTTACAATTTGCTGACAGCGTATGCATGCGCGCTCTCTCTTTCTCTCTCGCAGTCTCACTCTGTTTCTTTTCTTTTGACTTTTCTAAGATGACAGATGCTGAATATATACTCCCTATCTGAATCAGGTTGGGTTTCCATTACGTGTGCCAAACGTGCCAAACGGTGCCAATCCCCTTTGATCTGACATCAGATGTGACGGGACAGTCGATATAGAGATACATTTATGTGCTGATTGCAGATTGTTGCTTTGAATAGGGGTTTTGTGGCTATTTATTGCATCGTTAATGTGCCTGACATTCTGGAAACCTGCCTGTGAGGTTTTGGTGACGTGTGCGCACTGTCCGCCGGTCAGCCAAACTGTCACTACACCGGCTGCGCTCCGCCTGCGCTGACAGTAGACCTGGTTTCAGCTGCCAATCTTTTAGCGCACCTTCGGCGAAGCCTTTTGGCACGAAACTATCACTGCGCCAAGCTGGATCTGTCGACACCTCCCCCTGCTGCGCCGCCACACCCATCTCAGCGCACCTCGGTCTGCCAAACTACCAAACTGAGCGCGCTTCGGGTTGCACTGCTCGAAACTAGCTCTGCGCGGGGTTCGCCACCCTGTGCCGTGCTGGGAAACTAGAGGCCTAAGTTTTAGCAGTAGCTTTTAGTGAAATACATCACTGGCATACAATTCAATTCTTTACATTTGTGCTTGAATACAATCAATTTTATTTATAAAGCCCAATATCACAAATCACAGTTTGCCTCACAGGGCTTTACAGCATACAACATCCCTCTGTCCTTAGGACCCTCACAGCAGATAAGGGAAAACTCCCCAAAAAACCCTTTAACGGGGAAAAAACGGTAGAAACCTCAGGAAGAGCAACTGAGGAGGGATCCCTCTTCCAGGACGGACAGACATGCAATAGATGTCGTACAGAACAGATCAACATACACTAGCACATTATAACTTTTGAAAGACATCCTCCATCATGAAGATCTCTTGGAAACATGGGCCCATACAATGCAAAACGGCCTTGCCATGCCAAGCTCATTGTAACTCACCTTGTGTTAATTGATTTTTTACTCACTCTTTCATCTGACGGGTGAAATCATCAGAACATGGTGAGCAGTTTTCAGGTAAAAACTTCAAAAGCTGGAGAACATGGGTAAAAACGTGTAGAGCTTCTGTTGCCATGTGGCTGGTTGTTCTTGAAGGACAGAGTGAGTCCCTGTCTTTCTCTCGCTCTCGTTTTCTCTCTCTTTCTCTCTCTCTCTCTCTCTGAGTGCATGCTGAGAGTGACTGGGTGAGTGTTTCGGAGAGCGTTTGTGAAAGTGAGTTTTTCAACCCTTTTTGCTCATTTTTCTTCCACTGGGTGTTGTTCTATGAGTTTATGAATCACTTCTCTGTCAGCAGAGTTGTGTTTGTTGTTTATTTGTTGAGTTTTTGTTGTTTGTTTGGTGGCGGCTGCCGGCACAGCCAGGCATGGCGGTGCGTGGCCTCTCCGTGCTGGAGACACGCCGTCAAACTTTCTCCGGCTGTCAGTGTGTCGGTGGAGGAGTGGAGCTTAGTTGTGGGTGCAGTTGTGGGTTATGGCAGCGTTAAATCTGCCTCCAGGATGAACAGTGCTGTGGTCATCTTTTTGGACTGCACTGATAAAGTGAACCAGGTCGTTGAAAGCGGAGTCGTGATTCAGGGAACACTGACTCCAGTGTTTCCTCTTGTTAACCCCACTAAAAAAGTTGTCATTTCCAATGTGCCCGGTTCTAAGAAATGAGATGTTGGAGAAGGAGTTGGCCCGACACGGACAGCTGGTGTCTCCAATTAAAATGATCCCTCTCAGCTGTAAATCTCCGCACCTCAAACACGTCATGTCCTTCAGAAGACAGGTGTTCATGATCCTCAAGAAAAACGAGGAACTGAACTTAGCTCTCAGTTTCCGCATTGATGATTTTGGTTATAGTGTTCATTAGGGCCGTAAGGGTACATGTATTTGTGTCGAACCATTCGGTACGCGACTTTCGGTTCGGCACGACCCTGTACCGAATTATTGGGCGCAGGATATTATTTTATTTTATTTTAATTCCGTTTTTGCGAGCCAAACCATTTAAAATATCTAGTTAACCGGTAACCGAATATATTCGGCCAAATATTGCAAAAAAACACACATTCGGTATTCGGTAAAAGCAAGGCCGAATAGTAGCGTTTTCATAACACAATCAAACAGCGTGCCGTGACGGGCGGAATAAAATGTCGGCAGTGTGGCGATCCGTCCGTCACGGCACTCGTATTTGCGACTAAAAATAGTTTTGAGCGAGCAAAATAGGCTTAAATCATTCAGCACGCTGTGCAAGCAGCCTACAGATTTCAACCAGCAGCAGAAACGAAAGGCGAATCCCACCGATTGTGGGTTGAACGGGGGTCACAGACACAGACAGTAATGTATTCCTGTCAAATACGGCGGCCATCGGCTTACCGGGCTACAGAGAAGTCGGTTCCAATAATATCCTCTTCTTGGGGTCATGACTGCCCAGAAGTACCTGAACAGCCGAGCCAGCCGAATACAGGTATGTGATGTGTCAGAGGAGAAATGAGCCTTTCACATTTCTCTCTTTCTGGCAGTAACGGCCCACAAACCTCACCGCACTTTAGGGACTGTTCTTTACTTATGAAGGGACTGTTCTTTACTTGTCGGGGGAGGAGGGTGGCTGGTTGATTTTTATTTATGAGGCATATCTGCCTCATTTTCGCTGTGGTATCATGATACTACTCAGAACCATGATATTTTCATTGGTATCGTACAGCGGGTCCCAATTTTGGTACCGTGACAACACTAATCTGGAGGGGGTTCATCTGCAAAAACTAATGAAAAACTAAACAATGATATTCGGTATTCAGTACTCGGTATTCGGCCAAGCGTTTAATAATATTCGGCTTCGGCTTCGGCCACAAATTTTCATTTAAGTGCATCCCTACTTTGGTTTCAGGATAAAATACGAAGATGGAAATAAACAAGTGGACAAAACAAAAGCAGTGTGCCGACACTGCAGAACAGCGGTCGGGTATGTACTTGGAAACACGTCTAACATGCTAACGCATCTAAAGCGACACCACCCGAGTTTGAACGTTAACCGGCACGACTACAAAAAGCAATCTTATGCAAACTACGATGTCGTCGTCGTTTAAAAAGAAAGAGCGTTTCCCTGACCATCGCGCTAAAGAAATAACCAGCGCCATTGGAGTTGAGTAAAATTGTTTAAGCTGCACTTTAGATATAAGCATGTTTTGTTTACTGCACTTTAACAAAGTGGGAGAGCTAAGTAAGTTCCTAGTAAAACTGAATCTGAGCAGGCTTTGAAGCTGACCAGCTGCACTATACTTTTTATTTTAATTGAGTAAAACTGTTTAAGCAGAAATTTATATTTATATTTTTCATTCAAAAAATGTGTTAAAAAAACAGCAGGATTTTATTTTTCACTTTTATATTTCTATTTTCATTCAAACAATGTGAAAAGGCAGGGTTTTATATATATTTGTTTCATTCAAAAAATGTGTAAAAAGAGTTAACTGCTGTGGTGGTATGTTTTAATAAGGTTACCAATAAGTAAAAGATATTTAATAGTTGTCTATTTTTTTCATTACTGTACCGAAAAAAAACGAACCGTGACTTGTGTACCGAGGTACGTACCGAACCGTGATTTTTGTGTACCGTTACACCCCTACTGTTCATGTGAATTCTGACACCTTGAAATATTTTGGATGTGGGGACGAGGGGCACTTGATCCGCTTGTGTCCAGAGAGAGCGACTGACCGTCAGGCTGCGTCCGCGGCAGAGCCGCCGGTCAGGCCACAGCGCACAGAGACACACACAGCGATACACAGGACAACACACAGGACAACACACAGAACACACAACATAACACACAGGGGGCTGATAACAGAGCAGACAGTGACCACACTGATTCAGATCGTGTTCAGTTGGATAATGAGGAGAGTGATCAGGATGTGCTCAGTGTTCAGGCTGAGTTGAAGGAGCAGACGGGACACACTGCAACCAGAGTGGCTGAGTCTGTGTTAGTCGAGGAAAGTGTGATGGACGATGAGTTAATGAAGTTGCCTGTGAAAAGGACAGGACAGGCCCATAGTGTTCCTCCTCTCAGTCAGAGGAAAACACACAGAACACACACACTGACACACAGAACACACAGGTTAATGACTGTGAGGACGACAACATGCAGGTTGAAATGCAGTGTGGTTATTTTTTCCTGAGAGTCAGAACTTTTCTAAAAGAAACAAAGGGGCTGAGGGCTGTGAAGGTAGAAGATTATTTCCCCGACTTGCAGCTCTTTCATGACTCAGTCTGGTTCTTCATGAAGAACACAGGAAGCCTGGGGTAGCCATCTTTCACTGACCCAGAGATTTTCAGGTTAAAGAAATTGTTGCTGAAGGTTCGAGCCCAAATAGCCAGTGATGAATAAGTGTGCTGTGCTTTTCTTTCATTTGTTTGCTTTGTCTTTGTTAGGATGCAGCTTTATATTAAGTATGTGTGACATAAAGTTGGGTTCTTTAAACATTATTGGTGCTCGAGAGGATGTTAAGAGAGCTTCTCTGTTTAATCTGATCAAGAACAAGAAACTGAATGTAAGTAATGGAGTAACTTTCCTTCAGGAAACTCACGGCACTGCTTACAATGAACCTGACTGGAGGAGGGAATGGAGTGGAGGGGCTTTTTTCAGTCACAAGAGCAGTAACAGTGGGGGTGTTGGTATTCTCTTTTCTAGAGATTTCTTACATTTTTCCTGCACAGTCAGTTAAATTGTTCCAGATCGGCTGTTGAAACTGTGTGCTGAATTTGAAAAAGTAAAAATGTTTTTTATAAATGTATATGCTCCAGCTGTGGCTTCAGAAAGACTGCTGTTTTTGGATGTGAAAAAAAATGTCCTTAGAGACTGTTACAGTGAGGAGTATCTGTTTGTGGGCGGGGACTTTAACTGTACAGAAAACCCTGTGTTGGACAGGAACCTCATGCTGCCTCTAGAAGGTGTCTCATTCAGCTTGTGGAAACTTTTGAACTGTGTGATGTTTGGAGACATTTCCATAAAAGTAAGCGGCAGTACACCTGGGTTCACTCCAGAGATAAGTCATTATCCCAGGCCAGACTTGACCGTTGTTTTGAACATCACATTAATGTATTTAAAAGTTGTGCTATAAGTCCGGTTGGTATTTCTGATCATTCCCTTGTACAGTGCTCGATTTTTATAAAGGATGTAAAATGTAAAAGTGCGTATTGGCACTTCAACGTCTCTCTGTTGTCTGACGTTTTTTTCAGAAATGTATTCAAGTCTTTTTGGCAGAACTACAGACAAACTAAATCTGAGTTTGTCTCCTTACAGCAGTGGTGGGATGTAGGTAAAGTCAAAATTAAGCAGCTTTGCCTACAGTACACTCTCAATGTCACAAAGGACATGGCCAGATCTATGAGAGCTCTGAAGAGAGAAGTGGTGGAGCTGCAGGTTTTAGCAGACTCCACAGGAGAATGAGAACACACTGAAGTTTTCAAAAGCAAAAAAGCAGCTCTGTCTGACCTGCTGGGTATTTCTGCTCAGGGTGCTTTGGTTGTTCTCAGAGACAGTCTGAGCAAGGGGAGGTTGCCTCTTAGCGGCAGGAGAGCTGTCCTCACCCTCCTCCCGAAGAAAGGAGACCTGCAGGACATTAAGAACTGGCGTCCTGTGTCTTTATTCTGCACTGACTATAAACTGCTGTCCAAAGTGTTGGCAACAAGACTGAGAAAAGTGATGGAGCAGGTCATTCATGTGGACCAAACATACTGTGTGCCCAGCAGGTTGATATCTGATAATATCACTCTAATTCGGGACATTTTGGACCTCTCTGGTTCATTGGGCTGTGAGCTTGGTCTGATTTCTCTAGATCAAGAAAAGGCTTTTGACCGAGTTGAACACCAGTACCTGTGGCAGACGCTGCAGGCTTTCAGGTTTCAGTGACAGTGACAGTGTACTCAAGATTAACAGGGGTTTAAGCGCTCCGTTCAGAGCTCAGAGGGGAGTCAGACATGGCTGCTCTCTGTCTGGGATGTTGTACTGTCTGGCCATAGAGCCTTTTTTGCACAAATTAAGGTCACTTTTGTCTGGTATTTGTTTTTGTGGGTGTAGAAATTGTTTCAAATTGTCTGCGTATGCTGATGATGTCATTGTTCTTGTGAAAAACCAACATGATATTGATGTTCTAAATGAAACTGTGGTTAGCTTTAGTAAACTCTCCTCTGCTAAAGTAAACTGGAGAAAAAGCGAAGCCTTAGCAGTAGGTGAAGGATTGATTAATAGGCTGGTTTTACCTGGAGGCCTCGTCTGGAAGAGTGGGGGACTCAAATATCTGGGGGTTCATCTTGGCAATGAGACCTTCTCTTCTAAAAAGTGGGGCTGTCTTTTAGAAAAAGTTGAAGGCCGACTGAAAAAATGGAAATGGATTCTACCAAAACTGTCTTTTAAAGGTCGGATCCTGATCATTAATAACCTTGTGTCCTCCATGTTGTGGCACTGGCTGGCGTGTATGGACCCTTCTTCAAACCTGCTGTCCAGAGTGCAGCTGGTCATGGTGGATTTCTTTTGGGACCATCTACACTGGGTCCCACAGAGCGTCCTTTTCCTGCCCAAGGAGGAAGGAGGACATGGGCTTATCCACTTGGCAAGCAGGGGGGCTGCTTTCAGGCTCTGGTTCATTCAGAGACTCCTGACTGGACCTGTTGACCTGGTCTGGAGACCCATAGCTCGTGCCATACTGGAGAGGTGTGGTGGGCTGGGTCTGGCTGAGTCGCTGTTTTAATGGATTTAAATGGGCGTAAGTTGGACAACCTTCCATGCTTTTATCAAAGGCCTATTCAAAGTGTGGGGAATGTTCCGTAAGGAGAAACTGAAGAAATGTGACTTGGCTTCTTAGGGAGCCGGTGGTTCACGGGACTCGGCTCCGGTGTGAAGCAGTACCAACCGTGCTCCAGAAACTGTGTGAGGCCAGAATCCTCACACTGGGCCGTGTGGTGGAGGTGTGTGGCCCTCACTTGGAAGACGCCACAGGTCTGGCCTCGAGCTTGGGGATCAGGTCGGTCAGGGTGGTCAGCCTCCTGCTGAGAGGCTAGAAACAGCAGCTAACTGACTCTGAACTGTTACTGACTGCTGCTTATTGTGACGGACTGATTCAGCCTGATGTTAGCGATCCTCTTCCTGATGTAAAAATTGTTCCTGTTTTTAAATGTGGTGGTTTTCTGTTAAAGTTGAATGATGTTGCTAATTACAAACTGAGCACCATGGTAGGTAAAACAATGTATTATTTGTTAGTGAAATGTTGAAACGCTTTATAAACCACCGATAACAAAGAGGATTGGTGATTTACAGTGGAGGGTTCTACACGGTGCTGTTGCTGTCAATGCATTTGTTTCTGTGATCAATCCAAATGTTGCTGATAGCTGTCCCTTCTGTTCACAGAGAGAGACAGTTTTCCATTGTTTCTTGTGTGGTTGACTCTTCTCTCTGTTTCAGTATTTGACTCACATGTTTGCTTTGTTCGATGAGGTTTTCTCACACCAAATGTTCATACTGGGTTACAGGTACAACAGGAAAAAGAAAATGAAATGTCAGCTCTTAACTTTTCTGTTGGGTCAAGCGAAAATGGCAATTTATCTCAGCCGGAAAAACAAGCTTGAAAACTCGTTTGATGTTGACACAACGATTATTTTAGACGTATGTTAAAGGTGCGGCTGAAAATTGATTTCAGCTTCTTTATTTTGACAAATAATGTGGATGAGTTTGAAAAGATCTGGGGCCTCATGTACAAAGGGTGCATACGCACAAAAACGTGGCGTACGTCCTTTTCCACGGCAAAGTTCAGATGCATCAAGAGTGAAATGACCGTGGAAATGTGCAGTGCCTTACGCCAAATTCATGGCTGGCATACACACGTTTCTACAGCTGTTGATCCTTGGGCGACACTTAGAGGTGATTCTGGGAAACTGTTAGAATAAATAAGTGGATATGAAAGCATGCGCAAAGTGGTGCAGAAAATACCGTTAACAACAATGGCTGCTTTAGCAGTATTTGCTGCATTGGTTCCAGAGGACAATCCTCCTGGAACTGTGCGCAAAGCTGCGGCCGGCCTTGGAGCGCAACACGGCAAGGAGCCATGCGCTGCCTGTATCCATACAGGTGCTGACCACACCAGGGTTCCTAGCAACAGCGGCATTCCAGAGGGAGCTGGCCGACCGGTCAGGACTGTGCCAGTCGACCCTGAGCTGAGTCATGACAGCTGTGTGGGACGGAATTATCGGTCTGCACACAAAGCACCATCACAGGATGAATTTGTTTTTGTCAACAGGAAGCATTTTCATTCGATCAATGTACAGATCATATGTGATGTGCAAATGCAATTAATCAACATTGTGGCGAGGTGGCCTGGTTTAATGCACTGAGTAACAGCATGGTTGGGAACAGACTACAAGCTGGCACTGTGCGTGATGGGTGGCTTCTTGAGTAAATAATTTATTCGTTTAATTGTCCTAATATTAATCCTCCTGATGCGCATTGAGCATGTGCGCCCCCAAATATTATCCTGTCTTCACAGCATCATCCCACTCACTCCTCTTGCGTTTAGTATTGATGCCGAAGGACTGTGTGCCAAAAAGTCTTTGCGCGCCTCCACTTAAGTGAGTAGCATTTCCAATTTGCATTCTGTGAAGTTTTTCTTTTTTTCCCGTCTTATTCATTCTTTTGTTTTAGTTTTCTGATCGTGCAGAGAGGGGAATCTCAGGTGCAGGGTTCATTTAAATATGATTTGCATATTTAAATGGGGGCGTGGACAGGGAGGGGTCAGGTACTCCCAACATGTGCGCTCAATTCCACATTGATTGGGATGTACAAAGCAAATGTGCTTGGATTCATGCGTACACACAGACTCATACATCTGGATGTTTTTGTGCGTATGACGTTTTCTGGATTTAAGCATACGCCATGTTTCAGTTGGAAATCCACACAAGTCTTTGTACATGAGGTCCCTGGTGCTTTAAACAAGTGTTGTGTTCTGTGAAGAATGATGAGCTGGTTTTTTGCCATTTTTTGTCAACTGAGGATGTTTCATTTATTTCATGTTCTCTTCATTTCATTGTTGAGTTTTGTTTGTTTTGTATTATTTATTTTGTAACATTTTTGAGAAATTAAAAGTGGTTAAAAAAATCAAAATGGCTCTCGTTTTCTTTCTCTCTCTCTCTCTTTCTCTCTCTGAGATGGTGGAGTGTGTGTGGAGCTGAGAGCAGTGAATTTGGAGCGTGTTGTGAGGTTTTTGTGAGAAACTTCCTTTAGCTTACTTTTTGTTTATGTGTTTTTTGTTTGTCTTTCGTTGATTGTTAACATAGTGTAGTTTGGTGTGTGTGTGTGTGTCTGCGTGTGTGTGTGGGAGAGAGTTTGTTGGAGTGTGTGTGTGGCGTGTGTGCTGACTCGGCACCATGCCAGTGTCTGAGGCTGCAATGGCTGACTTTGAACAGTTAACTCGCCGTCATGCTGTCAAGCTGGTGCCCTCGGTGCCATGCAGTGTGGAGGAGGCCGGCCTGGCTGTGGGTGAGGTGGTGGGCTATGAGTCTGTGAAGTCGGCCTCCAGAATGAGTGGAGCCATTGTCTTGTTTCTGGATGCTACGGCTAAGGTGAGCGAGGTGGTGGAGAGAGGTGTGGTCATACAGGACACCTTCACTCGTGTTTTCCCTCTCGTTAACCCTGCAGCTAAAGTGATCATCTCTAATGCCCCACCGTTTATTAAGAATGAGAGCCTGGTCAAAGAACTGTCCCGGTTTGGTCAGATCGTCTCACAGGTAAAAATGGTGTCACTGGGCTGTAAGTCAGTCAAATTGAAGCACGTAGTGAGTCATCACAGACAGGTGTACATGATCCTGAAAGACCCCACTCGTGATCTGAACCTGTCTTTCTCATTTAAAGTTGATGGTTATACCTACATGGTTTTTGCAACATCAGAGACAATAAAGTGTTTTGGCTGTAGAGCAGAGGGCCATAGCCATAGAGAGAGCAGACCTGCCTTTCCCAGCACTCAGCAGTGGTGGGATTTTGGCAAAGCACAGATCCAGCAACTATGCCAGCATTTCACTCGCAGTGTCACAAGAGACTTATCCCGATCTTTGAAAAATCTGGAGTTTGAGGCAGAAGAACTGCAGTCTTTAGCAGAGTCCTCTGTAAATCGAGGGCTTTTAGATCCCCTTAAACACAAAAAGGCAGCCATAGCCAACCTGCTAGGAGTACAGGGGGCTCTGGTCAGGTCCAGGTTTTTGAATGTGGCTCAGATGGATGCCCCATCTCAATTCCTCTTTGGGCTGGAGCAGAAAAATGGACAAAGGAAGATCATTCACTGTTTACGTACAGACAGTGGCTCTGAGGTCTCAGACTCGTCTGACCTCAGGAAGTTTGCTGTCGGTTTCTATAAAAACCTCTTTAAGAGTGAATGGTCAGATAATCCAGATGTGCACAGCAGCTTCCTCGCAGGTCTCCCTCAGGTAACTTCAAAGGAAAACTTGGCGCTGGGGACAGATTTAACACTTCAGGAGCTGTGCACGGCATTGATGAGTTTGCAGAGTGGCAAAGCACCAGGGATAGACGGCCTCTCTGTTGACTTTTACAAGTCCTTCTGGTCCATCATAGGACGTGATCTGCTCGAGGTGGTGTCAGACAGCCTCCAGAGAGGACAGCTCCCTCTGAGCTGCAGGAGGGCTGTCATCACACTGCTACTGAAAAAGGGAGACCTGCAGTTAATTAAGAACTGGAAGCCAGTGTCGTTGCTGTGCATGGATTATAAAATCCTTTCCAAAGCTCTGGCCCTCAGACTGAGAGAGGTGATGGCATCCATCATCCACCCTGACCAGACCTACTATGTACCTAGCAGGCTCATAAGTGACAATGTCACTTTAATTCGCGACGTTCTGGCGGTTTCCAGTGAATTGGGCTTTGAAACTGGTCTGACTTCAATAGACCAGGAAAAGGCGTTTGACCGGGTTGAACACAAATACCTCTGGCGGACTTTAGCCGGGTTTGGCTTCAACCCTTGGTTCATTGCCAAGATCAGGGCTCTCTACAGTGACATTGCGAGTGTGCTGAAAATTGATGGTGGGAGTGCGCCCTTTAACATTGAGAGGGGGGTGAGGCAGGGCTGCTCTCTCTCTGGCATGTTGTACTCCTTTGCCATCGAGCCTCTGCTGCATCAGTTACGGCAAAAACTAACAGGTGTGTCTTTCCCCAGTTGTCCGGTGTCTTTTAAAATGTCTGCCTATGCTGATGATCTAGTTGTACTTGTAAACTCACAGAAAGATATTGATGTTTTGATTGACCCTAGTTAACTTATTTGGTTTTATCTCTTCTGCTAAGGTCAACTGGGGAAAAAGCGGCACTGTGATGGTGGGGGAGAGGCTGGGGGGCCAGCTCATCCTGCCTGCTGAGCTCATCTGGAAAAGAGGTGGGCTGAGGTACCTGGGAGTCTTCCTGGGGGATGAGACCAGTACAAAGAAAAACTGGGACAATGTGCTTGAAATGGTGAAAGGCCGGCTTAATAAGTGGAGGTGGCTCCTCCCTAAAATGTCCTACAGAGGCAGGGTTCTGATCACCAATAACCTGGTCTCGTCTTCCCTGTGGCACAGGTTGGCCTGCATGGATCCTCCAGCCTCTCTGCTCTCTCAGTTACAACAGCTTTTAGTTGATTTTATTTGGGATAGGATGCATTGGGTCCCACAAAGTGTCCTTTTCCTCCCAAAAGAGGAGGGGGGGCAGGGCCTGGTTCATTTAGCAAGTAGGGGTGCTGCTTTTCGGCTACAGTTTGTTCAACGATTGTTGAATGGACCAGAGGACACTGTGTGGAGGGCTCTAGCCTGCAGCATCCTGAGGCGTTTTAACAGCCTGGGTATGGATTTTAATTTGTTTTTAATGGACAGCACTCAGTTCAACAGGTCATCTCTTCCTAGTTTTTATAAAAGTGTGTTTACTGTCTGGAACTTGGTCAAAAAGGAGAGACAAAAGCAGGCAGATTCTCTGCACTGGTTGCTGCAGGAGCTGGTCCTCCACGGGACAATCCTGGACTGTCCGAGCTGGGTGGGCCCCTCTCTGTCTTCTCTGTTCCAGGCTGCAGGGGTCACTGCTCTGGGCCAGGTGGTGGAGCTGCAGGACCCCAGCTGCAGGACTCTGCTGGTCTGGCTTTGAAGTTGGGTTTGAGGTCGAGCAGAGTCGCTAAACAACTCCTGGATCACTGGAAGAAGAGAATGAGTGGACATGAGCTCCTGATGTTGGACACCTTCTCCTCAGGTGAAACCACAGCCAACTCACAGGACCCTTTCCCCCTCATCCAGCTGACCATGGACCTTAAGGACTGTGCAGGTCCTCACCTGGACCACTGCCCTCAGGCCTCTCTGCAGGAGGCCTCAGGAAAGACTTTTTACCACCTGATGGTAAAGACACTGAACAGAGACAAGTTGAGTGGGCGCACTGACACTCCCTGGAGGAGTCACTTGGACCTGGGGGGATCGGGACTAGAGGGTGACACAGGAGTGGATTTTCAGTCCCGTCCCATCCCACTCCCACAAAAATAATCCCATCCCGTCCCAATCCCATGAAAAAGGAAAAAAAAAAATCCTGTCCCGTCCCAATCCCACAAGAATGACTCCCGTCCCATCCCACTCCCGTATTGTGTTTCAGTTACAGTAAAAATATATATATATATCTATAGTACATGGATCACACAATGCCTACCTTAGTTGAATATAAACCCAAATATGACATTTAATGTTGTGTTTTGATGTTTATTGCCTAATTATTTTAACATTCACTCCACCCTGAAGCTGTTCAGAATGACAAACACATTTGATTTCTGATGTGGTCAGACAACACGTCATGAGAACCAGTTCTGAGAGAGAAGAATGTAGTTAAAGTATTGCAGTAGAAGTAGGCTAGTGTTTGGTTCCTCTGACTGATATTATTATGGCATCATTAGATTATTAATACTGAAGCATCAGTGTTAGAGCAGCATGTTACTGTTGTAGCAGGTATGCAGTGAAGTTGGTCGTATTTGCTCTTTTTGTTGAGATGGTTTTAGAACAAACCTGGCACACCGGCTCGTCCAAATTACTGGGCTGCCCTCTATCATTTGGTTTAAATCCAAAACACTCCCACACAGGGGCCGTGTTTGGTTTAGGAACAAGTTCCCTGTCTTTCTCTTACACTCAACTCTCTGTTTTCTTCTCCGCCTCGTCTCCCCCTCACAAAGATCGCACTGTGTGTGTGTGTGTAGCCCACAGCCCCGCCTCCCCCACAGAGACCAAGACACTCGATGACAAGAGCTTTCCCTCCGTTCATTACTCTAATGAACCAACTCACCTGGCTGCCAGACAATGCACGGAAGTGAACACTCTTGTTGTCCAGTCTCTTTGGTGGAGAGAGACGAGGAAAACAAACACGCATGAATATGGCAAATAATCCCTTTTAATTTACCATGCAATTAACCGACTTAAAGCATATCGCGACAGGCCTAAGTATGATTCCCAGTCCTGCTCGCTCCCATTGACTTTTTTTTCCCATCCCGTCCCAATCACGTGACGAATAGTGAAACTGATTCCCATCCCGTGGGACGACGAGCATGCAGATGAGCTTCCCTGAGACGGTTTCTGACAGTCTGTGCAGAAATTCTTTGCTTATGCAAACCGATTGTTGCAGCAGCTGTCTGGGTGGCTGGTCTCAGAAGATCTTGGAGGTGAACATGCTGGATGTGGAGGTCCTGGGCTGGTGTAGTTACACGTGGTCTGTGGTTGTGAGGCCGGTTGGATGTACTACCAAACTGTCTGAAATGCCTTTGGAGACGGCTTATGATAGAGAAATGAACATTCAATTCACGGGCAACAGCTCTGGTGGACATTCCTGCAGTCAGCATGTCAATTGCACACTCCCTCAAAACTTGCGACATCTGTGGCATTGATCTGTGTGATAAAACTGAACATTTTAGAGTGGCCTTTTATTGTGGCCAGCCTAAGGCACACCTGTGCAATAATCATGCTGTCTAATCAGCATCTTGATATGCCACACCTGTGAGGTGGGATGGATTATCTCGGCAAAGGAGAAGTGCTCACTAACACAGATTTAGACAGGTTTGTGAACAGTATTTGTGAGGAAATGGTCTTTTGTGTGTATAGAAAATGTTTTAGATCTTTGAGTTCAGCTCATGAAAAATGGGAGCAAAAACAAAAGTGCTGCGTTTATATTTTTGTTCAGTGTATGTGTGTGTATATGTAAGTGTATGCATGTATATATGTGTGTGTATATGTAAGTGTATGTATATATGTGTATGGTTTTATTTATTGAACAAGGAGATTTTTAAAAAAGGAAAGAACATACAAAGTGAAGCTGTTTAATAGAGGCAAATAAAGTTGTGTTTGAGAAATCAAAAAATCTCTCTCTTTCTCTCTCTCTGTTTTTCTATCTCTCTCCTTCTCTCTTTCTCTATCTTTTTCTCTCTCTCTCTGCCTCTCTCTCTTTCTCTCTCTTTGTCTCTTTCATTCTTTCTCTGTCTCTTTCTCTCTCTGTCTCTCTTTATCTCTTTCTCTGCCTCTCTCTTTCTCTCTCTTTCTCTCTTTCTCTGTTTGTCTTTCTCACTCTCTGTCTCTGTCTCTCTCTCTCTCTCTCTCTCTCTCTCTCTCTCTCTCTCTGTGCGCATGCGTGAGCGTGAGTGTGAGCGAGTGTGGAGTGATTGACAGTGGTGAGTGCGTTTTCCAAACTTTTCTATGTTTGTTTGTTTGTTGTGTATGTTTTAGTGTAGTTTGTGAGTTTTGTGTTGGTCGGTGTGTGTGTGGCAGCGGGCATCATGCCCAGTGTCGGAGTGAAGGAGGAGGAGCTGCAGAAACTGACGAGGCGACATGCTGTCAAACTATTCCCGGCAGTCAGCTGTTCAGTTGGAGATGCAGACTATGCTATCGGAGAGCTTGTGGGGTTCCAAGGTGTTAAAGCTGCCTCACGAATGAACAGTGCCATAGTCATCTTCCTGGATGATGTGGCAAAGGCAGAGAAAGTGGTAGAAAGTGGCGTGGTGATCAATGATACCTTCACGCTGGTGTTTCCTCTGGCTAACCCGGCGAGGAGGATCATGATCTCCAACGCGCCACCATTCATTAAAAATGAGGATCTGGCCGCAGAACTGTCCCGCTACGGACGGGTCATCTCCCCGATAAAGATGATGATGATGGGAGCTAAAACCTGACTGGAGATAAAACACCCTCATGGTGCTCAAAGATGGAGTTAAAGATCTTAATCTGTCTCTGAGCTTCAAGGTAGAGGGATTCAATTACATCGTTTTTGTAACATCTGAGACATCAAAGTGTTTTGCTTGCGGGGCTGAGGGGCACTTGGCTGGAGCCTGCCCTGAGGCCAGGAAGGCAGCTGGAGACGCTGCGGGGCCGGGCCCCGGTGCCTCATCCAGGCGCGCGGGGGCTTCGGCCCCCGGCGAACCGGGGCGCGGTGCTCCGGAGCCTGCGGCGGCTGATGCGGCGGCTGATGGTGACGCGGGTTCAGGTGAGACGGACTCACCTGATGCGCAGCAGCCGGGGGCTGAGTCAGACTCACCTGGTGTGCAGCGGTCTGATGAGACTGCAGAACAAAGTGATCAGGAAGAGATGGAGCAGGAGCAGGCTGTCAGCCAGGAGGAAAAAGTTCCTGCTAAAAAGAGCATGGTCACACCTGCTAAAGAAAGTAAACAGGAAAAGAAGAATAAGGAACATAATGTGAATGTTGACGAGGTGGTGAATGAGGTGATGGAGGAGGACATGGCTGAGGATAAAAAAACAGGAAAAAGGAAAAATCAGTGAGTGTCGGGGGAGGAGGAGGAGGTGGAGGTGGAGGTGGAGGAAGATAGTGGGGATGAAGTGGGTGAGGAGTGTGACATGACTCCATCTCAGGAGGCTCAGACCACCACTTACTCATTGAAAGAGATTAAAAAGTTCCTAAAAGACACAAAAAGGAAAGCAGCTGTGCAGGTTGAGAATTTCTTCCCTGACCTGAAAGGCTTCATTGTGTCGGTGACACGCCTGAAGAAGATGGAGGACTCCTTTGAAGCAAAGGAAGTCTACAGGCTCAACAAGTTTGTCACAAAAGCCAGGGTGAAGCTCGCTGACCTCGATGATTAATTTTAAAATGTCTTATCACACTATTATGGCCATTTTTTTACTGATCTCTTTTTATATCACTATGACTAACATTAATATTGGTTCTTTAAATATTAACGGTGCCAGAAGTGATGTGAAGAGATCCTCTCTGTATAAACTTATTGATTTTAAGAAACTGGATGTATTATTTATTCAAGAAACCCATAGTGATGACGAAAATGAAAGAGACTGGAAAAAGGAGTGGCCAGGCCAGGTTTTTCTCAGCCACAAATCTTTTAATAGTGCTGGAGTTGGTGTGCTTTTTAATAAGGCTTTTAACCCTCACTCCGTTGAAGCGCAGGATGTTTTATCAGGTCACATTTTGAAGGTCAGAGCACAGTTTGAGAGTATTGAAATGTTTTTTATTTGTGTTTATGCCCCTGTTTTTAGCAAAGATAGAATGAGCTTTTTAGACATTTTATCTGATGCTATTAGCAGCTTAAACACAGAAGAGCACTTATTTTTAGGAGGTGATTTTAATTGCACAGAGCATCCCACTGCAGACAGGAATCACCTGGAGCCCCACCCTGCTTCTTGTGCTCGGCTGCAACGCCGCATTGAAGCTCATGAGCTGCAGGATGTATGGAGAGGGCTCCATAGAAATGGCAGGCAGTACACATGGAGCCACAGCCGCGATAATGTTTTATCTATGGCTCGACTTGATCGGTTTTATTGGTTTAAACATCATTTTAGCATTTTTAAATCAAGTCATATTACACCTGTCAGCTTCACAGACCATTCTCTGGTTCAGTGCTCTTTTTTTATCTCCAATGTTAAGATAACTAGCACATATTGGCATTTTAACACAGCTCTTTTATTAGATAATGGCTTTAGAGAGGGTTTTAATTATTTATGGGTTTTACACAAGGACAAGAAGTCCAGTTTTATTTCTTTACAGCAGTGGTGGGATCTTGGCAAAGTCCAAATCCAGCAATTTTGTAAACAGTATTCTCGCAATGTCACTAGGCACATTACCAGGTCTCTTCAGGACCTAGAGACCGAGGTGGTACAGCTGCATGGTCTAGCAGACTGTACAGAAGAACAAGGGCATTTTGAAGCCCTTAAAAGTAAAAAGGCTGCTTTAGCCAACCTGCTGGGTATTACAGTGCAGGGGGCACTGGTCCGATCCCGCTTCCTGAACGCCTCATACATGGATGCTCCATCTCAGTTCTTCTTCAGCCTGGAGAGGAAAAATGGCCAGAAGAAGATCATCCACTCCTTACGTGCAGAAGATGATTTCTCACTCACGACAGGCTCAGAGGTCCGCAAGTACACCACACAGTTTTACAGAGAACTATATTCAAACGAGTTTATGGATAACCCAGAGCTGGGTGGACTGTTTTTTAACAACCTGCCCCAGGTGGACACTGCCTCCAACACAGCCCTGGACTCCGGGCTGACTGTCAATGAACTACACACAGCCCTTATGAGCCTGGCCAATGAGAAGGCTCCAGGCATTGATGGGCTCCCTGTGGAGTTCTACAAGTCCTTCTGGTCGGTCCTTGGTAAAGACATGCTGGAGGTTTTCCAGGACAGTCTGAACCGGGGACAACTACCACTGAACTGCAGGAGAGCTGTGATCACCATGCTCCCCAAGAAAGGAGACCTGCAGCTCCTAAAGAACTGGAGACTGGTTTCTCTGCTGTGTGGAGATTACAAAATCCCATCCAAGACCCTGGCCCTGAGGCTGAGGGAGGTTGTGAGTGAGGTCATCCATGTGGACCAAACTTACTGTGTGCCCGGTAGGTCCATAAGTGATAACATCACTTTAATTAGGCATGTTTTGGACGTCTCTAGCTCATTAGGCACAGATACTGGTCTGATTTCCATAGACCAGGAAAAAGCTTTTGACCGGGTTGAACACCAGTACCTCTGGCAGGCGCTGGCTGCTTTTGGGTTCAACCCAGGTTTCATAGCTAAGATCCAGGTACTGTACTGTGACATTGCGGGCATACTGAAGATTAATGGTGGCCTGGCTGCTCCTTTTAATGTGGAGAGGGGGGTTCGGCAGGGATGCTCCCTATCAGGGATGCTATACTCCCTAGCCATAGAGCCTCTGCTCCACAAACTAAGAAAAGATATCAATGGTGTTGTTTTTAATGGATGTCCTGCTGTTTTTACACTGTCTGCCTATGCTGATGATGTCATTTTAATGGTAAACACACAAATAAACACTGACACAATAAAAAGGAACATTGGACTGTTTAACGAGATGTCATCAGCAAAGGTGAATTGGAGCAAGAGTGAAGCAGTAATGATCAGCAACAAGCCCACAACCAACCTGGTTTTACCAGAAGGACTGACATGGAAGACAGGGGGCATAAAATACCTTGGGGTGTTCTTAGGTGAGGAGAGTGTTTTAAACAAGAACTGGGACAACGTGCTAGAAAAGATGGAAGGCAGGCTCAGGAGGTGGAGATGGCTGCTACCGAGCATGTCATACAGAGGGAGGGCACTCATCATTAACAACTTGGTGTCATCCGCTCTGTGGCACAGACTGGCCTGTGTAGACCCTCCTCCTAACCTACTTTCAAAAATACAGACTATGTTAGTCAACTTTTTCTGGCACAAACTTCATTGGATCCCTCAAGCTGTCCTCTACCTCCCAAAAGAGGAGGGCGGTCAAGGACTCGTCCACTTGGCCAGTAGGGGAGTGGTTTTCCGGCTGCAGTTTATCTAGCGACTGCTGTACGGCCCCAAGGACCTGGTCTGGAGACTGCTGGCCCATGTGATCCTCCAGCGGTTTGCTGGCCTGAGTCTAAAACATCATCTGTCCCTCATGGACCTCAGCACGGCAGACCTCTGTACCTTGCCACCCTTCTACTGGGGAGCCTTCACTGTGTGGAAGTTGATGGCGAGGGAGAAGAACACAGTCTCCCTTCACTGGCTGCTCCAGGAGTCTGTGGTTTATGGAGAACAGCTCAGCGCCCCTGTCTTGGCAGGAATATCAATGAGGGACATCTTCCGTCAGGCCAGGATCACGACTCTGAGCTCTGTGGTTCACCTGACTGGAGTTGGACTACAAGATGCAGCTGCCCTGGCAGCTGGTGTGGGGATCCGGTCCACGAGGAGCATGGGCAGACTGCTGGAGCACTGGAGAGGCTGCCTGACTGGACACCAACACCTCCTATTGAGCCAGCACTCCCAAGGTTTTATTGCCCCCTGCACTGACGATCCATTTCCCTCTGTCACTGTCCGTCTGGTTTTTAAAGACTGCTCTGGTTGGTTTTTAAACGCACAGCATTGCACTTTAAGCCTGCAGGAGGCCACTGGCAAGGCCCTGTACATGGTCATGGTCAAGTGTCTCAATGAAAGGACTTTGAACCATGTGGACACTCCATGGAGGGGTCACCTGCAGCTGGGCAATGAGGTGAAGCCCTCCTGGAGGAGTCTTTATAAAGGCTCTCTGACTAAGAAAGTGGCAGACCTGCAGTGGAGGGTACTGCATGGCATAGTAGCAGTGAACTCCTTTCTGTCCATCATCATCCCAGGGCACACTGACCAGTGTGTGTTCTGTGGTGAGAGGGAGACAGTCTTTCACTGCTACAGTGAGTGCACACGTCTCACTCCTCTGTTCACCCTCCTGAAGAGTCTTTTCAGCAGTGCTGGAGAAAAGTTCTCTGTACAGGTTTTTATCTTGGGTTTTAAGTACAGAAAGGCAGCAGAAAGGAAGTATAAGCTTTTAAACTTCATTCTGGGGCAGGCTAAGATGGCAGTATATGTGAGCAGGGAGACGAAAGAGGAGGACATGGTGGATATAGATGTAGTACTGTTGTTCAGCAGGATGGTGAAGGCCAGGGTCTAAATAGATTTTAAATATTATAGTCAGATGCAGGACATGGACCAGTTCACTAAGACCTGGACTCATTCCAACACACTGTGTTCAGTCACTGACAACACTCTGGTTTTCTCTAATCATCTCATGTGATACATCTCTCTAACCCTGTCTGCACTGACCTAATCTATGTGTTTTATTTATTTTTATTTATTGACTTTTTTGGTTTTAGTCTGAATTTTAATATTGGTTTTAACAGATGTACTGTATTTGCTCTGTGCTTTTTGATCATTTTTTGATCAAAATGCGGGTTCCTAAATAGTAAAATAAAGGAACTATAAAAATCAAAAAAATCTCTCTCTCTCTCTCTCTCTCTCTCTCTCTCTCTGAGAATGGCGAACTGAGTGTGGAGCTGAGAGCGTGGTGAATTGTTTGTTCAGTGTTTTTGTGGTATTTAATAACTTTTTCTAACTTTTCTCTCTGGGTGTATGTATTATAGGTGTGCATATACATAGTGGTGTGTAATATAGGGGTGGTGGAGGTGTTGGTGGAGGGGTAGTGGGGTGTTTGTGTGTGTGTGGGCAGCGTGCGCGTTTGTGGCACCATGCCCGTGGTGGAGACGCCTCCGGCCGAGTTTGAGAAGCTGACCTGCCGTCATGCTATCAAGCTCGTGCCGGCGGTGCGGTGCTCCGTGGAAGAAGCGGGGCTGGCGGTGGGAGAAGTGGTTGGGTACGGCAGCGTGAGGTCGGCCTCCCGGATGAACGGAGCTATAGTCATGTTCCTTGACAGCACGGCTAAGGTTGGCGAGGTGGTGGAGAAAGGTGTAATAATTCAAGACACGTTTACTCCGTTCTCCCCCTCGTCAGCCCGGCTACCAAAGTGGTCATATCGAACGCTCCTCCGTTCATCAAGAATGAGGTGTTGGCTAAAGAGCTGTCCCGATATGGTCAACTAGTGTCAGCGATAAAGATGGTTTCTTTAGGGTGTAAATCACCTAAGTTAAAACATGTAGTGTGTCACAGGAGGCAGGTATACATGATCCTGAGACAACAGTGATTTGAACCTGTCCTTTAACTTTAAAGTCGAGGGCTTTAATTATATGGTGTTTGCATCATCAGAGACCATGAAATGTTTTGGGTGTGGGGCAGAGGGACACTTGATCCGCTCTTGCCCGGAGAAAGGTGGAGAGCAGCGGGCTGCTGCTGCTGCAGCTCCCACTGCTGATGGCGGAGATCCGCCGGCGGCCGCTGCAGCACCCCTGGTCCCGGAGACTCCGGAGCCAGCGCGGGATCCGGACCCGGTTGTCCTGGTCCCGGGTACTCCGGTACCTCCGGTCCTTGCGGCCTCGTCCGCGAGTAGCGACAGGACAGAGGTGTCCTGGGAAACAGCGATAAGAATCAGCCAGAGACAGCTAAAGAAAGTGTATCTGTTCTTAATAGTGAACCAATGAATGTGAACTCATCTATATATGATGACATCATTAATGATGAAGATATGTCTGATAAGGAAATGTTAAAAATGTCACAGAAAAGAAAGAACCCTGAATCTGTGCAAAATAGTTTAAAAACCAGGAGGATGACCAAAGCGTCAGCAGAGAGTGACTCCTCCCAGTCTCAGGACTCTCAGTCATTTTACTCTACTGCTGATATTAAAACGTTCCTGGAGAGAACTAAAGGGGCCAGGCTGTCTGAGGTCAGAGACCACTTCTCTGACCTCAGACTCTTCATCCAGTCAGCCAAACCTCTGACCAGGAAGTCTGGTAGAGGAGGTGATGATGTGCTCACAGAACAGGAGGTTTACAGGTTAAAGAAAATGGTTTTAAGAGTGAAAGCACAAATCATAACTGATGAAGATGACTGTTAAAAGCATCTGGTGCTGCTCTTTTTTACTGATTGGTCTTTTAATTGTTGTCTCTCTTTTATCCATGTGTGATTTTAAAATCAGCACTTTAAATGTAAATGGAGCTAGGGCTGATTTTAAGAGAGTCAGAGAGCGGCTATTTTTAAATTAATGGAGCTGAGGAGAGTAGATGTGATGTTTTTACAGGAGACCCACAGTACTGCTGACAATGAGAGTGACTGGAGGAGGGCTTTTAATGGGGGGGTCATTTTAAGCCACAAATCCAGCTGCAATGGGGGGGTGGGGATTTTATTCTCCAGAAGGTTTTTACCCGTTTCTTATGAGGTGGAGGAAGTCATTCCAGGTGTTTTATTAAAAGTAAAAGCTCAGTTTGAAAGGTTGAAGATGGTGTTTTTAAATGTCTATGCTCCCACCAATGGTGTGGAGAGGATGGCATTTTTAAACATTCTATCTGATACTTTTAGAACTCTTCATAGTGATGATTTTATGTTTTTAGGGGGTGATTTTAACTGTACAGTTGATCACAACCTGGACAGGAATCATCCTGAGCCTCATCCTGCCTCGTCCCACAGAATCAGGCAGCTCATTGAGACACAAGAGCTGTCTGATGTCTGGAGGGTTTTTAACAGAGACTATAGGCAGTACACCTGGAGTCACTCACGAGCAAATGTTTTATCTCTGGCCAGATTGGACTGTTTTTATTGTTTTAATCACCATGTGAACATTTTTAAAAGATGTCACATTCAGCCTGTGGGTTTTACTGATCACTGTCTCCTCTCCTGCTCTGTTTTTATCAAAAATGTACGTTTTAAAAGCGCCTATTGGCATTTTAACACCAGCCTTTTAAATGACCAGGTTTTTAAAACTGCTTTTAAGTATTTTTGGGCATCCCACAGGGAGAGCAAACCTGCCTTCAGCTGTATTCAGCAGTGGTGGGATTTTGGCAAAGCCCAAATTAAGCAGCTTTGCCAACAGCACACTCATAATGTCACTAGAGACATAACCCGGTCTATGAGAGACCTGGAGACCGAGGTAGTAGAGCTGCAGTCTTTAGCAGAGTCTACAGGAGATCGAGGGCTTTTAGACTCCCTCAAATCCAAAAAGGCATCTATAGCCAACCTGCCAAGATACGGGTTCTCTAGAGGTCTGAGTGCTCCTTTTAGCATTCAGAGGGGGGTAAGGCAGGGTTGCTCTCTCTCTGGGATGCTCTACTCTGTAGCCATCGAGCCTCTGCTGAACAAACTAAGGAACAACCTCCATGGTGTTCGCTTCCCTCATTGTGACGTTTCTTTTAAATTATCTGTGTACACTGATGACCTCATTGTTTTAACTAACACACAGAGAGACATTGACATTTTAACAGATACAGTCACAAATTTTGGTTTTATCTCCTCTGCAAAGGTGAACTGGGGGAAGAGCGAGGCTGTGATGGTGGGGGAGAGGCTGGGGGATCGGCTCAGGCTCCCGGGTGGTCTAGTCTGGAGGAAGGGTGGCCTAAAGTACCTCGTGTTCCTGGGTGATGAGACCTGGACCAGGAAAAACTGGGACAATGTCCTAGAAAAGGTCAAAGGTCGGCTCGAAAAGTGGAAGTGGCTCCTTCCTAAAATGTCCTTCAGAGGCCGAATCCTGATAATCAACAACCTGGTCTCATCGGCCCTGTGGCACCGGCTGGCCTGTGTTGATCCTCCAGTCTCTCTCCTATCTCAGATACAGAGGGTTTTAACAGATTTCTTCTGGGACAGGATGCACTGGGTACCACAGAGTGTCCTTTTCCTTCCTAAGGAGGAGGGGGGGCAGGGCCTGATCCATCTGGCCAGCAGAGGTGCTGCCTTCCGTCTCCAGTTCCTACAGAGACTGTTGACTGGACCAAAGGACACTCTGTGGAGACCTCTAGCCCAGTGCATCCTGAAACGTTTAAACAACCTGGGGCTGGATTTTAACCTGTTTTTAATGAACACTAGTACTGTGAGCACATCATCTCTGCCCTGTTTTTATAAGAGTGTTTTTAGTGTGTGGAATCTGCTGAGGAGACTCCCTGTTCTGGCTCCTGAAGGAACCTGTCCTGTGGGGAACTGTCCTGGACAATCCCAGCTGGGGAGGGGCCACGCTGTCCAGACTGCTGCTGACGGCAAGAGTCTCCACGCTGGGACAAGTGGTGGAGCTGGCTGGACCTCAGCTGGAGGACCCTGCTGGACTGGCTGCTCGGCTGGGACTGAGGTCCACAAGGGTAACGAAACAACTACTGGACCACTGGAGGCAAAAACTAACAGGACATGAGTGCCTGCTTTTAAATGGTTTTAAAAATGGAACTATTTCTCTGCATTGTGAGGACTCTTATCCTGCCATTTTCCTGGCACCGGACTACAAAGACTGTTCTGGACCTCTTTTGGAACCTGCACCTTCTGCCTCCCTGGAGGGGGCCTCGGGGAAAACCCTCTACAGGCTGATGGTAAAAACATTAAATAAAAACAGACTGAACGGGCGGACTGACACTCCATGGAGGAGTTATCTGGGTCTGGACCCAGAAAATAGACCCTCATGGAGGTCTCTTTACAAACCTCCACTGTGTAAAAAACACGCGGACATCCAGTGGAGAATCCTCCATGGGATCGTTGCTGTAAACTCCTTTGTGTCCATCATCAATACATCTGTGGAAGACAAATGTCCTTTCTGCGACCAAAGAGAGACTGTCTTTCATTGTTTTTACAGTACAGGCCAAAAGTTTGGACACACCTTCTCATTCAATGCGTTTTCTTTATTTTCATGACTATTTACATTGTAGATTCTCACTCAAGGCATCAAAACTATGAATGAACACATGTGGAGTTATGTACTTAACAAAAAAAGGTGAAATAACTGAAAACATGTTTTATATTCTAGTTTCTTCAAAATAGCCACCCTTTGCTCTGATTACTGCTTTGCACACTCTTGGCATTCTCTCCATGAGCTTCAAGAAGTAGTCACCTGAAATGGTTTCCACTTCACAGGTGTGCCTTATCAGGGTTAATTAGTGGAATTTCTTGCTTTATCAATGGGGTTGGGACCATCAGTTGTGTTGTGCAGAAGTCAGGTTAATACACAGCCGACAGCCCTGTTGGACAACTGTTAAAATTCATATTATGGCAAGAACCAATCAGCTAACTAAAGAAAAACGAGTGGCCATCATTACTTTAAGAAATGAAGGTCAGTCAGTCCGGAAAATTGCAAAAACTTTAAATGTGTCCCCAAGTGGAGTCGCAAAAACCATCAAGCGCTACAACAAAACTGGCACACATGAGGACTGACCCAGGAAAGGAAGACCAAGAGTCACCTCTGCTTCTGAATATAAGTTCATCCGAGTCACCAGCCTCAGAAATCGCAAGTTAACAGCAGCTCAGATCAGAGACCAGATGAATGCCACACAGAGTTCTAGCAGCAGACCCATCTCTAGAACAAGTATTAAGAGGAGACTGCGCGAATCAGGCCTTCATGGTCAAATAGCTGCTAGGAAACCACTGCTAAGGAGAGGCAACAAGCAGAAGAGATTTGTTTGGGCCAAGAAACACAAGGAATGGACATTAATCCAGTGAAAATCTGTGCTTTGGTCTGAGTCCAAATTTGAGATCTTTGGTTCCAACCGCCGTGTCTTTGTGAGACGCAGAAAAGGTGAACGGATGGATTCCACATGCCTGGTTCCCACTGTGAAGCATGGAGGAGGAGGTGTGATGGTGTGGGGGTGTTTTGCTGGTGACACTGTTGGGGATTTATTCAAAATTGAAGGCACACTGAACCAGCATGGCTACCACAGCATCCTGCAGCGACATGCCATCCCATCCGGTTTGCGTTTAGTTGGACGATCATTTATTTTTCAACAGGACAATGACCCCAAACACACCTCCAGGCTGTGTAAGGGCTATTTGACCAAGAAGGAGAGTGATGGAGTGCTGCGGCAGATGACCTGGCCTCCACAGTCACCGGACCTGAACCCAATCGAGATGGTTTGGGGTGAGCTGGACCGCAGAGTGAAGGCAAAGGGGCCAACAAGTGCTAAACACCTCTGGGAACTCCTTCAAGACTGTTGGAAAACCATTTCAGGTGACTACCTCTTGAAGCTCATGGAGAGAATGCCAAGAGTGTGCAAAGCAGTAATCAGAGCAAAGGGTGGCTATTTTGAAGAAACTAGAATATTAAACATGTTTTCAGTTATTTCACCTTTTTTTGTTAAGTACATAACTCCACATGTGTTCATTCATAGTTTTGATGCCTTGAGTGAGAATCTACAATGTAAATAGTCATGAAAATAAAGAAAACGCATTGAATGAGAAGGTGTGTCCAAACTTTTGGCCTGTACTGTATATTGTCACTCGCTTACCTTCCACCAATAAACATGCTTCGGTTAGCCCCACAAGTTCAGCAAGCTGTGCAGATGCAGGCTGTAGTATTACTTCAGCCTTCTCAACAACAAATTCAGTTCCTTGTGCTTTTACTACTGCATAGCCAGCACACAATTTATCTCCTACACGATAACAAGATCCATCAGTCCAATACTCCAAATCCGCCTCACGCAGTGGGAGGGCTTGCAAATCTGATCTAAGTCTCGAGTACTTCTCTGCTTCTTGAACACAATCATGTGGCTCACCATCCTCTGGAGTTGGCAAATTTTCAGCTGGATTCACCGTAGCACACTTCACTAAGGTGACATCTTCCTGCTCTAAGAGCCTATGATAGTCTCTAAGCCTAGGCATCGTCAATATGCATTTACCATAGCTCAAGAGATTTCTGAGACTATGATGGGTAAGAATTGTCACTGGATAACCCATCGTGACAGATGATGCCTTATCGTACATTAAAGAAACTCCCTCCATTGCTCTGTAGCACAGTGGTAGCCCCAACTCTACTTCTGAATAGGCAGTGGAGTAATAAGAAATAGGTTGAGGATGTGTCCCCGTACCTGTTGGCTGACAAAGAACTGCACATGCATATTTACCTCCAGTAGAAGTGGACACATACAACAAGAAATTCTTGGAATAGTCTGGAAGCGCTAGCGCTGGAGCCTCTCGTAACCTCTGTTTGATCGTCTCAAATGCCAAAAGACCATCCTGCGTCCAGGAAAGATTACAATGAAGTTGAGCATTCCCAGTATCTTTAATCATAGCCCTCAAAGGCCCTGTTAAACTAGCATAATCCTCTCCATGTCTGCGCTTGATCAAGAACTGGCTGTGGGCAGGAAACAACTGGAACCACTGATGGTGGTTGGGACGATTGAAACTGGACCTGGTCTGACTGCAATTGTGGCAATGGTTGATTTGGTGGAGACTGACTCGGTATAACCAGTGCCTGTTTCTTCTCCTTCTTCTTGTTATCCACCAGTTGTATATGATTGAGTTTTCTGAGGGTCTCTTGGTCCTGCTCTTTCTGGTCATGCTCCTTTTTCCTATATAGCTCCACTTGATGGGCTATATGATCTGTATAAATACCCTTTGCCATGCTTCCAAGACCTACCACCTCTGCCAGTTTGCTCCTCACTGGTAGAGGCAGCCCCTTCTGTATTTTGGCTCGCAAAATTGACTGCTCCATTTGATTCAAATCTGGGTCATTTCCTGTGACATTTCTCCACTCTTGATGGACTCTCGACATGTAGGCCCTCGGGTTTTCTTCCTGTCTCAGTGGCTCAATAAGAATATTATCAGGATGTACATTTGTCGGAAATGTATCTCTCAGTGCTCTCCAGACTCGACCTCTATTTGCCACAAACAGCTCTGGATTATTCACAGCAGTCCCCACATATCGATTAAGTCCAGCCTTCTGTAAAATCTCTTCCATAGCTGGAACCCCAAGGAGGTTGGCCAAAAGTCTCTTCATATCCCCTATGGCAGGCTGTGTTCCCACCATGATCTCTTCCAACTTCGAAATTCAAGGATGTGCTCCATCTTGAAGAGTAGGTAGCTTCTCAAGTATATCTGACATATTTGTACTCTGCCAAGGCTTGTACTCCAAATTCTGTCCTCAGATGATCACTGGACACATCTTATCAAGTTTCTTTCCTTTCCTTGAGCGCAGAGCATATTTTTGAGAGCCTTTTTTCTGCAACTCTTCCTTCTGTATGTGGAGCTTTTCCAACTGGTCTTCCAGTGCTCTTTGGCTTTCTGGACTGGTAGATTTATCCCAATACAAAAGACATTGTTCTATACTTCTTTCGACCTCTCTTAAAGCCCTTCGTCTGTCCTCTCCTATTCTGGTACTAGATGTCATCGGAGAGAACCGCTTCGAAAGCAAAGGACCCTCACTCTAGCCAGTATCCGTCTGACTACAGGGTGATATCCACCCATAATCCCCTCCAAATCACTTTGATTATCATCATCTCCAAATTCCGTCCTCCTCAATGCACCCTCGGTTTCCAGATGTACCGTTTTCTTCTTACTTTTGGAGCTTGGATACATCTTTATAGTTGTTTCCGCTTGTCCCACTTCTATTACTCGCTCATCTTCATCTTTGATGTGATATTTACCCTCCTGACTGATCACTGGGAGCTGGGGATAAATTTCCTTAAACTTCACCTCCTTCTCATAAGGTGGGGGTCTCTTTACGGGGTCCATATGTGAGAAAGGTGCATTAACTTCTGCCATTATTTTTTCTATTTCGTCCACACTTCTATCTCTCTTATCTTTTGCTGCTTTTATCAATTTCTGTCCCTCATTTTCAAACAACTGGAGAATGCCAAGCTCTGTTTGTCTCTTTTCTTCACGTTTTTCCCTTCTTTTCCCTTTCTTTTGATCAGCTTTATAAGCGGACACAAGCACCTGCATTGTTTTAATTACATCTGGGTTAAGGGTCCCCTCCACTGGCCATGGTTGGTCAATTTCAGGCCAGCGCTTATACCATTTCTCTGATATTTTTGCAATGCCCTTAACCAAAGGATTATTCTTCTGTACTACATCAACAGGAGTAATTACTTTCGGAATTTTAGTGTCCTTTCCAGTGTTGGTCGTCTTACTTTAAAAAAGTAATTAGTTACAGTTACAAATTACTTCTCCCAAAAAGTAATTGAATTAGTAACTCAGTTACCTCATTGTAAGAGTAATTAGTTACTCAGCAAAGTAACTGTGACGTTATTTTTCATGTTCTATACGTTATTACATTCTATAACATCTTTAACGTCAAAGATGTTTATATCAACTGATTGAAGAATAAAAACACTATACACAGTATTTTAGAACATTTGGTATTTATTTGAACTAAATAGATTGCAGCCTGTTAAGAAAACACAAATGTAAACTTCTGGCCATTAAGTAGTGCAAATCTCTGTAACTGTATATTAGGCCTACTGCACAATAAACAGAACACTATCCTTAAATATTCCGTAAAGCAACAATATTAAATATTGAAAATAATTCAAGTACAAAACCCAATACCCAAAAATTTAAACTTGGGTAAAAAGACACAAAGGATAATTTGGCCTTTAAGTAGTGCAATTCTCTGTACCTGTATACCATTGCACAATAAACAGAGCACTATGCAACTCTCAAATATTCAGTACAGTAACAAAGTTAAATATTGCAAATAAATAATGTTCACACACTTTGCATTCAAGTACAAAACCCAATACCCAAAAATGTAAACTTGGGTAATAAGAAACAAAGGAAAATCTGGCCTTTAATTAGTGCAATTCTCTGTATCTGTATAATACTGCACAATAAACAGAGCAATATCCAACTCTTAAATATTCAGTAAAATAATAAAAATTAAATATTGAAAATAAATAATATTCAGTTATTCACACACTTTACAATCAAGTGCAAAACTAAGACACACAAATGTAAACTTGGGTAAAAAGAAAGAAAGGAAGACCTGGCCATTAAGTAGTGCAAATCTCTGTACCTGTATATTATTGCACAATAAACACTATCCCTCTCTATGTAGATTAAAATGTTGTTCGTTCTCAGCGAAAATGAACAATACATTAATCTATACTAAAATACTCCTCTCATCTAATGACTAAACCAGTGGTTGTAACGTAGGAGGAGAAGCTTTTCGAATCTTTTGTCAGACATTCTGTTCCTCTTCGGAGAGAAGACAAGCTTGCCCTGGCTGAACAGTCTCTCAACAGGTGCACTAGATGGAGTAGCAGCATTGTAACGTAGTGAAATTTTCTTGATGAGAGAAAATCCACACAGAGAGCTTAAGTTTTGTGCTGAAGATCTAAAATAGTCTGCCACCTGGTTTTCTGCTGAAGAGGAGGTGTCCTCCTCAACCTCCTCAAAGGAAAAGAAATCGTTCTCTTTGGCTGAATCTGTGTGGTGTGAAGATGTGCTGGTACCTGGCTGTGGTTCTTCGAGGACAACTTTCCGGCACTCTGCCAGCAAACTTGCCTTAGCCTTATCCTTTAACTCCTGTGACCGCAGCCAGCGAAGTTTGAATTTTGGAAGAGTTACGGCAGCAAGTATAGCCTCTTCATTTCCCAGGACATCAGCAAATCTGGTTTTGATAGCCTGAAACGATAAGAATAATCACATTAAATGTATGTATTCACACAAATCAGTGTTATCATCATTATCATTATTATTATTATTATTAGTAGTAGTAGTAGTATTTATTATTGTGAGTACTACAGCAATGCTCATTTAATAAATAATAAAATATTCAATTAAAGTTCTTACTGTGACTATGGCGTCAGGAAGATCCCTCAGTATTTGCAGACCACTTGTAAGGGCTTCTGTCCTCAGTATTAATGTCTCTATTGTTGGTAGGAGTGTACCATAAAAACAGTTGTCTTCTCCCTGGAGTATATCCAAGGCAACTGTAAGGGGCTTCATCGCAGTACAGTACTCCTTTAAAAACTGGTGTTCCCCTTCTGTTATCGCTGTCAGTCCTAATTTGGAGGAGATGGTGTTGAAGTCTACCATGGATATTTCAGAGATTCGAGCCAGGGCATCATAGAAGGAATTCCATCGTGTTGTACAAGGTACAAGCAGCTTTTCTGACACCAACTCATCAACTGTTTCAGTAGCCAAAGTTGATCGACTAGTCTTGCTCCAGAGGGCTGTGCATTTGGCAGTAGCACTTCTGTAAATAGCCTTTGTTGCAGGGTTTGACAGCAGCCACTTGTCAATATCTGTGCACGAAATCAGGTTTAGCGTGTGTAATGCACATCTCTTGTGGGGGGGCAAAGTGATCACAACATCACGATCATTATCATCAGTTGCATGTAGAGCATCATTAATGTCTGTAAATGCCACCTCATCTTCATCGTCTTCAGAATCACTCTCCTGTGGCTGGTACCTCTTAAATGCTTTAACAAAATTAGAGCCATTATCAGTCACTGTTGCTGCGATTTTGTGTGTTATCCCATATGTTGAGTGTATATTGTCAAGCTCAGCTGCAATGGCCTCATGAGTATGATGCCCTTTAAACCGTCTGCAGGCAAGAGCTGCTTTCTCTCTTTCCATGTTATTTGGATTGATCCAATGTGCTGTCACACCCACGAAACTTCTATTGTGGGCCGTCCAGATGTCTGCTGTGGTTGAAATGTACTCCAGTTCCTCAAATGACTTTTTAAGCTCAATATTCATTTTTTCGTATTCACTGTCTATGAATTTAGCAAAAGTGTTTCGGCATGGGGCAACCCCCCTTCCTCCTCCTCGTATTGGTATTTTACCAATGATAGCTCTGAATGCCTCAGACTCCACAGTGGACAGGGGTAACATGTTTTCAACAGTTTACCTGGCAATCAGTGTGTTCAGCTCGGCTTTGGTCACCTGTTGCTGACCCGAAAAATCGAGCGTTGCTTGTTTTAACAGAGTGGCTCCGTCTCCCTCGCTGGCTGCATTTGGGCTTGGGGTTGGGTTAGCAGCAGGAGCAGCAGCAGCAACAAGTGTCGTGTTAGCGTGTGTTGATGTGAGGTGCTTCATAAGGTTCGAGTTGCTTGAGGCAGACGTGGATAAAGTCTTTTTTCCTGGACATAGCGTGCATGTTACATACATAGTGTGAGCAGGGCATGATCCGCCCACCCAGCCAATCATCATCGCATTTGCAATGGCGTCATCACCCCCCCTCCCCTCCCCTCCCCCCTTCCCTTCCCCCCTCCTCCCTGCTCTCTCCAGGCAGCTGATGTGTGGCCAAAACCTGACACTTGCGCTTCATTCAACCAAATTGTAGTAATGCGCCACTTCACATTCTCAGTAACGGTAACGGCGTTGCAACGATGGGAAAAGTAATTAATTAGATTACTCGTTACTGAAAAAAATAACGCCGTTAGTAACGCCGTTATACTCTAATGCCGTTATTACCAACACTGGTCCTTTCTCAACATTGTGATGGCTCCCCTATGTTTCCTTGTTGTAATTAATTACTAAAACTAAGACTAATTAAAAGTTATGTAGATTCTTTATATGCCACTGATTTACCACAGTCAGTAAAATAAAAATGAAATAGATTTGCCACTCCAGAGGAATAAAAAACTTATTAATATCACAACACTAAGTCCACATATAATATCAACTAAACACACAAATAATCTATGGAATTTTAAGTAAAATTCCTCCAAATATCCTGCAAATAGAAGGAAAATCCAATCCTATATAAGAGTTCAAAAAGGTCACGAACTCCCACAAGGGACAAACTATCACCAAAGGTGTTTGCAGCAAGACAATTATCTAATTATCACTCAATGCTCACACCCATTCACCTTAAGATCATCAAATTAATCTCAATATTAAATCCCGAATGCAGCTCAGATCAAAATAAACCATGCACAGACAATGAAACTCACATCTGCAACTCTCCACAATATTTAAATCAAATAATTATCTTCTATTAATTATTTAAATGCATCAACTGGTCAGTCTGTTGCCAAGCCTCTCTTCTAAATGACTACAGCATATAATATCGTATGTCTATGTAGACAGATGGATGTATTCTATTAACCCCAAATTAAGAAATATTCTTAAGTGAAAGCAAACTAAAAATATGTCAACAATAATGACTGTAGAGGAGTGTACACACAGGTTTTTGTTAAAAGAGTTTGTGGATAAAACAGCACTAGCCTTGATCAGACTGGATTCAGGAGCCGTCCACGCTGTCGTCAGCAATCCTCAATCCGTGTGACACACTGGCCAGCCTTTTCGTCTGCACTTTGGAAGATCCCAATTCAGATGCACTAAACAGACAAAAGTTCAGTATCTTATGAACCCACTAAGTCCTTATAAATAATACAACAAATAATTCAGTGTGATTTACGCACTTTATCTGCCAACACTTAGATCATTCTGTCTACAATAAATATTTTCCTCATTTAAACTACAACTATTAACAAATACCAAGTTATAATTACATACAATGCATTATCAATTTAAAAAGTTTAGTTTTTACTCTAATAACATCTTAAATCTTCTAGTAGTATATTATGACCCACAGGCTGTACTTTAAATTGGTTCGAATATCCTAAAAACTGTCAAACTATCAAATCATAATGATCTAACATTTTTCTTTTTTCTTTCTTTCTCTACTTGTACCTTACAAAGAAAAAAGGGAAGAGAGCACCCTCAGCACTCCCCCTATTAGAAAAATCAATCTTATTTACGTTTTATATGGGGTGCCCCCCCCTTGTTCCACCTCTTAAATTTAGCAAGAACATCCAGTATATTCTAGTTCTCAGAGAGTGAACATCTCACCCAATCTCCTAAAGATCAGATAAAACTCCATATAACAGGGTACAAAGTCTGAAACAAAGAACACACACACCCACCGGCAGGAGCAAACACACACTCACACACAGACCCACTGAAAATATTCTCACTGATCTTCACACTTCTCTTCACATTCATAAACGTCCTTCTTGGGGCTCATACGTTCTTAACAGATTCAAAAACGTCCCCTCGAAAGAGGCTCATAGCTCTTTATCAAAGTCCCCCTCAAAGGCTCATAAGTATTTATCAATATTTATAAAGTCCTCTTTTTTGAGGCTCATATGTTTTAACAATAAAGGACAAAATATTTTTCCTTATGAATTACTAAATTTCCTGTTCTCAACCACAACCTATATATGCCTATTTACATCTATTTCATATGAAATCTATCACATCAACATAACATAAAACCCCATAAACCATCCCATTTCGCAACCTTTCACACACAACCAGAACACAGCTGAGACAGCACTTCACACACACACAGAGATCACTCTTCTAACAAACAGAGACACCTTGGCCAAACTCTCACACTAACTTCAACGTTTTCCCAAAAACACAAACAGCTTTCAATCCTCAATTCTCAACAATGACTCATTCATACTGTCCTATAGCATGCTTTTTTGCCGCTCCTTTCTTATTTCCTTTTTCTTTATTCTTTCTAAATTTATGCTACCTTATGAGGTGTACAATATTCAATGAGAGGCTGCATCAAAACATCGTTCGTCAACTTTAATGTTCAGAGTGGGAACTTACAATTGAATTTTTCATTCTACACCTCCAGTTCCCTGAACTGACCTGAAACTCACCTAGTGATGTCCCAGGATTTTAGGCCCATCTAAAATCGCCTCCTTGAGGGCTTTTGTCCTAATCTGCGGCTTTTTCTCTTCACCTTATTCCTATTTCTCTTTACTTCTCTATTATCTCTTTACTTTTCCTTTTGTCTTCTCTATTTCCTTTATCTTTACCTTTAACCTTATCTCTTTTACCTCATCTCTTTTTTCCATATGTCCAATTTCCCTTGGGCCCAGGGTTATTACTGTCCTTTTTGTTTTTAGCGAAATTCCCGACTATTTCTCAAAGCCTACTTTCATGCAGTGACTAATATACACATGTCTTACCGTTAAGAAGATAAGGGCCCAGTCTTCATTAATCTCGCATGGTGTTATTTAGCTCACCTTATCGTTACTAATCAGGCTATTCTACATTTTCTCATTACTTCACTGTTATTTCTTCTTTCCTTAGTTTACTTCAAAGTACATTCTCTTTACTTATTTTACATCAGTTTGTTCACTGCCTTTCCTAAGACAGACTCCTTACATCAATGTTTATTCTCTGTCTTTCTTAAGACAGGTCAATCCCCCCTTTTGCGCTTCACACAGCGCAATCAAAAACAAATTTAGAAGGAGAAACACCCCTAACACCTACACATCATGGCACCCACACACAAATGAGTCGTTACGGTGTGACCAAACAGCAAACACACAACAGCCCCAATGAGCGAACCAGTGCCCAATCATGCAAAAAATGCTCACCGTATTTGCCGGCTCAGTGCGGGAGCAGATGCACCAAAGCTGTCAGCGACGCCACAGGTCACAGCACGTCCGGAGTTTGTGACGCCAAAATTGTTCATTCTTCTTCTCATCCTCATCCCCATATCCTGTTTGTGACGCCAAAATTGCTGTTTATTGAATAGCGATGATGTGAAGATGATGAAGGACACTCCACTGACACCGTCTTGCTTGTATATAGAAAGGTTTATTACAAGAAGTACAGCATCAAATCAAGCGCCTAGGAAGCCTGAGAGAGAGTTCGAAGCCAAATATGAACTACTCTGAATAACGGCTCAGTTTACCCTGCATATATAGGTTGAACTTTGAAACAAAATGTGACAAGTGACAAAGAGACAATCTAGCTGGAATCCAACCTTTCATCTTACTTATCTATCCTTGACCTAAGCCATAATAAAATCTTGACCTGGGCCCCTAACTAATCATATAAGACCCCGGTCGTCACATAACATGTGGCACGTCAGATACTACAATGGTGACTTTGGAGATTACGTTCTCACTTCACTCTACTGACCAAGTGAAACACAATGGGACAATCAAAGTTGTAGCTGTTATTCCACCCTTAGTTTCAGCTGTGCCACTGGAGACAGGAAATATAACCAATGCACACCAGAGTGATGTTTTCAGCTCACTGTCTTCACAAACATCTTCCAGTTCTGATCAGATGGCCTCTCCTTCTTCAGAGGGCACATCGTCAGGGGATTCACATGACACAGTTCCTCCGAGCCCTCCAGGGGCATCAAGCCCTCAAAGAGCTTCGTGGCCAGCTCAAGTGGTCATTCCACAGTTCTCGGTGGCAACTGAGGATGTGCTCAGGCATGGAAATGAGGGATTCAGAAAAACTGGCACTTTCCTTGACAGCATATGGATAAAATCTGAAATCTTGGAAAAGCTAGCAGATTACATCTACAGCCACACAGCGTATCCTTTAGGCCTTCAGATTGATGAGGTTGCAGAAGCCTTAGTCTTAACACACCCATGTCTAATGGAACCAGGCAGTCGCAACGGCTGGATGGGCTGGATGTATCGCCTCAAGCATAAGATGGGAAACTACAGGACCAAGCTCCGAAATCTTTGAGTCCCAGAAGTCACCTGCAACTCTCTCCAAACAAGCGTCCCGGTGAAAGGAAACCAGCCAAAAATGTCAAGAAAGCACGGAAAGGAGAACCTGTACCTGCCACACTGTCCTTCTAGAGACAGCAAGGAAGACCAAGAGCAGCAACAACTCCAAATCTTGTCCGAGTTGAGGAAGAGAGACAGCATGACAACCACCAACCAGCTGATGTCCAACACTTTGGCCCATAGAAGACATGATGTTGTCACCCTTCAGCTGAGCATCAAAGAGATCAAGGAGAGGTGGCCTGCCTTGTTCGATGTGTCACAGGTGAGTAAGAGGCATTGTGACATTGCTCTAACATAGAGGTTAACACAGACATCTTAAGCAGAAAATGTACGGACTGAACATTCTGAAACTGTATTATCTGTGTGTTTTTTTTATTCTTTTCTTTTTTCCAGATCAGTGCAGAATTCCAGAGACTCACATATGTGAATCTTGAGCCCAAGTTCATGGCAATGTTGGACAAGTTTACCCCTAAGCTGCTGTTCATCTTCAAAGCGAAGAAAGGTGCCGCTGGGGAGAGACATCGTGCACAACTGGATACTCTACTCCAGGTAGGCTTTACAACGGCCTCTCATTCACCCATTCACACACACACACTCACACATGTAACCGAGTGAAACCTAGCGGTGATCCCCGAGTCCCAAGTATAGCAGCAGGCGCGTGTAGGGGCTTCGGTTGACCTAACTCTTCACCAACTCATAGGTAGCACTGACCAGCCCGCCAAGTGGGATATCCCTCTTGGTGTAATGGTGAGTGCTACCATCTTCAAAACCAAGAGCCGCAAGATCCCGCCCGACCCTAGGCAAGCCCTTAACATGGGTCGAACACTATAAAATACACAACGCAGAGAAAAGACGTGAAGAGGTCAGTCTAGTTACACACACACCAATGGTGGCAAGCTGTCATGCAAGGTGCTAGCCACAGCCCATTGGGAGCAATTTGGGGTTCAGCATCTTGACCAAGAACACTTTGACATGTGGACAGGAGGAGCTGGGATTCGAATCGACCGGCCCTACAGTCACTGGACAACCCACTCTCCCTCTGAGCCATAGCTGCCCCTTGTGACATCTGAAGTAAAAAATACATTTTCTCCTTTGACCTTACAGACTGGGGTGACCATCCAGCATACCAGAGAGGTCATCATCCGGTGTCTGATTGATCACCTGGGGGAAAAGGAGAGTTCCTTAATCAAGGAGTTTAAGGTGAGTTGCTTCAGAAGTGTTTTTAAAAAAGATATACAGTCATTTTGAAGTAATAAAAATAATAAGCTTGCCTACCATTCTGCTATAACCAACTTGCTCTCCAATGTCTGCAGGGAGCTGGTGGTTCAGGTATCAACATAGAAGAGAAGCTGGCAACGGAGGTGATGGCTGTCTACATGCTGACAAAGGAAAGTGGAGACAGCGATGTCGGCATCATCATTGAAGGTTCCACAATTCTCCACCATCTTGATGATTTCAGCAGAGCGTGCTGCTACATGGTAGGACTAACATATGCCTTAGATCTGAAGTAACCCAAACCTCTGAGATACACCTTTGAGGTATTCCAAAAGGTGCTGCTGGAAGTGGATGCTGGAAACCTCTCAGCTAGGGTTCAAAGACCGAAGACTGCTGTGGTCATCTAGGTGCTTGTGGGGCAACCCCAACTGGGCAGTTGAGTATGTGAAGCAGATGCCCAGTTGAAATGTTAGTTAATCTGAACTGCTGTTTAAAAAGCACAGGTCCTTCAAATTTTGTTGACAAAGTATTTCAAGGGTGAATTTTCCTGGCAGAAATATTCATATTCATTTTCTTTATTTTTGTTCTTTCAGTTAAAGGGTGTGAGGATAGTTCCTCTCTTTGAACCCCTCGATCATGCTTTTGGTTTTTATGTCAAATTAAGCTTTTGTTAAGCAATTTCTTTTTGGGCATAATCGGGCCAGGCACATCCTGAGATGTTTGTCTTGAGAAGTTTTGGATGGTTGCTATTGGAGTGTAAAGGTTGCTATTGGAGTGTAAGATTGAATTTCTTGACGTGTTTAATAGTGAAGTAATTGTCAAGTCTTAAAATAAGTAGCATGCCATAAATACTTTGCTCTCTCTTTTTTTGAGTTGCAGAGTATACAGTAGTTCTGAATTCAAATAAACATAAAAAGTTTGTGCTCTACAGAAAGGATCAGCACTCAGTGAATAACCTCCTAAGCCCTATGATAAGCTATTATGGCAAGGCTTAACTATACAGACCAGTGATAATTAACACGTCTTTGGGCTCATCGGGTGGGAACCTCCTTTCACCAGTGTTTTGTCTAGTTGGTCCCACGACACCTCCAGGAGGCTAGACAGTGATCTCTGGCATCCCAGAGACACTCCCCTAATGCCAGGTCTCACTGCTCCCCGCACCAACCCAACAACCTCCTTTACCTTACTTACACATGGCTTTCTCAGCCCAAACAGCCCTGCCACCTTCAACAAACCCAGGCTCCATACATGTGAGCTCCAGGTAGCGACAGTACTGATACTACCTTTCCTAGCACATTCACCATACTCTGTTTCACACGCTACATAGCATAAGTCCAATATAAGCTAAAGTTAGAAGAGATAAATAAACTCTCAGGATCAGCAAACACACTCACCTTGCAGTATGGTCTCATACAAAAGGGATTCAAATAGGCCACTCTCACACTTAAATAATCTTCCTCTTCCTGGATTTTCTCCTGAGAGGACTGACTGGTGGATCTCTCCACCTGATCTCAAGGAGTTATGTACCCTGCTTAGTAGTTCCCCCTGCTGGCCCCCAACTGACATTATTTTTTCTCTTATAGATCCACTGGCTAGCTCTAGCTGCTTCATCTGCCATTTCCTTCACTGTCTTCCTCAAACCCTGTCCCCGCACTCCGAGTTCCCCCAGGAGCGAGACAGCTGATCTTGCTATGAATCCCCTACACCCCACTTCCACTGGACAAATCCTAGTTTTTCATCCTCGCTGCTAAGCTTCTGCTCCTAAGTCTGCATACCTAAGGTTTTTCTTTCATAGGTTTCTTCCACTGATTTTTCCCAAGGAACTCTCAATGCTCAAAGAAATATACTATCCGTTGACTCACTGACCACAACACTATGTCAGGCCTCTGATTGGTACAAACTATTTCCTGGGGAACAACAAGCTTTCCCTCTAAATCTACTTGCATTGCCCAATCACAAGCACCTTCTAGGCGGTCACACCCTTGCCTCCTTACTAACTTATCCCTTCTGTATTTCTCCCCCTCACGGACAAACTGTATTGCTAAACTCCTATTCTCACCCGGTTATGTCACCATGTATATTGGCCTTGTGACAAGCTAAGTTTACAGCCTGACAAAATATGCTTTAAGGTTGCGGTACCCGAACACAATGGGCATGATGGGTCCCCATTTACCCACAGTTTTAGGTTCTGGGGGGTTGGTAACACATCATATGTAGCCCCTACCAGGAATCTAATATGATTCTCCTCCATACTCCACAGGTCCCTCCAACTAAGCTTCCTCTTCTCTACACTTTCCCAATTCAACCACTGTCCCTGTTTAGCTTGGGCCACTACCTTTGCACCCCTTAATATCTCCTCCTGTCTATGTATCTGTTCCACAACCAGCCTTCTTTTATCTTTGGGACCTGCTTTATTCCATACCGGTTTGCCTGAGCCAAGCCCCAGGCCTTCCCGGCCAAACTGAACATTTCCTACAATCTCTGCATGCCTAAGAGCTGCCTCTGCCTCCTGAACTGCCAATCTTGGGTTCCACTTCCTCCCCTTGGTTGGATTTGGAACCATACTCCTAACTACCACGTCCTTACTCCCAGATAACAAGAGCTCTGTCCTAACCTTGGTGCATTTAAATTCCTCTGTTAAACTAGATACTCGCAGCTGAAGTATCCCTTTTCCATACAATGCAACACTACTTAGGCACCTAGGAACGCCCAACCACTTCCTAATATAGGAGCTAACCGACCTTTCAATTCTCCCCACAACGGATATTGGAATTTCATAAATTGACAATGGCCACATTAACCTAGGAGATAGCCCAAATTACAGACACCACAACTTCAACTTTCCTGGAAGTTCTGATTTATCTATTCTATCCAATCCTTCCACCACATCTTTTCTAAATTTCACCACCTGTTCCTCATCATTCAACTCCACATTGTACCACTTACCTAAGCTCTTTACTGACTTTTCCCTAATTGTTGGGATTTCCTCATCATCATGTATCATCCTATCACTTAACGTCCCTCTATGTATCAAGACACTTCTAGTGTTACTGGGCTTGATCTTCATGCTGGCCCACTTGAGGTTCTTATTTACCTTCTCTAGTAGCCTCTTTGTACATGGCATTGTTGTGGTCACCAGTGTCATGTCATCCATGTAAGCCCTAACTGGTGGAAGATGCAACCCGTTCAGCCGTCTCTCCCCACCTATCACCCACTTAGAAGCCCTGATGATTACTTCCATCGCCATAGTAAATGCTAATGGAGTAATTGTACACCCTGCCATGATGCCTATTTCTAGCCACTGTCAACCTGTTGTGAAACCTGCCGTACTTAGACACAACCTAATATCCTGAAAATATGCTTTCACTGTTAACAACTACCTGTGGCACTTTGAAGTAGTCAAATGCACTCCAAATGAGGCCAAGTGCATTTGCAAGATCTAAAAATATTATATGCAGGTCCCTTTTGTTAATCTTCGCTGCCTGAATCTGGTGCCAGATCATGCTAGTATGCTCTAAACACCCCGCAAAACCTGGTATTCCTGCCTTCAGCACCATAGTATCTATTAAGCTATTCCTTTCTGAGTAGCTAAATAATCTCTGCGCTACTACACTAAAGAAAATCTACATTCAAGAGAGAAATCATCCGCAATTGGCTAAGGTCTACAGACTCCTTCTCCTTGATGAATGAGAAATGAGGACACCCCCTGCCCTATGCCATGCTCTTGGGATAATTTGTTTCTCCCAAACTATTCTTAGCTGTTTCCACAAAAATTTAAGGGTATCAGGCGCACTTTTATAAACCCGGTAGGGGACTCCATTAGGCCCTGGGGCCGAAGAAGCCTTTGCATGCCTGACCACCTCCTTAACTTCCTTCCACCTAGGTGGTCTGACATCCATCTAATGCTCTATCTCTCCTAATGGAGGGATATCGGGTGGGAAACCTACTATCCTATTCTTCTCTGAATCTGAATATGTATTTCTCAAATATTCTTCAACCTCTAGCCTTTCTGCTTTGAGCTGCCCTCTCATTTCCTGGCTGAACAATCCTTTAACAAAGTAGTTGTGTTATCGCTGTTAAGTTCAATAAAAGTATTTTTGCTTGTTACACACACACACACACACACACACACACACACACACACACAAACTTTTTGGGAATGGCTGGAGATAGTTTTGTTATGGCTGCTTGTAGACCTGCTGCGACAGGATTATTTTATTTTGGAACAGGATTATTTATTTTAAATATATTTTAAATTCAACAAATAAAGTATTGTTGTGAGATCTTGTTCATATTTTGTTCATTACAGTAATATTCTGTTTTAGGGATACTAAAATGTCTTACTGCATATTACTTGAAAAAATCTGGGTAACAAATTTACACTCACTAATATTGAGTAGATTTTAAAGCTTTGAAACTGTATGAAACAAACATTCAATAATGCATAAATGTGAGTAATATGAATTATATCAATCAGCATAATTTACACAATTGACAAATATAAATTGAGTAGATTTAACAGAAATAATTAGTACATTTAAATGAAATAATGAGTAGGTTTAACATAAATAATTGAGTAAATGTATCTAAAATAATGAGTTGATTTTACTTAATTATTTGTGTAAATGTAACTGAAATAATAAGTAAACCTTACTAAAAACATAAGTGGAAGCCACTGAATAAACTTGAGTAGATATAAATGAAAGCATGTGTTGCGTTGTGTTACGTTTTACACAATTTCAAAGGTTTAAAATCTACTCAATATTAGTGAGTGTAAATTTGTTACACTGATTTTTTTAAGCTATATGCAGCAACATTTTTTTGAGTGTATGTTATGTTAAATTAGCAGTACAAACGTAGTATTTTGCTGTTCTTACAGTTAAATAGGCAGGAGATTGTTGTTTGCATAATGCGGTAAATATCGATCTAAAATGAATACCACAGTAGCTAGAACATTTCTTCTTTTTGCAGCAGAAAACTAAGGCTTCTGTCTTCTGTGTCATCATGTTGTACACTCGTATTGATGTCACTGCACTACGCTACGTGTGGGCACCAGAGGAACAAATTAATGGCTTTTTACTCTGCTCACAAAAGTAAACATATCTCAAAAACTAAATAATGTGCATAGTTGAAATGACTTATGGTTAAAATATATTTTAATTTGTTTCTACAAAAAATCTTTTGGATCATTATTTTTTTTATGTGTGTGTGTTTCTTTTGTATGATCTGATGAAAAATTGTCGAGTTTTTGTATTTTTTTTTTATAACACATTTTTAATACTTTTGTCAATTATTATGGTTTATTGACTTGCAGAACTGTTTAGATAGGTTTGTGCAGATTGTAGGGATATACTTGAAGAAATGACATAGAAATAAGCAAAAATACCAGTGTACTGTAGGTAATGGTGGACCATTTCTTTTGCAGAGTTCAAAGGGTTAACTTGAGTTACATTTTCAAATTAGGAGTATGACTTGTAGTTGAGTACTGTTAGATCAGGGTATTTCTACACTTACTGAAGTAAAAAATCTGAGTACTCCTGCCTTGAGACTTGAGACTTGATTTAGTCCCAAGTAATAGTGGATTTTCTGTTAATGGTGTTGCTGCTTGCAGTCTTTATTGCCATTCAGTAAAGGTGATCCATCCTCTCACAAAACTCTTCCTCAGTGGTGCACAGTGAGTGCACACTAGCTCATTCCATCCATAATTAACTTTTTAACAAAGGGACAGTATGATATTTTATATGCTAGTTTAGTAATTTAAAACATTACAAATGGAGAAATTGGACTAAATTAAGACAAATGTGACTTCTTTTGATCAGGTACTTAATCTATGGATGGCGAAAGGACGGTCACGAAGCTCAGCAGCTGGTCAGAGTCAAACACTGGTCATTTGGAATTCCGCAAGGTGAGGCTAATACAAAATAGGAGTCAGACATAATATTTATTTATTTATTTAATCTTATCTGGTTAAATAAAGTTAAAATAAAACACATAAATATTATGTTTGATTCCCATTTTGTATTTACTTAAAGAACTCAAAATGACCAAAGTTTAAAGGGATAGTGCACCCAAAAATGAAAATTCAACCATTATCTACTCACTCATATGCCGATGGAGGCCCTGGTGAAGTTTTAGAGTCCTCACATCCTTGCGGAGATCGGCGGGGGAAGCAGCTAGCGCAGCTAATGGCAGAGGGCGCCCCAGACTAACGTCCAAGAACACAAAATTGAATCCACAAAGTATCTCCATACTGCTCGTCCATAGTGATCCACTCGAAAAACGTCATATGAACTCTGTTTTTAGCCTCACTGTAGCCTGTAGCTCTGACTGCTTCTCTGTGCTCCGTGCTCACGTGTGCATGCCTTCACAAGACCAGCGAAAGCATGAGCTTTGCTCACCCATGTTTACATCACGTGACACGTGCACCGCAGGGAGAGACAACGGTAACCACAGAGCTAAAAGATAATTTGCACTACGGTCTTTTAGCAAAGGACAGCCCAACATGTCTGAAGACTTTGAAATTGAGGAGGAACAGCATTTCTTTGTTGAGCTGTATTTGTTTGAGCCCAAGTATATGGACGGAACTCAGGCTACTGGACGAAGCAGCCACCGCAGCTTATGAGCCTAACCCTCAGCCAGCCGCAGAATACCGGAGTCGAGCGCTGGAAACCTGGTGGTGTAGTTGTTTCAAATGCGAAGCATTGAGGAAAGTCTTTGCTGCTCAGACTGGGAATTGGCGATGCCTGCACTTGAGAATCTGGACATCAGTACTGACGAGACTGCTGCTCTTCAGAAATCACCGATCACCCTGAGCGCGCACACGTGAATGCGGAGCACCGAGAAACAGTCAGAGCTACAAGCTACAGTAAGACTAAAAACAGAGTTCATATGACGTTTTTCGAAACAACTTTTTATGTCGGGGCTGCAGCACACTTGGATCACTATGGATGAGCAGTATGGAGATACTTTGTGGATTCAATTTTGTGTTCTTGGACGTTAGTCTGGGGCGCCGTATGCCATTAGGTGTGCTGGCCGCTCCCCCCGCCGATCTCCGCAAGGGATGTGAGGACTCTAAAACTTCACCAGGGCCTCCATCGGCATATGGGTGAGTGAATGAAAATTCAGCCATTATCTAATGGCTGAATTTTCATTTTTGGGTGCACTATCCCTTTAACTCTGACCAGCTGTCTAGTTTGGGGCAAGTAAAGTGCATCTACATGTGAACAGGAGGAGGCTTTGGTGTTTATGTGCATTTAGAAAAACAAATAAGAAAGCATCAATAAGTCTAGACAATTTGTGCACATCCAATAAACCTTGATGCTCTTGTTTTCTTTTAACTTGTCTTAACCTGGTCAGTTCCCCTATCCATTCCAATAAACATAACGGCCTCTAGTTTCGCAGACGGGGCGAGGCGGAGGCGCAGCGCACCTGCACTTCGCCAACTGGGTGTGGCCAGGCGGATTTTGCAAGTTTGGCACACCGTGTGCGCTGGTGCAGCTACTCCTCTTTCCCACCTCCGTTCCTCCTACCTGCGCAAGTCAGAAAGAGGGAGGAGAATATATGGAACTGCGAGCAAACCTCCACGTAAACCGAACATAACTTACAATTTGTTGACAGCGTTTCTCTCGTGCGCGTGCTCTCTCTCTTTATCTCTTCCTGTCTCACTGTGTTGAGACAGCAAGATGACAGATGCTGAATATATACTCCCTATCTAATGCTGTGGCTGTTTGTGGTTGGCTGAGAGGGATGTGAACTCATTATTTTGGAGCTGTATTAATCAGATCAGGTTGGGTTTCCATTACGCATGCCAAATGGTGCCAATCCCCTTTGATCTGACATCAGATGTGACAGGACAGTCGATATAGAGATACATTTATGTGCTGATTGCAGATAGTTGCATTGAATAATGTTTTTTGTGGGTATTTATTGCATCGTTAATGTGCCTGACATTCTGGAAACATGCCTGTGAGGTTTTGGTGACGTGTGCGCACTGTCCGCTGGTCAGCCACACTTCCGCTACACCGGCTGCACTCTGCCTGCACTGCCAGTAGACCTGGTTTCAGCTGGCGAGCTTTTAGCGCACCTTTGGCGAAGCCTTTTGGCACAAAACTGTCACTGCGCCAAGCTGGATCTGTCGACACCTCCCCCTGCTGCACCGCCACACCCATCTCAGCGCACCTCGGTCTGCCAAACTACCAAACTGAGCGCACCTCGGGTTGCACTGCTCGCAACTAGCTTTGCGCGGGGTTCGCCACCCTGCGCCATGCCGGGAAACTAGACGCCAACGTTTCTAGGATAACTAAATTAATGATTACTGTCATCTGATTTCATCCAATTCCACAGACTTATTTAATGGGATGTCTAAAACGAGTGACAGTGTTCCACTTAATCTAAAGTGGACTGCAGTAGAACCATGCCCCCTTTATTTAACAAGCATGGCCAACCACGAGGCAAGGAGGAAGTGCAAGGCACATGTCAGTCGATGAATCATATTGTTAAAATATGTAATTTGTGTTTAAACTGTATTTAAAGCAAACATGAGATGTTATATTATTGATACATGTCAAAAAAATCACAGGAAAGATTTATAGCTTTTACTAAGGATTTTTTCAAAAATATCTGTCCATTGGAATGGACAGTGGATCTTTTTCACTGTGAAATTAATTGCAAAATATTGTTTAAATAGGGAAATACTGTTCTGATTTGATTTTCTAATGATACAATCACTCTATAATGCAACTTGGGTTTATTTTGTTGACCTCCCACTGGGGGTTGTTGTTTTCATAACCCTGTTAAAAGTGGATTTGAAAAAAAAAAAAAGAAACAAAAAAAAAAACATGTAAGAGCTAGAGCATTCATTCTTTTTCCAACAGATAGTTAAGACTTCCATCTTGTTGCTTAATGTAATGTGATGATGTCATTACATTGAGCGACAAGCGGTTCAGAAGACAGTGAAAATGAGTGGTGACGTGACAGTATTGTCTCGTTATGGCTGTGGGAGATCGTTGTTAACATAATACTGTCAAAAACCGATCTAAAAGTGAAGCAGAAAGCTTAGACTTATGCTACAAGCCAGTGGCGGTTCTAGGGGCGAGGCCACAGGGGCATTGGCCCCCTGAAGTGCCCTGTCCTGTCACTCATCTGTCGTTTTGTCCTAGAATGACAATCAGATTATAGGTGAATGCAATTCCATGCCCAACAATTGGTGGCAGTAGTGTGCCAAATAGGCAGGTCCACCGTCAATAAAGCTGACAGATGAATACGATAATTTGAATGAACTCAGGTTCACGAATGATACCTCAGCGATAGGTGGGCTGGAGATGTCACGGAGAACCGTTCGATGGCAGACAACGTTTTGTAGAGATTGCTGGTAAGTCACAAATCCCCATGGTTGTCTTTAATGTTTGAAAGAACATTAATTGCTGCTGTCGCTCTGCTCAAGTCTGACAAACATTAAATTAAGAAGCAGCAGTAAGATATTAGGTCCTGTGTCCACATAGCGCCTTTTTCTGAGCGCCAGAAGAAGGCCAGCGTCTTTTTTCCATTGTTCACAATGAGGAGAGAGCGTGGGCGGCCACATGCTTTTATGCACGGGTTGGTGGTGAAGTGGCGCACATGACGGATGGATGGACAACAACCACGTATCTAAAACAGGTAATACATCTGGCTACATCTTTCCCACATCAAAGATCCGTGATCACCTACACCCGCGTGCGTAAAAGCGCACACAATTCCGTGTCTTCTAACCGCGGATGCTGTGATTTGATGGCCCGGTACTCATTGTAGCCCACTCTTATAAGACCCAATAATAATAATAATAATAAGCTACTGTGGACCTATATGCCATGCCTTTTAATTAAATTACCAGAGGAGTTCGCTGAAAAGCAGGTAATGTCAGCCTGAATTACTCAAGTGCGTCCCCGGTGAAAAACGGCGTGCCTGGTGGCGAACCTAAAATAGGCCTGGAACTGGTCTCCATCTGACCGCAGCTCTTGGACGAGGCGATGGTATTCACTGTATTGATGCCTCCAACGGTTAGTGTCATGCACCCACATCCTCCTTGCTCTACATGTACGTCTGTCAGATAGAGCAGTGACAGCAGGGACATCACTATTAAGCTCATCCAAACATAATATGAGCGCAAGCATCTTCCGGTTGGTGCTCATCGTGAAAGAAATGTCAAACTATAAATAAAAAACAAAGAGGCGATGCTGCAAAACTGCGCGGCTACAGGAATTGTCAAGATATTGTTGTCATAGAAAAGAAAACCCTTGTGAGCGTTTTTTTTTTTGGGGCGCACAGACGCTTCATCCCAACGCTCCGCAGCGCCCTTCCAGCACCTTTCTGCCAGAAAAGGCGCTATGTGGACACAGGCCCTAAGTTAGCTTTAGCTTTCGCTAATACATGTGATGCTAATCAATGTACATTACTTCTTTGTAATTTGCATTTTTGTGTTAACATTAACCATAATGTTTGATTGCAAGTCAGAGTATGAAAAGAAAAGGTCAGTCTCAGATGGGCATTCAGCGGTTTTTGGCCAAAAAAAAACAACTGTCTACCAGCTGCTGAAAATGAGCAGGGAGAGAGCAAGGAGGGAGAGGGAGACAGGGAGAGAGCGACAGAGGACAGTCGACCAGAGGCTGGTCACGGTCAAGAGCGGGGCAGCTCCAATCCCTCTTCACCAGGTGATACACCATCTAAGCACAGCAACAACAGTAACTCTGTAATGTATGATATGTCTGCTATTGTAATATTTGATCAAGATTTGTCTTTTAATTCTCATTTAAAACAAACCTCACGGACTGCATTTTTACATCTGCGTAATATTGCGAAAATTAGGCCTATCCTGACCCGAAAAGATGCAGAAAAATTGGTACAAGCTTTTGTTACCTCTAGGCTGGATTACTGTAACTCTCTATTATCAGGTAGCTCTAGTAAGTCCTTAAAAACTCTCCAGCTAATTCAGAATGCAGCAGCAGGTGTACTAACAGGAACTAAGAAACGAGATCATATTTCTCCTGTTTTAGCTTCGCTGCACTGGCTCCCTATAAAATCCAGAATTGAATTTAAAATCCTACTGTTAACTTATAAAGCTCTAAATGGTCAGACTCCGTCATATCTTAGAGAGCTCATAGTGCCATATTATCCCACCAGAACACTGCGCTCTGAGAACGCAGGGTTACTCGTGGTCCCTAAAGTCTCCAAAAGTAGATCAGGAGCCAGAGCCTTCAGCTATCAGGCTCCTCTCCTGTGGAATCATCTTCCTGTTACGGTCCGGGAGGCAGACACCGTCTCCACATTTAAGACTAGACTTAAGACTTTCCTCTTTGATAAAGCTTATAGTTAGGGCCAGCTCAGGCTTGCCCTGTACCAGCCCCTAGTTAGGCTGACTTAGGCCTAGTCTGCCGGAGGACCTCCCCTATAATACACCGGGCACCTTCTCTCTCTCTCTCTCGTATTCTATTACTGCATCTTGCTAACTCGGCTTCTTCTCCGGAGCCTTTGTGCTCCACTGTCTCTCAGGTTAACTCATATCGCAGCAGTGCCTGGATAGCATGACGTGTGTGGTTGTGCTGCTGCTGTGGTCCTGCCAGATGCCTCCTGCTGCTGCTGCCATCATTAGTCATTAGTCATACTTCTACTGTTATTATACACATATGACTATTGTCACACATGTATACTGCCAGATATTAATACATACTTTCAACATATTGTACCACAGTAGCCAGAACTATAACTATAATATTATTACTTTCAATAATGTTGTTGTAAGCTACTGTCATTACCTGCATCTCTCTCTCTGTCTCTCTCTCTGTCTCTCTCTCTGTCTCATTGTGTCATATGGATTACTGTTAATTTATTATGCTGATCTGTTCTGTACAACAGCTATTGCACATCTGTCCGTCCTGGAAGAGGGATCCCTCCTCAGTTGCTCTTCCTGAGGTTTCTACTGTTTTTTTTCCCCGTTAAAGGTTTTTTTTGGGGGAGTTTTTCCTTATCCGCTGCGAGGGTCATAAGGACAGAGGGATGTCGTATACTGTAAAGCCCTGTGAGGCAAATTGTGATTTGTGATATTGGGCTTTATAAATAAAATTGATTGATTGATATTGTTATGAAATGGCACAGAAGTTAAGTAATTGTCATAATGTTAAATCCCAATTGACATTGGCGCTAAATGTTTGTAGATTTTCTGCTTGAGGAGTAACTTTAGCAATTAGCTGGTTGAACTTGAATGTTAAACTCATAACACACTCGTTTGTACCAATTTACTAGTAATTATAATGAAGGGCTATTGTGAAAATATCCGTCACATTTTGGTTAATGGGCACTCTATATTTTACTTCTGTTTGTGACTATTGTGAATAAAAATGGTGAAAACAGTAAGTCAATGTATCCTAAATTAAAGGAACAGTGTATCAAAGTGCAGATCCACCTTACTTGACCACAGCAAAGTTTGTATGAATGTATATATGTATATATATATATGTATATATATATATATATATATATATATACATACATACATACATACATACACATATATACATTCACATGTACATATGTACACATAACACATAAATGCATATTATAATGATATATTATAATGACATGATAAATAAGATAATTTCTAATGGTAATACCAATGATAATAATAATAATAATAATAATAATAATAATAATCTATTCCTTTATCTATTGTTATGTTGATATTCAATAAGAACAATGATATTGATACTAATAATACTAATCAATCATAACATACATTACGAGCACCTGGTGAGATTCATCCACCTCAGTCCTGTATTGTGACACGACCATTTCTTTGTACATCGATTTAAATCATTGGATGTTTGGACACTGCTTGATCTTCGTCCCCAACCTGTTCCACAGTTTGACCCCACACACAGATACACACAAACTTCTTCTGGTGGTTCTCACCGCCTGGACTTTAAAGTTCTCACATCCCGTCAGGTTGTAGGCGTTGAATATTGACCGGAAGTTCATTTTTGTTGGCTTTGTACAGTAGTTGTGCTGTATAAAAACTGACTAGATCCTGTAGTTTTAATAGTTTGGAATGTAGAAATAGTATGTTTGTGTGATCCAAATATCCAACCTTATGTATAATTCTGATGACACATTTTTGTAATATAAAGAGTGGATGAAGAGAACTTTTGAAGTTATTGTCCCAAACTTCTATACAATACATTAGACAGGGCAAGACCAAACAACACTACAGTGTATATAGTGCATTATAATCCAAGACGTGTTTAGCTTTATTTATAATTGAGATACTTTTGGATACTTTAGTTTGTATGTACCTGATGTGTGGTTTCCAGCTCAGTTTATCGTCAGTGGTTATTCCTAAAAATGTTATCTCCGATACTCTTTCTACAGAAGCTCCATCTCTGTTTATTAATAATTCAGAATTATCTTTATAGTTACCAAAGAACATTGCTTTAGTCTTATTTACATTTAGAGATAACTTATTAATATCCATCCATTTTTTAATTTTTATTAATTCTTTATTCACAATATTTATAAGTTGATTATAATTATCAGAAGAATAGAATATATTGGTATCATTGGCAAATAATATGAGTTTTAATAATGTAGATGCAGTGAAAATGTCATTCATATATATATTAAATAAGATCGGACCTAACACTGACCCTTGAGGGACTCCACACGCAGTGTTCTACTCTAGCCTATATCTGTTGTGTTTGTTATTTCTGTTAGTTTGACAAGTTTTTTTTTTTTTTATAAGACTAGCTTTGGTAAATACTGGCTATAGTGAGGTTATTGGAATTATTAGGTCTAGATGCCTAATGGCCATCCAATAAGATAAATGTTAAGATGTTGGTTGTGCCTGGATAAAGGATATTTTATTTAATTTTTTCTTAAATTTTTATTTTATTTGTTGTTTATTTTATTTTTCAGTTTTCCTCCCTGAGGGATTGCCACCTTATTGTGGTCAGGGAGTTTGCGTGCCTCAGTGACCCTATACCAGCAGGAGCTTAGTCTTCAGGTGGGACACCCAAGTTGGACAGGTCTTAGGGTAGAGGCCTGACAAAGTGCAATCCATTTCGTTAGGTTGGGGGTTGAACACACAGCTAACAACAACCCAATTCCATGTAGAAAACACTGTTAAACAATAAAACAAGCAGCGAGCACTTGAGACCATGGTGCTTTGACACCCTCTATAGGGCACTCACACAGCGTCCCCACATCCTGCGAGTGAGTGAGTGAGTGAGTGAGTGAGTGAGTGAGTGAGTGACCTTTATTTGTCAGCTCTACCTTTGGCAAAAATGTGCTGGAGCATGATGCCCCGTTCACATTTATGACTGGTCCCTCATATATGCCTGCCTAGAACCAGGCCTGCTGTCTGTAAGCTCTTCCCCAAGACGCAGCATGGAAACCGGAAAAGGGCATTCAGTGACTCCTGGTACAGAGACTGTGTAAATATAAAATTGAAAATGAGTTTTACTGTCTACACTTTTTTTTAATTAAAGTGTTTGAAAAAGGTTTGACTGGTGAAATGTACATACCTTATCATAAATGTGACTGTGTGCATGCATGTTGGACAAATACTTGGGCCCTCCATGAGAAATGTGGCCCCTTGATGAGAAAAATCCTAGATCCACCCCTGCTACAAGCGGTCCAAAAGATGGTGAAAATTTCTTTTGAAGAAGCAGACAAGCAGATCGATAGGAATGTCTGTTGTATTTTTGTCTGTTTTTTAAAATTTCAATTATTTTATCAATTATTATGGTTTATTGACTCATAACCTTTAAGCTTTTCGGTTGTATATACTTAAAGCATTTGAAATACCAAAAACTACCAATGTAGGCACTGGGGAAATATCTCAGCTGCAGATGAAACTATCAAAACAGCTTTGCACTCTACTCATAAAATAAGCATATCTCAAAAACTAAAAAATGTACATAGTTAATGGAGTGTCTGGAAGTTTAATCATGTTTCTGCATTTAGAAGTATTTTGAAACAGTTTGTGTTTTTGTATTTTTGTCGAATTCATTGAAAATGTCAGATTTTTGTATTTTTTTAATCAATGACATAATTTCAATACTTTTATTACTCATTATGGTTTATGGACTTATATAACCTTTTAGCTTAGGTTTTATAGATTTTTAGGGAAATGAAGAATTTGAAAATACAAGAAATATAATTGCAATAAGCCAAAACACCAACATATGTGCTGGTGGACTGTTGCTATGAGTTTAATGGGTCAGTACTAATTACTGTAAGTTTTACCTACCTTTATGGGAGATTTGTGCGTGTAGATTCTCCATCCATTGGAATGGAGTGTCGTAATAATAATCATAATAATAATAATAATCAAAATATTTTGTGTAATATTTTGTGTGTGTTTGGAACATAATTGGGTTCTAAAGTTAACATATGGATTATGTCTTCAGAAATATAAAACCTAGAAACCTGCTGCTTTTATGATCTTGCTTTTATGTTGTAGACTCAGCAGATTATATAAATAGAATTATATATGTCTATATATATATATGTGTGTGTGTGTGTGTGTGTGTGTGTGTGTGTGTGTGTGTGTGTGCGCGTGTATATATGGACTGTGATCCTTTGAGTGCACAGCTAAATCATTGCTGTACTCCTACACTTATTGTATTCACAATGGTATAACCTGTCTGACATATTACATTGCACTGCATATTAAAGGGGGTAGATGTAGAAGGACTTCATGGGCTGTTACATTGTGGCTGTGATTTCAATGTATTATTAGTAATGGAATACAGCTTTTAAAAGACTTTAGTACACTTCCAGGAGGGGTCTTCCCAATGTCTCCAGGGTTCTATGTTTCCTGGGTTCTATGTTCTCCACTTAACCCTGCAAAAAAGCTTCTATGTTCCCCGTTTACACAAAAAGGGTTCTATGTTTCCCGCTTGGTTGAGTGGGCAACATAGAACTCGGGAAACATAGAACCTTTTTTTGTGTAAGTGGGGAACATAGAACCTTTTTTTGTGTAAGCGGGGAACATAGAACCTTTTTTGCAGGGTTAAGTGGGGAACATAGAACCCAGGAAACACAGAACCCTGGAAACATAGATACGCTCCCTTCCAGGAGAGCTGAGAAAAGGAGGGTATTCAAGCCAATAACACATTTTCACATTGACATTTGAGTCATTTTTCTGGCATTATATCTGTAATTCTAACCAACACCCACTACTCCCCCATGGCTCCTGTATTCAGGGCTATGCTTTGAAAAAGGCGTTAATGTTTAATTAGTCACCATAACGAATAGTTAACAGTTGTATGTGCCACTACTTCTGGCCTTGTCTTGTTGTGTCTGCTCTCTCACTGGTGTACCCCTGCGCTTGCACTCCCTGTGGTTTCCCTCCTGCCTGAATAAGTTATGAGGGAGACCAAAGCACAGTCCAGAGCAAGCAGGAGATGGAGTAGAGTTGAGTTTGTAGACATAGCAGACATTTCCAGGGGTTTGTGGCTGTGCTTCTCTTACTGTTGTCAGACCCGCATGCTTTAAAAGGATACACTGAGTGAGTGCACATCTATGAACACCACTTTGGACGAGGTGTGTGTTCACACTTATGTGTTGGTGTGCTTGAACTGTCGAACTTATATGTGTGTGTGCGTGCGTGCGTGCATGCGTGTATATATATACATATATATATATATATATATATATATATATATATACATACATATATACAGTACAGGCCAAAAGTTTGGACACACCTTCTCATTCAATGCGTTTTCTTTATTTTCATGACTATTTACATTGTAGATTCTAACTGAAGGCATCAAAACTATGAATGAACACGTGGAGTTATGTACTTAACAAAAAAAGGTGAAATAACTGAAAACATGTTTTATATTCTAGTTTCTTCAAAATAGCCACCCTTTGCTCTGATTACTGCTTTGCACACTCTTGGCATTCTCTCCATGAGCTTCAAGAGGTAGTCACCTGAAATGGTTTACACTTCACAGGTGTGCCTTATCAGGGTTAATTAGTGGAATTTCTTGCTTTATCAATGGGGTTGGGACCATCAGTTGTGTTGTGCAGAAGTCAGGTTAATACACAGCCGACAGCCCTATTGGACAACTGTTAAAATTCATATTATGGCAAGAACCAATCAGCTAACTAAAGAAAAACGAGTGGCCATCATTACTTTAAGAAATGAAGGTCAGTCAGTCCGGAAAATTGCAAAAACTTTAAATGTGTCCCCAAGTGGAGTCGCAAAAACCATCAAGCACTACAACGAAACTGGCACACATGAGGACCGACCCAGGAACGGAAGACCAAGAGTCACCTCTGCTTCTGAGGATAAGTTCATCCGAGTCACCAGCCTCAGAAATCGCAAGTTAACAGCAGCTCAGATCAGAGACCAGATGAATGCCACACAGAGTTCTAGCAGCAGACCCATCTCTAGAACAACTGTTAAGAGGAGACTGCGCGAATCAGGCCTTCATGGTCAAATAGCTGCTAGGAAACCACTGCTAAGGAGAGGCAACAAGCAGAAGAGATTTGTTTGGGCCAAGAAACACAAGGAATGGACATTAGACCAGTGGAAATCTGTGCTTTGGTCTGATGAGTCCAAATTTGAGATCTTTGGTTCCAACCGCCGTGTCTTTGTGAGACGCAGAAAAGGTGAACGGATGGATTCCACATGCCTGGTTCCCACTGTGAAGCATGGAGGAGGAGGTGTGATGGTGTGGGGGTGTTTTGCTGGTGACACTGTTGGGGATTTATTCAAAATTGAAGGCACACTGAACCAGCATGGCTACCACAGCATCCTGCAGCGACATGCCATCCCATCCGGTTTGCGTTTAGTTGGACGATCATTTATTTTTCAACAGGACAATGACCCCAAACACACCTCCAGGCTATGTAAGGGCTATTTGACCAAGAAGGAGAGTGATGGAGTGCTGCGGCAGATGACCTGGCCTCCACAGTCACCGGACCTGAACCCAATCGAGATGGTTTGGGGTGAGCTGGACCGCAGAGTGAAGGCAAAGGGGCCAACAAGTGCTAAACACCTCTGGGAACTCCTTCAAGACTGTTGGAAAACCATTTCAGGTGACTACCTCTTGAAGCTCATCGAGAGAATGCCAAGAGTGTGCAAAGCATTAATCAGAGCAAAGGATGGCTATTTTGAAGAAACTAGAATATAAAACATGTTTTCAGTTATTTCATCTTTTTTTGTTAAGTACATAACTCCACGTGTTCATTCATAGTTTTGATGCCTTCAGTGAGAATCTACAATGTAAATAGTCATGAAAATAAAGAAAACGCATTGAATGAGAAGGTGTGTCCAAACTTTTGGCCTGTGGGGAATCTACTGGTATTATAAAAAATAGGGATACTATTTGTTGGAAATCTATAACAATACTATGTGTCACATGGGGACACCAAAAGATTAGAAGAGAATATGTTCATTTACAATGTCGTTTATTTGTCATTGTCACATGTACAACGAAATTAAAATGCCACCTTGTCAGTGCATCAGCTCATGAAACTGTATCATATCAAATCATAAGCAGCATTAAAAAGAAGACAGCTAAAAAAAATAAAAATAAAAAGCAACATACATCCATACATATTGCATTCTTGCTTTGTTATGTGTGGTTATTGCAGTTGGGTAGAAGCTGTTTCTGAAACTGTTTGTCCTTTTTTTTTATACCATCTGTCTGATGGCAACAGTTCAACAGGGAATGACCAGGGTGTGAAGTGTCCTTTATAATTTTCTGGGCTTTTCTGCAACAACAGGAACTGTGCAGTTCTTCCAGAGAGAGGAGAGGGCAGCCAACGATCTGTTGAACTGTGTTTATGATCTTCTGGAGCTTTTTCCTCTGAGCCACTGTGCCGCTGGTGTACCACACACGCATACAGTATGTCAGGATGCTTTCAACAGAGCATTGATAAAAGGACACCAGTAGTTTCTGGGCCTATCCCAGCTGACATCGGGCAAGACCCTGTGTAATTATTAATAGTAATTAATAATTATGTTAAATAATGTGACTTAATTAACATTAAAACACCTCGTGGGGCACCATTCCTGTAAAGGGAAAAATGGTAGCCATGTAAAGATATCAGTCTCATAAAATACGCTAAACTATTAATTTGGAGTTTTGATTAATAATTAAATTAATGACAACAACCAACGGATTTCGGAGTTCTTGATGCAGCAGAGGTTGACTATTCATTCACTCTTGTGCAACATTAAACAGATATAATTCCAAAGAATTATATTTATTCACAAAGTAAGCAAAGCAAAACCAAAACACACAAATTCTAACTAACTATATACAAGCTTGGTGTGTGTGTGTGTGTGTGTGTGTGTGTGTATGTGTGTGTGAGAAAGAGAAAGGCAATGGCGGGTGTAATGATCAAAGGGCCGTTTGGCCTACAAAACAAAATGGCTGACAACAGAGAACTACAAGATGGCCGAATCAAAGCTGGCTTCAGGTCGGGGGAGGTGTTTGTCTGACCGTGTGGTCAGGACAAAGACAAAGGAAAAGAAGCGGGAACTTTGAGATGCCTGTTTGGGTGTAGCTCTGTTGAAAGCCTATTTGTTAATGAGTCTATGTCAATGTGATTTGTGTTGCAAACAGTCTGGATTAGTGCAGAAATTGTTTAGTTGTGTGCAAGAATCTGTGTGCAAGAACAGTATTAGCAAACTAAACACTTAGCTTTGGCGAAACCAACTAATCAATGACCTGACTGCAAACAATCAAAACAATAACTCAATGACAGCATTAAATCACATACAACAAGTTAAACAGTCTTGCCTAGCCTGTAAAGCTGTGATAAGCTATGCCTAGTTGTTACATTACTGATCCTTGAGTGGATGGAAGAAAGAGTCACTTGGTGGTGTGCTGCTTTGTTAGCCAGCATAAGAAGGCCAGAAAGAGCTGTGGTTCCAGATGCAATCTTGGTTTCTCCTTTGTTCCAGAGGTGAAACTCTGAGGAAGCTGGTCGCTCGAGGTCTTTACAGAGTTAGACGCTGGGTGCTAACTCACTTGCTTCTCTTTGTTGCTGGAAAGCTAGTTGCAAACCTTGTGCATGCACCTCTAACTTTCTGGTTCAGGGCAAGGAGCAAGGGTCTGAGCATCTGGGCTGGTCCAGGCCCAGCCAGAAAGAGGTGTGGACTTCTCCGCAGTTCCCGAGTAAGAGGGCAGGACTGTCTGAAGGGAGCAGACCTTCTACAGATGCCTGTGACATCACAGAGTCACATGTCACTGTAAAAGTCCTGTCCAATCAAGTTGGGAGACTTGTGTCTCACTGAGGTGTGAGGTGAGACATCCTGGTGATGGCTGTCAAATAGCTGTCTTTGTTTGGAGAACAAAGAGCATGCAGAGAAGAAAGCCTTTAAATATCCAGTATAATAGATTTTACCAAATGACAAATCATCTGTGGTCCTGTGAATCCCAACATTATCTTGAAATATTATGTTCACAAGAATGAGACAGATGAGGTCACCGTGACCTTAACCTTTGACCCATGACCACAAAAATCTAACCTTTTCATCATTGAGTCCAAGTGAATGTTTGTGCCAAATCTGAAAAAAAAATCTCTCAAGCTGTTCTTGAGATACTGTGATCTCAAGGATGAGATGGATGCAAGGTCACATAAATCTTGACCTTTGACCCTTAACCACCAATACCTAATCCCTTCATTCTCAAGTCGAAGTCAACCCTTGTGCCGAATTTGAAGACATTCATTACAGCGTTCTTGAGATATCGCGTTTTACAAGACAGACAAGGCCACAGTGACCTTGAACTTTGACCTATGACCACCATGAACTAATCAGTTCAACGTTGAGTGGACATTTGTGCAAAATTGAGGCAATCTTGAGATTTCATGTTCACAAGGATGGGATGAACGGACAACCTGTCATGGCTATTGCCGACATTGAGGCAAAGAAAAAAAAGAAAGAAAAGTAAGTAAGGTGCCAGAGTGCGAGAAAAACCATCAAAATAAAAACTGTTCATCAAAAAAATTCCAGACAGAGGCTCCACTAGCCCCCTTTTCAGAGATTCAGCCTTAGCCCCCAATGTCCTCAAGTCCTACAAACACCCCTGATGCTGACAGAGCAGCATACTTACTGAATGAGCCATCGCAATAAAATCATCTTAGTATTAACTGATCTCTAATTCATAACTCTCCAGTAGACACTGTTCAGATATACAAGAAGGAGAAAGCAGGAACGAAAGGAAATATGATAGGCACTCATAGAAAGAATGAGACAGAAAGAAAAACAGAGAATGCCATCAGAGGAGCAGGTCTTGCTTAGTGCTGCACAACCCTGGGCAGCCCACCGAGACCTGTCTGCACAGACATTTAAGCTAAATTGGCTTTTGCTTGGAGGCGAACAGACATTTTATTCATCTCATAAGAGGCAGCATGCCAACATGGCCATTAAGTAGGTATTTCCTTTGCGGCAATTAGCTCTCATACAGTGTTACCTCATTTGTCAGTGAGCTTGCTTTTCGATTTATTTATAAGGTGAAATAAGCAATAAATACAGCAAAAAAATTCAAAACTGGCTTGTAGTAAGGACACTCACTAGAGGTTATTTTAACATTTCATTTCATGTAGAATTCTTCATCCTTTTCTACTTATTCCTTTTGAATCCCCTGGCTCAAAGAAAAGATATGCCATTGTTGCCAACCTTAATCCACTGAACTTTTAAGGTTTGTTGATTTCACTAATGAATGTACATTCTGCAAATAACTTGCCAAATACCAGCAGTTGTCCTGGCTTGCAATTATAGCACAAATTTTCTTCTGATAGCGGAGTAATTGTACTCTAAAAATGTGTATTAATATTACTCCACAGAGTCTGAGCAAGAGAAATAAGCATGCAGACCTTCATAAGGCAGACACAAACAACCAGTGATAGCAGTTAGTTTGCTGTTTGAGTAATCAAATACTTAAGTACATTTTCAAACAAGACATCAGTTACTTCCGTTACTTTTAGAATGCTGGTCCTTCAGCTCCGAAACAGCAACAGCTGTCGTTTGGTTCTAATAACGAAGATAACATTAAACCTATCAGTCTGAAAGAAGCCATGGAGCTTGTGGCTTGCTACGTGGTCGGAGAAATGCTGCCGTTGTCTACAGTGGAGTCTAAATAGGTGGAGCAGGACTCGCTGACAGACATATTTCAGACTCAGGACTTGCATTATGCCTGGTACACGTTACACACTGGTACTCACCAATTATCCCCGGTCATCTTTCACGGCGTGTGTGATGTCATCGGGTTATTCTTGTCCTATTTTTATTACTTTCACTATTATTTGAGTCACTGTGTCTGTTCATGTGCCAGCCGACATGTTGTTGTAGTCACCTAAAAGCGTCAGCAGATGGCAGGAGCTACATTTGAAGCACCATACGTAAACTATCAAGCTACTGTATCTTCCACAGGAAGTTCTGACAAATGTTTCAGAATAAAAGTCTATTTAGAAAATGGAGGGATTCTCTCAGCCGAGGTTATAAGCGGCTTTTAATTTGAAACAAGTGTTGAGTTTCAAATGACAGTGCGATATGTTAACTTTATAAAGACAACAGAGCGGATAAAAAGTAAATATATAAACACACAGAGGGATTAATAAATAACGGACCGTCTATAATGTAGTTTGTTTCAGATGAAGCTTGGAGCCTCTGCAGTTGTGGTGAGTAAAAGCCCCGCCGCTATTTGTTAATGTTATTACTTTATGTCCGACCGTGAGGATGTACCATTGTTTGCTAGCTTGATGCTAATGACAGTTACGTTAACTCAGCGGGCTGACAAAGTGCCTCTGCTGTTTCACACCATCATTTTCCCCTTTTACTCTGTGTGGTAACATCCCTAGAGGAAATATTAAAAATGCTGGGGTGTTGTTGTCATACAGTTGTCTACGGCAGCAGGTCGTTCTGTGTTTCTACTGGTCAAAGTGACGGCTGTGATGGGAGAACTGGATCTCAGTGAAGGGCAAGTGGTCCATAACTTTAATTTTGGAGACAAAAAATGTAGGCTTAGCGCCCTGTGGTCCATTGCCCAATAGGAAATGTAGAATACTCAAAAGTACTTTAAAAGGGCTTGAGTCACTTTTCTCAGGGAGTAACGTTGGAAGTACTTTTAAAGTTATTGAGTTACTTTACTCAGGGAGTAATGCAGTAAAGTAACTGGTTACTTTTTTAAAAAGTAATGCAGTAACATACTTTGATTACTTTTAAAGTAACCCTTACCCAACACTCCTCACGGCTGACAAGCATGACTCACACCTACGTCTTTCTGTCAGTGGTCAGTGACAATTTATGACTAACCTGTCCTCTGAGGGAATTTGAAGCAGCTATTGATGGGCATGAATGTGGGACAAAAGATTAGAGTGTGTGTGTGTGCGTGTGTGTGTGTGTGTGTGTGTGTATGGCCTTTTAATAAAACTGGGATGTTTCTGCAGCAGAAAGTTGCAAATAGTTTTGAAAGTGGTGCTACATGACCAGAGAAAACAGAGAAAAGGATGCTTTTGCTCAAGAGGGAGAAATCCTACAACTACTAGAATGCACTGCACCAGATCAGACCAATAAACGCTCCCGCCAGTGGGTGACGGTAATGCAGAACTGTTTGTTTCAAAATACAATGGTGGCCAGCCGGTAACAAACAATCACAAATTTCAGATTAAGCTGGGGTAAAGTAAAATCTGAGATTTACATCTGAAGACATTACTCTAATCCTTGAATCAAACATGCTAGAATATACTTGTTGAAAACATGTGAAAAGACTCGGAACTATATCATACTTAAGTGTGGAATTAGAGGTTGTGCAAATGCAGAGTTTTAAGTGTCCTCTGATCCATTGTTTTCACTGTAAATATGTGGCAGGTGTGCTCAAATGCAAGAGCGACACCAGAGCAACGCACACATGTTCCTGATCACCTATCTTTCAGGGCACAACAGCCACACCCTGAGATGGGGAACAACCAATCACAGCCCACACATATCTTTCCCTTCTTTCATAAATATCAGTCTGTGACATGTCAGAGCAGAAGATACTGGATATTTTTTCATGATTTTGAAATCTAATTTCATATAGTTGGTGACTTTTTTAATCATTCAAATTTGGCTGGGTGCTTATTAACCCATTTTTTTCTGGGAGGTGAAAAAGTCATTACACATTTATTTTTGCTTTAAGAGATAAGCTACAACATGTTTCTGAAAACATTCTCGGTCACACATATGCAACTCACTAAATTTATCTTTGTTTATACTTCAGCGCTGTTAGTTTTACTGTTTGATCTCAGTTTCTTATGTTTTTTTTTGTTTTTTGCTGATTCATTTTGAAACATTTGAAACATTTAGGTAAAAAATAGGCACCACAGTAAGATAATTTTGATTTATATTTGATCAGCACTGCCTAGTTTTACTGTTTGATCGGATTTCGGTTTGAGAGAGAGTTGGGCAGGTCTGTCTTTTGATCCACATCTATGCTCTTTTTTGTCCGTAATGGTGGCATGGGTGGCGGTAATACGAAAATGTGGAAGTACAGCCCATAGTTTGAGCAACAGCCACAAGTGTTCAAGCAAAACTCAGCTGGATGACTTGTTTTGTGTCATCTGAGTTTCGCCAGGGGGTAGGGAGATCTAGGCACCGTTTAGATGGAGGGAAGTATACCACCATGCATTTACACATGATTTGATACAAAACTGGTTGAAAATCATCGAAGTATCCCTTGAAACGGTTTGTTTGTTCACAAATTCCTGTATGCTTATGAAGTAGTGTAGTAGTATAATCAGTGATGTATGGTAGTTAAGATGGGCCCTAGTGCATGCTAGTATGATGGGCCCTAGTGCCAGATTTTGCATCGAAACAGCTGCTGTATATTTTATAGTATCATCACATTATCAAATACCGACTTCACGTTGGACAAGATCAACATACATATTACCAATCATAACTGCAAATCAGTAGGCTATATGACAAAAGTACCAAAAGAGAAATTATTCATTAAATGGATTTTTTAAAAATAGTTTATATAGTTTATGTAAAAAAACAAACAAAACATAATTCTATTATAGATTGCTACTTAAAATTTCACAAAAGAATAAAATGACTGACAAAGATGTGTTTGCCTTAGCAGATAACGGCATTTATATTTTATCTGTGATCTTTGTACATAGGCGAATGAACAAAAATGTTCTATAACCTAAACTCTGTGTTACACAGGCTTTTCCCTCTAACAGGCCTCTGATTGCCAGCACACTGAAATTTGCATGCATATACTCAGCCAGATCGGGATCAAAATATGAGCCACTACACATCTACTGTACCTGAGTTGGACTTATTACCAAAGATGCTTTTAAAACAGCCGTATTTATGCAAAATTCAGATCATATAAGTTGACAAAGTTCTCAAGCATAGGCTGTAAATAAAAATGGACAATGCTTACTCCATTATCAAGACTTATTACATTCAGTCTGATAACATTTAGAAAGTGCAAAAGAGCGACAAAATTAAATTATTTTTTCCCCAGTCAAGTTAGCGGAGCACTGAACTGGAAGTAGACGGTTTGACCAGTGGAAGTTGGTCACTGGGGCACGCCGTGTTATATCCCCTGGCCGTTTGTAAGCTGTGTATTTATTATGTGTGTGCGTATGTGTATATGTATATAGACTCACAAGTCAGTCTTTAGACACTTTGCTTAACTAAAGACTGATGTCTTTCTCCCTGATTTTGTGTTTAGATGGGCGGATACAATTTCAGAGTTTAAAAAAACTCCCTACCTTGCAGAACCAATAGTAAATCTGCAGGGCGGTCCTTCGGTGGCTCACTGAACTCTTGTGCTCGTAAACATAGTCCGACTGCGTTAAAAGTTTTAAACAAAGTCGCTGTAAGTCCTTCATTTCCACAATCTTGTGGACTGAGCACATGTTTGATAAAATGGAGTTAAATCTCTCTGCATCCATTTTCAAGCTCTCTGTGCGTTTGTTTCCTTGCAGATGAGAAAAGGGGGAGCGCACATTCCCGGGAGGGCGTGTCCTTTTAAAAAATGCAAGAGGCGTTGCTTTGTTGCCGGCCGTTTTCTCTGGTGTGTTGAACACACTTTAGAAAGTGTGTCCCCAGACTATCAGAAGGCGGAGATCTCTGATTGTCTGGTGGCGAGACTTACATGTATATGTCTATGTGCATTAGATCTGTATGTTTTAGTTGAGAGTGAGACCTCTCTTTCTGTCCAGAGATCGTGTGTTTTGTGTTGACAGGAGTCAAGGAGATTGGATAATGAGTGTGACGTCACTGCTGCTGGATTGGCTGAGCAAGGGCCTTGGCCTTCATAACTCCCGGCCACACTGGAAGCAGGGAGACTCATTGATGGCAGGAGCCCATCGTTTCTCCTCTGGTTTTGTGATAGTGATTTATTGTGTGTGATTATAGTAAAGTGTATGCTCGTGTTTAGCTTGCTTTGCTAATCCTCGTAGCTCATGTTGAGACCAGTGCCTCAGGGCCAACTGAGTCACTTGTACATACAGTATATTGTAAACAGTCACTTTCACTCACTGTTGTTTGCACGGAACGTAGGGGTGAGCTGCTATTTCTGTTATAACTGTTTTCTCCTGTTTTTCTTTAGCCTAGGGAGTTAGGCCTAGTATTGTATTTTTGTTTCTTTAATTTTCGTTAGGGATTAGTTATTTCGCCGGTCGGTAGACAGGTTGCTTTTTGTTTGTTATTTTGGCCTGGGTTCACCCTGACGTCATTGCTCCATTTGTGTGCGATATTGTGATGTGTGTTTCTGAGTGTGTAGCAATAAATTGCTCACCTGTACCTTGATTCTCGCTTTCCTGTGTAATCCTTATGTTACGCACTCACACCCCTAGACCGGGGCGTAATATGCCGTGCATGGCCGTACTTGGCTATGCTTGGTGGTCATCTCTAGTGCACCTGCTCTACGGACCCTATGATGCAGAAGCAGCCCTGATCATCTGGATAATTTCATACTGCCAAAACAGAGCTTTTTTGGCTTCATGTGCCATTGATGAATGAATGCTGTATCCAGGTCTCTTAATATGTCCATGAAGCGCCCTTTGTCACACCCTTTGTCTTTATACAAAGCCTATATTCTCAACAATAAGGTGACTGTGCTTGCGCCTCACAGCTAAAGGTGCTAACTCCATGCCTGATGCTGCCTACTGCTGCTGTTATTATTAGTCATACTACTATTATTATACAAATATTATTTATTATTATTATTATTATTATTATTATTGTCACATACATATACTATCATATATTAATATATACCAACAACATATTCAATGTGTTGGTAGCCTATATATTCAATATTCATAATCAAATATAATATTACATTATTTTTCATAGCGTGGGGAATGCGCAAGCCATGTGTTGTCCACTAGAGTGTTTTGGAGTCGTTTGATGGTGTATTTGATTAGTTTTAAGGGAGAAAGGGACCTGTACCTTTCTCCCTTAAAACTAAGGGAGAAAGGGACCTGTACCGTTCCCCTCCATTTCAGCAGGCAGCTCTGCCCCACCGATCTCAGAACAGCACGCACTGACAATTAAAGGTAATGTACCTACTCATATGACTATAGGGATTACGGCAATAGGCGAATTTGCCAAAATGTCGAACTATCCCTTTAAGCTCTCTCTTAGTCTTACCAACATAGCATAAGCCGCAAGGGCATTTTAACTGAATGGGGATGTGTAAACCTATCACTTTTAATCATGGCATTACAGTGAACACAACTATGGCAAGGAAAATTACAGACAGGCAATAGAGACAAAAATGTTGAGGCCGAACATAACAATCAGCTCTGACCAATTGATCTCTCAAATTAACAGCACACTTCTGAGCAAAAAAAAACTAATCCTGGAGTTAACATGTTCTTTAAAGCATTCGAGTTGTTCTAGTGTACCAGAAAAAATAAAAAACACATCATCAATGTAGCGGTACCAACACTTCAAGATAGGAAGAAACGGGTTATTATGGTAAACAAAATCCTCTTCAAATTTACCCATGAATAGGTTTGCGTAATTAGGAAAGCAGGAATTGCCCATGCTAACACCTTGACATTGTAAATAAAAAGAATCCTCAAACCTGAAATAGTTTCTACTCAAAATGAGTTCAGACATCTTTGACAAAAAATCAGTAGGGGGAGTGAGGACATTCCTTTTACCAAGATAATATGCCAGAGCCTCTAAACCAGTGGTGGGGAACCTCCGGCCTCCGGGCCGTATACGGCCCACGAGGTCATTTGAACCGGCCCGCAACGCAATAAAATTGTTACATATTATACTAGTATGAATAAAAAAAAAAAAACAAGGAAACAATGACTGACAGTCATTAGTTTTCTGAAATAAAACAGACTGTTATAAATGTCCGAGTCAACGTCAGGGTCAGTGAACACAGCATGTGATTTACGTGACTTTGTGTTTTGACACTAGAGCGCGTAATGTTGACTAGTGATGAATCATGGCAACTGTCAAGAAAAGGAAGGTAGATGCAGAATGCCGCATATTCCAGGAAAAATGGACAAACGATTTTTTCTTTGTTGAAGTGAAAGGCAAGCCAGTGTGCCTAGTTTGTGGCGAGGCGCTGGCAGTGATGAAAAAGGCAAATCTCGAGCGCCATTACAGTTCGAAACATGCTAAACTCGGCGAGTTGAAAGGACAAATGCGTGTGGATAAAATCAACGTTCTTCGTCGGAGTTTGGGTGCCCAGCAAGCAGCTTTCACAAGACCACAGGCTGACGGAGAGAATGTTACATGTGCAAGTTTTGTGGTGAGTGAATTAATAGCCAAGAAGCTGAAACCTCATGCTGAAGGAGAATTTGTGAAGGAGTGTCTCGTCGCCGCAGTGGAGCTGCTCGCGCCAGACAAAGTGAAATTATTTCAAAGCGTCAGTTTGTCTCGAAGAACCGTTGCAGACAGGATTACAGATATGGCACAAGACATTGAAAAAACACTGAAGGGCACTGCAAGAGACTTTGAGTATTTTTCTCTGGCCTGTGATGAGACAACAGACATCACAAACAGCGCAGCTTGCCATATTTGTGCGTGGGATTACAGCCGAGTTTGAGACGAAGGAAGAGTTGCTGTCTTTGCAAGCCATGCATGGCACTACCAAAGGTGAGGATTTGTTCAGTCAAGTTGTTGTGGCCATGAACAGTTTTGAATTGCCATTTGAGAAGTTGAGCGGCATTGCTACTGATGGAGCACCCGCAATGGTTGGCGCGCAAAAAGGATTAACTGCATTAGTCAAAAAAGAAATGAGCCGTCTGAGTCTGGATCCAAGTGATTTAGTTGTATGTCACTGTATCATACATCAAGAGAATCTGTGTGCACATTCCCTGAAGCTTAACAACGTGATGAAAACCATCGTGTCCACCATAAACTTCATCAAAAGCAGAGGGCTGAACAACCGCCAGTTCAAGGAGCTACTCAGCGAGCTCGAGTCAGAGTATGGTGATCTGGTTTATCATTGTGAAGCGCGATGGCTGAGTCGTGCAAATATGCTCGCACGGTTTTATACACTGCGGGAAGAAGTCAAACAGTTCATGGAGATGAAGGGGAAACCTGTCCTGGAGCTCAGTGATGGCAAGTGGCTCAGTGATTTGGCCTTCATGGTGGACATCACCAAGCACCTGTCAGAGTTAAACATCAAACTGCAAGGTCCCAACCAGCTGATCAGCTCCCTGCTTTCAAATGTGAAATCATTTGAAGTGAAGTTAAGGCTGTGGCAAGGACAACTGGAAAGGGGAAACACTGTGCACTTTCCCACTCTGCAAGAACAAAAGCCTGATGTTATGACTGAATATGCTGGTGAGTGTGCAAAACTCATTCAGGCATTTGATGAGAGGTTTCATGATGTGAAATATATACAAAAAGAACTGGACATGTTTGCTACGCCGTTTAATGTGCAACCAGCTGATGTGCCAGACAACGTCCAAATGGAAATAATTGAGCTGCAAAGCAACAACGAGCTCAAAGCTAAGTACAACAACCTCCCTCTGCTGGACTTCTACAAACTGTACGTTCGTGCTGAGGATTTTCCCATCCTGAGGAGACACGCCCTGAAGTTTGCATCTCTGTTTGGGACAACGTACCGCTGTGAACAGTTCTTTTCAAAACTGACTCTTGCAAAGACTCGCTACCGCTCGAGACTGACTGACCCAAACTTGGAGAACCAGCTTCGAGTAGCATCATCATCACTGCCAGCTGACATCAGACGCCTCGCCAAAGAGAAACAGTTCCAGCCATCGCATTAGGTGAGTCTGATGTGTAGAAATACAGCAATCTTGAGGCTCAGTAACACAGTGGTTATAGACATTTTTTTCTGTCTTTTTTTTTTTTTTTTGCATCTCTGGTCACGTGTTCCTAATAGTAATATGGCCCTTGGAGGACTTTATAAAAATTGATATGGCCCTTGATATGAAAAAGGTTCCCCACCCCTGCTCTAAACCCTCAGTGTGTGGCACATTAGTATATAGACTAGTGACATCCATAGTGCAAAGAAAGTCACTGTCTTCAATATTTTGTACAGAGTCCATTTTGTTCAAGAAATCAGTACTGTCTTTAAGAAATGAAGGAAGTTGAGAAACTAGTGTTTTAATGTGCAGATCAATATATTGAGATATAGGTTCAGTCAAAGACTGTGTACCAGCTACTATAGGATGTCCAGGCACGGGTTCCACACAACTCTTGTGAATCTTAGGGAGTGTATAAAAAATAGGGTGTACTGGATGTCTTTGAAACAGAAAATTGTATTCATCTTGAGAGATAAGAGAGTCATTTAAAGCATTACTTAAGAAAGAGTCCACTTCTCCAAGAAATTTCTAGTCGGGTCATAGGTAAGAGGAGTATAAAATTGTCTATTGTCAAGTTGTCTCAAAATTTCTTCTCTATATGCCTCTTTACTTTGTAGGACAATAGCTCCTCCTTTGTCAGCTTTGCGAATAACAATAGAAGTGTCTTTGGATAACTCAATAAGAGCTTGTTTTTCTTGGAGACTAATGTTAGAGTAGGCTACAATCTTACTTTGTCTTTTTCTTGAAATTGAGAGGACACCTCCTGTTCCACAAGCCTGCAAAATGTGGCAACTGAAGGGTTAAGGGCAGGTGGAACAAACATGCTCCTTGCTCTCAGTCTGTAAGGCCCTGTGGCCTCAGTAAGTTCAGGCTCCACATCAAAAGTCTGTTGTGAAAGAGACGGCAGGTTAGAAGTTCCCTTATCAAAGAAAGCTCTCAACTTAACAGACCTTAAAAATTTAAACATTTCAATCCTAGTTTTAAATGAATCAGCTTTTTTACAGGGAACAAAAGACAGACCTTTAGAGAGGACAGACACCTCATGTTCTGTTGGAAAGGTTGATGACATTTAAGTCACGCTCTGGGTCCCTCCGGTATGAGCGGTGCCACCTTCCACCCCGCCTGGTAGCCCGTCTCTTGCCGCCTTCCTGGTCCTTCTAAAAAACGCCGCCATCTCCTGGTGCCAGCCACCGGACGTTCATTGCCCAACCATAGATAGTTTACTGGAGGCTGTGAAGTTGTCGCGGCGGCGCCAGTGGCGATGAGCAGTGTGGCCTACTGATGACATCCAGGGGTACACCCGTCCGTTTTTATAGTCCAGCTGTTGTTTACTGTGCCTTTCTATATGAACAGAGTACATTATACCTATTTATATCTGTTTTCGGTGCATTTACTGCTAGTAGCTGTGGCATATTTTCTAAAGATTTTTTGTTTATTCTTTGCCTGTGAGTTGGCACTATATTTTATGGCGGAAGTGTTAAATGTTTTTCACACACCTGTTTTGATTGCTTTGAGCGTATTTAAACGCCACTTCTGTAACCATAGTTACACACAGAAGAAGACCTTGCTGTCGAAACATCTGTGCACTGGTGCTGCCATCCAAGCTGGTTTATTAAACTGAACTAAAAGGACATTTGAGAGTGCTGGCGTTTTTCCGTTTTTTGACTGTTTTTGGCCGTGCACCTTAGTTTTGAGAGTGCTTGCTTTTTCCTACGTGATGGAAGGTGAAGCCAGCTCCCAAACTGGCTCCACTAGGCACCCCCGTTCCCCACAGTCCACCACAGGGCAGAAGGACTCAGATCCACCGAGCCCAGGCCCGGAGCTGTACCACGCCCCCAGGGGCGTGTCCACCCGCAACAATATAACAACATATTAGCCTGAGATTGGGACCCAGCACCGCCAGGCACACCCAAGCAGCCCCAAGCAGCAGGAAGAACACCCCACCCACCAAGCCCCCCCCCCATGACACCCACGCAACAGACACCCCAGAGGCCCCAGAGCTCCACCGACACCAAGGCGTGAACCAACCCACCACGACGACCATCCGAAGCAGCCCACACACCCCTGGCACAGGCACCCACCCCCCGCCCAAGCAGAGGTCAGCCCCCAGACATCAGGGCCCAGATCCTGGGTCTCGACCCACATCAGAGCAGTCGGCGCACCCGGCTCACCCGGCTCAGGGCCAGTGGCCACCACAGTAGGGCCCCCCCCCACAGCCCCGCCCACCGCCGCAGGGTCGCTCCCCCTGCAGGCCACCAAAGCCCCCACCAAGTCAGACACAGTGCTCCCAACAACGACCAGCCCGTCCCCCCCACCCCAACACACCCTCAAAGACCACAAGAAACCCAGATCCTAGGACCCCCAGCCAACCCCCGAACCCTGAGCAGCAAGATCACAACCCCCCGCTCTCACTAAGTGATGGAGCTAATAAACGGGGACCAGGGAGAATTTAATTCAGCTAATTGAAATTTAGAGGAAGCAGACATTATCTCAATACTTTTTTTTTTTTATTTATTCTTTATTTAACCAGGTGAGTCCCATTGAGATTGACATCTATTTTACAAGGGAGCCCTGGCCAAGAAGGCAGCAAACCAAAGTTACAACAATACAACAACATAAAACATAAACACAACAGTACATAGATACATAAAGTACATACAGTACACATCAAATTCAAAGAAAGCAGCTACAGACTTCTGTTTTTACAGACTGTAACAAACATTTAAAATCACCCAAGGAAACAAGGTCAGCCAATTTTAACGTTTTCTGGAGCTGATTCCAGGACCAAGGGGCATACTAACTAAAAGCGGACTTCCCAAATTCAGTGAAGCCGCGAGGGACCGAGAACAACAAAAAGTCCTGAGAGCGCAGGCTGTACCCACTAGTAGAGAGATTGAAGAGGCGGTTCAAATAGCCAGGGAGTAGCCCTAAGATGGCTTTGTAGATAAAAATATGCCAATGGAGCAATCTGTGATAGTTTAGTGATATCAGACCAGACCCTTCATATAAGAAACAATGATGGGTGAGAGATTTGACATTCAAAATGAAACGCAAGGCACCATGATAGACTATGTCTATAGCCTTAAGGGATGCAGCAGAGGCATGCATATAAAGAACATCACCATGATCAGTCATGGGAAGAAAGGTAGCCATGACAAGTCTCTTTTTGGCAGTGAGATTAAAACAATGCTTGTTTCTAAAGTAAAATCCTAGTTTAATCCTGAGTTTTTTGGCAAGATTATCCAAATGAATAGAAAAAATAAGTTTAGAATCAAGCCAGACTCCAAGCAATTTATAGGAAGCCACCTGTTCTATGCACTTTCCATCAGTGGTGAAAATGTGAGGAACAGGAGGCTGGGAGTGGGATCTAGAGAAATGCATGACTTTTGTTTTACTAGCATTTAAAACCAGTTTAAGATTTTTAAAATCAGCCTGAATCAAGCTAAACAATTTTTGGAGTTCCTGAAAAGCGCAAGACAGAGAGGAGGCACAAAAATAAACAATTGTATCATCTGCATACAGATGAAAGTTAGATGAATCAGAATTTTGTATATCTGTGCCAGTGTTGTTTATATAAATCGTGAACAAGATAGGCCCCAGAATAGATCCTTGGGGCACGTCCCAGGCAATTGACTTGGAAGATGACCTCTGACCATCGGAAAGGACTGTCTGTGACCTGTCAGTGATAATTTGCAAACCAACTAACAGAGTTGACACTCAAGCCAATATTATGGAGCCTATTGATTAAGATGGTGTGGTCCACAGTGTCAAACATGCAGTGTTTATTATTATCAAGACCCTGAATTATGTCGTAGAGCACCTTGGAGGCAGCAGTTATAGTGCCATGACCTGATCTAAAACCAGACTGAACAGAGCTAAGCTGACTGCTTTCTAATAAAAACTCCTTTAGCTGGTCATTCACCAGGGATTCCATAATTTTAGCAACCACTGAGAGTTTTGAAATAGGCCGATAGTTGTTCAGGACAGAGGGATCCCCCCCTTTAAAAATGGGCAAAACATATGCCTCCTTCCAAGATTTAGGGATAGAATTAGTGGACAGGGATTAGTTGAAAATATTAGCCAGGGGTTCAGCTATGAGTTCTGCTGAGAGTCTTAATAAATAGGGATCCAGGCCATCTGGGCCTGGAGACTTCTTAGGGTCAATTGCTTTTAAAGCCTTAAGGACAGAAGCAGTAGAAGCATGTTCAAAAGCAAAACCATAAGAACCTGGAGTCTCTTCAGCAGTGGGAAGGCTGGACAAGACATCGGATTTCAAATCGGGAAACAAGCCATCGAACAAATATCCAGCAGAAACAAAGTGTTCATTAAAAAGATCAACAATAGATTGCTTATCAGTTATTGGCTGAGAACAAAGAATAATTTGTAGGGCGAGCGAAGCAGGGGCAGTAGGGTTAAGTGACTTAATCGTTTTCCAGAATTTAGAAGGGTTATTTAAGTTTTCAGACGTCAAGTTGAAATAATATTCAGATTTGAATTTCCTGATGGAAGCAGTACATTTATTCCGGAGACACCGAAATCTGGACCAGAGAGAAGAGGAGTTTGATTCTGTGGCTTTGGCCCATGCTTGGTTATGAGCATGAATTAAATCAGCGAGCTCAGAGGAAAACCAAGGATTATCTCTTCCTTTTATTCTGAATTTGATAAGAGGTGCATGTTTATTTGTGGTGGAAAGGAAGACAGAATGAAAATTATTCCATGCTATATCCACATTAGGGTCAGATTAATTCGATCCAAATCACCACAATGTAAGTCATGCAGAAACGCCTGTTAAGAAAACCTTTTATAGTTTCTTTTTAATACCGTTCGAGGGCATGTTTTAGGGAGCCTTGTATCTCCAACACAAGCCACCACACAGTGGTCACTGAGATCGTTTGCAAAAACTCCAACAGAAGAAAATTTATGACGATTGTTTGTAAAAATTAAGTCCAAGAGAGTAGATTTACTTGGACATTTAGAGGTGGGGCAGGTAGGAAAATTGACAAGCTGGGATATGTTCAACTCACTACAAATCCCTTTTAGACCATCTGAGGCAGAGGTGAGCCAATCCCAGTTCAAATCCCCCAACAATACCAGTTCAGAATCGTTAAATTCAGCTAGCACATTTGAGATAAAAGACACTGAATCTTTAGGAGCAGAGGGAGCTTTGTAAGAACAGTCATTAGACAGGGAGAGATGGAGTGCCAGAAATTCAAAAAGTTTAGGATTAGAGAAGGATTTAATCACATTAACACTGAAATTGGATTTAACATAAATCGCAACTCCGCCTCCCTTACTTGAACAATCAACACGAAACAGATTGTAATCGATTATACTGATAGAAGTGTCAGAGACTGATTTTTTTAGTCATGTTTCAGACAAAACCAGAAGATCAGAATCTGAAGTTAAGACCCAGGCACGAACTAAATCAATTTTAGGTACCAAACTTCTGACGTTCATATGCATAAAACCAGACCATTTCTGACTTTAAAGTCAGCAGGAGTGAGCAGGTTAGAGCAAGTCAAGGGACCAGGATTAGATTCAATGTTACCTGAAAGCAAAAGAAGCAAAATAACCAGCACACGTGACTTATTCCACAATACACCAGACAGGGAGTATGCATGGAAGGGATCAAGAGAGGCACTGATCATTTGTAACATAGTAAAATTAGTCGATTTTACTTATAATCTTCCATACATAAGACCACAATTCACAGGTTTATCCTCCAACTCAATGAGAGACACAGTGCATGACAAATGCAAAAAATTATTAAACTGACTACATCTGTGCACTATGAGCAGATATTTGATTGTGTGAGACCCATCCGGAACATCCTTTGTCCTGTATAATGTGTTCTGTAGAGAATTTTGTATTGTATAAGTTGCAAATTTGGATTTTTAGTCATATTAAAGGTATTTGAACATATTTCTGACCAGAAATTTGACTACGGTTAATGAACAAGTCTGTCTCACATTTTGAAGTTGGAAAAGAGAGTGAGTTATCCATTTTGGACATTAATCTGTATATTTTTGATAGTAATTTTGAGGTGTTGAGGTTAATATATTCTGCCACTTTATTGGGAAGTTGTAACTCTAGTTGGTTGAGTATATATTTTTTAGTTATTATAGACTTGAGTTGTTGATATTCTAAAAATCTGTTGGAGCTAATCCCATATTGTACAGTGAGTATGTCAAATGATATAAAATTTCCATTTATGATTATATGTTTTAAATACTTTATTCCTTGGTTGGTCCACTGAGTAAAGTTCAGCATCTTTTTGTTTTGCAGGATGTCAGGGTTGTTCCAAACGGGTGTACGATTACAGGGGGAAAGTGAAGCCTTAGTTATTTTAAGAAATTCCCGCCAGGCTGTCAGAGAGGAGCTAATGTTGATGCTTTTGCAACTATGATGTTTGATATTTTGACTAATAAATGGTAAGTTTGAGATTTCCAGATCATCGCAAAATGCTTGTTCTGAATCTAACCACGGTTTATCTAGTGGGTGAGATTTGCACCATTTTATGATATACTGTAACCTATTGGCTAAAAAATAGTAATGGAAGTTGGGTAAGTCTAATCCTCCACGATCTCTAGTTTTCTGTAAGGTTTTTAAGCTAATGCGTGGTGGTTTGTTTTTCCAAAGAAATGTGGATATGTATGAATCAAGTGATTTAAACCATGCAGGGGATGGTTTGATGGGTATCACTGAGAAAGGTAATTTATTTTTGGTAAGACCATCATTTTAATGGTGGCAACTCTCCCCATGAGTGAAATGGGTAGAGAGGTCCAGCGAATGAGATCATCCTCTATTGTCTTTAAAAGCTGAATGTAGTTTAGTTTTGTTACCTCTGACAGCCTAGGGGAGATGTTTATGCCTAAATATCTGATGTTTCCTGATTGTAATGTAGTAGTTGGTGTATTCTGGAATTTACAGTTAATGGATAGAACTGTGGATTTAGACCAATTGATAGAATAGTCAGATATTGATGAAAATTTTTCAGTGAATGTGATTATCTGTGAAAGTGAAGAATGTGAGTTCTGGAGAAAGAGTAATACATCATCAGCACAGAGACTTATCTTGTGTTCTAAATTTTTGCACTTGATGCCTTTAATATTCTTATTTTGCCTGATAGCAGCTGCTAAAGGTTCAATAAATATAGCAAAAAGTGAGGGGGAAGGTGGACAACCCTGCCTAGTACCTCTCTGCAGGTTGAAGCTTGGAGAAGTTTGATCATTTTTTCTCACACGCCTTGGGGGAGCTATATAATATCTGTATCCAGTCAATGAATGATGATCCAAATCCAAATTTATGCAGAGTTGCCAACAAAAATTTTCAATTTACCCGATCAAAAGCTTTTTCTGCGTCTAGAGATATAATTGTGGTTCCCAAATTATTAATAGCAGAATAGTCTATAATATTAATTAGTCTGCGCGTGTTAGTGGAAGATTGTCTACCCTTTATAAAACCTGTTCGGTACGAATGCATAATGAAAGGGGTTATTTTTTCTAATCATTTAGCAAGGGCTTTGCAGATTATTTTGAGATCTACATTTATAAGTGATACTGGGCGATAGCTGGATGGGAGCGTGGGGTCTTTGTCTGGTTTAATAGTAGGCTGATGTTCATGTTTGGGGGTAATCTGTCATTCTCCTTAATGTCTAATATCATTTTATGAAATGTTGGTGCTAATATAGACCAAAATTCTTTGAAGAATTCCACTGAAAAGCCATCTGGGCCTGGGGCTTTATTACTGGGCATTTGTTGGAGGGCTTCATGGAGTTCTCCTATTGAGAGAGGTGAGTCTAAAGTCATAGCCTGTTCATGATGTAATTTTGGGAGGCTGATGTTTCTGAGAAATTGGTCGATGGTGTTGTCTGCTGGATCAATTTGTGATGAGTATAATTTTTAATAAAATCCCTGAAAACTGAGTTTATTGTGCGGGGATCATGGGTGGTATTACCTGATGGGTCCTTAATGGATGTTATCGTTGTTTTTTCTTTGTTTATTTTTAATTGATTGGCTAGATATCTCCCAGATCTGTTGCCATGTTCAAAGCTTCTCCAAACCAAGTCTTTGCACTTGGAATTGTTTTTTTTTTATCAATTATTTTATTTAACTCTAGCTTAGCTTTCCTTATCCTGTTTAAGGTGTGATCATCTGGAGAGGCATAATAGGAATCCTCTAATGATTTAATTTCAAGTTCTAATTCTGTTATTTTTGAATTTTCTTTCTTTTTATGTGATGAAAAGGAGATTATTTTGCTTCGCATTACTGCTTTTCTTGCTTCCCAAAGAACAATAGCTGATGTTCCTGGTAGGTCATTATTCTGTAAATATATATCCCATTCCATTTTAAAGAAATTAATAAAATCAGGGTCTTCAAGTAATGATGTATTAAATCTCCAGTTTCTGGATGGTTGTGTGAATCCCTTATTCACCAGAGTGAAAGAAACTGGTGCGTGATCACTGATAGTGATGGGATGTATTTTGATTTCTGAAATATCACTCATCAAAGAGCTGCTAACTAAAAAGTAATCTAGTCTGGAATATGAGTGGTGAACTGGTGATAAGAAAGTGTAATCCCTGAGAGTAGGGTGGTGGGAACGCTATGCATTGCAAAGACCGAGATCATTCATATATTGTTTGACAATATTTATGGACTGCCAGTTCCTATGACTACCTGTGTTACTGAGCCTGTCCACTCCAGCGTCCAGTGCCAGGTTGAGGTCCCCTCCTATGATACTGTGTTACCTAAGTGATCAGAAAGTGAAATGAAAAAGGAATGAAAAAAGTAGGAGTCGTCAACATTGGGGCCATACATAGCTTTACATTTTGAATACATAAAATAAGTATTATAAATCTACCTTCTGGATCTATGTTTATGTCTTTTACAGTAAAATTTATTTTCTTGTTTATAAGAATAGCTACACCTCTTTGTCTGGAGTTGTAACAGGCTGAGAACACATGAGGAAACTGTGCTGTAGTGAGTATATCTGCTGTTGTTTTAGCTAAATGAGTCTCTTGTAATAAGACAATGTCTGCCTGAAGATCTTTTAGTCGATTAAAAAGTTTTAATCTCTTCTCCCTGGAACCAGCTCCAAGCACATTCCATGTAACAAACCTTAGTGTGCTCATGGTGAGTCTGTTGGAGTGCTGGATGTAGGTGTGTGTGTGTGTGTGCATGTGTATAAGTTAGGGCATTAACAGAAAAGTCGATTTGTTGACATGTCGATGTCAGTGGCACAAGTCGACACCCCCTGGGAGAAGTCGACAAGTCGTGTGTTTTTTCCCTCTCTCTCTCTGTGTGTGCTTGTGTACGGAATGCAGTTGCTGCCTCTGATTGGCTTACGCTGATACTTTATCCTTGACTTTACCAATAGTCATAGTCACTTCATTAAAAGGGCAGTAACGTTACTTGGCGCGTAGAGGGGAAATTAACACAAGACCACAACAAGACAAGAGACATGGCTGCAGAGAACGTAGAAGGTGATAGGCCTGAGAAAACGCCAAGGCCCAAACATACTCGGACGGAACGTACACGGAACGGACTCCGCGGAGGTCCGCGCGGACTCAAAGCGGACGTCCGCAAGCCCTGTGCGCGCAAAGCTCAGATTTAAGACCGCGCGGACTCCGCTCCGCGCACCAGTAACTGCTTGGTATGTATTTTTCACATCGCAGGGATTTTTCTACACTAAACTACAACGCGAAAGTGCGCGTTGTAGTTTAGTGCGCTTGACTATGAAAGCCCGGATGACTGCGGACATTCTTCGCGGAGTCCGCTCCGCTAATAGTATGTTCGGGCCTGAGAGTGACAGACACATCACATGTGTGGAGATACTTCACTTTCCTCCGTCGTGTCAATGTGATGACGTCATCAAATGACTTGTCGACTCGACTTATACTTTATTGACAGATAAGTCGACCTGAAAAAAATCAAAGTTGTTAATGCCCTAGTATAAGTGTATGTTGGATGTTTCTACATGTATGTATGTGTACATGTACTGTAAGTGTGCGGTGATGTGTGTGTGTGTGTGTGTGTGTGTGTGTGTGCCATGTAAGTCAATATAGGTGCCGTGTATGTTTGCATTAATATCATGAAATAAAGAAAAAATGCAGCAGGTTGGGGTGAAATTAAAGGGGAAAAAAGACAAAAAGGAAAAGCAGAAAAGAATAAAACATATAAACCCAGTAAAAACATAATCACCACTGTGCACCACTTGTGTGTTTGAGACGGGCAGTGAAATTAATATTATTAAATTAATATTTGTATTAGTGACTTATGTGGATATATTTATCACCAACAGTGAAAAAAAAAAAAATTAGGAGCAATTTTTATACATATCACCTGAGGTCAGTAGAGCCAGGAAGTGGTGGTCTGGTCGCATTAGAGCTGCCCGTTCACGTAGAGTTTGTCCACGGAGATGACCGTGCCAAACAACAGCAACAGACAACAGTGCCAACAGAGCTAACAGTGTTAACCAGAGAGGAAATGCTTCTGCAGCACCACTGTCCAGACATTAGCACTAAGTATTGTATGAGTGCAGTGCAAAGCAGTGGCAATGAGCATGCGTGGCTGGACTGGCTCACCACAACAACCCACAGAGATGCTTGGATTACAACACACACAGAGGTAGCTGGACTTAATTAAATTAAATCTGCTTGGGAAACCATTGTTCCACTACATCTTTATACAGCAACTAGTGGTGTGCTGCTGTATTATAGCTCTGAATGTCACATACAGAACATTTAAAGAGAATATAATGACTACAGTTCAAGGGTGACCTTGTCTCCACTATCTGGGGCCCAGGTGTCACTATGCACAATGTAAGTTATTTTACACAAACAGTTATCAGATCTTATTCTTTACTAGGAGTCCTGCTTCCCTAACCCTTCTCCAACATGGTCTGCAAGCCCTGGCTGTCCTCTCGCCATCTATGACTGCCTGTCCATTCCCAGTAAAGCCTCCAGCATGCTACACAGGTCCTGGCTTGACTCTCACCTGCCTGGCTCTATCCCACAGCCCCTAGGCAGCCTCCAGCTGACCCAGGCTATGCTCTTCTCCTTGGCCAGATAACCAGAGAGAGGGTGGGAGGTCAGCGGGGTCTGTGTCCATGGCCTAGAGCTCTCTGTCATCTTTCTTCTAGTGTCCCCACATCCCTGGTTGTGGAGCTGTGGACAAAACCTCAAACGGGCATGTTACTTCATGAGTTGCCTCACTGTGAAACAAACCATGTCAGCAGCACAGAAGTTCTGACAGTCCCTCAACCATTCCTCCAGACTTTCCATCAACCAATCATAAATCTGCCTTTACTGATTTTTGGTCACTTAGATTTGTTTTAAGTCTACAGCTGACATATTAGCAAACAACTGTCTATTCAAACATTCAGCAGACACAGAGCAACAAGTTTTTTTTTTTGTTTTGTTTTTTTCCAAATCATGTTTGCTTCCTCCTGATAAATGCAAATCCAAAACTCACTCTCATTGTAGCTCTGTTTTGGTCTCCCCATGTAAAACTCTGAGGAAACTACTCAGCTCTTTAGCTGTTAAATGTTCCACTACGTTCACCAGCTTGTCACTAACTATAGTGACTGGGAGCTGGAAGGGAATCACACAGTCAATTTATCAGAGCCCTCAGCACTGATTAGATGGGTCAAAGTGAACAGTAAAGGTGTTCACAAACCAATGAGTGACATTCATCCATTTTTTGGTTACTGCACATGTATCGGTGTCTTTGATTGATGTTTTAGACCCTGGTGGTGTTCGCAGTATCTTTCAACCCTATTAAGTATTCTTAATTCCTGAGGTTCCCCCCCCCCCCTCATAAGGACAGAGGGATGTCGTATGCTGTAAAGCCCTGTGAAGCAAATTGTGATTTGTGATACTGGGCTTTATAAATAAAATTGAATTGAATTGAATTAACCATTGGATGCTTGGATTTTAAGTTACCAAAGAAACAAGCTGAGCACAGGTTCAAGAAACCATGGCTCCACTCACCTTACCACCAGCATGCAAGAGCTGTGTCAGTCTCAGCAAGAAGATCGCTGAATTGGAGCAAAGAATTTCCAGATTGTACAAAATCCAAGACGCAGAAAGGCAGTTGGACACTATCATCTTCAGTCCTGCACAAGCCCCCACCACCACTGCTGAAGAACAGCTCCATATCTGCCTGATGCTGCTACACCTCTGGCTGCAATGTCAACTCCGCTGCTGCTACGGCTCCAGCCACTGCTTCTGTCTCTACCTCAGTCACCATTCCCCAGGGCACCCTGCTCCAGCTCAGGGCTAAACCCAAAGCCCTGGTCAGCTCTACTCCTTCACAACCAGGGCCACATCCTCAGCCCTGGGTTGTCGTCGGTGACCAGAACAAGAGGGGCAGACTCTCCTGCCTACCTCTTCATGCTTCTGTAATCCAGGACATCCAGTCAGTAAATCGAGATGAGGTCCTTGATTTACAGGAATTCCCTACACTGGCTGGGGACCAGGAGCCTCTTCTATCCCCCAGAATAAAACCCTGATTCTGATTCTAGAGCCTCCCTCCTGGTTCATAAGGACCAGTGGCGGCTGCTGGTCTTTCAAACAGGGGAAGCTCACTTTAAGTTTACATCATAAATTTTGTCATATTGTAGCGAGGCAGTAACTTAATAAAAGGAACATTTAATTGAAGCCGTTTTTCAACCACACTCATGCCATAGAACCACCGCAACACACACCTCAAAGATTTTCAGATGGGTTTAAACACCTGAACTGTGTCTACACCACCAGAACTGATTTTCTCTCAAAATAAGTTTCCCTGAAAGGAGCAGCACCTTAACACTGGCCTGGGTAACAAACAGTGCTATATAGCAACATTCTCTGAACATTCTCATATATTACTGAAACACACATTTATTTATATATGAATTCTGCCCTCTGCTTCTTTGGCAGAAAATGGTAAGCTCAATAACGCAATGTTTATGTCTTTACAGTGTGTGTTGTGTGTGTATGGAAATAAAGAACTCCGGGCGGCACTCTGTCAGAGGACTCGTAAATATCCACATGGGACTGAGCTCGAACTGCGACAGTGCCGGTGTGTACTTCAAAAGCGCTGTCAATAATATAATAATAATAATAATAATAAACTTTATTTCTATAGCACCTTTCAAAACCAGGGTTACAAGGTTATATTACATTAAAAGAGAAACAACATTAAAATATGCAAAAGACAATTAAAAGTTAATTACACAAATTAATTACACAAATGCCAATCTGTATAGGTGGGTTTTTAAAAGTTTTTTTTAAAATGGGGCACTGACTCAGCTGACTTGATACTGAGGGGGAGCTTGTTCCACAGTGTTGGGGCTAAAGCATGATCTCCTTTTGTTTTGAGCCTGGACTGTGGAACCTTTAACAGCAGTTGATTCTCAGATCTGAGGGACCTAGGTGCAGAATAGGGGGTTAAGAGCTCTGAAATATAAAGTTGAGCAAGACCATGAAGAGATTTATAGGTGACTAAAAGAATTTTAAACTGGATTCTGAAACGGATGGGGAGCCAGTGTAATTCTGTGAGGATTGGAGTGATGTGTTCCCTACGACGAGTGTTTGTAAGTAGTCTTGCTGCTGCATTCTGTATTACCTGTAACCGGGCAACTGCTTAGAGCATAGTCCAGAGGGGAGAAAATGAGGGCGTGGATGAGCTGTTCAACTACAGTACAGGCCAAAAGTTTGGACACACCTTCTCATTCAATGCGTTTTCTTTATTTTCATGACTATTTACATTGTAGATTCTCACTGAAGGCATCAAAACTATGAATGAACACATGTGGAGTTATGTACTTAACAAAAAAAGGTGAAATAACTGAAAACATGTTTTATATTCTAGTTTCTTCAAAATAGCCACCCTTTGCTCTGATTACTGCTTTGCACACTCTTGGCATTCTCTCCATGAGCTTCAAGAGGTAGTCACCTGAAATGGTTTTCCAACAGTCTTGAAGGAGTTCCCAGAGGTGTTTAGCACTTGTGGGCCCCTTTGCCTTCACTCTGCGGTCCAGCTCACCCCAAACCATCTCGATTGGGTTCAGGTCCAGTGACTGTGGAGGCCAGGTCATCTGCCGCAGCACTCCATCACTCTCCTTCTTGGTCAAATAGCCCTTACACAGCCTGGAGGTGTGTTTGGGGTCATTGTCCTGTTGAAAAATAAATGATCGTCCAACTAAACGCAAACCGGATGGGATGGCATGTCGCTGCAGGATGCTGTGGTAGCCATGCTGGTTCAGTGTGCCTTCAATTTTGAATAAATCCCCAACAGTGTCACCAGCAAAACACCCCCACACCATCACACCTCCTCCTCCATGCTTCACAGTGGGAACCAGGCATGTGGAATCCATCCGTTCACCTTTTCTGCGTCTCACAAAGACACGGCGGTTGGAACCAAAGATCTCAAATTTGGACTCATCAGACCAAAGCACAGATTTCCACTGGTCTAATGTCCATTCCTTGTGTTTCTTGGCCCAAACAAATCTCTTCTGCTTGTTGCCTCTCCTTAGCAGTGGTTTCCTAGCAGCTATTTGACCATGAAGGCCTGATTCGCGCAGTCTCCTCTTAACGGTTGTTCTAGAGATGGGTCTGCTGCTAGAACTCTGTGTGGCATTCATCTGGTCTCTGATCTGAGCTGCTGTTAACTTGCGATTTCTGAGGCTGGTGACTCGGATGAACTTATCCTGAGAAGCAGAGGTGACTCTTGGTCTTCCTTTCCTCGGTCAGTCCTCATGTGTGCCAGTTTCGTTGTAGTGCTTGATGGTTTTTGCGACTCCACTTGGGGACACATTTAAAGTTTTTGCAATTTTCCGGACTGACTGACCTTCATTTCTTAAAGTAATGATGGCCACTCGTTTTTCTTTAGTTAGCTGATTGGTTCTTGCCATAATATGAATTTTAACAGTTGTCCAATAGGGCTGTCGGCTGTGTATTAACCTGACTTCTGCACAACACAACTGATGGTCCCAACCCCATTGATAAAGCAAGAAATTCCACTAATTAACCCTGATAAGGCACACGTGTGAAGTGGAAACCATTTCAGGTGACTACCTCTTGAAGCTCATGGAGAGAATGCCAAGAGTGTGCAAAGCAGTAATCAGAGCAAAGGGTGGCTATTTTGAAGAAACTAGAATATAAAACATGTTTTCAGTTATTTCACCTTTTTTTGTTAAGTACATAACTCCACATGTGTTCATTCATAGTTTTGATGCCTTCAGTGAGAATCTACAATGTAAATAGTCATGAAAATAAAGAAAACGCATTGAATGAGAAGGTGTGTCCAAACTTTTGGCCTGTACTGTATGTTTCTAGGGAGCATTGGTTTGATTTTGGCAATATTTCTAATTTGTATATAGCAGGACTGAACAAGGTTTTTAATGTGCTGATTGAAGTTGAGTTGATGGTCGAAAACAACTCCCAAGTTTCAAGCTGACTGTGTTGTGTTAATTGTTAGTGGTCCAAGGTGAGGGGCAATGCTGTTAGAAATACTGTAAGAAAACTTCAGTCTTATCTGTGTTGAGTTGTAGGAAATTGGAAGCCATCCAGTCCTTAATGGCAGTGAGGCAGCAGTGTAGAGAGTCCAAATTGCTATGATTTTCCGGGTTAGGTGACACATACAACTGGGAATCATCAGCGTAACAATGATACGACACGGGTGAAATGGTGAATAATATGTCCAAGGGGCAACATATACAAACTGAACAGTATAGGGCCAAGGACTGAGCCCTGCGGGACCCCACATGACATGGGAGCTGTTGAAGAGCTAAAGTTGTCCACAGTTACTTTGAATACCCTGTCTGATAGGTAGGATGAAAACCAGTTCAGCGCAGTCCCATCTATGCCAATCCAGTTTCTGAGTCTGTTGAGAAGAATTTTGTGATCCACCATATCGAACGCTGCAATCAAGTCCAGTAAGATGAGAATGGTGAAGTTTTCAGAATCCGCACTAATCAGGATGTCATTTGTTACTCTGAGTAGGGCTGTTTCCATGCTATGATTCTTTCTAAACCAGTCTGGAATTTGTCGAATATATTTTTTCCCTCCATTTTTTCTAAAAGCTGCTTAGCGACAGCTTTTTCAACAATTTTTGAGATCAGAGGTGATTTGGAAATGGGACGATAGTTATGGGGAAGTGATCGATCAAAACCAGGTTTCTTGTGGAGAGGCTGAATACAAGCCTGCTTAAAGTAGTCTGGGACCAAGCCAGATAGAAGAGACTCATTTACAATACTGAGAAGACAGGGGGCGATGACTCCAAAAACCTCTTTGAAAAACCTGAAGGGAAAAATATCAGACTTACAGGAGGTGAGGTTAGTGTTGACCACAATCCCAACCAGATCCCTATGAGTAATGGGAGTAAATTCATCTAGCAGTGAAGTGGCGAGTGAGGGCTCTGATGAAGGTGGAGGTGAGCCAGCAGGAATAATTGATGTTTTGATGTTTTCTATCATTCCAACAAATATTTCAGGAACTTTTCACAGTCCTCTGCAGAGGTGGCACAGACAGTAGCTGGTGTGGGGCTTATTAGACTGTTTATGGTGCTGAAGAGAAATCTCAGGTTATGTTTTTTGGCGTCAACTAGGTTGGAAAAATAAGAGTCTCTCATCTTTTACCAGTGAGTTAAATGAAACTAATAACTCCTTCATATGGAGTCGATGAACTTGAAGTTCTGTTTTTCTCCATTTACATTCTGCTCTTCTACATTCTCTTTTTAGTTTCCTAATATTATCATTTATCCAGGGCCTAGGGTTGGAGGGGCGACATGACCTCGGTTTCATAGGGGCTATTTGGTCCAGAGTTCTCAGGCACATGGTATTAAAATGATTAACCATGTCATTTACATTATTGCACTGAAAAAGACAATCCTGAGCACTGAAGATAGCAGCAAAGTCTGCAGCTGAATTGTTATTTAAAACATGAGTGTATACTGTTTGCTTAGGGCAAAGACTTGCAGTTTATATCAAACATAACCATTTTGTGGTCTGAAATAGAGTCCCTAAGGAGCAGGGAGTTCATGTCTAAACCCAAGGTAAAAACTAAATCAAGAATGTGGCCCTGTTCATGTGTAGGAGATGATACATGCTGTCTTAGATTTAAAGATTCACAAGTTGATAAAAATTCTGATGTAAAACGGTTGTCAGGATGGTCAACATGAGTGTTGAAATCGCCAGCCAATAAAATATGATCATAACTAAGAACAACAGAGGAGATGAGATCTGAAAATTCTGATAAAAAGTGACCATTTGGTTTCGGGGGGGTGATAGATGATAATACAGCACAGAGGGATATCAAGTTTGATTTTGAACATCAGTACCTCAAAGCTGGGAGGTTTCTCCACTGAGATGAAGGCACAGTTTAAATGTTTCTTGTAAACAACTGTAAGTCCACCACCCCTACCACTGAGCCTAGGGGAATTGAGGAACATATAACTGGGAGGACATACTTTGGAAAAAGCACTTATATCTCCATTTTTAAGCCCTGTCTCAGTTAAAAAGAGAAAGTCCACTTTGCTGGTTGAGATAAAATCATTTAAAATAAAAGTTTTATTAGCGAGGGATCGTGTATTTAAGAGAGCACAGCTAACAGGAGAGGTGCCTTTATATTCTGTATTTCCACAAGATTTTAGTGGATGAAGATTTGCAGCATTTACTCCCTTGCTCAAAGCATTTGCTCTAACGGAGAGGGAGTGAGTCCAGTTTTGATGATGGTGTCTGCTGGTAATGAGCACAGAGATAGGGTGGTTACTCTTATTCTTATTAGAAACCTGATTTACCCTGGTGGTAATTCTAACATGAATTGCATTATGAATAGTGACAGGTATGCAAGAAATATTAGAGTGAGAACACATGGAAGAAGATGAGGTAGTGTACAGTGTAGGTAGTGGCCTGTTGGGGGCGGTAGTGAGGTCTTCATTGCGGTGAGGGGTTGTAGAAGAAGAGAGTGGGGCGTGTGGCGTAAACACGAGTCAACGTGGAGCAGTTTGGATAGCATACTGTATGTTAGCTGCTAACACCGAGCTGCCCAGCTTATTAGGGTGGACTCTGTCTGACCAGAAAAAAGACCGGCGGTTCCAGAATAAGTTGAAGTGAGCAATGAAGCAGAAGTTGGTTTGACTGCAGGCGAGGTGAAGCCAGGAGTTCAGAGCCACGAGCCTGCTGAAGTGTTCAGTGCTGTGAGACAGCACGGTCAGGACACCACTGATCCAGACCGACAGACCGCAGCCTGCCAGTAGCCTGAAGAGGATGTTAAAGTCTCTCTTAGTTTGTTCGGACTGGCGTCGTGCTGTCTCATTGCAGCCCACATGGACAACCAGATGTGTTATTGATGGAGGGATGGACTTCAGTAGCCCTGGAATCACAAAGGGGTTCAGCCTTTTAGACAATTCCTCCAATCATCATGCATACACCGAGCATCCTCTCCCGCCGGCTGCACCATTAGGTCCCAGGGAAGCTGAGCCTCCCTTTAAGTGACGATTTTGTCGCATTTATCCAATGACCGTCTCACTTTGCTGCATGAAAAAAAACTGCTCAGTGCTGTCTCATAGGAATGCTTGGAGGCTCCACGTCCAGCGTGCTGACACGAGAATGCATGACAGGGAGGTCACCTTTGAAAACTGGTGATAAACAGCTGACGTTTGAACATCATAGTCAAACGTGGGCATCCTAGCGCATGTTTAATGCAATGTCAATTCTTATTTTAATGTAAATTCAATAGTGCATAATTTACCATTTCTTCTATGAAATTTTTGGGGAAGTTCAGCCTCCCTTGTTGTCTGAGAGCAATTGCCCCTGATAAGGATCCACAGCTCGGTAACTCTCTATCACCTATCGCCCCAGGAGCAGCTGATGACCAAATTTACATTGAATTTTAATTAATTAAATCATATTAACAGTAAATCATGCAAAAATCATATGGGACAGAGATACTAAGCCTAAGGACATATTTGGTGGGCATCTTAATGTTCGCAGTTTACTCCCTAAACATGATGAAATGAAAAACACATTTAATAGATTCAAATCTACACTCAGAGAAACCTGGCTCCACATTAGGATTCAAACAAGTTTAATTAATGTTCCTGGGTATAAATGATTTAGGAAATATAGAAAAACTGGCAAAGGAGTGGGAGTTGCATTTTACATTAGAAACTTGATTAAATGTACATAAACTATGTTGGATTATGATGTGCAAATTGAGTATCTCTGCCTAAATGTTTGTTTATCACCTCAAATGCACTTTCAGATCATGTTTTTTTTAAATCCTCCTGCTTGTGATAGTTCATTTTATGATAGTTTAGAGAAATGACTAAAAACAATTGCTCATAAGTCTGAAGTTTTCATTTTTGGTGGTTTTAACATTGACTGGTCAGACAAAAGTAAGAGAAGAAAACTTTAAATGTTAATGACATTTTTTTCATTAAAACTTGAATTACAGATATTATTAGCATAAACTGATATATTATAGAAAAATAAAATGAACATTAATTTTTTAGTACATAAAATTAGGGACAGGGTAACTGTTACCTATGAATCCTTGTGCAATAGTGTGAGCTAACTAGTGCTAAATCAGATAAGCCAATTAGCTGTATTACAAGTTTCAAGTGTGTGGACATGATGAATGATCATATAAATGTTAAAAAATGTTTGGTAAATCAACCTGCATTTGTATAGCGCCCTTCTAGTCATCTGACCACTCCAAGCACTTTTTACACACTACAAGTCACATTCACACACACATTCATACACTGGTGGTCGAGACTACCATACAAGTAGCCACCTGCTACTCAGTTTTTTAACACACTCACACACCGATGGAACAGCCATCGGAAGCAATTTGGGGTTCAGTATCTTGCTCAAGGATTCTTTGACATGCAGACTGGAGGAGCCAAGGATCGAACCACTGATCTTCCGATTGGTTGTCATCCAGCTTATTTCCAGTACCTGTACAATGGTTAGCAGGATGCTATTAGCTTATGCTCATTCTTCTCCATCCTTCCTTGATGTTTACTGATATTTACATTTGAAAAACCTTGACCTGGCTAGCTAGCAGAAGTAGCAGAAGGAGAGTTAACAGACAGGTGAGTTGATTTCCTCATCCAGATGAGTGACAAAAGCACAAATTTAGCAAAGCTGACAGAGAGGCTGCTGGAAGCATCTGCGCCTAGGCTATGTTATCAACCTTTTCTCACTGTCCTGGGACTGTAGTCTAGATGAGGGAAGGCTACATCTACATCAGCTGCATCATCTCATGTGCATGTTAGGCTATGTAAAGATGAAGGTTGTTGGGGCCATGCACAGCATGAAAGAAATATGACACAACTCAAGGCTTAAAAAACCTTGCAGCCACTTTTATTTATTATAGTGTACCGTGCTCCTGGCCCGTATTCTGAATTTGTATCTGAATTCTCAGAGTTTTTATCCAGTCTAGTTCTTAAATCAGATCAAGTTATTATTGTAGGTGATTTTAACATTCATGTCGATGTTGATAATGACTCCCTGGCTACCGCGTTTATCTCATTATTAGACTCCATTGGCTTCAGTCAGGGTGTACATGAACCCACTCACTGTTTTAACCATACCCTCGATCTAGTTCTAACGTATGGAATTGAAATTGATAACCTAACAGTCTTTCCACAGAATCCCTCGCTATCGGATCATTATTTGATTACTTTTGATTTCTTTTTACTCGATTACACGCCACTCAGCAACAGTTACTATACTAGATGTTTATCAGATAGTGCTGTCGCAAAATTTAAGGAAATGATTCCTCCGTCGTTAAATTTAATACCATGTCCTTCAGTAACAGAGGTTTCCCGTACTGACTTTAATCTCTCCCGAATTGATCATTTTGTTGATAGCACTGTAGGCTTGTTGCGAACAACACTCGACTCTGTAGCTCCTCTTAAAAAGAAGTTAACAAAGCCAAGAAAGTTCGCTCCTTGGTATAATTTTCAAACCCGTAAGTTAAAACAAATATCGCGAAAGTTTGAAAGGAATTGGCGATTAACCAAACTGGAAGAATCTTGTTTAATCTGGGCAGACAGTCTCAAAACTTATGAGGGGCCTCCGCAATGCCAGAGCAAACTATTACTCAGCTTTAATAGAAGAAAACAAAAATAACCCCAGGTTTCTTTTCAGCACTGTAGCCAGGCAGACTGAGAGTCAGAGCTCTATTGAGACCCCCTGTCCTCAGATAGTAGGCCTACCTATCTAACCTCAAACACAGCTGTAAGACCTAATATATATTTAGATTGCTTCTCCCCAATTTCTCTTCAAGAATTGACCGCAGTGATTTCTTCATCTAAATCATCAACGTGTCTCTTAGACCCCATCCCAACTAGGCTACTTAAGGAAGTCTTACCTTTAGTTAACACTCATATATTAGATATGATCAATATATCCTTATTAACAGGCTATGTACCACAGTCTTTTAAGGTAGCTGTAATTAAACCTCTACTAAAAAAGCCCACCCTGGAGTAGTTGCAGACCAGCTGTGTGATTCTCCATGATAATTTATTTGAGGAATTACAGTCAGGATTTAGAGTGCATCATAGCACTGAGACAGCACTAGTTAAAATTACAAATGACCTTCTGATTGCTTCAGACAAAGGACTCATCTCTGTACTTGTTTTATTAGATCTTAGTGCGGCGTTTGACACAATTGACCATAAAATTCTGCTACAGAGACTGGAACACTTAATTGGCCTAAAAGGTTCTGCACTAAGCTGGTTTAAATCTTATTTATCTGATCGTTTTCAGTTTGTTGACGTTCATAATGAATCATCCTTACGTACTAAAGTTTGTTTTGGAGTTCCACAAGGTTCTGTGCACGGACCAATCCTATTTTTTCTATATATGCTTCCTTTAGGCAACATCATTAGAAATCACCCTATAAATTTCCATTGTTATGCGGATGATGCACAGTTATATTTATTGATGAAGCCAGAAGAAAGTAATCAATTAACTAAACTCCATAACTGCGCCTTAAAGACATAAAAACCTGGATGAGCACCAATTTCCTGATGTTAAATTCAGACAAAACTGAAATTATTGTTCTTGGCCCCAAACAACTCAGAGACTCTTTATCTGATGACATAGTTTCTCTAGATGGCATTGCTCTGGCCTCTAGCACTACCGTAAGAAACCTCAGAGTAACATTTGATCAATCAATCAATCAATCAATTTTATTTATAAAGCCCAATATCACAAATCACAATTTGCCTCACAGGGCTTTACAGCATACGACATCCCTCTGTCCTTAAGACCCTCACAGCAGATAAGGAAAAACTCCCCAAAAAAAACCCCCTTTAACGGGGGAAAAAAACGGTAGAAACCTCAGGAAGAGCAACTGAGGAGGGATCCCTCTTCCAGGACGGACAGACGTGCAATAGATGTCGTACAGAATAGATCAAGATTTGTCTTTTAATTCTAATTTAAAACAAACCTCACGGACTGCATTTTTTCATCTGTGTAATATTGCGAAAATTAGGTCTATCCTGACCCGAAAAGATGCAGAAAAATTGGTCCACGTTTTTGTTACCTCAAGGCTGGATTACTGTAACTCTCTATTATCAGGTAGCTCTAGTAAGTCCTTAAAAACTCTCCAGCTAATTCAGAATGCAGCAGCACGTGTACTAACAGGAACTAAGAAACGAGATCATATTTCTCCTGTTTTAGCTTCTCTGCACTGGCTCCCTGTAAAATCCAGAATTGAATTTAAAATCCTACTGTTAACTTATAAAGCTCTAAATGGTCAAGCTCCGTCATATCTTATAGAGCTCATAGTGCCTTATTATCCCACCAGAACACTGCGCTCTGAGAACGCAGGGTTACTCGTGGTCCCTAAAGTCTCCAAAAGTAGATCAGGAGCCTTCAGCTATCAGGCTCCTCTCCTGTGGAATCATCTTCCTGTTACGGTCCGGGAGGCAGACACCGTCTCCACATTTAAGACTAGACTTAAGACTTTCCTCTTTGATAAAGCTTATAGTTAGGGCCAGCCCAGGCTTGCCCTGTACCAGCCCCTAGTTAGGCTGACTTAGGCCTAGTCTGCCGGAGGACCTCCCCTATAATACACCGGGCACCTTCTCTCTCTCTCTCTCGTATTCTATTACTGCATCTTGCTAACTCGGCTTCTTCTCTGGAGCCTTTGTGCTCCACTGTCTCTCAGGTTAACTCATATCGCAGCAGTGCCTGGATAGCATGACGTGTGTGGTTGTGCTGCTGCTGCTGTGGTCCTGCCAGATGCCTCCTGCTGCTGCTGCCATCATTAGTCATACTTCTACTGTTATTATACACATATGATTATTGTCACATATGTATACTGCCAGATACTAATATATACTTTCAACATATTGTACCACAGTAACCAGAACTATAACGATAATATTATTACTTTAATTAATGTTGTTGTAAGCTACTGTCATTACTGTCTGTCCTACATATATCTCTCTCTCTCTCTCTCTCTCTCTCTCTCTCTCTCTCTCTCTCTCTCATTGTGTCATACAGATTACTGTTTTACTGTTAATTTATTATGCTGATCTGTTCTGTACGACATCTATTGCACGTCTGTCCGTCCTGGAAGAGGGATCCCTCCTCAGTTGCTCTTCCTGAGGTTTCTACCATTTTTTTCCCCCATTAAAGGGTTGTTTTTGGGGAGTTTTTCCTTATCTGCTGTGAGGGTCCAAAGGACAGAGGGATGTCGTATGCTGTAAAGCCCTGTGAGGCAAATTGTGATTTGTGGCATTGGGCTTTATAAATAAAATTGATTGATTGAAAAAAAGGTAAAACTATGGCTGTGGTTCATCTATATTTTTATTTCCAGCCAATATTGTTCTAAATTGATTGATTGTGTCCTTTTGCACCTCTGAAACCAAAGCTGCACCAAAAGATTCAATTTTCTATGTATGCACTATTAATTACATGGTACTTTAGGTTACTGCAGTTTCCTTATGCTTTTTATATAGACTAGCCTTCTTATCATGGGTGTAGAAGCCTCTTATCCTATCTACTACACTTCTTTTCTTTTTTTTTATATTTTATTTGCTTTTTGATACTCAGGGAGTAAAGAATTCACAATAGTAGATCAACAGTCAGGTCAGTTACAAAGAAAACTGATAACGACAACATTTTGAGATGATGAAAAGAGTTCATATCATACAACTGTGCTTGTATCCTGGAGTGGACGCTAGAGTCAGATCTTTGATACAATCCTTGACATAAACATACATATAATTATAACACAGACCTCACACATACACATACTTTTCATATGTAAGTACCAATATGCCAGCATGCGTCATAAATAATGTTTTTTTTAGTCGGGGCAGGTGATATTGTTGTGAATTTGCACGTTAATTTGATTCCAAATTTTGTAGGAGGAAGTGTATATAGAATTGGATGCTTGCTCTAAACTTAAAAGTGTTTCAAAGGTTTGTATCCAAGATTTTGCATTAATATCATCAGTAGTCTTCCAGTTAGTAGCAATAACTCGTTTTGCACTCATAAGGCCAACAGACAATTTTTTTTCTTAAAATGTGGCCAGTTTTGGTCATCCATATAGTTCAAAATGCATAGTTTGGGATCTAACAGGATGTTCTCCTTGATGACTGTTGACAGATACAACATAACTTTCTTCCAAAATATTTGCAGTTTAGGGCACTGCCATATCATATGAAAAAATAAACCTTTTTTTATTACAGTGCCAGCACATTTCATTATTATATAAATTCATAAGTTTAAGTTTTCTCGTCCTATAATACGTCCTGTTAATAAACTTATAATTGATTGTTTTATTTTGTGCTGAGTTCGATATTTTATGTAATTTCTGCCAAATTGATGCCCATATTTCAGGATCTATTTTCTCATCTAGATCTTTCTCCCAGGTTTTCTCTAGGGAGATGTTGATAGTATTTTTCAGACCATTTATGATCTTATAAATTTTGCTACCTATATGACTTTTCTTTTTCATTATTGTTATTAATTTATTTTCACAGTTAGTTATATCAGGAAGTTGTGTATGTTCCAAGAAATTTTGTAAGTTGTGATCTGATTTGCAGGTATAACCAAAAATTTTACTTGTCAGATCAAACTTAAATTTCAATTGCTCAAAGGACATCATGTTACCATCTGAAAACAGATCTATCAATGAGGAAATTCCCCTTCTTTCCCATTCCTTATTTTCTAATGATTTACCTTGCACTGTAAAAAGACTACTATGCCACAATGGATTATTAGGTGAGTTGTGTCCGTCAAAATCTAATGAGTTATGCAAATATTTTGCAATTTCACAAGAAAATCTAATGACAGGATTGTCGATGTTTTTCAGATGTTTTGGGTTGAACCACATTGATTTAAGAGATATTTTGGATTTGTTTGTGGACATAATTCTTATTTCTATGTCCTCCCAAGTTGTTAATTCTGTATTATAATTATATGCCCATTTTAAAGGATATCTTTAATTTATAGCAAAGTAATATTTTTCCAAATTTGGAAGATCCAGTCCACCTTTGTCTCAGTCAAGAAACAATTTTGAAGTACTAATTCTTGCTGTCTTTCCATTCCAGATGAAGGAAGAAAACAATGAATTGATTCTTTTAGAGTAGGTTTTGTCCAAGGGGAGTGGGAGGGCACTAATAATGTAGATTAGTCGTGGGAGGACATTCATTTTTAAGGTGTCAATTTTACCCCAGAGCGAGAGAGGCAAAAGCTTCCACCTCTCTAAATCATCAGAAACATCTCTTAAAATATTATTTACATTTGTTGAAACTATGTCTGCTAGATCCGACTTTAAAGTGATACCCAGATATTTTATGCCATCGGGAGACCACTTAAAGGGCAGCTGCTGCAAGCATTCTTTATAACAGTTTTTGTTCAGTGGCATTGTCGCAGATTTCTCACAATTGATCTTATAGCCTGATAATTGGCTGAAGATTTTCATTAATTCTAGGACGTGAGTAAGTGAAAATTCTGGGTTTTGCACTGTTAACAGAATATTGTCTGCATACAAAAAAAAGTTTGATAGAAAGATCTTCAATAGGAATACCTTGGATTTGCTTGCTAGATCGGATCCTACATGCTAATGGTTCTAAAGAGAGTATAAACAGTAGTGGTGATAAAGGACAACCCTGTCAGGTCTCTCTGTGCAAAGGAATCCTTCTGCTATCAGACCATTTGTAGATACTTTTGCTATGGGGTTACTGTAAAGCACAGAGATATATTTAATGATATTTTGACCTAATCCAAATTCTTCTAAGGTTCTAAAAAGATATTCCCATTCAATTCGGTCAAATGCTTTTTGAGCATCTAAAGAGACCGCAACTGCTGAGGTGGGTAGGTGGTAGGTAGGTGTGTATTAGTTTTCGCATATTATCCCCGACTAATCTGTTTTTAACAAAACCAATTTGATCTTTATGTATCAAATAAGGTAAAATATTATCTAATCTAGATGCAATGATTTTCCCAAGTATTTTATTATCTACATTAAGTAATTGAATGGGTCTATAACTATCACATTCAAGTGGGTTTTTATTTGGTTTACACAGTAAAGTAATAATTGATGTGTTCATATTTTGTGGGAAAGTGTTATGGATTTTAGACTCAATATATACTTTATGAAGTTTATCTGCCAAGATAAACAAAAGTTTTATAGAAGTTAGTTGAGAAACCATCTTCTCCTGGGGCCTTATTGCTGGATAATGACATAATTGCTTTAATAACTTTAACAGATTTTGTAATGTCTTTATCCAGTTCTTCCCTTTGAGCTTGGGACAGTACAGAAATTGATTTTTCTAAAAAAAATAATCTACATAAATCCTGTTTGGTTGGAGTAGTTTCACTTTTGTAGAGTTCTCCATAAAACTCCCTGAACCTCTTAGGGAGTCTGTAATGATTGTGTCATTTGACAATATAGCTGGGATTATTCTAGAATTTATTTCTTTTTGAAGTCAACACGCAAGAATTTTACCTGTCTTCTCACCCACTTTATAATTTTTACGTTTCATTTGATATAGAGCAAATTGAAGTTTTTTATTCATCAAAGAATTTAACTCAGATTTGACTTTAATTCTTGATATAGTTCATTATTTTGAGGTGAAATTTTATGTTTATTTTCTAATTCTTTCAAGATAGATGTTAAATTCTCTATTTGTTTGTGGCAACAGGAGGGATGGAGGGAAGTTTAGGTTACCAAGTTAATGGTGAATATTAATATTAATTAGTCAACCAGGACAAGCCGGACAACACCACCCTGGGAGTTTTGCCCAAGGAGATAGTTAGATCTACAAAACCCCAAATAAGGCACTCCGGTTCGCTCTACAGTGAGGCAGGAGACGTGTTTCCAAGTTTAGAAAAATCAATGCTTTATTACAAAATATGTAGCTAAAACACACTAGACACACCGTCCACACAAGGATGTAAGGAAAGGGGGACCTTTCGGTACTGAGGCTTACCGGCAGGGAGATGGGTCGACAAGGGTGTGAGGGATCCAACCAAATTAAGGTCACCCCAATCACACGTGACAGCCACACACACACACACACACACACACACACACACACACACACACACACACACACACACACACTTTAGTGAAGGGAAAGCCAGGACCAGGGGACGCACAGCACACCAAAAGGAAGAGGGGAAGCCACCACCCAGGACACCAGGACCACCACCTTTGGCTCTCAGCAACTGAAGGGGGAAGAGGGAAATAAAATTAATGGGGTTGCACTCAGAAATGACCATAAACAAAAACAACCAAAACAAACAAAAACAAACCTTAAATAAACAAAACTTGTAAGGTTGGCAGCCGAAAGATTACAAATTAACCCCCCCCCCAAAAAAAAACCCAAATACACAAATATAAACTGCCAAAAAAAAGTTAGTAACAATATAAAATCGATATTCATAAAGAAATCCAAAATTCACAAAAATCAGAATGAAATAATAAGGTCACCAGCCACAGAAATTGAGTTAACACAATACAACATAATCAAAACAATGCATTAAACTTAATCCTCTGGGGACCATAAATAAACTCAAAGAAAATGTAACAAAACAAAATAACAAAATCAGAGATCCAAACCAGATTAGGTGAGGGCGAACCCCATAGTTCACACACACACACGCACACACACTTTAAGACCAGAGCGGTTGCGTATGGAACCGGTCTAAAATAAGGGCCTTCTATTCAGCATCTTGGGTATGCGCCACCGAAGAAGGGCGAAGCAGTTAGCGCCAGGCACAGCAGACAGTAAACCAAGCAAAGCCCAGTGACGCAAAGCAGCGTGCAACAGCAGCCTCAGACGAGCAAGTCAGGAGAGGCACAAAGCAGAGCAAGGCAAAGCAGAAGTGATCTTTAACGCTGCCTCCGTTTTGTAGTACCTGCACCCAAATAAACCAAATTAAAATCTCACTTAAGGCTGAACTTGAGAGCGACAACAATTGCCATCAGGATGAGTTACCGATCAGGTGGTGTTTGATCACCTGAGCGAGAGCGGAGGAGAGCTCGCGCTGTGCAGCAGCGGGAGGAGGACAGCCAGACAGCTCAGGGAAACGGCACACACCATTAGCGTCTGCCCGGGACAGCAATGCAGGAAGCTTCATACAAACAAACCATCTAATTAAATTGTGAGGCAAACGGCCAAATTTCCAGATGTGTACAGGCAGCTACTGCTACATTACCTGCGCAGGTGGCAGCGGGGAAAGGAAGCGAAGCTACCAGAATGTGGACGGTCTCGGAGCCAACGAGCAAGAGAGAGTCAGACTAAACACAGCCTCCTCATATAGAGTGCCCTCATGCGGTGATTGGCTGCAAAGTGGAGATGAGAGCAAGGAAGCACACTCTCTCATTAAGGGCGGGGATGAGCATCTCACCCTGCTACATGTTGATTAGTCGTTCTATTCTTATATGATGCATAACTAATGATCCAACCTCTGCAGGTTGCTTTATATGCTTCCCATATAGTACTGAATTATATGTCTGAACTAATATTTTCTTTGAAGAAGAACTCAGTATTTTTGGTAATCATTGCTTTAAAATCAGGATCTAGCAGAAAGGAATTATTTAGCGACCATTTAGGAGATTTGAAGTTATTCAAAATATGGCAATATGATATAGAAATTGGTGCATGATCTGAGTATATTATATTATGTATTTTGGATTCGCATACAGTACAGGCCAAAAGTTTGGACACACCTTCTCATTCAATGCGTTTTCTTTATTTTCATGACTATTTACATTGTAGATTCTCACTGAAGGCATCAAAACTATGAATGAACACATGTGGAGTTATGTACTTAACAAAAAAAGGTGAAATAACTGAAAACATGTTTTATATTCTAGTTTCTTCAAAATAGCCACCCTTTGCTCTGATTACTGCTTTGCACACTCTTGGCATTCTCTCCATGAGCTTCAAGAGGTAGTCACCTGAAATGGTTTCCACTTCACAGGTGTGCCTTATCAGGGTTAATTAGTGGAATTTCTTGCTTTATCAATGGGGTTGGGACCATCAGTTGTGTTGTGCAGAAGTCAGGTTAATACACAGCCGACAGCCCTATTGGACAACTGTTAAAATTCATATTATGGCAAGAACCAATCAGCTAACTAAAGAAAAACGAGTGGCCATCATTACTTTAAGAAATGAAAGTCAGTCAGTCCAGAAAATTGCAAAAACTTTAAATGTGTCCCCAAGTGGAGTCGCAAAAACCATCAAGCACTACAACGAAACTGGCACACATGAGGACCGACCCAGGAAAGGAAGACCAAGATGTCACCTCTGCTTCTGAGGATAAGTTCATCCGAGTCACCAGCCTCAGAAATCGCAAGTTAACAGCAGCTCAGATCAGAGACCAGATGAATGCCACACAGAGTTCTAGCAGCAGACCCATCTCTAGAACAAGTGTTAAGAGGAGACTGCGCGAATCAGGCCTTCATGGTCAAATAGCTGCTAGGAAACCACTGCTAAGGAGAGGCAACAAGCAGAAGAGATTTGTTTGGGCCAAGAAACACAAGGAATGGACATTAATCCAGTGAAAATCTGTGCTTTGGTCTGATGAGTCCAAATTTGAGATCTTTGGTTCCAACCGCCGTGTCTTTGTGAGACGCAGAAAAGGTGAACGGATGGATTCCACATGCCTGGTTCCCACTGTGAAGCATGGAGGAGGAGGTGTGATGGTGTGGGGGTGTTTTGCTGGTGACACTGTTGGGGATTTATTCAAAATTGAAGGCACACTGAACCAGCATGGCTACCACAGCATCCTGCAGCGACATGCCATCCCATCCGGTTTGCCTTTAGTTGGACGATCATTTATTTTTCAACAGGACAATGACCCCAAACACACCTCCAGGCTGTGTAAGGGCTATTTGACCAAGAAGGAGAGTGATGGAGTGCTGCGGCAGATGACCTGGCCTCCACAGTCACCGGACCTGAACCCAATCAAGATGGTTTGGGGTGAGCTGGACCGCAGAGTGAAGGCAAAGGGGCCAACAAGTGCTAAACACCTCTGGGAACTCCTTCAAGACTGTTGGAAAACCATTTCAGGTGACTACCTCTTGAAGCTCATGGAGAGAATGCCAAGAGTGTGCAAAGCAGTAATCAGAGCAAAGGGTGGCTATTTTGAAGAAACTAGAATATAAAACATGTTTTCAGTTATTTCACCTTTTTTTGTTAAGTACATAACTCCACATGTGTTCATTCATAGTTTTGATGCCTTCAGTGAGAATCTACAATGTAAATAGTCATGAAAATAAAGAAAACGCATTGAATGAGAAGGTGTGTCCAAACTTTTGGCCTGTACTGTATATTGCTTAATACATCTTGTGTTGCCCACAATGAATCTATTCTTGAATAACTTTTATGTACATTAGAATAGAAAGTATAGTTTTTTTCTTCATTATGAGTAATCCTCCATACATCAGAAAGCCCTGCTCCCTTGCATAAGTCAATTAAAGCATTAGAAATTTTAATGTCCTTTCTGGAGGCATGATTTGATTTATCAATGTTGGGTTGGGGGACTGAATTAAAGTTGCCACTAAGAATTATTGAAATATTATTGCAATCAATTAATAGTTCTGAAATTGTATTGAAAAAAGGAAGGTGATTGTCATTAGGAGCATAAACATTAAGTATAATAATTGGTTTATTAGGTAACACTTCATAAGTCAGCCCACGTTTTAGAGTGTACCTCTCGCCCACTTTCCCGGGAGTTAGAGCATAATTCCTCTCTGTCACTTATCACATACTTTCCCAGGAGTTAGAGTATCCCTCGCGGTCACTTAACACATACTTTCCCGGGAGTTAGAGCATAATTCCTCATGGTCACTTACCACATACTTTCCCAGGAGTTAGTGTATAACGACGCGGTCACTTGGCACATACTTCCCCGGGAGTTAGAGTATCCCTCGCGGTCACTTAGCACATACTTTCCCGGGAGTTAGAGTATAACTCGTCACTTATGTAATTTCCCAAAACTTATGGTTTAATTTCCTTATATGAATCTGTATATGTATGAAGTGCAGTAAAAACAAATGATTTTGCCCTTTGCTCATGGCAGTTGATTCAGTCACTTTTATGTAGCCTATGTGTCATCAGGCAATTTCACCCACACTCCAGGGTTTTAATATTTATGTTTTGTTTACATTTCATTCAATGAGTTTGAACATGAATATGTCAAGAAATGGGTCTATATTCTGCAAATTGACTAATTAACGGGCAAGCTGGAGTACAAAGCAAACTTACCTCTCGCAAGTGCACATCTCTGGAAGTCTTGTAGTGCCATCCAAGGACGAAACACAAACAGTACAGTAATGTAATAATATAGCCTACATATATCTTAAAATACACAATAGTTAGTCATGAAAAGTTATAAAATGTTTTTATTATTTATTTACACAGAAACCACATGGTAGGTGCTGTTCTCACATCTACAGCGTACTTTCACCAAAACTTACAGGGAAACTAGGCAGTACTTTCCATCTAAGTATATACTAACAAAAGAGACTGGGCTGGATTATGAAGTGTGCACTGTTTGCCCATCCTTAGTCTGAAAGTACTGGGTAATTTCCCCAAAACTTACAGGGAAACTAGGCAGTACTTTCCACCTAAGTATATACTAACAAAAGAGACCGGGCTGGATTATGAAGTGTGCACTGTTTGCCCGTCCTTAGTCTGAAAGTACTGGGTAATTTCCCCAAAACTTATAGGGAAACTAGGCAGTACTTTCCACTTAAGTATATACTAAAAAAAGAGACCGAGCTGGATTATGAAGTGTGCACTCTTTGCCTTTCCTTAGTCTGAAAGTACTGGGTAATTTCCCCAAAACTTACAGGGAAACTGGGCAGTACTTTCCACCTAAGTATATACCAACAAAAGAGATCGGGCTGGATTATGAAGTGTGCACTGTTTGCCCGTCCTTAGTCTGAAAGTACTGGGTAATTTCCCCAAAACTTACAGGGAAACTAGGCAGTACTTTCCACCTAAGTATATACCAACAAAAGAGACCGGGCTGGATTATGAAGTTTGCACTGTTTGCCCGTCCTTAGTCTGAAAGTACTGGGTAATTTCCCCAAAACTTACAGGGAAACTAGACAGTACTTTCCACCTAAGTATATACCAACAAAAGAGACTGGGCTGGATTATGAAGTTTGCACTGTTTGCCTTTCCTTAGTCTGTAGCATGACACTCAGATGTTAACCCTTTAAAAACAGTTAGTTGAATGCTTCACAAGGTAACAATATTACCAGAAAATAATACAAAGATGAGTCAAAGTGTCCCTGACAAAAAATAACAGAGTTCCACTGGTTGTCTTATTCAAGTTCAGTTTTGTTCCTTCTCTTATAAACTGTTCAGTTTAGTTTTAATCCTTTATCGTGACAAATGCACTTTTTAAGTCACAAGTCAAGTGGAAAAGGTTGTTGTGAGACTACTACCACACTGGAGTGTGATGATCAAGTGATGGAGATAGAAAAATGGATGGGCTCCTGCGGATAATAGGTGATCTTAATCCAACTCCTTGGGTCAAGGCAGAGATCAGGTTCATGGGTGGCTCGCCATCTCTCTCGTCAGGTAGAATCTCAAATCCACATGTAATTTTCCATAGGATCTCAAAAACCTCACCTGTGTAGAAACAGAGCTATTACTATTTTGCATCATCAACTTCAATTGTGTTATGGCCATAATCAATATCACATAAATACATCACAGTAACACAAAGTGAGCAGATGAATAACTTTTAATTGTACAGTTTTTCTCAGCATGGAATACTTCATCTTGTCTTTACATTTCACATCATGAATTATTAGCCTATTAATCCATAACTTGTGATTATTAAGCTTATTAATCAATTACAAATAATACGTATTTCCTTTGAGCTACAAAGTTAATGTTTTTAACCATTTGTTTAACATTTTTCAACTTAACTATGAATAACAAAATCATGTATGCTATTAACACACATATTTCGAAACTGTGGGCTACACCAGTACACACACTGTGTTACGCTTGACTATTCATCGTTAATAACATCCATAACCAACTGTAATAGCGCAAATGTATACAGTACACTACTAACACAAATACAACGGCAACAACCTTGAGGCAAAACAGCTGTAGCACTTTACTGTTAGGAGTAGGTCGCAATGCCAAGTTAGTGTGGTATAACAGTTGGAGGGAAGCACACACTTTACACGGTGGCGGGCGCCGATATCATCTGCAGCACGAGCTAACATCGCTACCTGTGTTAGCATTAACTCACCAAGACACTGATAAATGCGGTAAAACTCCCATCACGCAGGTCCTCCCTCACGTCTCCTGCGAGTATCTCGGAGTGTTAGCTTTGTGTTTACATCAACATTTCACACCATAGGCATTGAGTAATTTCACTCGTTTCTCTTTGTCATCTGCTCGTGTCATTCCTGCACCTATGAGTACAAGCTCCTTGCTGAGAGGTGGGACTTTCTACCTTTAGCCAATGGGAAGTGTGCACCTCCCTGTTTGACCAATGACAGCTGGTCTGAGCACAGTGACTGTGATTGACACCTCGTTTGATCAATAAGACTATGCCAGAGCAATGTAGTTAGATTGACAGGTAAAAACAAACAAACAAACATTCAAGCAACTTGAAGACAACTGAGGGATGATACGGGAATATTGTAAGAAATAAACTCTACTTCTCTGTAAGTAGAAACAAAGGTGTGAATGTTTGTTTGTGAGGGAGGAACCGAGGACCTGTGCGATGGGAGTTTTACTGTGTTTATCAACGTCTTGGTGAGTTAATGCTAATGCAGGTAGCGATGTTAGCTCGTGCTGCAGATGATATTGGCGCCCACCGCCACGTAAAGTGTGTGCTTCCCTCCAACTGTTGTACCACACTAACTTGGTGTTGCGACCTACTCCTAACAGTAAAGTGTTATAGTTGTTTTGCCTCGAGGTTGTTGCTGTTTGTATTTGTGTTAGTAGTGTATTGTATACATTTGCACTATTACAGTTGGTTATGGATGTTATTAACGATGAATAGTCAAGCGTAACACAGTGTGTGTACTGGTGTAGCCCACAGTTTCGAAATATGTGTGTTAATAGCATACATGATTTTGTTATTCATAGTTAAGTTGAAAAATGTTAAACAAATGGTTAAAAACATTAACTTTGTAGTTCAAAGGAAATACGTATTATTTGTAATTGATTAATATGCTTAATAATCACAAGTTATGGATTAATAGGCTAATAATTCATGATGTGAAATGTAAAGACAGGATGAAGTATTCCATGCTGAGAAAAACTGTACAGTTAAAAGTTATTCATCTGCTCACTTTGTGTTACTGTGATGTATTTATGTGATATTGATTATGGCCATAAAACAATTGAAGTTGATGATGCAAAATAGTAATAGCTCTGTTTCTACACAGGTGAGGTTTTTGAGATCCTATGGAAAATTACATGTGGATTTGAGATTCTACCTGACGAGAGAGATGGCGAGCCACCCATGAACCTGATCTCTGCCTTGACCCAAGGAGTTGGATTAAGATCACCTATTATCCGCAGGAGCCCATCCATTTTTCTATCTCCATCACTTGATCATCACACTCCAGTGTGGTAGTAGTCTCACAACAACCTTTTCCACTTGACTTGTGACTTAAAAAGTGCATTTGTCACGATAAAGGATTAAAACTAAACTGAACAGTTTATAAGAGAAGGAACAAAACTGAACTTGAATAAGACAACCAGTGGAACTCTGTTATTTTTTGTCAGGGACACTTTGATTCATCTTTGTATTATTTTCTGGTAATATTGTTACCTTGTGAAGCATTGAACTAACTGTTTTTAAAGGGTTAACATCTGAGTGCCACGCTACAGACTAAGGACGGGCAAACAGTGCAAACTTCATAATCCAGCCCGGTCTCTTTTGTTGGCATATACTTAGGTGGAAAGTACTGCCTAGTTTCCCTGTAAGTTTTGGGAAAATTACCCAGTACTTTCAGACTAAGGACAGGCAAACAGTGCACATTTCATAATCCAGTTCAGTCTCTTTTGTTGGTATATACTTAGGTGGAAAGTACTGCCTAGTTTCCCTGTAAGTTTTGGGGAAATTACCCAGTACTTTCAGACTAAGGACAGGCAAACAGTGCAAACTTCATAATCCAGCCCGGTCTCTTTTGTTAGTATATACTTAGGTGGAAAGTACCGCCTAGTTTCCCTGTAAATTTTGGGGAAATTACCCAGTACTTTCAGACTAAGGACAGGCAAACAGTGCAAACTTCATAATCCAGCCCGGTCTCTTTTGTTTGTATATACTTAGGTGGAAAGTACTGCCTAGTTTCCCTGTAAGTTTTGGTGAAAGTATGCTGTAGATGTGAGAACAGCACCTACCATGTGGTTTCTGTGTAATTAAATAATAAAAACATTTTATAACTTTTCATGACTCATTATTGTGTATTTTAAGATATATGTAGGCTATATTATTACATTACTGTATTGTTTGTGTTTCGTCCTTGGATGGCACTACAAGACTTCCAGAGATGTGCACTTGCGAGAGGTAAGTTTGCTTTGTACTCCAGCTTGCCCATTAATTGGGCAATTTGCAGAATATAGACCCATTTCTTGACATATTCATGTTCAAACTCATTCATTGAAATGTAAACAAAACATAGATATTAAAACCCTGGAGTGTGGGTGAAATTGCCAAACATAGGCTACATAAAAGTGACTGAATCAACTGCCATGATCGAAGGGCAAAATCATTTGTTTTTACTGCACTTCATACATATACAGATTCATATAAGGAAATTAAACCATAAGTTTTGGGAAATTACATAAGTGACGAGTTATACTCTAACTCCCGGGAAAGTATGTGCTAAGTGACCGCGAGGGATACTCTAACTCCCGGGGAAGTATATGTCAAGTGATCGCGTTGTTATACACTAACTCCTGGGAAAGTATGTGCTAAGTGACCGGGAGGAGTTATACTCTAACTCCCGGGAAAGTATGTGTTAAGTGACCGCGAGGGATACTCTAACTCCTGGGAAAGTATGTGGTAAGTGACCGGGAGGAATTATGCTCTAACTCCCGGGAAAGTACATGTAAGTTCCCGGGAGTTATACGCTAACTCCCGGGAAAGTGGGCGAGAGGTACACTCTAAAACGCGGGCTGACTTATGAAGTGTTACCGTTTATTATAGAAATTTGCTTTCAGAAAAATAAGCCGACCTTCTGGGTCAGTAACAGTTTTTTCTACTACAAAAGGAATATTTTTATGAGTTAACACTGCTACTCCTCTGCTTTTATTATTATAGCAGGATGAAAAAAATCTGTCCAACCCATTTTTGTTTTAAATTGTTGACATCTTCTGTAAGTAAGTGAGTCTCTTGTAAAATTGCAATATCTGATTTTAAATTTGCAAGGTGTGTCAGAATCTTGCTGCGTTTTATCTGTTGATTAAGACCTTTTGTATTCCAGGAAACTAAATTATTTTTTTTTTAGTTGAACATCAGCCATCTCTAATTATAACCAGTAACAGACCATGAACTGTGATACTATCTATTACACTTCTGAAATTATTTTGCATAGGCTACCATTTAATGATACTCAAACTTTTGGACATGAGATAACATCTGGCAGACTTCTAACTGGGTTAGTAGAATGAGCTCACCTTTGTGGTGTCTTTATGGAGAGCAAAGCACAAAACACAAATGGCAGTCCAATGGACCAGAATCTCTAATATCTAGGGAGGAAATATGATAATACTTTCATACCCTGCAATATTAAAAATCCCAGTCTGACTTTTAAATTTTTAATTAGCTACATTTAAGAAGTCAGTCAGACAAGCTGTAGGCCAATAATATCTCTTGATTTACACCGAGCAGGCCCATATCAGCAGCAGGTCACGCTTTACATCATAATTAATGCATCGTCATGAATAGGGCTTCATTATGAAGCAATATGTAGATTCACTCTCCCTCCACATTGTACCATGTAATATTCAGGTAATGTAAAAGCCTTTAACCTTTTTTTTCCCCACATCATTTTACATTTCCATATTTCTGCAGTGCATGGGTGAATTTATTTGTACTAGTCCATACCCATTGAGTGCACAGTTGCCCACGTACAGTTTCACATGGTGTGTGTTTGGGATACAGGTCATAGGAAACTGCAGATTAAATAGTCAACTGAACCCATTAAGAAGAGCAATGTATTCAGACAGAGTTTTTGTGAATTTGATAGTACATTTTCTTTATTGAAAGTACAGTAGTACCATTGCCAATAGTGGGATAGATAGTGGGCTAAAACTGTATATTAGTAGTTGAGGTAGCACATTGAAAGGCAGATAGTTAAAGTGTTTATATGTTGTATTGACTTAAAAGTGAGGTGCACTGGTAGTTCACATGGAAAACATAGATTGACTACATCAGTGAGTAGAAAAACATGGGACAGGCAGAATGACTGACTGACAGAATGACACACTGACAGTTTCCGTGATTATGTACAGCATACCATACCATGACTTAGTCATACCAAAAATTAGAAAAAAACAACAACATTCGGCCACAGGGGGAGCCACAGCGATCGGTCGCATTTTAGCCATTTTTAGCATTTTTCTGTTGTTATAGTGCCACCCAGTTGACAAGTTTAGTAAAAATCGATATGGCAGTTAGGCCTAGATAAGAAATTAGCTCTTCAGCGTCCCCATTTTGTTTGATCGGGTCAATAATGGAGGGGTCCCCTCAGATTATGTGTGGTCATATGCCTACAAAGTGGCGTGGTGATCGATGAAACCCTTGAGATGTTATATACCTTCATGTGATGAGCCACGCCCTTCACAATATTCATTGCCTTATAGAAGCTCAGTTTTAGTAAGTTTTCCAACATTTGCCACGAGGGAACGTTAGATATTGGTCCCTAGATTATGTTCACCGAGTTTCATGCAGATTGGTCAAACTTCGTAGGAAGAGATCGATTTTAAGTGTTTTTCAAAAAATTCAAAATGGCGGAAAATCTGTATAACTGGAAGTTATGGGTTCTTGAAGCAAATTTGTTCCTCATGAGGAGAGGCATCTCTGTGCAAAGTTTCATGTCTCTACGACATACGGGGCATGAGATATGTCCATTCAAAGTTTGCAATTTCAATCGGTTGCTATAGCGCCCCCCTTTGGCCAATTGATGTAATATTGTTTCATTTGCATCCTCCCTTCACCCTCTACCACTGTGCCAAATTTCACATGGATTGACCAACTCAGTCAGGAGAAAAACGTCGAACAGACACACAGACGAACCCACAGACAGAGTTTTCATAATTATATATAGTAAGATAAGATTGTCAAACAAGTAAATCAGGTTTTATAGAAGATAAGTTAGTAATGTGATTGTTTGCTGCCTTTACAGACCTTGTTTAACTGAACATAGAAAAGTTAAATGAACTGTAAACTAAAGATGGTTATTTTTGTGTATTTGGTAGTAAGAGGCCATACAGTGTGTCTACACATGGCCATAAAAGGCTTTATTACACTACATTACATTCTGTCAATACAACTCCTTTTCCACCAAAATTAGCGTGTGTATGAAAGTTCTTTAAACATGGGAAAACTTGCTAAAAATAGGCGATAGCAAAGCTGTGTACATGGCTCTGCAGCAGACATGTTTGCCTTTCTGTGTATGTGGGGTTTTTGGGTGTGTCATGTTCAGTGTCACAGACAGGCTGGAAAACAGGTTAGTCAACAGTATGGAGGCCTGTGAAAACTTCAAGGTTGTTGTTTCTTTTTATATATCTCTTACTTATTCAGTCTGTCTTTCTAACTTGGTGCAGACTGACAAGTACTGAGTTACACAGAGGCAAGGACTCAAAAATGCAGGCTCTCACTAGGGCAGATCAGTTAAAACAAGTCTTTATTACAGGGAAACAAGACACAGGCTGTAACACAGGAGGTGGGGAAAGACATCAAGCTGGAAACACTGGGGACTGACTGAGTCTTAGGAGAAAGGAAACACAGGTAAGTAACCAAAAAAACAAGAAGTGACATACAGAAATTAAAAAAACTGAATATAACCTCAGAATAGCCGAATAGCCACATTGGAGATGGGGAAGGGACCCACACAACAAGGAGCCAGCTGCCAGGACTCCACCCTCAAAGGCAAGCCCCATGTGGAGAGCAAAACCCTCTGGCCTGGGGAGTAAGCAGGTGCTTGGGATCTCCGGCAGTCAGCTGCTCTCTTAGAGTGGGCAGCACTTCATTGGCACATCTGGCGTGCCCCCTCCCAAACCCTGCGGTAATGACGGATGAGGGCATGTGCAGAGGGTACACTGGACTCCATCTCCAAGGCAGGAAACGGGGGGGCTGGTAACCATATGCACACTGGAATGGAGAGAGACCAGAGGATGAGCAAGGAAGTGTGTTGCGTGCATACTCAACCCAAATGAGGTGCTTGCTCCAGGAGGGCAGATTCTGAGCAACCAAGCACTGAAATCCAGTTTCCAGCTCCTGGGTGAGCCGCTCTGTCTGCCTGGTCGACTCAGGGTGGTGACCTGATGACAGACTGAAACTCCCAGAAGTGTGCAAAACTCCTTACAAACTTGGAAACAAACTGAAGGCCCCGGTCAGACACTATGTCTCTAGGAAATCCATGACCTCCGCCGTCTTCTTGGCGGAGGGGAGTCTGGGCATAGGAATGAAATGAACCATTTTGGAAAATTTGTCAACCACAGTGAGGAATGTGGTGTTACCTTCAGAGAGAGGCAGACCAGTGACAAAGTCCAGTGAGATATCTGACCAGGGGTGTGAAGGCACAGGGAATGGGTTGAGGAGACCAGGAGCTGGTAGTATGGAGATCTTACTGCAGGCACAGATGGGGCAGGCAGCAACATAGCCTACTCCTTCATGGCTTTGTACATGGAAGGCCATCTTTTCTATGCCCCAGGTAACGGCACCCACGAAACAGAATGGGGGAAACAGAATGCTGGCAGAATGGGGTCTGCAGCCGTAGGGGCGAGGTCAAACTACTTGGAGAGAGCATCAGGTTTGGCATTCTTGGCAGCAGGGCAATAGGACAAGGGGAAATTAAAGCGGTTGAAAAACATGGTCCACCTGACTTGCTGTGTGTTGAGTCACTTAGCAGTGCGAATGTACTCCAAGTTTTTGTGAGAGGTCCAAATCGCAAAGGGATGCTCCGCACCCATCCTTTGGGTGGCGAAGTCCCAGGCAGCAGCTCAATGGTGCAGTCGTAGGGCCGGTGGGGAGGAAGTGGGGTAGCTTTAGCTTTGTTGAAAACCTCCTTGAGATCCCAGTAGCAATGGCACCTTGGAAAGGTCTGGATAGTTATCCTCCAAGAAACTTGTTGAAGGGGATCGGGCCATCGAGGTGGACATCGTCAGGGGTTCTTGAGTCTGAGACCCGGTGAGCTCGGAAAAGAGACCAGATGTAAGTCACTTTAAACGATACCCCTCACCCCAAGATATTGTTTATATTGGGATTGTGAAGGGTGAGCCAAGGTAATCCCAGGATGAGGGGATGGAGAGAGACATCAAGCAGATGAAAGGCAATGATTTCAACATGATTACCTTTGATGATGAGTTTAACCAGCTGAGTTTGGTGCATCACTCGGCACAGCAGTCGCCCATCCAACGCGCTGGCTTCCAGTGGGTCTTGTAGCCACTGAGAGTGCACAGAAATTTGAACAGGCGTGAGAGGTCAAGAGGAATATTTCATAACAGCTGATCAGCACACCAGAACACTCCCTTTCACTGATGAGCCCTGTCTTTTGCTTGACAGGTCGTCAAAAAATGTCCCAATTTACCATAGTAAATACATCTGCCCTCCTTCAAACAGTGCTGCCACTGCTCTGGAGATAATTTAGCTTGGCCCACCTGCATGGGTTTTTCCCGGATGGTAGGTGGCACTGTGATGTGGCTTGGCATCAAGCAGAGCAGCCTCATTCCAGCCACTATCAGGCAGGAACAGTCCAAAACTCAGTAACATTATCCCTAACAGTTCTTTTACCTGGCTTCATGGTGATAAGGCTCTGAGCTGCCTCCCGACCTGGGTTGGACTGACTGAAGATCTTGGAGAGGGCCTCCATAAACAGAGCTGATGACTGACACATGGGGGAGTTGCGAGCCCATTCAGCCGTTGCCCACGACTCAGCCCTTCCTGCCAGGTGGGAGATGGTAAATGCCACTTTAGCCCATTCAGAAGGAAATGAAGCAGCTAGCAGTTCAAAATGGCGCCCACATTGCACCAGGAAGGGTTGATACTTCTCAGAGTCTCCAAAAAACCGTTCTGGTTTAGCCAGATGCAGCAGAGGAGCCAGCGAGGTGACAGGACCAGAGGGAGGAAACAAAACGACATCAAGCTGGGTCTTGCTGCAAGTGATGCGGTCTTCCTGCATCTGGAGGGCAGTGTAAAAGGAGTGTGAACCTGCTGAGACCATTCTGTGGCCAGTTCGTACTGACATGTACTGAGTCTCACAGAGGAAAGAACTCAAAAATTCAGGCTCTCATATTTCATAGAGTGATAGACATTGAATACCTTCTGATACTGATTAGTGATCATTCTCCTTTGGTGCTGTCTGTATCCATTCCCGACAAGGTAAATGAAACTTGCAGATGGAGGCTTAACCCTACACTTTTAAAACAACCCGAATTCTGTACTTTCATCAGAGAACAGATTGACTTTTTCACTTTAACAAATAGATCATCTGCTCCGATTATTTTAATTTTTTGAGACACATTAAAAGCCTTTCTGAGGGGACAAATTATATCTTGCACAAAAGGGTTAAACAAGAAACACAGCACTGAGCTTAATACTCTGGAACTACAAATTCATGCACTTGAGAAAACATACCAAAATGCCCCAACTAAGGACATATACAGAGAATTGGTGAATCCGAAATTAAAATACAACACTATGAATACATATCAAGCAGAAAGGGCAATAACTAGGTCAAAACAACAATTCTATGAACTTGGGGAGAAAACACATAAAGTGCTAGCATGGCAACTTAAAACTGAGGAAAGCAAACAAACAATTAATGCTATAGAAAGACCATCCAAAGTTATAACATATAACCCTACTGAAATTAATGAGGCCTTTATGGACCTTTATACATCACAATCTCATGGAGATTTATCTAAAATGGAATCTTTCTTATCCTCCATTGACTTGCCATGTTTATCAGAGGAAGACAGGGAGAGTCTAGAGAAGCCCTTTTCTAGTACTGAATTGTTGGACACTATTAAATCAGTTCCTGTAAATAAATCACCTGGGGATGATGGCTTTCCATCTGAATTTTATAAAGAATTTCAAGACCTTCTTATTCCACCGTTGATGGAGGTGCTCGAGCAGAGCAGGAGGGACGGGTGCTTTCCGGATTTTTTCTCTCAAGCTGGTATTACAATTATTCACAAAAAAGGGAAAGATCCACTAAAATGTTCCTTCTATAGACCAATCTCAGTCCTCAACACAGATTATAAATTAGTTACTAAAATGATAGCTAAGAGATTAGAAATGTGTCTTCCCCTGCTTGTCAACCTGGATCAAACAAGGTTTATTATAAATAGACTGTCCACTAATAATTTAAGGTATTTGTTTAACATAATATATCTTGCTAACAAATATAAGATACCAAGTATGGCTGTCTCACTCGATGCCGAAAAGGCTTTTGATATGGCTGAATGGTCATATCTATTTTGTGTACTGAAGAAATTTGGTTTCGGTGCTGGGTTATTGATTTGATAAAATCTCTTTACAGATCCCCCCAGGCTAGGGTTATTTCAAACGCAGGAACTACTGGGTACATACAGTTCATTTTCTGGGTACAAGCAGTGCTTAATTTGTAAAATTAGAAGTGTTCCCCCACTCCCAAAAGTGGGGGAACACTTTTTTAAGCGGCACCCGAGCCGCCTCACTGCACAACTCCGAATGGAATGGTTGTGACATCTAGTGTTGTCACGGTCCCAAAATTGGGACCCACGGTACGATACCAGTGAAAGTATCACGGTTCTGAGTAGTATCACGATACCACAGCCAAAATGAGGCAGATGTGCCTTTTGTTATTTATAAAAAGATAAATCACTTTTCTATAATACATCAATGATATTTCAATGGAATAAATTACTTATTGATTTATTCATACTTCAAAAACAGCATCAATAAGTAATTAACATGGGGGGATTGAAATAAAATAAATAAATAAAATAAAAATCAACCAGCCACCCTCCTCCCCTGACAAGTAAAGAACAGTCCCTTCATAAGTAAAGAACAGTCCCTAAAGTGCGGTGAGGTTTGTGTTACCTGCCACAAAGAGAGAAATGTGAACGGCTCGTTTCTCCTCTGACACGCCACATACCTGTGTGCCGCCACGGCTCGGTTGTCCAGGTACTACTGGGCAGTCATGACACCAACAAAAGAGTGTACAAAAGACTGTATTCCTGTCTGTGACACCTGTTCAACCCACAGCCGGCAGGATTCGCCTTTCGTTTCTGCTGCTGGTTGAAATCTGTACTCGCACAGCGTGCTGAATGATTTATTTTGCTGGCACAAAACTATTTTTAGTTGCAAATGTGAGTAAAATGCTCGCACCGTAGAGCTCTGTGGAAAACAAATCACTGCCTACAAGTAAAAAGAAATAAATAATAACTTTCACTGCTCAAAGATACTCATGTGTCTGGAAAACAAACCACTACAGCACATATTTAGTGCCAGGTGGCCAGCGCGCGCCGTTATTGGACGGCGCACTCTTGCGATTGGACTTTGAACTTATCCCACAGTAGTGGTATGTGAGGCACCGTAGTACTACGGTACTCCACCCTGCAACACTAGTGACATCAGCCAATACTGTATGTAGTTTTTAGATGTGAAAAGTTCTAGATCCATGCAAATTAGTTCCGGAATACACCAGGGCCTTTTCTGAAAAGATCCTGGTATGCGTTCCAGTACATTCCGGCTCAAATTAAGCACTGGGTACAAGGTTAATCTTGACAAAAGTGAAATTTTGCCGCTGTCTGTATTTTTGATTTGATTTCAGTAGAGTTATTTTAAATATCTAGGTGTGTTCATTGACAGTAACCTTAAAAATCTCTACAAGCTCACTTTAGCTAGTTTGCTTCAGAAGGTGGGAGAAGATTTGAAAAAATGGATGGACTTGCCTCTTACATTACTTGGTAGAATCAACGTTATAAAGATGAATATTCTGCCTGGATTCCTATATATGTTTCAGTCACTTCCGATTTATGTCCCAGTAGCATTCTTTTCCTCCCTTAAAAAATTAATCAGACAGTTTATTTGGCATGATAAGACGCCAAGAGTCAGCATGGATAAATTAACTCTGGATTATGAGGATGGAGGTCTGAAACTCCCTAATTTTCAGTTGTACTACTATGCTGCTCAATCCAGATTCTTGGCACATGTTTGACATGGGCCCTCCTCCTTCATGGCTCAATATTGAAAGGATAGAGATGAAAGAGGAGACACCAACAAATTTACTGTATAAATGGGATAAAAAAACAATCAAAACTGCAACTGATAATCATTTAATCATCCATTCAATCCAAGTTTGGTATAAACTCCGTAAATTTTTTAAGATAGATTTCTTTCTCCTGAAACTCTGTTATGGGGAAATAGATTGCTACCAATGATCCTTCAGAGTGGCAACTTCAGATCTTGGCAGGGGAAAGGTATTTGTCGCCTAGAACACTACTATCAAGATGGAGTATTTATGTCTCTAGAACAGTTAAAAGAAAAGTACAGTTTAACAAATAAAGATTTCCTTAGTTATCTCCAGTTACGTGACTTTATTAGAGCCAATCAAAACGGAGATTGGAATTTACCTCCCACGTCTCTAGTTGAGTATCTGTGTAATGCTGGCCAACCATTATTTAGAACTATCTCAAGGGTGTATACAGTTCTTATGTCGACTATCAATACCAGATATGGATGGATCAAGGCTTAAATGGGAGAAGGATCTGGGAATAAGTATTGAGGAGCAGTTATGGAGGATCTTATGCAGAGATGGGGTCACCTCTACTTTAAACGCTAGGTATAGGCTGATACCATTCAACTTTCTGCATCAGCTGTATATTACTCCACATAAATTACATAAATACAACTCCAATATATCACCTCTTTGTTTTAGATGTGGCACGGAGGAAGGAACATTCCTTCATTCTACCTGGCAGTGTTCTTAACTGCAGGGGTTTTGGCAGAGGATATGTGAAACTCTATCAAACATCCATGGGGTTATGTTTCCACTGAACCCTAAAATTTGTTGTCTAGGGAACTTTACTAAAATCTTCCAGCACACCAGGGGCCTGTTGTTCGAAAGTAGAATTAACCAATCCAGGATAAGTGGAAAAGCGAGGCTGGACAAATTCCCCTAAATCCATCCTGGCTTAATTGGTTGTTCGAACACCAAGCCAGGCTGAGGAGGCGCGGCTTTGTCAAGCCAGGTGTAACTTATTCAGGTGAGTGCACGTCCACGGCTTTCTTAAATAGACCCCGAGATCAATCACAGATTCACCGATGCAGCAATGGAGAGGGCACGTGCCGCATACTTCTCACCCAGTGAGCAGCGTCTCATCATGGACACTTATGAAGAGGTAAAACATATAGTCACGAAGAAAGGAAACACTGCAGCAATAATAAAGCAGAGAGAGAGCGTGTGGCAAACAATTGTGGACCGACTGAATGCATAAGTAATCTAAAAATATACACTTGCGGCGCAAATGAATCTGTCATAATTACAATTAAAGTTCCTTCCACAAATTAACAGTTGTACACTTCGCGTTAAAGGTGAGCAGTGGAAGTTAAGCAACTGCTGATTTCACATCAGCAGAAGAGCTTGCCCTGGATCAGAACCGAGGCAGGCCAATGATGGAGGACGGAGGGGGGGAAACCGCCCTCTTCATACACGGTACATTATTCCAGTATACTGTACACGGAATCAATCATTTTATTCATTCATTAATCAACCATTGGTGTTATGTGGACTGTCTGACTTTGGATTGTCATGCAGTGTAAGACAAATTGACAAATTAAAAGAAAAACCTTAAGGAAATTGGACTTAGAAATTAAGAAACTAGAGAAAGAAGTAAGTGATTTTAATGCACATTGTAAGCATGACTGTGATGCAATGTATTAATCAATATTATTTCTCTCTTTCTCTCCACAGCTCAAAGCAGACAGTGACTGATTACAGTATTTTTCATTTAAATAAAATGAGGTCAAAGAATATTGTGGTTTCATCTTAATGTTTTCATTCATTGATGTAAAGTACACTGGAGTTATTGGTCCACTTAACTGGGAATATAATTTGGGAAGGTCATACAGTTATGATACCTAATAACCACTAATTGTGTATATGCCAAATACACCTACTTGTATGTTTATTCCCACTATTAATCCTTTTATTGGTAAAGATATGTGCATGTCAAAGTATGTTTGGGCTATGACAAAAATAATGTTTTAAATGTTAAATGTTTTTTTTTTATCATTGTAGGCTTAATGTATTTTGTTCAAAAATGAGGCAAATACGTACATAAGAACATGAAATGACGGTAAAACACATTGATTTCCGATCGCAGTGACAGCTGACTGGACAGATAAGGCACCAGGCTAAACTAAGCCTGGTTGTTAGCCTGGTCAGGACCAGGCTAAGTGCACAGAATAAATAGCCATGGCAACATATGTGCCTCTGCTTTCGAACAACCGAATCAATGGTAAATTAAGCCAGGATAACCAACATATCCCAGCTTAATCCCTTAGGTTTCGAACAACAGGCCCCTGGTTGACTAATTTACCTGTATTGGAGCTTGACTTGGTATTATCTGTGAGCAGTGATGTGACCCTTTGTCTCTCTCTGTATCTCCAATTATAACATAATGTATTTTATTTATTCATTTTTTATTATTATTATTATTAATATTATTATTATTTTGTTTTTTCCACTTTATATGGTCCTATCATAGTACATAGTGTCCATTTCATTTTTACTTTGCCACCTTCTGGATATTGACTTTTTTCTTGATTTGATTTTGTCTTGTCAGTTGGTAACTGTAACTTTGTTCCTGAAAAAAATAAAAAATAAAATATTAAAAAAATAAATAAAAAAATTTCAGGCTCTCACCAGGGCAGCTGAGTAAAAACAAGTCTTTATTACAGTCCAGATCAGTACACAGGAAGGCAAATAAATCAGGCAAACAGTCTAAAAGGGAGCAGGCAAAAACAGAGTCAAAAAACAGGCTGAGGTCAAAAATCACAAGAAAAACTCACAGAAGAAATAACGCTAGAACGAAGGTGACAAGAGGGAACACACAAGGAATTGGCAACAAGAGGGAAGACAGACTGGGGATATATACACAGATAATCGAGGGGAAACAAGACACAGCTCTGACATGGGAGGTGGGGAAAGATGTCAAGCTGGAAACACTGGGGACTGACTGGATCTGAGGAGAAAGGAAACACAGGTAAGTAACCAAAATAAAACAAAGTGACATACTGAAATACTGAAATACAAAAAACTCAACATAACCTCAGGAGCTCGACAGAGTTGTGCCACAGACTAGTTTGGATCAATGTTTGAGCGCTGCTTCGGCAGAGATGAATGGAATTTTGTGGTGGCACATCATTGCATCCTACCAAATAAGAGGCTGAAATTAACACATTCACCCAAGTGTTGCAATTCCATCAGTGCAGATCATAGCCAGAGCCGATAAATGACTAGTGAAGTCATTTGACTGGGGTGTGAATGCTGATTGTAATATTTCCCATTACATTAAAAAGCCAGATGTTAGCAGGTGATAGTGGGTTTTGTGCAATGGAGATGGGGCTTAAGATGTACATTTATACACACATACTGTATTCTGTGTCGACCTCACAATCTATTCTCAGGTAGTGCTGTCTTCACTGAGCCCGTAACGACTTACCATCAATGCAGCCTTGATCAACCAGGTTTATATGTTCAACTATTTGCTTGGCTTTCATAAAAATGTCATCTGAAAAAGTGTCTCTGTGTGTTAGTGGGACTGTAGCCTACATTCTCTGGCAGTCATCTTCTTGCCACTTTTAATAATAGTAAAAACGCTTGGAGAGCCATTTCAGGGAGATGTGGAGTCAGCGGAGTCGGTGTAGAGAGGGGGGTCTGAGACTGGTGATGGAGGAAGTTGGGATGGCACTTTCTTGTACACACTACAGTGGATACACAAACACACACTCAGATGCACACACACATCCACTTTTCCTGTCTCAGTCACTTCAAAAACCTATCTCTCTGGGTGTGAAATAACTTCTTTCCTGGCTGACTTCACATTGTGTAGTAATTGCACACCTTCATCTCTGGTTCTTTTTTCCCCTATTATTGCTTGCCATTCTCAGTCACTCTCCACTTATGTCTTCCTTAAATTGCTAAACAACAGAAAATTACTGTAAACTGCAAATGATCCGCTCCCAATAATGCTTTATTTAAACATGTACTTTTGTTTGTTTAAATAAGTTATGTATCATACTGCAACCATAGGTATCACTGTCAAATTTGGTATCATATTCTTGTATAAAAATGTAGTATTTTCAAAATCTGCCTGCGTGCATTGGACTACATCAGATGTTATCCAAATAGCAAATATGTAAGCTACTAAAATTTGATTTGTGTAAGTAACCCATTCATAACCCATTCATATGTGTTGCGCATTTATGCCATATCAGAGTTACCATAGTTACAAGTGTGACGCGGCACCTTCTGAAACATAATGATGTGATCATAACTGCCCCAAAAAGAAATATGGATGCTTCACATCGACCATTATTTAATATCATAAATTTCCTAAATCCAAAATTTCATGAATATGGTGATATACTGTTAACTCAAGATATTTCAATTCGCACACAACCAACTTGTGTGCGATGCATTTGTGTCAAATGCTGTAATGATGATGGATGGTCAGGACACCCCCTCCATGTTAGCAAATGGAACTATATGCTGTATGAAATAAGTTACCCTTCAGACATGGTGATCTGCTTAGTGTTTCCACCGAAAACAGTACTCACTGTATTTCCTCATCAGCGGTGACATAGATGGAAGTCTGTACCCATATTTATCTTCCAGAGAATTAGGTTATGTGCCGACATAACACACACACACACACACACACACATACATATATATATATATATATATATATATATATATATATATATATATATATATATATATATATATACATACATATATATACTTTTGGCCTGTACTATATATATATATATATATATATATATATATATATATATATGTATATATACATATATATACGTATATATATATATATATATATATATATATATATATATATATATATATATAGTACAGGCCAAAAGTTTGGACACACCTTCTCATTCAATGCGTTTTCTTTATTTTCATGACTATTTACATTGTAGATTCTCACTGAAGGCATCAAAACTATGAATGAACACATGTGGAGTTATGTGTATAAAAAAGGTGAAATAACTGAAAACATGTTTTATATTCTAGTTTCTTCAAAATAGCCACCCTTTGCTCTGATTACTGCTTTGCACACTCTTGGCATTCTCTCCATGAGCTTCAAGAGGTAGTCACCTGAAATGGTTTCCACTTCACAGGTGTGCCTTATCAGGGTTAATTAGTGGAATTTCTTGCTTTATCAATGGGGTTGGGACCATCAGTTGTGTTGTGCAGAAGTCAGGTTAATACACAGCCGACAGCCCTATTGGACAACTGTTAAAATTCATATTATGGCAAGAACCAATCAGCTAACTAAAGAAAAACGAGTGGCCATCATTACTTTAAGAAATGAAGGTCAGTCAGTCCAGAAAATTGCAAAAACTTTAAATGTGTCCCCAAGTGGAGTCGCAAAAACCATCAAGCGCTACAACGAAACTGGCACACATGAGGACCGACCCAGGAAAGGAAGACCAAGAGTCACCTCTGCTTCTGAGGATAAGTTCATCCGAGTCACCAGCCTCAGAAATCGCAAGTTAACAGCAGCTCAGATCAGAGACCAGATGAATGCCACACAGAGTTCTAGCAGCAGACCCATCTCTAGAACAAGTGTTAAGAGGAGACTGCGCGAATCAGGCCTTCATGGTCAAATAGCTGCTAGGAAACCACTGCTAAGGAGAGGCAACAAGCAGAAGAGATTTGTTTGGGCCAAGAAACACAAGGAATGGACATTAGACCAGTGGAAATCTGTGCTTTGGTTTGATGAGTCCAAATTTGAGATCTTTGGTTCCAACCGCCGTGTCTTTGTGAGACACAGAAAAGGTGAACGGATGGATTCCACATGCCTGGTTCCCACTGTGAAGCATGGAGGAGGAGGTGTGATGGTGTGGGGGTGTTTTGCTGGTGACACTGTTGGGGATTTATTCAAAATTGAAGGCACACTGAACCAGCATGGCTACCACAGCATCCTGCAGCGACATGCCATCCCATCCGGTTTGCGTTTAGTTGGACGATCATTTATTTTTCAACAGGACAATGACCCCAAACACACCTCCAGGCTGTGTAAGGGCTATTTGACCAAGAAGGAGAGTGATGGAGTGCTGCGGCAGATGACCTGGCCTCCACAGTCACCGGACCTGAACCCAATCGAGATGGTTTGGGGTGAGCTGGACCGCAGAGTGAAGGCAAAGGGGCCAACAAGTGCTAAACACCTCTGGGAACTCCTTCAAGACTGTTGGAAAACCATTTCAGGTGACTACCTCTTGAAGCTCATGGAGAGAATGCCAAGAGTGTGCAAAGCAGTAATCAGAGCAAAGGGTGGCTATTTTGAAGAAACTAGAATATAAAACATGTTTTCAGTTATTTCACCTTTTTTTGTTAAGTACATAACTCCACATGTGTTCATTCATAGTTTTGATGCCTTCAGTGAGAATCTACAATGTAAATAGTCATGAAAATAAAGAAAACGCATTGAATGAGAAGGTGTGTCCAAACTTTTGGCCTGTACTGTATATATATATATATATAAATAATTTCCTGAGCATACATGTATAGCATACACCATCATTACAGCATTTGACACAAATGCATTACACACAAGTTGGTTGTGTGCGAATTGAAATATCTTGAATATCTTTAATTAAGAGAGAGCACGCGTGCACGAGAGAAACGCTGTCAACAAATTGTCAGTTATGTTCGGTGTCTTAAGGGTTTACGTGCCCTTTGATCTGACATCAGATGTGATGGGACTGTCGATATAGAGATACATTTATGTGCTGATTGCAGATAGTTGCAGTGGTTTTGTGGCTATTTATTGCATTGTTAATGTGCCTGACATTCAGTAGACCTGCCTGTGAGGTTTTGGTGACGTGTGCGCACTGTCCGCCGGTCAGCCAAACTTCCACGTACACCAGCTGTGCTCCGCCTGCGCTTACAGTAGACCTGGTTTCAGCTGACAAGCTTTTGGCGCACCTTCAGCGAAGCCTTTTGGCACGAAACTGTCACTGTGCCAAGCTGGATCTTTCGACACCTCCCCCTGCTGCGCCGCCACACCCATCTCAGCGCACCTCGGTCTGCCAAACTACCAAACAGAGGGCGCCTCGGGTTGCGCTGCTCGAAACTAGCTCTGCGCGGGGTTCGCCACCCTGCGCCAACCTGCGCTACGCCGGGAAACTAGAGCCCTGTATGTAATTTGGTCCGGTCGCCTTAATGCAGTGTGAAACCAAACCAACCGGACCAAGGGCCCTATTTAGATGGTCTAAAGCGGACGGCGGACGGCGTGTGGCGCATGGGCGTGTCCCAGTCACTTGCTAGTTAGACAGCGCGTTTTCAGACTGTGCGCCATGGCGGAGAATCTAAAAGGGTTGGACTTACTCTGTGAATTAGTCATGGGTGTGTTTTGGGCGTATCATTCCATAAGCCAATCAGAGTGTCACCTCTCATTCCCTTTAAGAGAGGCGCAATTGGAGCGCACGGCAGAGAGCTAGTTAGATGGCGGACCTACCAACTGGAAAGAGTGAGCGTTTTACAGCTGAGGAGACGATAAATGTTTCTCTATATCAACTGTCCCGTCACATCTGATGACAGATCAAAGGGGACTGGCACCGTTTGGCACGTTTGGCACGCGTAATGGAAACCCAACCTGATTTTATTAACACAGCTGCAATCTAAAAAGTTCACATCCCTCTCAGCCAGCCACAAACAGCCACAGCATCAGATAGGGAGTATATATTCAGTATCTGTCATCTAAGAAAAGCCAAAAGAAAAGAAACAGAGTGAGACTGCAAGAGAGAAAGAGAGAGCGTGCGCGCACGAGAGAAACGCTGTCAACAAATTGTAAGTTATTCAATTTTATTTTAACCCGGAGGTTAGAGAGCCCAGCTCCCTCTCCAGCATCCTGAACCCCCCCCGCCTGAAGGTGCAGAAAGGGCTGGTCCCATGGCTGCACCCGGGCCGTCTGGTCTGGCTGCGCGCGGGCTGCGGAGCTTCCCCCGGGTGCCCCTGGCTGTGGGGCGGGCTGTGCAGCCGCTGTGCATCCTCCTCCTCCTCCTCCTCCTCCTCCTCCTCCTCCTCCTCCTCCTGACAAGATGATCTTCAGTTTTATGTTCTAAAAGCTTTTTTTTTTTACATATACATTTGTACTTGTAGGACTATAACTTTACGTTTTTAGTTCACAGAAGCTGGTTATTGTTGTGTTTATGTCAAAATAAAGTTTATGAAACATTTTCACATCTTTGATTTTGTGATTTACATGCCAAAATGATCACAATTCATTTGGGAAAGACAAGTTCATTTTACAGGCTATGCATCATCATCAGCCCATGGAGGTCTGCTCGCAGTTCCATATATTCGGACACTGCGAGCTTGGAGTGCAACTGAGGAGAGATCCCTCTTCCAGGATGGACAGACGTGCAATAGATGTCGTACAGAACAGATCAACATAATACATTAATCATCATCATCCGTATGACACAATGAGAGACAGAGACAGAGACAGAGACAGAGAGAGATGCAGGACAGACGATAATGTAAATAGCTTACAACAACATTAATGAAAGTAATAATATTATAATTATAGTTCTGGCTACTGTGGTACAATATGTTGAAAGTATATATTAATATCTGATAGTATACATATGTGACAATAATCATATGTGTATAATAACAGTAGAAGTATGACTAATGATAACAGCAGCAGCAGGAGACATCTGGCAGGACCACGGCAGCAGCACAACCACACACGTCACACTATCCAGGCACCGCTGCAATACGAGTTAACCTGAGAGACAGTGGAGCACAAAGGCTCTTTTAACTTATACTACCACTGAAATTTACACCAGCATATTTACATTAACGGAAAGCGTGGTCATCTTCTAGTTGTATATTCATCATGGTATGTTTGTGCTCTATCAGCATGTTGCGACATGTTAAACGGGTCGAGTTATGTGCTTTGTTATTACGCTTCGAGTCTGCTATTGGGCTAAAGCCACAAGGGTATGACAGTGACGTCGCACAGTAATAACCACAACCTGTGCTTTTTGTTGTATGATTCTGTCCTCCGTATGACGGTGACGTCACTAGGGAAAGTTGACTGTGTTGTTTGATTGGGCGCACTGGTCTTCCTGCTTGCACAGTTGAGGATGAAGATTTCATCCTTATGATTGAGGCCTTTGACAAGAGGCTGACCATACCCAAATAAACAAAAAAACAACTTAATTGACAAGCTTTACAATGATGAAAAACAAAAATTTAAAGAGAGACTTGCCAGAGCACGCAAAATAACATTCAGGCTGGACATATGGACCAAAAAAGGACTCACAGCGTCATTTCTGGTAATTAGTGCATGCTATTTTTGCACTGAGGAGAATAAAGCAGAGCACATACTGCTGAGACTTGACCAGATGGCTCACCCGCACACTGCAGAGTGTATAAAAACTTGCATTGAACGATGCACAAAGGACTGGGGAATACCACAAGACAAAATTCTGACCGTCATCACTGATAATGGAAACAACATGATTGCAGCATTCAAAACTAATGAACAGGTTGAGCCCAGCAGCTCCAAGGATGACGAGGAGGATGAATCCATGGAGAGTGACAACGAAGACTATGAGGTGGTTGGAGAAGACCAAAGGTAAATTAGTTCAGTTTAGCAGATTAGAGCTAGGCTTGGTTACATTCACTTTTAGCAATGAAGATGTGCGTGTATGTGCATACATTGTTTATTGTATTGCATGGTGTTGCTTATGGTAATTATGTTTACTATAGAAAGTTAATTAAAGCAACACTTACGTTTCTTGCATTTCACACAGCACTTAAAAAAATTTTGAACATCATCATCTCCACCTCCCTCCATAGTCCTGCTCCCCCTCCTCCCTGGTGGAATTCTCTTAGATTTTAATGTGCCATCAGCTAATTAATAGCATTTTAACCTGAACAATGAAATGTTTAAAATTTCCAGAAAAGTAAGTGTAAGTTGCTTTAAGTCTTTCTTTTTATGTTTTTGTCTTATCTATCTAGGTTTGGAGTCATAGGTAGGACCCCCTGCGTTGTACACACACTGCAACTGGTGGTGAACATGATTCACAAAGAGGCAAATGCCAAATGACTATTGGACAAAGTTAGAGTGCTTTTCAAGCTTTTCCGCAAGTCTTCAGTGGCAACTGAGCGGCTGTTGCAGCTGTGTCAACTTACTCTGGTCAAAGACTGCCCCACTAAATGGTCCAGCACATACCTGATGATAACACGGCTTCTCCAAGTCAAAGACTCAGTAGTTCAGGTCGCTGATGGGATGAGCTGGGACTATCTACTGTCAAGTGAGTGGCAGAGGCTGACTGCTCTAAGAGATTTGCTCCTCCCCTTTGCCGAGCACACCCAGATACTCCAGAGCGACACACAGTCTTTATCCCTTGTGATACCGGCCCTCCTGGACCTGCGTGGTCACTTGTCTGACTTCCCCCATGCCCAGGGTTCGAGCTTCAAGGACCTAGCCTCCCTGGAAAAGAAGATGAATGCAAACATGGAACAGCGGTTCAGCTGCTTTCTTGATCACACTGACTCCAAGTTTTCACCCCTCGCTGCTGCTGCATGCTTACTTGACCCGACAGTGGCCCCTGAAGCACTCCTTGAAAACGATAATGAACAAATTCAGGAGCTTCAAAGCAAAGCAAAAGATTACATTGCTCAGTAGGTACCACGAGTAATACAGGAGGAGGCGGCTGAAGATGAGGAGCCAGTGGAGGGAGAAGAAGAAACAAAAGAGGAACCACAGTCAAAAACAGGCAGGCCATTCAGGCTTAGCCTCTCAAAGCCATGTGTCAGGCAGGAAATGCAGAAATTCAAGGAGCAGCTATCACAGCTCATAAAAGAAGAGGGTCTTAGATCTTAGCCTTAGATCTTCTGGCCATGCCAGCATCTCAAGCATTTGCTGAGCAAGTCTTTAGCATTACAGGTGACCTCAGTCGTGGCCGTCGAAATAGAGCAAGAGTAATCCTAGAGAGAAGCGCTTTCCTCAAACTGAACCGGTAGGCTAATTCTGCTAACAGCAAGTTCATCTGTTGCTCATGTGTGTGTTAATGGCACTTTAACAGGCTCTCAGAAATAAAGCCAATAAGAAAGAATGTTTTGTGCCTTGATTGTCTTGGAGTGACGAACATTGATTCCACTCACTGTTACCACTTTATCTGTGTTTAAAGCACTATTCTTAGTAGATCAGCAAGTACAACATGACAGAATTGCATCTTCATGGATGGTAAAGTCTAGGCTAGAGCTATTAAACTGGTAAGGAATCTGGTTATTATACAAAAGTGTTAAGAGAGTTAACTGTTGCTTTATAAATTGCAACACAAACTGTCAACCTCTGTTACAATTTCCTTTACCTGTATTGGCCTAATGTAATGATTTCAAAAATTAATGACTAAAACTGGACTAAAACCCTTTAAGTTTTTGTTGACTAAAACTAGACTAAAACTATCAAGGATAGAAATGACTAAAATGTGACTAAAACTAATAAGCATTTTGTCCAAAAGACTAAGACTAAAACTAAATCAAAAATGACTGCCAAAAACAACACTGATGTGTAGATAAAATCTTAACTTTGGATTCTCTTTTATTTTATCTCTGCAAATCACAAAGGAGTCTACAGCAGTCAAAGGAGTCTATTGAAGCTCTGTGAGGTTGTACCTATTGTTACGGACTAGTCAAGTCTAGGGATGTCAGCTCAGATGATGGGCTAGCCCTAACCTGGAGTGTGTCATTGAAGGAAACAAATGGAACAATGGACTGGTTTGCCAGGCACGAGAAATAATACAGGTAGGCCAGCTTACCAGGTCCACAGGCTAGGTGCATTCAGAGGCTGGTCAGTCAGTCCAGGCACCGCCAGCTCTGGCCGTGGCTCCCGGTGAGCTCCATCCTGGCTCTTCCCAATAGTTCAGTTTTTTGTAGTTAAAATGGATCCGAAAACAAACATAAACTGGTTTCGCTCTCAAAGAGTCTGTGGCTTGGCTGGGTGTGTGTGGCAGTCGTCCTCTTCAGCAACACTTTCAAAACGGGCGACTCCTCATGACATGGCGGCAAACATTTTCCTCTGCCGCACTCACACACCTGAATCTTGTAATCTCATTAACTAACTCCAGAGGGTGCGTGCGCACCTCAATGATATGACGTAAACAAACACACAGCTCAACCATACCTTTATTTCTCAGTGGAAACCAGTCCAAAACGTAAATGAAAGACAAGGAAAAGGAAAGGAAAAGGAAAAGAAAAGAGGAACTATAATCCCCCTATCACTCCTAACACTATGTACAGTGGTGCTATGAGCTAAGCCAATATAAATGTGTTCACAATCACTATGCTAACTTGATGTTTAGCAGGTATACTGTTTGCCATGTTCACTGTTTAAGGCATACTGTCATTTGCTAATTAGAATGGAATCCACTCAGCGAAAAGTCACAGGTTCACCAAAGATATTACAGTTTAACCTGAGAGACATGAATGTGTGCTCCACATTTCTATCCACCTTCACTTATTACCATAGTTTCCACATCAATAGCTTTGTTTTTAATGTGGAATGAAATCAATGTTCAAAGACCTGATCTAGCTTAGGCTTGTTTTAATTTCCATTTAAGTTCCATTGTCAGTTTTAAGATCATTTGCCCAGACTCGCCCTGATCATTTTATGTAACCCTCCACATAACAGCCAATTAGGCTGCCCTTGCCTTCACAAGCAGCAACACCGACAGATGCTGGAGACACATTTGCATCTTCATACAGCTGAGAGACTGCTAGCATGGGGAATGGCTATCAGTTTGTGTGTGTGTGTGTGTGTGTGTGTGGAGATACTGCAGATTGATAGTATATTTGAGAGTGCACATGCACATAAGGAATTCTGTAGGCTTTATCAGAGTGAAGAGATCTTGCAGGGTGATAAATTTAGAATTTGGATGATGGATATGAAATATTTATCTGACTCTGTCTCTTATGGATTTCTGATATTTAACTATGAATTTAAGGCCCTTGGGAACAGGATCCTTCTTTTCCTGACCACATGGAACTACTTCCAGTCACTGAAGAAAAATGAAGAGAAGAAAGACATGGAAATAGATGTAATACCTTTCAACATTACTGTATTGAACTACACATGCACTCCTCCACTGTAGGCCACTCCTGCTCCTCTTCAGCTCCATCTCCACATAGGCTGTAGTTCCAGGGTGCCTATTTGGTGACCCTTCTGAGGAGAAGTTGTTTTTGTTTTTTTGTTTGAGCAACTCTGGTTTCACCTCCATTTGTCTGTTTCCCAGCTTTATTCTCTTTCTTGAAAGACTTTATCTCAGTGATGGCAGAGTGCTGGGCGTCCCTGCACAACTCAGTTGTAAGGCAGCTGCTCACAATGCTGCAGTTTCACTACAGCCGCCCTGTACTGATTTGGGCCGTAAAGGCAGGGCTAAATTGCACTGGTCCAAATGCCTGAAACCTGAAAGATAAACATGCAAGTAGCAAGTAGTAACATTGGATACACAGAGAAACAACCTGTTCACACAAATCAATCTGCTGTAGTCTAAGGACAACACTCAGAGCATGCCTGAATAAAGAGAAACATGTTAGAACAGCCAGCAACTTTTATACAAATTGTAGAAAAATCATTTTTTAGACCATGGAGTATTGAAAGTGTTGGGCCTATATATTTTTTTACCACAGACATGTTGCCACAGCTGTTTCTCAGTTTTTATTGATTTTGTTTGGGTTTAAGTTTAGATTATATTATTTGGATGGCAAAGTTTGGGTTTTTCAATTAGGCAGGGATACTCACCTTGCACTGCCCGGGGGCCACTTTTGCAATATGTGGAGGCCAGGGGCCAGTCAGCAACCCCGCATATGAACACAAGGGCGTTTCCAGGATTTCAGGATATGTGAGGCTCAGCCTAGACATCTGTCAGGGGATATGGGGGATCCTCCCCTGGCACTTTTTCTAATAAACAAACTCTATTTTGATGCTTTTTTATGCACACTGGCACCTCAGCTGCTTTTACACAGCCAGCACTAGCAACTTATAATGTCGACCAGAGGAAAAACTGGACCTGCAATAACATTTCTACCAAACATCTAATGACTGGTAAATTGTCCAAATATGTAGAAATCTTTGGTAATTTCATGGATAGCCATGGTTTTGCTACAGTATGCACTTATTTACATGGCACTCAGCTAGCTTGCACCTCCATTAGTGACATTCACTGAAATGCCTGCCTGTATCACAGCCCTTGGCCGCGTTTCCCAGATCCAGTTAAGAACATCTTAGCACTAAGAGCTTCTTAAGAACACTCTTAAGCCTCCCGTGAAAGAAAAACGCGTTTCCCAGTTTCAAGATCTTTCACTAAGAAGGAGTTGTAAGATCGAGCTGACCCACTCTTAACAGTCTTCTTAGCGACCAAACGCTCACAGATCTAGCCGCGTCAGGCAAATTAATATTATACTAAGCAAGGAGATATTGAAACAGTGCGCATATATATTTTGATCTATTTTATACTTCAGATTTATATTGTTTAGCATTAATTGGTGACAGAAAAGAACAAATTTCATTCTGCAGGGAAACGCATGTCCTTACTGTGCATATGACAATAAACACTTTGAATCTTGAATCTATATGTTTTATGAAGACCCTATGTGTGCTCAAAGCTGTGGCACAAGTTATGCATGGAAATCTGGTGGAAGAAAAATAATAATAAGACAAAAAATAAGTATGAGGAATAACAAGTGTGTTCCTGTATGTGCTGTGCACATCAGGCACACAAATAAAATGAATCATCATGACTATCATTTATCATAATTTGTCCGCACATATCCCACATCTGCATGCACCTATAAGATAGTTTACCGCACCCAAAAAATGCGTCAGGGCACAACAGAAACACTTCCACCCTCCAAACCTGCGACATTCAGATATCAGGCAACTGACAAGTGTAATTTAGCTCAGCTGGAACCTCATCAAGGGACGCTCTACCAGCTACTCTATATAAAGGCATTGCCAGTTTATACCTGGGCCTGTATTCACAAAGAATCCTAAGACTAAAAGTAGCTCTTAGTGACGTCATTTTAAGAAAAATTTTTCTTAGAATTTTCCCTTGGTAAGATAAAAGTTATTCACAAAGCATCTTAGGCCTTAAGAGAGCTCCTAAGGTGAAAAACTGAGGAGGGAGGAGGACTTTTAAGAAGCCTAAGAGTGTCTTAAACAGAGAAGATGGCGGAAGGACAGAGAGGAAGGAGAGATATTCTCCGTATATTGAACGACAGTGATTTAATAAGACGCTACCGGCTTGATCGTGCAGAGATAATGTTTGTGGTTGACCTCATCAGGGATGAGCTTACTTTTCCCACCCAGCATAGTAACGCAATAACGCCTGAGATGAAGGTCATCACAACATTGCGATGCTTGGCTACGGGGAAAATGCAAGAGTGTGTAGCAGTGATGACTTGGGTCTGTCACAACCCTCTGTCAGCAGAGTGGTCAGTCAGACCATTAGGCTACGACGCTTTAACAGCCTCGGATTGCTGCAATCTCCTCTCTCGCTTTGGATTGCAGCAAGTAGGAGCGCTTTTCACACTCATCGCTTGTGTGTAAAAGGAGAGGGAACGAGGCATTGATTTGTCGGGCAATGCGCTCCCAGGTCTGCCTCTTCCCTTGTGCCGTGATCCTGGGACCGAATTTCCCTCTTAAAACTCCTTTGTTCTCCTCCACGAGCTGCGCCAACAGCAGGCACTGCTCTTCTGTCCAGTTCGGCTTTCTCGTTCTTTTTTTCTCCATTTCGTTTGTTGTTTTGGTCATTCTGCCAAATCAAATCGCTTTTTACAAGGAGGCCAGCAGTCACAGTAATTGCTGACAGCTGAGTCTGCGTCCAACATTAATATCAAATAGATTAAGTAGTAAAATTACCAGCTTGGCAAGTAAATATAACAATAAGCAAATCAATAGGCTATAAAAATCAGAGCCTACATTCAAACATTTTGAAGCTATGTATTAATTTAATTTTGCTGAGTTTCA